>NW_027266330.1:30197500-30850000 GCF_022045235.1 Haliotis cracherodii | reverse complement strand
AGATATTACCATAGTAGGCCATCAGTATAAACCATAAACCAGTAGGACTTACTATACACTGCCGGACAAAATAAGGTATACACCCTTGTTTGATGGTGGCTAAAAATCAAACAAACAAGAAATGGTTATTCGATGGTGATGTAGTTGATACGGGTGTTATACATGTGTTTTGAACCCAAAGTTGTCAGTGTTTCATTGGCAGTTTTCAGCCTAGTAACGTTTTGAAAACTTTCGTAACTTGTTGTCAAATCCAATCAATAATTACTACAATAATAATAATAATAATAATGATAATAATAACTAATGTACATGTGAAACGTATTTATCTTAAAGAATACTCTTCCACATTTAGATGGTGTTCGTCTCGATACCTATCTCAAGCTCTACAACTTGACCTACACTGATGACCTTGGCGACCCGTCGACCTTGACCTTTAAGAGACACGCTTCGCTTTTCTGTGACGATGTGAGTTGCGGGGAAATCCTGTCGAATGTCTCTTTTTATTAAGTATTGTACTATGTCTTTTGTCTTTTATTACATTATTGTCGACTCAGATGCTATTTGGGACACAATAATGAAGTTATCACGAGAGTACAGAGTTCCCGCGAGAGTTGAGAGTAGTGTAACCTTGACGACTATATGTGTGTTGCAGCTTCGACGGTTTTACAGTCTGAGCGAGTTTTCATCCCGGTATGACGATTGTGACGTCACGGCTATCAGGTAATCAAAACGGTGAACTCTTAATGTCAAGGACAAATCGACTGCAGCAACCTCAAAACGTTTTTTTACAGGAAACAACGTTGATTTTGAGTATTCTATTTGACGTGATTCGCACACAGTCATTTATCGTAGCACGCCATTAAGTACATGTACTTAACATATTCGTTATAACTTTTTCTCTCAACTATTTTTGAATTCGAATTTTGTGTTTCATATTATGGCATAACGATGCAATAAAAAATAATATAACAAAGATGGGTCGGTATATAACATCAATATGAAAGGTTATTAGCATCAGCTGTGATAAAGATGCTTGTTCGGGTGTTCAGCTCATGCTTATGCTGAGATTTTCTTCTGTAGTTCGAAAATTAGGCATGTTTCATCAATGTTAGCATTGCACGTTGTGACAGAATGTGGCTATTTTGCCAACCATTTGAACATGTCTCGTAATATTCATAGGTAGTTCATTTAAATTTGATATTTCCTTTGGACCCAAAATGGTTCCTAGGGGGCATTTGCCTCGTTGGCCAGCTGCTGAACGCGAAATATGAAAGTGATATAAATGTAGAATGTAGTTGTGCGAAGTATTAGGTTGCTTCATGAATGCGTAATCAGTTTGGTAATTTCCCCTTTCAGTCCCAGCACGATGCTGTACTTCAATCTGGTGTTCAGGGGATCAGATTTCAAGGGGCTACAGGACTCGGTCAACACCGTTATCAGGAGGCACGCCAGGGTCGTGCAAATAGGGAGGAAACTCTACTACCGGGTCGGTGATCTCTTGGTGCTGCCTGGTGATATATACGTCACACTGGTGCCGACAAACATCACCATGGCAACCAGTTCAGTACAGTGGGCAACGACGTCATCATTCGAAATGACGTCATCATCAGGTATAAGTTTGTTTTACTTTTTTCAGATAACACGTGTACGTTAACTATGAACATTAATGAATGTTTAAAAAAGTACGATTATGCTTTTTAAAGAGTGGTCAAATGTAACGCATGTTGTATTTGGGATTACACTTTCGTAGTTCTAGTATATTTCGGGCGGTTGAGTCCCATCCGGGATTTGAACCAATACTCATCGCCGGTACACAAAGGCAGCGATCTAACCCACTCAACCACCGGGGCGTCCACTGTACCATGAGTTATTATGAGTTTCCATGTATCCTGTCTGATGGTGCGTCATTGAATGCCGGCTTATAACGATGCTCATTTAATCAACCTCTGGTTTGTCTGCCACAGACTCGATAACTTTTTGACTGCTGTAATATTCCTGACTGCTCATGTCACACTTTGTATCTTC
This sequence comes from Haliotis cracherodii, assembly GCF_022045235.1. Lineage (NCBI taxonomy): Eukaryota > Metazoa > Mollusca > Gastropoda > Lepetellida > Haliotidae > Haliotis > Haliotis cracherodii. The sequence continues at coordinate 30,847,975 of NW_027266330.1, read as the reverse complement.
AATTTCAGTGGAATCTTCTTCTGTATACGATGGTCGTAAGTATAAACAATAGCCTCTATTCACGTAATTACCTGACCTGTTACATGACATGTATTGAATTAGTTACATGACCTGTACTGACGTAGTTATATGACCTGTACTGACGTAGTTACATGACCTGTACTGGCGTACTTACATGACCTGTATTCACGAAGTTACACGGAGGTGGATTAATGTGTCGGTTGCTTCTAAACGTTGTTTTTATGTCATTAAATGGGATACCGCTGGTTAGACATACTATTCTTCATATTCCATATGCACCATTTTAAAGCCATTTTAAGAGCATTGCTAAAGGATTAATACAAACTTTCCCCAAATACACTGAAGTCGGACATCGGTTTATATTTCTCTTGAAAGAACTGCATTTAATTGCACGATATGGAATATCCTTGAGGCTTTTTCCTGTTATTACTTCATTAATCTGGGACATTTCCTGGATCACTGTTGACTCTTTCCTTTGTTGGGACCTGGCTTGTTCTACTATGCTAAACTCAAAAGCATTCTAGAAACCGAACGCAGCATCACAGAACACAGATTACTTCATCACTCCAACTTCTAAATGCCACTCAAAGAAGTTACAGCAGCCGTATTGTTCACCTCGATTTCCTACACAGATCAAACATAGTCGTCATTTCTCCTTACGCGTATTCCTACCCGTAATTGTGCCTGTAGCACGACTTCTCCAGCCACTAGTCATGGATTGATATGTGTCTTCATAGTCCTCACATGTACATCTGCATGGCCATTTGAAAATAATCTTGAGGACAGCTAATGTTGTATGTTTTCACTATTTAAACACATTTCCCTTCGTACCCATCAAAACCCGGGTCAGCATAGCTTTTGATCAACCCATTCTTGCCCTAAGAGGCGACTAACGGGATCGGGTGGTCAAGCTCGCTGACTTGGTTGATGCATGTCATCGTTTCCCAATTGTGTGGATCGATGCTGATGATGTCAATCACTTGATTGTCTGGCCCAGAGTCGATTATTTACAGACCGTCGCCATATAGCTGGAATATTGCTGAGTCTGGCGTTAAACAACAAACAATAAACAGTTCCCTTGGTTTTGTCTCTACCACTATTGCTCTTGCTGTGTTTGTTCAGCTCTGGCCACCGTGCCCTTGACCTACAGGCTGCACCGCTTCACCCAGACACCCAGCCTCAGTGACCCAGGCTCAGACCTCTTCCGGAGTTACCAGGCTGCCCTCTGTCGGGAGGTAGGTCATGTACGGGGAGAGAACTCTTAATAACTTTCTGTAGGGGGAGATAACTCAAAACAAAGTTTCATCCACCCAAGCTAATATCACTTCCGGAGTTATCAGACTGCCCTCTGTCGGGGGGTAGGTTTTGTAGGGGGAGAGAACTCTTAAAAACTGGTGGATTATTAACGATTTCTTGTAAGATCTTACTTTCTGTTCCAGACATGTCCTTTTATTGCGGCGTATATTCATAGCTCACTTTATTTTTAGTTGCATGCAAAATGTTTGAGGACTTTTTTGTGTGTGTAAATCAATTTTTCAATGTTGAATTTCTCGCAAACGCTATCGCAATCGAAAGGACTGGGCGCCATGTCGTTGATGTCGCTAACCAAACATTGAGGCTGGTTTGTAAATCGCATTCTGATTGGTCAGTTAGACTGAGCAGAGTAGCAAATCGAATTGGGTGAGGAAAATCAAGGGCGGGTAATCTGACATCGCGAGAACCACGGGAAGGGATCCAAGTTTACCGCAATGCGAGCCCTGGATATAAAGAGGATGAAAGGTAGACGGATTCCTGTGTCTATGCTCTCAATTATTCTGAATATGATGGAGATACAGAGGATGCCTCCCTTTGATCACGTACACATAATTAGTTGGATAGGCATTCCTTGAAGTTGAGGGATTACAAAGTAAACAACATGTTTAAAGATAATGAAGAAGTAGTTATAAAAAACATGTGGTCTACTTTCACATGCAAAAGCCGTTTTACAAATTATGCTGACGGAAAATGTTTGGGAACGCTCATGCGGGGAAAGGGGACATTTTTACATGAAAATCGACGTTTACTCCGCAGGAAAATAGACATTATTATGTGGCGAACACTCCAAATACTAAAATTTCACAGAAGTAAATCTTTGTGATCGATATGAGTTACCTGATGTTTTAGTCAACATGTTTCACTGACATAGTTTACCGTGTTCCTCAGCTCACCCGTGTGTACAGCAGAACCCCTGTGTTGGAGAGCCTGTACTTTAACTGCGAGATCAATGTCTTCAGGTAAAGATCTTGTTTCATTTGTTTCCGTAATCGGTGAATTCATGTGAACTGGTATATCTCTTTGTATTGTGCGTTTTCCCAGTGATATTAATCTCAATCAAGTGAACAATCACCACTGTCCAAACAAGTGAACAATTACCTTTGTCGAAACTAGTGAACAATAACCAATGTATAAATTAATGACCAATCACGCTTGTCCTAACTACTGAACAATCACCATTGTCCAAAATAATGAAAATCACCATTGTCCAAACTTGTGAACAATCATCATTGTCCGCACAAGTAAAACAATCCCTATTGTCCAAACTAATGAACAATCACCCTTGTCCAAACTAACCAACAATCACCATTGTCCAAACTAATGAACAACCACCGTTGTCCAAACAAGTAAACAATCTCTCGCTATTGTTCAAACTCCTGAACAATCACCAATGTTCAAACAAGTAAACAATCTCTCGCCATTGTTCAAATTACTGAGCAATCACCTTTGTCCAAACTCCTGAACAATCACCATTGTTAAAACAAGTAAACAATCACTCACAATTGTCCAAACAATTAAACAATCACTAACCATTGTCCAAACCACTGAACAGTCACCATTGTCCAAACAAGTAAACAATAACTCACAATTGTCCAAACAAGTGAAAAATCAACATCGTCCAAACGTTAGTCTGTTTGAGGCTGACGATGCAGCCAACTGAAAGGGACGATCAATTCATTATATCCAAAATAAGTTCTTCCTATGAATAAACACGTTTGTTGTGACTGCTCTTGGATCTCAATCCCAAGAGAGTTATCATAATAAATCTATCATGTCAAAACTGTTTCTATTTCCCAGCACCGATCCCTCCAGTATAACATTCAGCGTTGTCTTCAAGACACGCGATTCCCCGACACTGCGAGAAGTGACGAAACGCTCCCTCGAGTCTCAGCTCCCTCGTTATAACGTGACTGGAGCGAGAAACACACTATATGAAGTTATGCCGGCTGGTGGAATGCTCTTCCTGCTACGAAACATAACCCTTCCACCGGAAATAAAAACTGTAACGGTAGTGCCACCTGCACAGACAGTCACTCACGTGGTGAAGCCATCACTGACATCATCATATATGTCAATTGCTCCAGGTATGAGAATTCGAAAGGTCAATAATTATCGGGGCGTATATAATTTCTTCATTTAATTTATTTTTACATTTTAGCTGTATTTTAATGTGGCACTCCTTGATAAAATTGGTTCCATGTGTCAAGTACTTTTATTCCATATGTCGAACTCGCTTGTCTCGAATGTTTTATGAAGATCCGGGGTAGAATAGGTCTTCAGCAACCCATGCTTGCCGTAAAAGGCAACTATGCTTGTCGTAAGAGGCGACTAACGGGATCGGGTGGTCAGGCACGCTGACTTAGTTGATGCATGTCATCGTATCCAAGTTGCGTGTATCGATGCTCATGATGTCAGACATTGGATTGTCTGGTCCAGACTCGATTATTTACAGACCGCCGTCATATAGCTTGAATATTGCTGAGTGCGGCGTTAAACAACAAATAAACAAACAAACAAACAAAATGAATGTACCAGTTTTTCTAGTGTATTGCTTGGTCCAGTTTTATATTCAACTATCAAGTGTGAGTGAGTTCCAACGCCACTTAACGTAAAACCACGGGTTTTGTGCTAACAAACCTACATGCAGACTCATGATTGTTTTTGGCCCCGTACCCAAGGGACATAACTCTGCACAGCGAAATACGGCGCCGTCGTCGACTGGGCCACACACGCTTCCTCCACATAGGTGTCACGATAGCCACTTATGACGTTCCTCATACGTTAGAACACTGACACAATGGGCAAACTCACATTTACTCTCGTCACTTCGCTGTCATCTGTCCTACTACCAATGCTTGCCTGCGAGGGTCAAGTGTCCCGAAACACAGGTATCCGTGACTTGTGAGAGTGTTCTCCCTTTTCCAGGTCACATGACCATTCAAATGACGTACTTCCTGTATGACTTTCTGTATTCGCCGTCGTTGGCATTCCCTACATCCGGGGACTTCAGAAACATCCAAGCCAAGTTGTGTGAGACGGTAATTATATTCAGATATTCGTTATCAAGACTTTAAACATATACTTTAATTATGTTTAATTGTGTCAAATCGGATATATTCCAACATATTTAACTTGTAGACCATTTAAATTCATGAATATATATCATAAAATTATATTCAAGCAAATTAAATGATGCTTTATGATAGACGTATGGAGGACATTTCCAAATACGTCAAGCCGAAGACCCGGGTTCGATTCCCGACATGGGTACAATGTGTGAAGCCCATTTCTGGTGTCCCCCGCCGTGATATTGCTGGAATATTGCTAAAAGCGGCGTAAAAACCATACTCAGTCTGTCAGTCAGTCAGTGACGCATCAATGATGACCGATGCAATTACTTATTTTGACTTGTACCATATGTTCCCGAGCTTGTTAAGCTAAACACTTGACTTGCATATGCATGTGTTTGTGACGTTGCATCCTGTTTGCCAGGATACGCTGAACGTTTGCCAACACCTGGTATCATCACTAATTAATCGTCTGAACACATCATAATCATAGTCGGAATCCCAGATATTTCTTATGATCACGGAAATGGTTTTGTCTCTTTCATTCGCTTTGGAATCACCCACCTTACAGTGTGTTCACGTATTTATTCAAATCCAATCTTGTCCTGAAATGAAACGGTAATCGAGTTCTAAAAAACGTGTGTCATAAGGGACAGCTGTCAAAATGTGTTGTTTAATTCCAGGGAATAATTTTCAAACATGAGACGAGAGTGTTCAGCGCCAGTATCACGTAATGCAATTCCGTCAGTCAAAGCCAGTGAAAACAATTTGTTTGACGCCGTTGGTTTTAAGCTAGGAAATCGTTGTTTGAATCAAACCACGAAAAAACACAATATGCCTGTGTTGAACTCGCTAAGGAAAAATTCCTGGCGTCTGGCATTGTGTTCTGGAGTCCATCTTTCCCTTCTGCCGGCACAACTAATTTCAATCACGGTTTAATCAAACGCATCTAACAACTCTGTAAACACGCCATACGTCTTTAATCTGACCTTATTTATTTCGGATCAAGGTCACCGGTAGAAGGCGCTATGCAATCTGAACTCTGACCTCTACTTTCAGCTCAGGATGATTTATCGTCGCACTGCGGTCCTTGGTCACGTGTTCGAGTCATGCGCAGTAAACGAGTTTGGGTAAAATAAGGCTTTGATGTTAACAGTTGCCATATTTTTTGTTTTAATCATATCATTGGATCATGGAGCCATAATTAAACAATTTAACGACGGTCATCTTAAAATTGATGAGATAATTTTAAAACCGATTAGATAATGATGAATAGGCTCCGCCGTTAACCTAATATAAGCTAATGGTATTCAACGGCCCAATAAAGAAGACTTTTAATCGAAAATATGACATTTTGTAATCCTAACATTTAGGCTGAAACAAACTCCCGTCAAGGGTCGTGAAAATCGACAAAAATATTAACTTGTCCCTCTGGCAAGTTAACCGCAAAAAACCCCATTCAATTTGATAATAACATTTGTTCATACCCTTCACCCTCAAAATACATTTTTTTAATAACATAGTTCTATCATTGTTTTACGTTTGTCCAGGTCAAATCCAGATTCGATAACCTTCCACGTGGACTTTACAAGTCAGTACCCAGATGCACTTCGACAAGTTGCCATAGATACGCTTCACAAATCTGAGCCACACGTGATTCTCTCCGATTTCGAGTTGCTTCCTGTGTCCGATCTATTTTTCATACTGAAAAACTACGACGTTGTTAGCACGTCCTATATTATGCCGTCTACGTCATCAATACACTACAGTACATCAGAAATGATGACGTCATCTGCTGAATACACCACGACGCCAATATCCCCAAGTAAGATTCCTATGAGAGAGACTGTGAGTGAGTGAGTTGGTTGGTGAGTGAACGAGAGAGTGAGTGAGTGAGTGAGTGAGACGGTAGGTGCCGAGAATAGTCTTCACACACTGTACGTGTGTTCATGAAGGGAATCGAACACGGAATTTCGACAGCAAACATTTAAAACTCAAGGCAATTATCCTGGCATAGTGAGAGATTTGTAGATATTCGAATTGTCTGTCATAAAACGTAAATATATATTACCGCGTTGAGAAAAAGCACGTGCGAAGATTATTAATTATGTAATGTAATCTTTTTTTCAGCTTTAGTACCATCAGTGCACGTATATAGTCTCTTCAACCTGACCTTCACCCCTGACCTCTTCGACCCGACCTCGGATCTTTACATCTATTATCAGACCCGATTCTGTGAGGAGGTGAGTCATCGTAAACATTACAGAAGAACGATGGTTCAAAATAGATCTTCGTGATGTTTTGTAATCTCATTGAGATCAAGTTAGCAATAAGTAGGTATTGTAAGTAGGACCTGTATGGTAACCGGTTTGTTGTGCTCAGGTAAATCATATCAACTGAATATCTGCGTAACATGCTTAAAATAAGACTTAATAAATATGGTAACTGTTGAAAGTTGATATCGTTGTTCAAGACCTGCGTAAACTGCAAGGAATGGTATATATTAGAATATTGATTTACTGCCAAGTCAGCTTTATTCCACGGCGGCCTGCAAATACGGTCGTTAGGCTACCATTGGCTGGTAGTTTCACGATTTGACACACAGTCTGGGCACCCGCTCCCAGTGTAAGTGGACATACAGTCATGGCACAGAACAAGACCATCCGATCCCTATTTAAGTCGACATACAGTCAGAGCCTTGACCCACGATTCCCATTTGAGTCCACACACAGTCAGGGAACAGAGCGATACCCCTCGATCCCCATTTAAGTCCACACACAGTCAGGGCACAGAGCAAGACCACCCGATCCCCATTTAAGTCCACACACAGTCAGGACACAGAGCCTTGACCCACGTTCCCCATTTAAGTCCACACACAGTCAAGGCACAGAGCCTTGACCCACGATCACCATTTAAGTCCACACACAGTCAGGGTACAGAGCAAGACCACTCGATCCTAATTTAAGTCCACACACAGTCAGGGCACAGAGCCTTGACCCACGATCACCATTTAAGTCCACACACAGTCAGGGTACAGAGCAAGACCACTCGTTCCCCATTTAAGTCCACACACATTCAGGGCACAGAGCAAGACCACTCGATCTCCATTTAAGTCCACACACAGTCAGGGCACAGAGCCTTGACCCACGATCACCATTTAAGTCCACACACAGTCAGGGTACAGAGCAAGACCACTCGATCCTAATTTAAGTCCACATACAGTCAGGGCACAGGGCCTTGACCCACATCCCCATTTAAGTCCCCACACAGTCAGGGAACAGAGCGAGACCACTCGATCCCCATTTAGATCCACACACAGTCAGGGAACAGAGCAAGACCACTCGATCCCCATTTAAGTCCCCATACAGTCAGGGCACAGAGCAAGACCACTCGATCACCATTTAAGTCCCCACACAGTCAGGGCACAGAGCCTTGACCCACGATCCCAATTTAAGTCCACACACAGTCAGGGCACAGAGCCTTGACCCACGATCCCAATTTAAATCCACACATAGTCAGGGAACAGAGCGAGACCACTCGTTCCCAATTTAAGTCCACACACAGTCAGGGCACAGAGCGAGACCACCCGATCCCCATTTAAGTCCACACACAGTCAGGGCACAGAGCCTTGACCCACGATCCCCATACAAGTCCACACACAGTCAGGGCACAGAGCAAGACCACCCGATCCCCATTTAAGTCCACACACAGTCAGGGCACAGAGCCTTGACCCACATTCCCATTTGGTTCCTCACACAGTCAGGGCACAGAGCCTTGACCCACGATTCTCATTTAAGTCGACTTTAATGACAGACATGATGTCCTGGGGAACGTTTCTGGACTTGACACCCAGCGAAATTACCCTGTGTTACCTGTTCGATGTTGGCGTGGTGTGGGGTGAAGGAGTAGGGGATTTTCCGTGTGTCGGGAGGGGGAGGGAGGGGGAACTGCAAATATTCTATTGAATGCATGAGCATGAATGTACGCTGCTATTAGGCAATACTCCAGATATATCAGAGCGGCATACCAAAAATGTGCTTCACACATTGTACCCATGTGAGGAATCGAACCCGGCCTTTTGCGTGGACAGCGAACGCTTTAACCACAAGGGCTATATCACCACCCAACAGATGTCCTATTGCATCGGTACATCTTGTAAAAAGTACTGCCACGTTTGGAAAAAAAAATCTTTCTCGTGGATTATATTTTTTGGTTTATTTTGCAGTTAGAAAGGCTCTACTCGGTTAGCTACATCTCCAGCGCCTACAGACACTGCGTCATCAACAACATCACGTGGGTGGTAACACAAATACAACATATCGTTTCAGTTATATATATTTTAGTTCAACGACATTTTTTACAGCATGCTTTAGCTTCTAATCAATATAACTTATATGCAACTTATCTGCGAGTACTGATTCAACTTTCCGGACCGTAGTGCGATCATTATGAAAGAGTTACATCAAAACATTCGTTGACGTCATAGCTGTTCACTGGCAGCTATTCTGATACTTTTATCACTGGCGCTAACGCCATGACATAACTGAAGTACTATTTTTTAAAAAGCGACCTTAACCCTAACTCTCCCATTCATTCACAGCAATGTCGATCTCACCGACCCGACCAACAATACCGTGGCCTTCACTTTGTATTTCGATACGCCAGTGTTCCCTCAACTCCAAGGGGACATTATCTACGTCATTGAGAACCAGTCCCCGCGTAGGAATATATCGGGGTACACCGTCACAAGAATCGGCGACCTTGACCTTGTTCTGGGAAGGTTTAACGCAGTCCTGGTTAACCCATTTGATAATTCAACGTATATCTGGGTCCCCTCGTCGACATACTTCGACATCAGGCAGTCCACGATATCAGTCACTTTGACGTCATCACATATTGTGACGTCATCCATACCACCAACGACGACCCAAGATCCAAGAGAAAGTAAGATCATCCAAAATACGATATAATAAATCAGAAAAGGATTTAAGAAGAGTGTAATTATGATGTAAAGGACATGTTTGTTTGTTTGTTGTTTATAGCCGCACTCAACAATATTCCAGCTATATGACGGCGATCTGTAAATAATCGAGTCTGGACCAGACAATCCAGTGATTGACATCATGAGCATCAATCCACGCTATTGGGATTGATCACATGCATCAACAAAGTCAGCGAGCCTGACCACCCGATCCCGTTATTCGCCTCTTACGACAAGAAATTTCGACAAAAGCAATTTGTCAAATCGATGAGTCGAATCGAAAATTTAAAAGTATGTGGACCGCCTGCCTGGTCTAGTGCATAGAACGTTTGCACTGGAAGCGGAAGTTCCGTGGATCAATCCCTGGACCCTACCATGGATCCGAGTTATTTTTTGTTTACAGCTGTATACAGTAGAACATGGATATAACGAACTACAAGGGACATCAGTTCGTTATATACGTTTTCGCTCGGAAACGTCCGCCAAAGTTTATATGATAATATATAGAAGATAAATCGGCTATTTTTTAACAGTTCGTGGTATCCTTTTGTTCGCTCTATCCGTGTTTGTTATATCCGAGTTCTACTCTATGTGATAACACCGTTTCTTCCTGCAGATTATGTTCTCTCGCTGTTCGACTACGGACTCGTCAATTTCCGGTACTATCCGGAATTAGCTTACCCCGATTCGGAGTTATACAAAATGTATCAGAGAAGATTTTGTGAAGATGTAAGTCAACTTTCATGTATTCAAGTTTAAACATTGTCTGTTTATTACGTTTCTCGATGAAAGATTGTTCTTGAGGTTTTCAATATTTAGTTCCCCGGAATAGTTAACAAACGTGTAAATGTTACAGAGTGAGTGAGTGAGTTGGGTTTAACGCCGCGTTTAACAGTATTCCAGTTATTTCACGGCGTGTCAGCTTAATGTGGGAGGAAAGCCCGAAGTGATGCAGGTCTCAGACGTTTACCACTTCGGTGAAACCCACGAGCACGGGTATGGTGCTGACAAACCTAGAAACATAATCGGGGCGAACCGGGATTGGAACCCACAATCATAGGTTTCTGGCGTGCCCAAGGGACGCAACTCTGCACAGCAAATCGCGACCCCTCAGACGACTGGGCTACCCGTGACCCCTGTAGATGTTACAGAATTGTGATACAAGGTTTAACTTGGGATGGATCTTGGGATTAAACTATATATTCAGCACTGAAAGAAACGGACGTTTTCTCACAATGCACACAGTGGTTGGAGTCCCGTAACTCGTATGGTTACGTACCCTCAGCTGCCAGGATCCGCTTCTCGTAACTTTCAACCACAGATTTTGCCCAGATTTAAATCCTAAGTGACCACCATAGCCGTACTCGTGTGTTTCACAAAAATAATTTCACACATTAAGCTGACTTGCTTTTATGTACTTGACAGTTTGATAAATCACGTTATGCTTTGCATTAAACTTCTGATGATACAGATAGAGAAGTTCTACCGGTACAGCGTCTTAGCCGCAGCCTATAGAGATTGTCGCATTACAGAATTCAGGTATTATCATCATCATCATCATCATCATCATCATCATCATCATTATTATTATTATTATTATTATTATTATTATTTATGTCGCTGTTACTGTGTCTAAAACAATGACAAATACTATACTATTCCAGTAGATAGTTGTTTATACTGAAGTTGGTATTTTAGTTATCCAAAGGGTGTAGTGAGGCTCTCATGTCAACGGTCAATTTTGTGGCATAAATATGCGAAGTTTACTTAACACGAGAAAAGACCAATCACATTCTGCTCTTTCTCTCAACGACTAAAATCCGCTGTTGTCTTCACGTTTTCAGCCCAGACTCCCAGAACGTTTCTTTCCGGCTTTGGTTCGAGACCCCATTGTTCCCAAAACTGCAGAGTTACGTTCTTAACATTCTCGAAAGCCAGGCGCCAAAACTCAACATCTCAACCGACACCGTACTGGACGTGGGTGACCTTTACCTTCGCTACAAGAACTTCACCAACAAGGTCGTGACCCCTGACCCCCGAGTTACGACCATCGTGTGGGTTCATCCTTCAACGACGGCGGTCAAAGTGGAGCCGTCATCAACGTCAGAAATAACAATGTCATCGATACCAACTACAACCCCTCCCCCTCCAGGTGAGAACAGGTGGCAAGGTCCGTGTAGATGTGAGTGAGTGAGGGAGGTAGCGGGATATAGTGAGTGAGTGAGTGAGTTTGGTTCAACGTCGCTTTTAACAGTATTCCAGTTATATCACGGCGTGTCAGCTTAATGTGGGAGGAAAGCCCGAAGTGATACAGGTCTCAGACGTTTACCACTTCGGTGAAATCCACGAGCACGGGTATGGTGCTGACAAACCTAGAAACATAATCGGGGCGAACCGGGATTAGAACCCACAATCATAGGTTTCTGGCGTGCCCAGGGGACGCAACTCTGCACAGCGAATCGCGGCGCCTTAAACGACTGGGCCACCCGTGCCCCCCGTGAGATATCGTGAGGGGAGCACGATATAGAGAGTAAGAGGAGGAGGGAGGGAGCGAGCGATATATAGTGAGTGAGTGAGGGAGCAAGATGTAGTGAGTGAGGGAAGTGAGCGACATAAAGAAGGTGGGGGAGGAAGGGAGCGAGCGAGATAAAGTGATAGACGGAAGGAAGGAGCGAGCCTGCGACATATAGTGAGTGAGGGAAGAGAGGGAGCGGGAGATAGTGATGGAAAAGGTGGGAAAGAGCGAGATAAGTATAAAAGGGCAGGTAGGAGCGAGCGAGCTACTGAAGACCTGAGGGAGCGATATAGTGAGGAAGGAAGTAGAGAGATAGTGAGGAAGGAGGGAGCGAGATAGTGAGGAAGGAGGGAGAGGGATAGTGAGGAAGGAGGGAGAGAGATAGTGAGGAAGGAGGGAGCGAGATAGTAAGTAAGGAGGGAGCGAGATAGTAAGGAAGGAGGGAGCGAGATATTGGGGAAGGAGGGAGAGAGATAGTGAGGAAGGAGGGAGCGAAATAGTAAGGAAGGAGGGAGCGTGATAGTGAGGAAGGAGGGAGAGAGAAAGTGAGGAAGGAGGGAGCGAGATAGTGCGGAAGGAGGGAGCGATATAGTGAAGAAGGAGGGAGCGAGATATTGAGGAAGGAGGGAGCGAGATAGTGCGGAAGGAGGGAGCGATATATTGAGGAAGGAGGGAGCGAAAAAGTGAGGAAGGAGGGAGAGAGATAGTGCGGAAGGAGGGAGCGAGATATTGAGGAAGGAGGGAGCGAGATAGTGCGGAAGGAGGGAGCGATATATTGAGGAAGGAGGGAGCGAGATAGTAAGGAAGGAGGGAGCGAGATAGTAAGGAAGGAGGGAGCGAGATATTGAGGAAGGAGGGAGAGAGATAGTGAGGAAGGAGGGAGAGAGATAGTGAGGAAGGATGGAGAGAGATCTTGAGGAAGGAGGGAGAGAGATAGTGCGGAAGGAGGGAGCGAGATAGTGAGGAAGGAGGGAGAGAGATAGTTAAGAAGGAGGGAGAGAGATAGTGAGGAAGGAGGGAGCGAGATATTGAGGAAGGAGGGAGAGAGATAGTAAGGAAGGAGGGGGCGAGATAGTGAGGAAGGAGGGAGAGAGATAGTGAGGAAGGAGGGAGAGAGATAGTGAGGAAGGAGGGAGAGAGATATTGGGGAAGGAGGGAGAGAGATAGTAAGGAAGGAGGGAGAGAGATAGTGAGGAAGGAGGGAGCGAAAAAGTGAGGAAGGAGGGAGAGAGATAGTGCGGAAGGAGGGAGCGAGATATTGAGGAAGGAGGGAGAGAGATAGTGAGGAAGGAGGGAGAGAGATAGTGAGGAAGGATGGAGAGAGATCTTGAGGAAGGAGGGAGAGAGATAGTGCGGAAGGAGGGAGCGAGATAGTGAGGAAGGAGGGAGAGAGATAGTTAAGAAGGAGGGAGAGAGATAGTGAGGAAGGAGGGAGCGAGATATTGAGGAAGGAGGGAGAGAGATAGTAAGGAAGGAGGGGGCGAGATAGTGAGGAAGGAGGGAGAGAGATAGTGAGGAAGGAGGGAGAGAGATAGTGAGGAAGGAGGGAGAGAGATATTGGGGAAGGAGGGAGAGAGATAGTAAGGAAGGAGGGAGAGAGATAGTGAGGAAGGAGGGAGAGAGATATTGGGGAAGGAGGGAGAGAGATAGTAAGGAAGGAGGGGGCGAGATAGTGAGGAAGGAGGGAGAGAGATAGTGAGGAAGGAGGGAGAGAGATATTGGGGAAGGAGGGAGAGAGATAGTGAGGAAGGAGGGAGAGAGATATTGGGGAAGGAGGGAGAGAGATAGTAAGGAAGGAGGGAGCGAGATATTGAGGAAGGAGGGAGAGAGATAGTGAGGAAGGAGGGAGAGAGATATTGGGGAAGGAGGGAGAGAGGTAGTGAGGAAGGAGGGAGCGATATAGTGAGGAAGGAGGGAGCGAGATAGAGAAAGTGAACGAGTGTGTGAATAGGTCGGTGGGGGTGACTGTTTGCTTGACGTGGCTTTTAGGGTATATCACGGCGTGATGGCTTAATATGGCAGGAATACTCGGAAGTGAATGACGTCTGAGAAGTTTGGTGAAACCCACGAGCACGGATATGGTGCTGATATACCAAGTTTTCCAATCACGGCAAATTTGGGATTCGAACCCGCGATCATCGGATCCTATGAATCCATAGTTTGTTGGGTAAATATTGCAATGGAAGGGCAATTATCCCTCATTCCTCGACATCAAACATACATTTATATCCAAGTCTTCGATGTTACTGATAATTTTAATATAGTCATGTTTCTCATTGCCAACCGACCTAAAAATGGACCTGATCCTAAAATATTATTTTTTTAAATTCATGCTCAATCCGGTTCCGACTTCTCATTTTTTATTTTCCATTCCGAAATATTCATTGTCTTATTTACTACTTCTCTGGAAGCAACTATTTTATTTTCGAATAAAGAAACATACACACGTTCCATGTTTCTGTGTAAAGTGCTGGGCAAAAGAAAGCATACACTTGAAAACTGGATTTGACCATACAATACGAACGCTATCAAAACGTTACTTGGCTAATAATAGTTGATAAACCTAAGGTCCAAAACACAACTATGGTATCTGTATCAAATACATCACCATCGAATAACCAGTTCTTATTTGTTTTATTTGAAGCCACCATCAAACATGAGTGTGGAGTTTCTTTGCCCGGAAGTTTATATTTACTTCTGTCGTGAAGCTGAGGCGGATTGGGGGCGGTCGGGTAGCCTAGTGGTTAAAGCGTTCACTCGTCACGCCGAAGACCCGGGCTCGATTCCCGACATGGGTACAATGTGTGAAGCCCATTTCTGATGTACCTCGCCGTGATATTGCTGGAATATTGCTAAAAGCGGCGTAAAACCCCACTCACACACTCACTCACTCACTCACTCTACAATTGACCTGCCAACCGGTTTCAGTTTTGCAAATTATGAGAAATATTAAAAAAAAAAATTATATGTATGCTAAAGAACGACCATGGTTTTTTTCAATTCCTAGATTGGATCAAAGCAGTTTTTAACTACGGACTACACAACTTCGACTTCTACCCCGAACTGAAAAATCCTGATTCTATGCTGTATCAAATCTACCAGAGGAAGTTTTGCGAAGATGTAAGTTATGTAACCATTCGAAACCGCATGTATATCGCCCGAAGAGAGCATTTAGGTCATCAACAGGGCTATCCCCTTTTTGGCGCGGTGGTATAGCCAGGTGGGTAGAGCGTTCGCTCGTCACGCCAAACCGCGGTTCGGTTCCCCACATTTGGACAATGTTGGACGTCAAATGTCTGGTGTCAACCCCCGCCATAGCGTTAGCACGTTATCTCAACCCGGGCTCGATTCCAACATAGTGAGAAGCCAATTTCTGCTGTCACCCGCCGTGATATACTCCCTTACGAACCTGTGTTCGATCCCCAACATTGTTAGCCATTTGTGAAACCATATTTGGTTTTCCCCGCAACGGTAAAATCGATGGAAAGCGACTGAATCATAGTTTTCATTGTTCTTTGTTGTATTGTTTTTTTCAGATCGCTAACTTTTATCGGAATAGTTACCTGGCCGCCGCTTTCAGAGAATGCCAAATAAGGAGCTTCAGGTATGGTGTGACGCTGCCTTGTCATATATAGATCTTATAGATAAGGCCTTGACTTTTCGGATGATTCATGCCCTAAATATCCATTTAGCGTCTGCAGTAATCGCGATTTTGGAAAACATCTTAAAAATATTGATTTGTCCTTTGATTAACCGTTATATAACCACAAGCAATGGGTCTAATACATACGCGTCAGTTCATTTATTGTTTTGTAATTTGTTTGTTTGTTGTTTAACGCCGCACTCAGCAATATTCCAGCTATATGACGGCGGTCTGTAAATAATCCAGTCTGGGCCAGACAATCCAGTGATTGACATCATGAGCATCGATCTACGCAATTGGGATACGATGACAAAGTCAGCGAGCCTGACCAACCGATCCCGTCACAAGCATAGTCGCCTCTTACGGCCTCTTACCGAAGACCTGTTCTCTACCCGGATCTCCACGGCTCTGTAATTTTTTTGAAACAGTATTGAACATGTTAGACGAACGAAGGATCAAGTACTTGGAAACAGATGCAAAAGTTGCGGATCTTGTTTTTTCTGTTAAAAGCGACGTTAAACCACACCCACTCATTCACTCTGGATCTGTAACTATTTTACTTTCATTGCGTGCTGGGGTAGTCTTGTGATTAAAGCATTTGTTCGTCACTCCGATCGAAGAACCGGGTTCGAATCCCCGCATTGATACAGCGTGTGACGCCCATTGTTGATGTTTTGTGGTATTGTTGGAACATTGCTAAAAGTGGCGTAAATCATACTCACTCACTCTACATGCTATGATGTCATGACGAATGAGCAACGGCGCGCTCCTCTTCGAGTTCCTGCAATATTTATTGTACAATACGTATACCATAGGTGTATTGCAGAGTCGTGTCGTTACTGCCACCGCGTCTGATAATCTACAGCATCTGATTCTTGCTCGTCTTATGTCCTTTGAACTAAAGAAATCGAATTCAGTAATTATGACTTGTCTATTTGTGTCAGTCTCAAGCTGACATTTAAGTTAACTTTATTTGTTGTTTGAATTGGTAAAATGAGGAGTTCAAAGACAATTTTATTTATCTAAGAACGAAACTTTAAAAAGTAGACTGAAATATACTGAGGGCGAAAAATAAGGGAACAAGTACAAAAATGCATGCGGAATAAAATAGTTTGTTTCCACTGTTCGATACTGTTATTCATACCAACATTGTATTCCAACTGTCTTAAGTAAAGGGACGCTACTCTGTTCTCATGACCGAAAATTTGATAGCCCCGGCGATATCAGTCCAGGAGTCCAACTTCATGTGTTGTATTTATTTCATTGTAATTACAGTTTTGTGCGTGTTAATAACTAGATAAGCAGTCTATGAAGTTATTTGTTTTAACGTATTTATTTACAAGAATCGACCTCAATATGTATTCGCGTTTATGGACTTCAAACGTTAAAACTGGTGTGGAAATTGTGGAAATGCGTGTCGCGGTATTATACGGAAGCCTTTTAGGGTCATTTGGTTTTATATTTTTTTTCGATACTATCATGAAATTTCAAGATACGAAGTTGAAATTTCAAGATATTAAGTTGAAATTTCAAGATACTAAGTTGATAGTATCTTGTATTCCAAGATAGTATCTTGAAATTTCAAGATACTATCTTGAAATTTCAACTTATTATCTTGAAATTTCAACTAATTATCTTGAAATTTTAACTTCTTTACCTTGAAATTTCAAGATAATATCTTTAAATTTCAACTTAGTATCTTGAAATTTCAAGATAAATTTAGTATCGAAAAAAAACACAAAACACATGGCTCTCAGAGGCTTCCGTAGAATTACGTGACGTATGCACACCGGTTTCTACGTTTATAACTCCATAAACGCAATTCCATGTTGAAGTCAATTCTTATAAATAAATACGTCAATACAAATAACTTCATAGACTGCTTATTTAATAACTAACACGCACAATAGGGTAGACAACAGTACGAAATCATTGACGTCGTTCAGCGTAAACATGAAACAGAAGCCCCGCCCCTTTTATTATCCGCTAATCGAGATAAAACTGAACACTGTAAAAAGCGGAGTTACAACTCACTCACTCACTCACTCACTATGTATTCGTTGCAGCCCCGACGGCCGCGACATCACATTCGACTTCGCCTTCGACACACCGATGTTCCCACAGCTGCAGTCCTACATCCTGGAGATCCTAGAGTCCGGGCCCCGCCTCAACGTCTCGGGGACGACCGTGCTGGACGTGGGCGACCTCTACCTCATCCTCCGCAACCACTCCTACATCCTCATCACACCCGACCCCGACGTCACCACCCTATCTTGGATCCCGCCATCGACCACTGCCGTACCTTCGTCTACCGTCACCCCGACACCGTCGTCTACAATACAGGAAATATCGTCAACGACCCCATTGCCCGACAGTATGTACATTCTTTTGCAGTTTATTGAAGAATTTTGTTATAATCAGTGAACCCTCGTGTGCACAAATAATCGGCTCTTTTTTCGATTTTATTATGTTCTCGAATATTTCTAAAGCAAAACACCAGGGGGCTGTCCCACAAAGCATTTGAAGCATGAGAGTCACAATCGTCTTAGCTCAACCATTTATCTCGCAAAGGGAACTAGGACGGTCATAGTATCCCTCGCTTCGACCTTCAATTCGTTATGAAGAATTAGTGAGTGAATACGGTTTTACGTTTCGCTTAGCAATATTACGGGGGACATCGGGAGTTGGTTTCACACATTGTATGAAATGTGGGGAATCGAACACGGACCTTCTGCGGGATTAGCGAACACTTTAACCACTAGGCTACCCTACCGCCCCCGTTTTGAAGAGACCGGTCTCAGGATGTAACAATACCCATCATGACAATACCCTTTCAAATAAAAGATTGAATTAAATATAATTCATATGATAACCTGTTTCCTAATAAAACTTTGACCTCTTTCCAAAAAACAATTTTGGGTTAGGAATGCTGCACCGAACAGCGTTATTCTACCTTACGCTATAGCTCATTGTTCAAGCGCAAATAAAAGTATCAAGCCCTATCGTCATACAGTAGCTCATAGGGGTGTGTGTTCTCGTGTTATTACTAAGACCGTACCGTAATATGTTGCCTAAAAGCATATGGTTAGTGTGTATGACTAAAGACAAAACCCGTTATACAGTAATGTCACATGACTATATATGGATGTCGCCTTGGGGGTATGCTGTCAACTGCACCGCTAAGATCAGTCACTCCCCACTAAATTTTACGATTCCTCAGTCACAGAATGGTTCGCAGAATTGTTCTCTTGATGCAGAAGTGTACCTATCTTGCAGAAATCATTTTTGTGCAGAAATGACGCAGAATGTTTCCTTTTTAAGCTGCGGAATCGGCCAACTACACTGCTGAAATTTATACTGCGACTCAGAAGATAGTCTTCAATTCTGTAAATGTTGAAATTAACGCGAGCGTGAATTAAATGCAAAAAATGCGAGTGGTCTTTGCTCGCATTTTTAAACATCGCATTTATATCAACAAGGAGACATTTTGAATAGCAGAAATGTCAACTACAATATACAAGTTACAGTTCAACATGTGGATTAATTGTGTTTGTATGTCTCTGCTAGTGGAACAATTTCAAAAAATTAAATTGAAGTATTTGTGTAATTTTAATATAAAAAAAGAACCTTCAACTGTTGTATTTTGATTACAGGAGGCACATGACTTACGGTGAGTTGGGTTTAACGCCGCTTTTAACAGTATTCCAGTTATATCACGGCGTGTCAGCTTAATGTGGGAGGAAAGCCCGAAGTGATGCAGGTCTCAGACGTTTACCACTTCGGTGAAACCCACAAGCACGGGTATGGTGCTGATAAACCTAATAACATAATTGGGGCGAACCGGGATTCGAACCCACAGTCATAGGTTTCTGGCGTGCCAAAGGGACCCAACTCTGCACAGCGAATCGCGGTGCCGTATTATGTTGATGATTCGTTTATGAAACATATTCTTAGTATTCAGCCTTGCCTAAATCCAGTCGGACTCTCAAAAAATGAGTACATTTGTTGGTACCTTTTTACACATGCGTTTATTGATGAATATATATATACTATTAGGGGGCCTTTAACATGTTTCCCTTTAAACCCTCTTCCCGAGACAATGGCGTTTAAAGATATAAAAGTGGAAGCTGGACTTTTATAATCAGTTAACTCCCTTGCCTCGGGAAGATGCTTTAAACCAGCTGAATACAAACAATGTCAAAGAAATATGAGATTCACAGAATTAAATGTTGTTTTTGAAATTAACGAAAGTAATATCAAGTTTCTTTTTTTCCTTTTTGATAGACATCTCTGCTGATTGCGCATAAAGTAGAATAGCCCTGTCTAAAACCAGCTTAAGTCTCTGGTATCATTTCACGTATTCGTACAAAGGTTGAAAGTCGGTTACTGGTGTAAAAGTTTCCAATTGCTGAAAGAAATTCACCTATAATTATTGGAATTATTTCGCGATCTTTTGTATAAATTGGGGTTATAATGGCTTTTGTCCACGAAACTGTAAATACACCAGAGACGAATAACTTATGAAACAGCTTTACAAGAAAGGGCACAGTAATATAATTTTACAGAATGCTTCAACATTCCAGTCTTGCCATTTTTTTAAGTGATACAATTTCTATTTTTGCTACACACGAGTCAGGTATATTAGGGTTTGTTTGTTTGTTGTTTTACACCGCACTCAGCAATATTCCAGCTATATGACCTCTGTCTGTAAATAATCGAGTCTAGACCAGACAAGCCTGTGATTGACATCTTGATCATCGATCCACGCAATTGGGATCGATTACGTGCATCAACCAAGTCAGCGAGCCTGACCACCCGATCCTGTTAGTCGCCTTTTACGACAAGCATAGCCGCCTTTTACGACAAGCATGGGTTGCTGAAGACCTATTCTACGCCGGATATTCAGGGTTTACACAGATCAACATCATCAAATGGCAAAATGATCATGGACAATGTCGTCATTAATATTTACATAAGTCTCAACATTGTTAGATGAATTCTTAACGATTAAACCGGGAACCATTGTCGATATGGGATTGATTATCAGATCGTTCTGATCATCTTCCCGAGGCAAGGGAGTTAACTGACTTTAAAAGTCCAGTTACCACCATTGCCGTGCTAGACTGGAATTTATGTTAGTTATGTGCCTTCTATGTTCCCCACTAATGATCAGTCCGATTCATATCGCTTGACTTTGCTTCAAACAAAATGGCGGCGCCCAGTCAAGACGATCTCATCGATGATAAAGATCTTTATTGTTATAAAACGGATTTTACCTCGCGAAAAGCATCATATCACTTGAGCACTGAAAACATGAAATGATTTGTAAAATATCTGTCGACCCCAAATTGACGATACACCTGCTCTGCAAATTCTGCAGTCGAACGATTTGCCATGTTGTTAATGAACCGGATGTCGATTTAGTTACGGGATTTTGATTGGACTATACATAGACTCGTTAGTCCAGCCAAATTATAACTCCAAGATACCAGCCTAGTTCGGCAAGGGTTGAAACTGAACTTTTAAAGTCAGTTTACTCCCTTGTCTCGGGAAGATCCGTTCTGATATTCTTCAGAAATATCATTTCTTTCCAAAATCTAGCTGAGTCTTCAACTGATAGTTGAAGATTTGCTTCTTTTATACTCATTTGGCTTCAAACTACAATTTCTCTTTGGTTGGCTGCAGTCCGCTTGGCCCCATATAAGAACGACGAATTGTAAAGTAACTAAAAATCGGGAATATTCTATTAATTGTCATTACGGTACACGGCAATGAATACCCTGTACCTAACAACATATGCTGTTTATGTTTATACCCTATCACTGAAAAAGATGTTAAAGAAACTATCATGTTGTTATGTGTACAAGTTGACATCTTAACGGAGGGGACACAACGGTAGAAGGAACAGCGCAAACACGCACGTGCTAGGCAACGGTACAGGGAATGAAAGGATTAGAGGGGTCGTCTCATAACAATTGTAATCACAAACTGATTTGCTCATGTCACAGCCCTCGTCGTCGGATTGGGTTTCATGCCATTTATAACAAAGTATTTTTCTGCTAACATTCTGTACTCCTTTCTTTAAAGGTTTTGCTTGGAAAAAGAGCAGGCATATGTTCAGATTGCACTCTATTTTCTATGAAACAAAATGATGTACAATATATATATTGTGATGCAATAAAATAGTCTACCACACTACATCCCGGTTCGACCCGTGACGAGCCAAGGTAGAGGTCTTCAGCAACCTATACTTGCCGTAAAAGGCGAATGTTCCTCGGGCGGGGCGGTCGGGTAGCCCAGTGGTTAAAGCGTTCGCTCGTAACGTCGAAGACCCGGGTTCGATTCCCGACATGAGTACAATGTGTGAAGCCCATTTCTGGTGTCCCTCGCCGTGATATTGCTGGAACATTGCTAAAGCGGCGTAAAACCAAACTCACTCACTCACTCACCCTTCCTCGGGCAACGCTGCTAAGGAGATGCCTGTAGCTTGTTCACGTGGCCGGTTGATGTCTCCGCTAACACGTGCGTTCAAGTCACCGCGAGTTATGACGTGTCAGTCCCTATTACTCTGCTCAATAAGCCACTCGTAAAGTTTTTTTTACCACCTGCAATATAAAACGATGAACCAAAGTCTCATCAGATAAATATGGCCCAAACAGGCGCCAATTCATAAAAATATAGCTTAAAAGATTGCAGATCTCGGAGGAGAGTCATGAGAATTGGTTGCAGAATATATCAAAATGAACCGCGAAATGTTGGAGTTTTGGCCGCGGAATTCAGCCTGAGCTGACAATTGTGTGTGGAATAAGGCCGCGTCTGGTGACGTACACTGTTACACATGGTCAGGGGTTGGGGAACAATACACTCATTCCCCTATTGTCTGCTGCAGACTGGCTGAAGGCGGTGTTCAAGTACGGCCTTCTCAACTTTGACTACTACCCCGAACTTAAGGACCCCAACTCCATGCTCTTCAAGATCTACCGGCGGAAGTTCTGCTATGACGTGAGTTGCTTTCAGTCACGGGGAAAACGTTTATTGTACAATATAGAGGGAGTGAGTTGGGTTAACTCCGCTTCAAACGGTATGTATGTTGTATAGAGTGGTTGAGCTGCGTTTAAAGCCGCTTTGAACAGTATGTATGCAGTCTTGAATGATTGACTTGGGTTTAAAGCCGCTTGAAACAGAATTAATCTAATATAGAGAGAGTGAGTTGGTGTTAAAGCCGCTTTGAACAGTATGTATGCAGTATTGAGAGAGTGAGTTTGGTTTAAAGCTGCTTTGAACAGTATTTATCCAATATAGAATCGAGTGAGTCGGTGACTTTTGCTTTTAGTCAAGGTGAAAGCGTTCATTGTACAATATGGAGAGAGTGAGTTGGGTTTAAAGCCGCTTCGAACAGAAAGTATGCAGTATAGAAAGATTGAGTTTGTTTTAAAGCCGCCGTGAATAATATTTATCCAATATAGAGTTGAGTCAGTGAGTGCGTGACTTTTGCTTTTAATCACGGGTTTAAAGACGTTTTGAACAGTATGCATGCAGTATAGAGGGATTGAGTTGGGCTCAATGCCGCTTTGAACAGTTTATCCAATATAAAGGTAACAGGAGATAGGAGAGTCAGTTTAGCTGACACCACGTTACGCTGCGTGAGTGAGTGAGTTTGGTTTTACTGCGATTTTAGACATATTCTGGCTTTATAATCCCAAACTGGCTTCCATGGGGAATATCGCTTTGAGATGACGATTATTTCCAAGATGATATCACTACAATGACATTGTATCAAAATAGTTTGCAAACAATTATGACTTCATTCCATGATCTGCTAATTATTGATTCGAAGACCTGATACGTCCTTCTTATTTTTGGTCTGTCAGCACCGGTATTCCTGACTCCACCATAGTGGTAGCTTACAATGTGCATAACTTCGGTCTTTCCTCCCACATTAAACAGGCCATGATAACTGAAACACTGTTAAATGTGGCGTAAATCCCACATCACTCATCCTCACGTCCCATTCTTCCAGATGGAGTCCTTCTACCGCACGAGCTATCTGGCGGCAGCGTTCCGGGACTGCGTGATACGGAGCTTCAGGTAAACATGATAATACTGGTCACATGATGGTTTTAGCCATACGAACAGTGTACATTCAGTACAAAGATATAATATTTAATGAACATAAAAAAAATATTGATTATTAGTCCTTGTTCTTAGGCAGGAGCCAGTAACAGTTTTATTATTACCCATTAAGAAATCAATCTAATATACAGGCTATAAGATGTAGAACAGGATGCTATGCCAAGTCATTCCTACCGGATACCATTAATCATTGGAATAGGTTACCTGATAGAATGACTAAAGTAGAAACGATGGGGAAACTCAAAGGATTATTTAACTTGGACATTGCTACTAATGTACATTTTGACTTAAACCATGGTACCAGATTATGTCTGATAATCCATTCTCGATTCAGACTCGGTTGTAGCGATTTAAACTTCCATCGACTTGAAAGACATATCTCAGACAAAGCATTATGCTCGTGTGGCTATCACTTTGAAGATATACTGCATTATTTTTTCACATGCCCTAAGTACAATATTTTAAGAAACGATTCGTTTGTTTTTTTAATTTTGAAAGGTTACAAATTAATTTCAGTACTTAATGGGAATGGAAATGAAACAAAATCAGTCAATTTAGATACTTTTAATTCGGTGCATATGTACGTCCTGCGTTCTGGTAGTTTCTTACTGATGTAAGAACTGAATTCACATTTTAAATACAAGTACTAAGTATTAAATAGTTATGCTGCACCAAACTGCACCAAAGTGTTGACCAATCGTGTTTGTTCGGTTTTGATATTGATACATATAAGTGTGCTTCTATTACTTCGTACTGAAGCGGTATTAACATAAGTCAGATGACTTGTTTACCAATCCATATTCATTCATTGAATACAAATATGTTGAATTCATTATCAGGTGTGTTGACGTGTCGCAAGTCTGCTTAACTTACTTGCCTATGTGTACACGTATATAAAGCTGTAAGATGCTATTATGTATTAATACTGATAGTAATTCATACATGCAGTGACTAATATCTGCAGTAATGAATAGCTAAGGTAACTAATATATGCGGTATTTAAAATCTACAGTGACTTTTACTAAAAGTAATTAATAGTGACAGTGACTAATACTTCGAGTAATTAATAGCTACAGTAATTAATACCTACAGTGACTAATATCTATAGTAATGAATAGCTTAGGGAACTAATACATGCAGTATTTTAAATATACAGTGACTATTACTAAGAGTAATTAATAGCTACAGTGACTTATACTTCGAGTAATTAATAGCTACAGTAATTAATACCTACAGTGACTAACAGCTAAAGTAAGTACATCGGGAGAGAATAGGTCTTCAGCAACCCATGCTTGCTGTAAAAGGCGACTATGCTTGTCGTAAAAGGCGACTAACGGGATCGGGTGGTCAGGCTCGCTGACTTGGTTGATGCATGTCATCGTGTCCCAATTGGGTGGATCGATGCTCATGATGTACGTCACTGGATCGTCTGGTCCAGACTCGCCGTCATATGGCTGGAAAATTGCTGAGTGCGGCGTTAAACAAAAAACAAGCAAAGGGATTAATGGCTACAGTAGACGTACACACATTCAAACACACGATTAATCGGCATGAACTTTCTCTCTACAGCCCTGACTCTAAGATCGAGTTCGACATTCAGTTCGAGACGCCCGTGTTTCCAAACCTACAGAGCTACATCCTGTCCGTGTTCGAGTCCCAGGCGCCACGTCTCAACATGTCTGGTCACAACGTGCTGGATGTAGGGGATTTGTACCTTATATGGGGCAACTACTCCTACGTCATCGTGACCCCTGACCCGGAAATCAGCACAATCACCTGGGTGCCGCCATCTTCCTACGTTCCGACGTCGACCATTCAGCCCGAGCCGACGTCAACCATTGTGATGACGTCATCTGTCGTTCCAACAACGCCCGCACCACGTGGTATGACAACGCCTATGACGCTGACCCTCTTCTTCTTGTAAACAAATTGCAGAAATTCTGCCGTATCCGTTTTGCAGAATAATGCAATACTTTATTTGCAGTGAAATAGGTTATGAGCCATGATGAATTAACACTATTTACAGCCAGAGAGAAGTCGCGTATTATGAAACTTATGATGATGAATTAACACTATTTACAGCCAGAGAGAAGTCCCGTATTATGAAACTTATGATGAATTAACACTGTTTACAGCCAGAGAGAAGTCGCGTATTATGACACTTATGATGAATTAACACTGTTTACAGCCAGAGAGAAGTCGCGTATTATGACACTTATGATGAATTAACACTGTTTACAGCCAGAGAGAAGTCGCGTATTATGAAACTTATGATGAATTAACACTGTTTACAGCCAGAGAGAAGTCGCGTATTATGAAACTTATGATGAATTAACACTGTTTACAGCCAGAGAGAAGTCGCGTATTATGAAACTTATGATGAATTAACACTGTTTACAGCCAGAGAGAAGTCGCGTATTATGAAACTTATGATGAATTAACACTGTTTACAGCCAGAGAGAAGTCGCGTATTTTGAAACTTATGATGAATTAACACTGTTTACAGCCAGAGAGAAGTCCCGTATTATGAAACTTATGATGAATTAACACTGTTTATAGACTATAGACTATATATTTATAGTCCTTCCATGTGGTACAATGTGTGAAGCTCATTTCTGGTGTCCCCCGCCGTGATATTGTTGGCATATTGCTAAAAGCGGCTTAAAACTATACTCACGCCTTCTGTTACAGATTGGGTGGTGGCCATGTTCAACTACTCAATGTTCGACTTCACGTGGATGCCGGAACTAGCTGACCGGACTTCGGTGTTGTACAAACTGTACGAGAACAAGTTCTGTAATGATGTACGTTCTCTTCCTTGAGTAAGGGTCAATACCCATTGGTTTCTTGGAAATGTGTCACACTTCATATTTCATTGTTTCATATAGCCAGCTGATACAATTGTCAGGAATTCCATCCAAATTCATCTTGAAAGTATTCTTGTCATTCACTGACTGGGAATATGTGACGTGTTAAAACATATATATGTGTGGAATAGATTCTAACGTATTGTATGCTTTGTTTATGGGAGAGGTGAAATTGAGTTTAACGTCGCGTCCAAGATTATTGCACTTATACAGCGACATGCATGTACGTGTGTTCGGGTGTGTGTGTGGCTGCTTGTACTAGTCCGGACTGATGCTTATTTTATAGTGCTGGCCCATTGATATATCATGCGCAGTTTAACACGAATACCCCACTCAGACACAGTATACTGACTACGAGCCGATCAGTCCTTGTTTTAGTCTCTTAATGCCGAGCGCCAGACAGGTTAACCACAAGTACTGTCTTTTAACGTCTTTTGGTATAACGCGGCCGGGGATCGAACCCCGGGCGGACGCTCTACCACGAGACCAAGGAGGCGGGCGCATTGTTTATGACGTAATGTCTATGAATACTGACAGGTAACCCCCAATTATGATTTAGGCCTTGTCAGCACAATAATGTCGTTGTGTTGTTCCCTGCCATTAAGCTGACACGATGTAGCGGGAGTGTGATGCTGTTCAAACTGGGACTTAACAGATTTTTTATACCTCTTTTCCTCATCCAGATAGAGATATTCTACCGCCCCACCTATCTCAACAGAGCCTTCAGGGACTGTGAGATCACGTCTTTCGGGTACGTTTCTTATAGGTCGTCCATGATATTTAGTGTGTTTCTTGTGATCACATCCTTGAAGAATGCGGGTTAGAATTGATCTTCAGCAACCCATGCTTGTCGTATGAGGCGATTAACAGGATCGGGTGGCCAGGCTCACTGACTTTGTTCATGCATGTCATCGTATCACAGTTGTGTAGTTCGTTGCTGATGGTTGCTGGTAGCAGTTTCACAAAGAGATCATGGCCCTAAGGCGATCGTAACTCTCATACTTTAACATGGACTGACGACAGTCGTACGTAGAGCTACGATCGCTTTGCGAAACTGCACCCGGGACATGACCCTTTCTCCGTCAGCACTCGAATGATGCCTACATTTTAACATACGATTCAAACATAGAAAATATGAATCCAACAATAACACGAAATTTGAAAAAAATATATCTCACTTTTAAATGTTCTTGTGCTATAATGACTACAATATTTATTGGCATAATTATATGACTCATCCAATGAGAACTGTCTACAATGACTGTTTGGGGAATTATTTCGTTTCGGAATTGGATCCGAGTCTAAATTCA
The DNA here is from genome assembly GCF_022045235.1 of Haliotis cracherodii. Lineage (NCBI taxonomy): Eukaryota > Metazoa > Mollusca > Gastropoda > Lepetellida > Haliotidae > Haliotis > Haliotis cracherodii. The sequence continues at coordinate 30,820,123 of NW_027266330.1, read as the reverse complement.
AAATAGTAATATATTTAAAGAAAGAAATGAGTTTGTAATAATTTGGAGGGGGAAACGGTTATGTTTGTTACCACAGAATTTTGATAATTTTACCGCAGCACTTTGGTCATATTACCGCAGAATTTTTATCATATTACCGCAGCATTTTGATTAAATTACCGTAGAATTTTGATCGTTTTACCACAGCATTTTGATCATTTTACCGCAGCTTCTTACCGTAGCTTTTGTTTGGGACTGAGTTTTGCTAGTCTTGCTATGTTCTTACTCCAACAGAAAGGACTCTGAAACGATCGAGTTCCGTGTGTCTTTTGACACTCCGGTGTTCCCCAGTCTGCAAGGAGACATCTTGTACTTCCTGGAAGACGCCGCCCCGAGGTTCAACATCTCCACCTACACCGTCATGGACGTGGGCGACATCTACCTCATCTGGAAAAACTTCTCGTACGCCATCATCACCCCGGAGCCGATCATCACCACCATCATGTGGACGCCATCTTCATCAATAACACCCACGAGTTCAACACAGGTGACTACGCCGTCCATCACCCCGACCACGCCAACAACTACAACAGAGGACCCGTCACGTGAGGAGTAATTTGTTTAGTAATTAGAGGTACCGTATTCGACGTAATAAGCGCCCAGGGCGCTCTCAGAATTAGAAATAAGGGGCTCTTATTAGAATATTATTTTGATGGAAAAAACAGAGTTGAAAGATACACTTCGTGGTTTATGCTGACGGCCTGACGACAGATATATTTTTCCAGAATTCAAATGCCCATAATTAAGGGTGCATATAACACACGAGTGCTTATTAAACACTAATAAATAAGGCTTGTGTACATTGATCAATCGGAAGGGGTGCTAATTGGGATTTTTCACTAGCCAATATATTAGCAAATACCGCCTTGGGCGCTCATTACGTCGAATATGGTAATAAGTTTACTTAAAGGACGAGATTACAACCTCTTGTCATATATTATTATTATTATTATTATTATTGCAGAACTGTGGGAATTCCGGGTAAGAATATAGGTCCGCAGTTGCATATGATTTTCTCCCGTGGAGATTCCGGGTTAGAATAGGTCTTCAGAAACCCATGCTTGTCGTAATAGGCGACTAACGGGATCGGGTGGTCAGGCTCGCTGATTTGGTTGATGCATGTCATCGATCCCAATTGTGTAGGTCGATGCTCATGTTGTCAATCATCGGTTTGACTGGTCCAGACTCCATTATTTACAGACCGCCGTCATATAGCGTGAATATTGCTGAGTGCCATGTTACACAAGAAACCGAGCAAATTACTTCAATAGATTTTATTTGAATTCGTTAATTTTTATTTGATATTTGCCTATAATTACTATAATTTGCATGGCATTTTACGCTCAGTGAAATCTGTTCCTGCAGATAATCGCGACTGATTTTTCTCTGGCGTTGACGTTTTTATATTTAATTATATCTAACAGTTACCTTTCATGTCTGTATTATTATTATTATTATTATTATTACCAATGGAGGCATTCAACCTTACTTTTATTGCTTAAAATTTCTTTTGTTATATAATATATAATAATGTGAAACTTGAGTTTATTATTATTATTATTATTCGCGTCTCCGGGCCACTTGGTTGCGGTAGGCCACAGGCGACTGGCCATGGCTCTCTGCTCGTATACATGTAATGGCGACTTACTTCCACTTCGACCATTTCTACTCCTGTTAACCCTGACTCGTTCGATACGTCTCTATGCGTCCTGCATTCGCCAAAAGCGCTTTGTACGCTTGACATTCCAGTTGTGTGATCCGGAGCTCATTGACTGACTTAGACAACGGCATTAAATCCACGTCTATCCCTTTCAGTGAACTGGCTCCACGCCAGATTTGACTTCCGGTTGTTGGACTTCAGCTATCTCCCTGACCTCGCCGACCCCAACTCCCAACTCTACCAGATATACGAGCGCAAGTTCTGTGATGACGTAAGTAGAGAGAATGGCTGGAGACATTCCACGCTCCAGCTGTGATCAGTTATAATTGAGTTTTTTACGTTGCAGCTATAAACGGAATTGATTTTCTGTACCGCCATTTGACCTTTCCAGCTAAGGTGTAATATCCTAGTATGGTGGCGGCGGGGAACATTATCAGTTGGCATGGCATGAAATCGCAACTGGTGATCATCCATTCTGTGGACTTTTTAGATGACCATGATATGAATCACTGGATTGTCTGGTCCAGACTCGATTATTTACAGACAGACAAATCTTGAACGCGACGTTAAACCCCACCTCACCTCACCTTATAATTAGACCCGTGAAGATCCGGGGTAGAATAGGTCTTCAGCAACCCATGCTTGCCGTAAAAGGCGACTATGCTTGTCGTAAACGGCGATTAACGGGATCGGGTGGTCAGGCTCGCTGACTTGGTTGAAGCATGTCTTCGATCCCAATTGCGTGGATCGATGCTCATGATATCAATCACTGGATTGTCTGGTCCAGACTCGATTATTTACAGACCGACGTCATATAGCTGGAATATTGCTGAGTGCGGCGTTAAACAACTAACAAAACAAACCAAACCTTGTAATTAATTATTCAATCATTCGTTCGCCCCTGTAGATGCGGCGGTTCTACGACCAGAGTTACCTGTCCATGGTGTACCGGGGATGCAAGATACGGGAGTTCCAGTGAGTTAAAACCTGAACACTTTTTTGTTTAGTAAACTGAGAAAAATAAATATCGATTCTACTTAAGTTTAGAATCACTTCAGATAATGTAGTAGTTCTACGAAACAACGCGAGATAATGTTCGTCTCTGTAACGTGTCCGTTAACGTTGTATTTACAAATGCGCCAAGTCTTTTTTTCCGATGACGACAAAGAAACTGTACTGATGTGAATATTTATCAAACTGGGATTTTAAGATCTACATAACTCACCTTGATAGGATTTGTAGTCTTATTTGGGTAGATGGGCTTCGTAATATATTAAAGAATGTTTAAGCAAACACTTCAAATTGTCAAATCTAAGTTTCCAATCTCTCTGGATATTCTGCACAAATTCAAACTTGGGGTATCTTGTGCTAAAACCAGTTAGCAAGGGCAACACGTATGACACACATACTCTCTTTAATAACATTTGACGCGGCACTAATAATTGTTTTAGTATATCAATTTGACAGAAAAAATGAATAAATGTCTGTCCTCATATTTTTTTTTTTACATTCCACGTATGAAATGTAGGGGCGTAAGCCAGGAGTAAGAGCACTAGTGATGTACAATTCAAGGATTCGACCTATTTTGATAAGCTGCTACTTGTTATTCCGCGTTGTAAAGAATTACCAATATTTAAATCTATTTATAAATTTAATATCTTTAAAGTTACAATTTAATTTTAGTTGACGACCGCACTTTTTATAGTCTAGAGTTTTGCCTGGGATTGTAAATTTAAAATTATATTATTATCGAAAAAAACTTTTTTCTCAGGTTTTATTCAGAAAATACCGTTTGTCCTGAAGCAGTAAACGAAAAAATGTCTTACTCATATTATCATATGACACTTGATTTCAAGTTTCTGTATTTTCACCTATAACATAGCATCGGCATTCACCTTGACCTGTCACCGTATATTTTGACCTTCACCTTTTCACATAGTACGCCACGCCACCTTGAAAGTTCACACTTCACTTAGCGGGACATGTTGACCTACCACATAGTACCAGCTGTCACCTTGAACCTTAATATAGCGCCCAATGTCATCTTCACTCTCATACACTTTCACCTTGACCTTTCACCTGTGACCTAGCCCTGACGGCCGTATCCAGTACCACCTTGCCCTGGAGACGCCAGTGTTTCCCAACCTGATGTCGGATATCATCGCCACGCTGTACAAGGGCGCTCCCAAGATGGACATCCGACAGCACGAGGTGCTGGATGTTGGGGGCCTACTGCTGGTGTGGAGCAACTACACCCTCCAGATTGTCCCCCCTCAGCCATACAGCACCACCCTCTTCTGGACCCCACCGAGCTCCACACCTCCCGTTAGCACGACTACCATTGAGTCCAGCTTTTCCTCAGTGGAAATGACGTCATCCATTTATACAACGCCAGAGCCCCCAGGTGAGCGTATTCACGAAGCTGTTTTATGTCTTAATTACGACCAATCTTAGCAACTTACGACAGAAATTACGACGGTCATGACAGCTATTCTTGAAGCTGTCTAAAACCTATCTGTAAAGGACAGGATGCAGTGGACAGATATACTATACTCTGGAAGGTAATTTAAGGTACCGACGTTTACTACAATATCTGAAAAACTATCGGACCTACTCCAGTCAAAGTTGGTATGAGATTATTAAACAGTCATACATAACTGGATATTACATTTAAAGACAATAGGTGCATGAATAAAAATGCTGTCTATTTAGCTATCACTATATTTCATCAACAACCAGACCTGTTCGTCACGGGTGGAACGAGCATTCATTGAAACAACTATCTGACACAGTTGAACCAATCAACTCAACTCGAAAGGGTGGACGGGAATCACGCACGCACGAATACGGTGTTAGCGTTGGGCGTCTCAACGTGCGTGATTCCCATGCAACATTTCGAGTTGAGTTGATTGGTTCAACTGTGTCATATGGCCCTGTGACGCAGGGGTAGCATTATGCAGATGGCTGTTTCAATGAATGCTCGTTCCACCCGTGACGAACAGGTCTGGTTGTTGATGAAATATAGTGATAGCTAAATAGACAGATTTGTTATTCGTGCACCGATTGTCTTTCAATGTAATATCCAGTTATGTATGACTGTTTAATAATCTCATACCAACTTTGACTGGAATAGGTTCAATAGTTTTTCAGATATTGTAGTCAACGTCAATACCTTAAATTACCTTCCAGACTATACACACATCGAAAACGTATATTCGATTTGTTGTAATATTTGGTATAATGGCCAGTTTAACTTTAGTTGCTCTTTGTAAAGTCTTTGATATGCATTTAGAAGTTGGGAGAACATGAATACATGACAGTTTTTCATGGACAGTGAGTGAGTGAGTGAGTTTTGGCTTTACGCCGCTTTTAGCAATATTCCAGCAATATCACGGCGGGGGACGCCAGAAATGGGCTTCACACATTGTACCCATGTCGAGAATCGAACCCGGGTCTTCGGCGTGACGAGTGAACGCTTTAACCACTAGGCTACCCGACCGCCCCTTTCATGGACAGCAACTTCTTGTATTCTTTGTCAAGACGTTTCAGAGCTGCTTCTTGCTTCTTCGCCTGATGAAGCAGCAAGAAGTAGCTCTGAAACGTCGTGACAAAGAATAAAAGTTGATATCAATAAAACGTGTAATGAATATTTGTTTTTGGTATTTAAGTATTGGATACTCAAACACAACAATGTCATCGTACGGGTTCAAATCTCATTCGATGAGTTTGGAGATGAACACAAAAACATCTTTTCTGATGTGCGTTTTCATTGTGTATCAATATGTTTACTAACGAATCGTTTTCTACTCGATGATAGACGTCGTATGCTCAAAGAACGCTCCTAGTCTGTGTCCATATGTGTCGTAATGTTATTATACCTTCGTTGCATAGGCGGGGCGGTCGGGTAGCCTAGTGGTTAAAGCGTTCGCTCGTCACGCCGAAGACACGGGTTCGATTCTCGACATGGGTACTATGTGTGAAGCCCATTTCTGGTGTCCCCCGCCGTGATATTGCTGGAATATTGCTAAAAGCGGCGTAAAACCATGCTCACTCACTCACTCACTCGTTGCATAGGCCGCCACTTCCACAGCTATGACACAGTGTTCTGCTTTTTAACTGTTTCGTATACATACGTTTCCCAACGACTCCATTACTCATACCGTATTCGACGTATTAAGCGCCAAGGGCGCTCTCAAAATTAGAAATAGGGAGCTATTATTTGAATATAATTTTGGATCGTAAATTTCGTAGTTTTATGCTGATAGTCTGAAATGATGCAAAAGAAAATATGTCCGTATTATACACGACAGATATATTTTTCCGGAATTTAATTGCCCATATTTAAGGGTGCATATACACGAGTGCGTATTATACACGAATAAATTAGTCTTGTCTATCAATCGGAAGGGTGCTAATTGAGATTGTTCAGTAGCCAATCTATTAGCAAATATAGCCGTGGGCGCTTATTAAAGCAGAGCGCTTATTACGTCGAATAGGGTCACAGCTGATAGCACTGATAGATTCTAACGCTCTGGAATAGGTCGACCCTGGAATGTGTGGAATCCCTGAGGCAATATTACCAGAAAACACTTTCCTGTGGCGCTTCTGATGTCATTCGTGATCGTTACTGTAGAATATGAAATTGCTGCAAAGTAATTCGTGAAACATAATGTTTTTTGTTCACTTATCTTGCACATTCCTTTCGAAATGAACCTTAGAGGAAGGTTTTAGCTGCATAACTGCAAGGGTTATAATCTACGTCACCGCTCAGCTGATTAGGGAAGAAATAATATCGCACCTTCCAGTCTTGCGGCCACAGCAGAACACAAATCGACCCTGTTCAGGAGCCCAACTCAGGAGCCCAACTGAGGAGTCCAACACAGGAGTTCAACTCAGGAGTCCAACTCAGGAGTCCAACTCAGGATTCAACTCAGGAGTCCAACTCAGGAGCCCAACTCAGGAGTCAAACTCAGGAGTTCAACTCAGGAGTTTAACACAGGAGTCCAACTCAGGAGTCCAACTCAGGAGTTTAACTCAGGAGTCCAACTCAGGAGTCCAACTCAGGAGTTCAACTCAGGAGTCCAACTCAGGAGTTTAACTCAGGAGACCAAATCAGGAGCCTAACTCAGGAGTCCAACTCTGGAGTCCAACTCAGGAGTCCAACTCTGGAGTCCAACTCAGGAGTCCAACTCAGGAGTCCAACTCAGGAATCCAACTGAGGAGCCCAACTCAGGAGTCCAACTCAGGAGCTCATCCCAGGAGTCCGACTCAGGAGTTCAACTCAGGAGTTCAACTCAGGAGCCGAACTCAGGAGTCCAACTCAGGAGTCCAACTCAGGAGTCCAACTTAGGAGTTTAACTCAGGAGTCCAACTCTGGAGTCCAACTCAGGAGTTCAACTCAGGAGCCCAACTCAGGAGTTCAACTCAGGAGTCCAATTCAGGAGTCCAACTCAGGAGTCAAACTTAGGAGTTTAACTCAGGAGTCCAACTCAGGAGTCCAACTCTGGAGTCCAACTCAGGAGTTCATCTCCAGGTTGCGTCACCCAGCTCAGTTCAGCAACATGTGATTATTGTAGGCATCTTCAGTTTCTCAAGGCTCGTTTTCTCCCTTCAGAATACGTGTTGGCGATATTCCGATTTGGTCTGCTTGACTTCCCCTACCACCCTGACCTTGCCAACAAGGACTCCATGATGTTCAAGCTCGTTCAGAAAAAGTTCTGTGATGATGTAAGTAATTTATACCATCGGCTTGTTTTCTTCGTTTTTGTTTTGGTTTGTTTGTGTTTTTGTTTAACACAACAATCATTAACAATATGGCGTAGATCGAACCTATTAATACTTAAAACTTTGAACTTCGTCCCACGACATCAGGGTGCGATCAATCAAGACCTTTCAACCGATCTATTAAATAGCGTCTTCCAATTGCGGGTGTTCGAGTAGTATATGTCTGTTTTAAGCGACCCCAGAAATTCATTACTCTCCTTCCGTTGAACGTTACTGGAAGGCATTTTAGTTTGAAAAGTTTTTAACATTTTTCTTCTTTTTTTCTATTCCTGATCTGTGATAAAATTAAAGGAAAAAAGCAATCATTATGAGTTTTATTATGTTCGGATTCCCACGCCAAATTACATATATTTTACCGACGCTTCAGTCTTTGTACCGGGTTTCGCGTTCATTTTGATGCATATTTGATGTCGTTTCAGATCCGGAAACTGTACCAACGAACGTATTTGTCCGTGGTGTTCCGAGAATGTCATATATCAGAGTTTGGGTAAGGCACATACTTGTCATGTTGTTGTTGATTAGTTCTAGGGAGTAATTAAGAGACCTACTGTATTCGACGTAGTAAGCGCCCGGAGCGCTCTCAAATTTAGAAACTGGGGGCACTTATTAGATTATAATTTTGGTGAGAAAAAAACAGAGTTGAAAGATCGTAAATTTCGTGGTTTATGCTGACAGACTGAAATGATATAAAAGAAACGTATGTGTGTATCATACTCGACAGATATATTTTCCAGAATTTAATTGCCCATAATTAAGGGTGCATATAAAACACGAGTGGTATTATACACGAATACATAAGTCTTGTCTACATTAATCAATCGGAAGGGGTGCTAATTGGGATTGTTCACTAGCCAATATATCAGCAAATATCGCCGTGGGCGATACGTCGAAAACGGTATTTATCGTGTTTGGAATACACAGAGGCTGCAAATCACAGTTTGGTATGCATGCGTACTTACAATGAGTGAGTTGGGTTTTTAACGCCGCTTTGGACAGTATTCCAGTTATATCGCGGCATGTAAGTTTAATGTAGGAGGAAAGTGCAGGTATGGTGCTGAGAAACCTAGAAACATAATCGGGTCGAACCGGGATTCGAAACCACAATCATAGGTTTCTGGTGTGCCCAAGGGACGCAACTCTGCACAGCGAATCGCGGCGCCTTGAACGAGGACTGATAGAAAGATTCGATTGAAGAATAAATAGCCAAAGAAAAAATGGTTAAAACCTTACATTCTGTCTTCCTCATGTTCCAGCACCGATCCGGATACGTTCAAATTCTACATCGCTTTCGAGACGCCGGTGTTTAATCGGCTCCAGGGCGACATCTTGAACGTCCTGGAGACGGAGGCACCCCGGCTGAACATGTACGGCTACACCGTATTAGACATCGGGGAGCTCTTCCTCATGTGGGCCAACTTCTCCTATATCCTTGTGGACAAGAGGATGAAGAGCACCATCCAGTGGTCGCACACCGTCACACCGACGTCCACGTACACCACACAGTCCACGATCACTACAACGACGATGCCTACTACGACTGAAGGTAGGTAGTAACTAGTTTATTGTTAACGTGTTTATGACGTAACACCATTGCTGACCCGTGAAGATCCGGGGTAGAAAAGGTCTTCAGCAACCCATGCTTGTCGTAAAAGGTGACTATGCTTGTCGTAAGGGGCGAGTTACGGGATCGGGTGGTCAGGTCAGGCTCGCTGACTTGGTTGATGTATGTCATCGATCCCAATTGCGTGGATCGATGCTCATGATATTAATCACTGGATTGCCTGGTCCAGACTCGATTATTTACAGGACGCCGTAAAGCAACCAACCAACCAACCATCCCAATAGTGTTGGAGTCTAGACAATCCAGAGATTTACATCATGAGCATCGATCCATGCATCAACCAAGTCAGCGAACCTGACCACCCGTTCCCGTTAGTTGCCTCTTACGACAAGCATAGTCACCTTTTACAGCAAGCATGGGTTGCTGAAGACCTATTCTACCAAGGGGCAGTATGATAATGACAAGTTTCATATCAGTGCAAAAGTGACTTGTATTTGCTCACAACAGAGCCAATACTGAGATACACTGAGAAACCATTGAATACATTGTCACAATAACTCTAAATGAAAGAAGCCCTTAAAAAAATCCCAATTCTGAACCAAACAATTTTTTTCACAATTTACCATACAGGCGCCCCTAGTTTTCCATGTAATTGCGATATCTCTCGGGTCTGCTGATTCCAGGGGCAGAATCATCGAGCCCCCAAATAAACAGATTCAAGTGATATCTCCGACGGTTGATTCACAATTTCTCTATAGTTTTGCTTTTTTGTTTAACGCCGCACCCAGTATTATTCCAGCCATATGACGGCGGTCTGTAAATAATGGAGTCTGGACCAGACAATCCTGTGACTGATATCACTTTTGCACTGACATGCATCAAACAAGTCAGCGAGCCTGACCACCCGATCCCGTTAGTCGCCTTTTACGACAAGCATAGTCGTCTTTTATGGCAAGCATGGGTTGCTGAAGACCTATTCTACCCCGGAATCTTCACGGGTCTCTATTGGGGAGATCATGGCAGCTGGTTGCAGTTCCACAAAGCGATCACAGCGATCATAACTCTCAAACTTTAACATTTGCGTTGGCCGATGCCCATTGACCACACCCGATTATAAGGGTAATAGGAGACTAGTAGCAAGAATAAATCAAATGTTGCTGAGTTGGATTGAACCAACATACATGTCATTACAGTACAGTGCGTTGTCTAGATGCTTTCGTTATCGCCCACAGAACGAAACCAGGATCGTGAAATCTTTGAACGTTTTATCTTACAGCTACCTACCAGCTGAAGCTTTCTTTTGAGGTCCTGAACCTGACGATGTCGGAAACGTTACGCAACGTGAACTCTGCCGAGTTCAAACTAAGGGAACAGTTATTCTGTAATGACGTGAGTTATCTTCCTTTGCGTGTGATGAGTTGTCTCCCTTAGCTCCTCACTTTCAATGCTTCTATATGTGTCAACAGAAAACAAACGATAGTGTTAGATATAACACGACAAGATCACTTTTTGTCTGACACATCAGTTGTTTGGATTGACACCTTCATATTAATAAAGGTAAACTGCATTTATAGCAGCAACCATTATTAAAGTGGCACTCGACTAAATATCTGGTGTCTAGAATTATTGCCATGTTTAAATCTCATTAAAGACAAGTTATGTTTATGTATGACAACTTCTTATTCTATTATGATGCGAAGTTTCGGCATAGATCATTATACCGTTGTCAAGCAAGAGTACACCGAAACGGTGTCATACATACAGCATATTTTGTCTTTAATGTTTCTTACCAGCTTCTATAAATGCCAATCAAACAGTTTAAATCTGAAGCATTGTCCAACTGTATATAGGTAAACCTAAAACTGTGAGATGTATCAGCATTTAAAGTTGTAATTATTGATCATTCTTTAATAGTTACTATTCTATTATAGTTACTATACTATTCTTAGAGTATGTTGTTAAAAGGCCAGTTGACGCTCTTGCCTCGGGAAGATGAGTCTTCACTACAAACTAATTCCCCTAAAATATTCATAATTCCTAACTTTTTTGTTCAGCATGTATGAAAGAAAATCCTGTTTGTTTAACCCATTGTTTTATATTTTTCAGATATCGCAGTTGTTGTTGAATCATCCGTTCAAGTTCCCCGACTACAAGTCGTGTCGATTCGACCAGTTCACGTGTGTACCTAATATTCAATAAGCTTTGCACTGATAGGATCACTCCTATAATTCCTCTTCAGTCATTTGGCGGTGGGGTAGCCTTATGGCTAAAGCGGTCGCTCGTCACCCCGAAGGCCCGGGCTAGATTCCACACATCGGTATCCATGTGAGGCCCATTTCTGGTGTCCCCGCCATGATTGTGCTGAAGTATTGCAAGAAGCGGCGTAAAATATCACTTAACCGTTATTCGTAGGGAAATAGGTATTTCAGTGTCGGCACAAAGATAATTCCGGGGAGCGAGTGAGTATGGTTTTACGCCGCTTTTAGCAATATTCCAGCAATGTCACAGCGGGGGACACCAAAAATGGGTTTAACACAGTGTACTCATATTGGGAATCGAACCTGGTTCTTCCGTGTGACGAGCGGACGCTTTAACCACTTGGCTACCCGACCGCCCCTCATTCCGGGGAGAACATGTCCCACCCAACCAAAAGTTTGTTTCAAGAGGCAGTCGTAGAGGGAATGAGGCGGTTACAGTCTGTGGTCAGAGCGACGTCACGGATGTTGAGTATCGAACCGCGAGGGTCAATCGGTGTTCACGGTATCGACCACTGGTTTGTTTGAAACATGACTGATTGCTGTGATATAGCTCACAAATGGCTCGACCTCTCCTTATCGGTGATTACCTTTGCTTGTTGACTTTTTTTTATCGCCACTGCTTGCAATATTCCAGCCACATCACGGCGGATATAAAGCGAGTGACAGGGAATTATCAAATTTGATTATCGTTGAGTTCCGTTGACATGCATCAACCAAGTCAGCGAGCCTGACTACCCGATCCCGTTAGACGCCTCTTACGACAAGCATAGTCGCCTTTTACGGCAAGTATGGGTTGCTGAAGACCTTTTATACCCCGGTTCTTCACGGGTGTTCAAACAAACATAAGAGTTGACTCATATGAAGATCTGGGCCCACTTACACAAAGCGATCTTAGCGCTAAGATGATCGTAGCTCCCATTCTTTAACATAGGCTTAAGATAGTCTTAGCGCTAAGTGCTTTGTGCAAGTGGATCCAGGTTGGGAATTAGCTGATTGTGTGTTATCGTACCCGGGCAGCTAATGGCGTTGTTCATCAATTACTGGTTTGCCTCGCCTCGATGCCTTCCAAGCCTCGATGATATCACTGGAGTATTGCTGATCACGGAGAAAAACAACATCTAACCTTTAAATTTCGATTGTCATTAATATTGCCGTTTAATGGTGATGTTTTTTTAAATAAACAGGAGTGACCCGTTGAGAATAAACTACAGCCTCGTTTTCATCGGACAGCAACCGGAAGAGATGAGTGAGAGGGTTGTGGGTATTCTGATAGAGGGCGCTCCGAGAGAGAACTATCTGGATCTGATTGGCTTACGCGTGGGGAACATGCTTATAGCTATAGATAACTTCACGGTTCACATCCACGACTACTCAACGCTACCTCCACTCTTCACGACACCGCCGGTGTCTTATGGTAGGCATAACTGATGAGCAAGACTTTTTTTTAACTTCCTCCAAAAAATTGAAACGTGAAAAAAAATGAAAAGCAGTAGATTTTTATGATCCGCCATTTTAAAGAGGTCCAATATTTTAAACTAGAATTATTTGATGCGACCTTAAAATGGAGAACAGGATATGTTGTGAAGAAAACGGACACGGTCATGAAGCAAATGGTACTAACTGTATGGACGTGCATGCTGTAAAGATGTACTCGCCAACAAATGTTTAACATATATTTATATATGTTTATACGTTATATATGAGGCGCAAAACAACATCCTCTCCCCACTTTTCCTCTCCCACATTTTACGCACAATCCATGGAGCGATACTATTCGTAGATCTATCACCGTGATATACTGCAACAAGCAGCGCTAGGTATTCATTATGATTTGTATGTATATGCACAGCGGACTCTGTGTTATCTGACATTTGTCTAATTCGGCATTTTGTCTCATTCCACAAAAAAGTGTTGGTCCCAGCCCTGATCCCTATTCTCTTGTATATGTTTCTATATTGTACTCACGACGTCTGCAACGTCATTTTCTTGCTCCCCCTCAGATGCTCTGTTGTACAACATCACCTTCAAGATGTTCCCCGGGAACTACAGCACGGCGATGCAGGATACCTCATCAAGCTACTACCGGCAAATCACTAAGAGATTCTGTTCCGAGGTTCGTTTGTATGTTTGTTTGATGTTTAACGCCGCACACGGCATGGGTTGCAGAAAACCTATTCTAACCGGATCTTCACGGATGTTTAGTGAAGACAATTGACACCAAATTGAAGTATTAAGGTTATCCTTATTCTTAGAATAGGTATTCAAACCTTGTCGTAAGAGGCGACTAACGGTATCGGGTGGTCAGGCTCGCTGACTTGGTTGATGCATGTCATAGATCCCAATTGCGTGGATCGATGCTCACGCTATTAATCACTGGATTGTCTGGTCCAGACTCGATTATTTACAGACCGCCGTCATATACCTGGAATATTGCTGACTGCGGTGTTAAACAGCAAACCAACCAACTCTATCCTTATCATTTCAGATCCGGCAATATTTTGGAAACAGTTATGTTCGTGACCGATATTATAGCTGCAAAGTTGACGGCATTACGTAAGTATAAGTACGGTATTTCAACTCAAAAGAAGTTAAAAAACACCCGGTATTTGTCATTGGACTGTAGTTAATCTGCCATTTCTGATTGGTATTGCAACACAATACCTCCAACAGTGGGTTTTGTTTAACGTGTATTGTTATGACTGTGTTTGGTTTTAGCACGGATATCTTCTTATTCAAATAAGGACATTTTTTCCCATAAACACCCCTCGCTTGAGAAACATGACTCGTGTGTACTTTTTCGCTAGAGAGGAATGTTTGATGGTAAAATTAATAATGCGTCATTATGAATACCAGTAGAGGATCGTCACGATATGGCTGAATATTGCCGATGTGACGTAAAGCATAAACTCACTCACTCACTCACAAGTAGGGGTTGCTGCAGAGCATCAATTGTTCCCCGCCATATGATGTCATATGCAGAGGAAGGAAGTGTAACCAATGGGAGGAGAGGATTGATGTAAAGTAAAAATTGGTTTGTTATTAATGTAGTTATCTTCGGAAAGCACAATAAAAGAAACAGTGTCTCTAAATGGTCAGCACAAGGGAAAACCAAGGCAAGAAAACACATAACTGAGCCTGTCAAGCAGAACTTGATATATACCCACTCTTAGTACCAATAATATAGTCCTATATAGATAACACAAGAAATGTTATTCTTAAACATGCCTTGGCAGCAAATATCAATGTTTCTGGTCAAAATGTTGGCTGGGTTAAATAAAACAAACTTTTGAAGTTGTAAACACAAAACAATGTAATGAATCCCCTGTAAATATACTTCAGTCCAAATGTAAACACATGTTCCCTCATTCATTAAGGGATTCCCATTTATCCAACAGCAAGTTAAGAACATACAGGTTGGTCAAGTCATCTATAAATATTGTGAATTATCTTACAAATTGTAAAAACAAATTAAAGCCCATAGGTCACTCTTCTCAAAACTTCGTTCAAGTAATCACAAACTAAAAATTGAGACCAACAACCCCAACCCCATTTGAACAACGTCTAACATACAACCAAGAGAGAGAATCACAAATAATCCTCAATCACGATCAAGAATATGGTACGCTCTGTTAAAAGGAACAATTCTAAATAATTCTTACTGACAGTTATCCAGAAACAAGTTCCAAGATCGGTTATCATATCTACACTTATAAACAAATTCCTTGTATGTTCAACATAACCATATGTTTGCTCAATTTACATAGTGTTTCCATATCATTATAATACACTTGGTTTTAAATAGAATTGTTATAATGTAACTCCTTTGTATTTTGAATGTATCTGTGTGTTTTGCGCTTATTGTGCATATATTTTGAAGTTTGTGATAGTGTAATACTGCCAATGTTTCTTCATAAAATGTTGCGCAATACATATCTCATCTAAAAAAAATTGTAGTATGATAGTTTGTTACAGTTGTTTACGGGAACACGGTTATTTTTCTACTTCGAGAATGAGAGATAAGGATTTGTTTGCTCAAACTATTCAGGCAGACCATTATGTTCAATGAGTGTAGAATTATATTTTGTTCATACTCCAAATTCACAGCCAATGCATTTCTTAAAGGTGTTTTAACCGAAAATATGATCTAAGATGTTACATATATTTTTTTAACCCAGAGGCGGAAGGAATCCAACCCTCAATGCCAACGTTATCGTGTCAGGAACATACGACTTCGGCGCCGCCCTCATCTACGACGTCATCAATTCCTCGGCGTCTGTGTTTAACTTCGGCGGCAGACGCTGGTTGAGAATTGGAGACTTCCTGTTATACGCCGACTCCCCTGGGGAGTCGATCCTGATACAGTGGGGCTACATATCAACAACACCCGCCCCCACCACCCCCCTCCCCTGTAAGAATACCGTAAATGTGTACGACTGGGCTCCTGTCTACCTAAACGACTAGACAAGAGGTGGTCGATTTGTCCAATCTCATTAAAATCAAATCTAACTTCTCGCTGCCGCTATACAGAGATCTGAGGTCATCCCATTACGGGTTAGAACGACCTTTCGCGAACATTGACCGACCACTGAAACGACTAACAAGAAGTCGACATCAGCCAATCAGAAAGCAGCTTTCTCGAGCTTTACGGCACTCATTTCAACCTGGCGACTTCCATTTCAGACTACGCTTGAAAAATATGTTGACACAGTAAAATTTTGAAAACTGAACAAACGAACATTCCGGAATGTCTTATATACGGTTGCGATTGTATGGCAGTGCTTCCCACGTACTGTGCAACGCCTCCTCCGTTCAAATGTTTATCCCACGGAAGCGAGAGATAGACGATAATTTTGACGGAATCAGTCGTATGGGCCGTAACCGTCGTTCGGAATACCCCGTTTTAACGTTTTCAAGGTTGCATGATTAGAAACACATTCCGACTGTCACTTTCATGATCTGGTAAGCGTCGCTTTCATTGGTCGGATGAAAGGTCGTTCTGACGTTACCCACAATGGGATGTCCTCAGATATCTGCTTAGTGATATGTTATGGTTATGGCCTAAAACAAACTGTTTTCAATGTCCAAAAGACGTTACGTAAGCGCACCTATAACCGACATACATGTTGTATCACATTTTTCTACCGCCACCTTTTGTCTAATGAGGGGCGGTCGGGTAACCTAGGGGTTGAAGTGTTCACTCGTCACGCCGAACACCCGGGTTCGATTCCCGACATGGGTACAACATGTGAAGCCCATTTCTGGTGTCCCCCGCGTAAAATCATACTCATTCATTCACTTTTGTCTAATGAGCACAAAGCTTACTGCGCTTACCAACAGGGAAACCAGTTGACAAACGTAGGGATAATGCTATGTCGAATGTCTATCTATGGTAGGATTCTCAGTAAGTGTTTACAGAGAATGTTGACCAGTACAAATACGCACCATCTATCTCACCTAATGTCTCTATTCATACAGCGACGTTCACCATCTTGGATCTCAGAGCCAACATCCTCAACATGACCTACAACCCCGCCTTTGCTCTCACCTCCTCGGCAGCCTTTAGATCTTACGCCATACCCTTCTGTCAGTTCGTAAGTATGACATACGCTGAGGCCAGTTCGCAAATGTGACTTACACTAAGGCCAGCTCGTAAGTATGGTTCACACTAAGTTCAGTTCGTAAGTATGGCTTAAACTAAGGTCAGTTCGTAAATATAACTTAAAGTTAATTCAGTTCTTAAGTACGACTTACACTAAGGCTAGTTCGTAAGTATTGTTCACACTAACTTCAGTTCGTAAGTATGGCTTAAAATATGGTCAGTTCGTAAATAAAACTTAAACTAAATTCAGTTCTTAAGTATAACTTACACTAAAGCCAGTTCGAAAGTATGGTTCACACTCAGGCCAGATCGTAAGCATGACTTACGCTAACGCCTGTTTGTAAAAATGTATGTATGACATATCTTACTGTGACTTCGTAAGCATGGCTTTTTAGAAGTTTATTCAAGATACGTAAGGAGGCCATCGGCCCGTTACACATATGTGTTGAAAACATGATCTATTGGAGAGAGGGGTTATACCCGTTAAGTTAATTTAATTGCATTGTTTCAAAAACATGGTGGGGGCACGGGTGGCCCAGTCGTCTGAGGCGCCGCGATTCGCTGTGCAGACTTGCGTCCCTTGGGCACGCCAGAAACCTATGATTGTGGGTTCGAATGCCGGCTCGCCCCGACCATGTTTCTAGGTTTGTCAGCACCATACCCGTGCTCGTGGGTTTCACCAAAGTGGTAAACGTCTGAGATCTGCATCACTTCGGGCTTTCCTCCCACATTAAGCTGACACGCCGTGATATAACTGGAATACTGTTAAAAGCGGCGTTAAACCCAACTCACTCACTCACTCACTGGTTCCCTGAAGGAGCACATCATCAGTATGTGCCGGTATATTACCTTCACACGAAAAACGAATTCTGAGACAAAGGTTGAAATATTATGTATTACTACAAATTGTTCCCCTATATACCCAAATCCCGAAGAAACGAAAATATTTATTTTACTTTTGAAACCCAATTAATTTTACCATTTTCATCTGCATGAAACATCCCACAAGAACAACTTTGGCCGTATGTACTTTCAAGCATTCGTTAAATACTGCGCTATTCCTTTAAAACACGTTTAGGGGCGGTCGGGTAACCTGGTAGTTAAAGCGTTCGCTCTTCACGCTGAAGACCCAGGTTCGATTCCCGACATGGGTACAATGTGTGAAGCCCATTTCTGGTGTCCCCCGCCGTGATATTGCTGTAATATTGCTAAAAGAGGCGTAAAACCATACTCACTCACTCACTCACTCATTGAAACACGTTTGTATATATTGGTATAAAATGGGTATCGGCCGCATTCTCTGGCATCATGGTTTGAGGTGGATTTTGTATAAAGCGTTCACTGGCAGAAGCATGGCCATTTTCAATAGCACTGCATACATCAACACTCCCACGCTTCAGACCCCTGTACAGAATTGCGCTGACTTGTGCATCGACAATTTGAAAGAAACCTGTCTAACGGGGTAGGTTTTAAAATAAACAGTGGCTTAAAAATACCATGAACAACTCGATTGGTTTGACGTAAGGAGTAGTATAGGTAATGGGGGTTCTGGAAGTGGAAGTGAGCAAGAACCTCCATTACCTATACTACTTAAGGCAATTACAATATCGACACGCCAGGTCGTAAGTATATGACATAATGATATCCTTCTGTCAGTGACACAACATACTCTTCCATCAGGTCTAAAGAGCTACAAACTTGGCTGTCAGTATCCCATGTTTACTACGTTTATTGGGATACAAACCGCCTCCGTGGTCTAGTGGTAGAGCGTCCGCCCGGAGAGCGGTAGGTCCGGGGTTCGATCCCCGGCCGCGTCATACCAAAAGACGTTGAAAGATGGTACTTGTTGTTACCCTGTCTCGTGCTCGGCATTAAGGGGCTAAAACAAGGACTGGTCGGCTCGGATTCAGTATACTGTGTCTGAGTGGGGTATTCATGTTAAACTGCGGCATGGTATCTCAGTGTGCTAGCACTATAAATCAGTCCGGACTAGTACAAGCAGCCACACACACACGTGCATGCACGTCGCTATATAAATGCAAAAATCTTGGACGCGACGTTTAACCCAATTTCACCTCACCTCACCTCACCTATTGACATACAAAAGAAGCCTCATTTGTGCCCTACGTAGTTGTTGCTTGATAAATGAGGTACCAGCATCTGTATCCAAAAGTGACATTGCTACATCTTCTGATTGCGGTGAAAGATACTCATTCAGCTCATTTATTCTGTTAACAGCTAGGTAAGAAATTCACAGAGAGGAACCGGTTCCCTGACTACTTCGGATGTCGTGTTGTGTCAATTAGGTAAGTTATACTGTTTGTTTGTTTGTTTGTTTGTTTGTTTGTTAAGGGGATATGCATACTGTGTTTTCTCTTGTGCGTTCTGTTCCAAATAAGTCAATTTATCAATTCAATTTCAATTCATTTCAGTTTATTCATATTCAACCTCGTCACCAACAACAACAACATGGAGGTGGATTAGCAACAGTTCTTTTAATGATTGATTTTATTAAGTTAACTTATCGGTGTCTTATCCTATTCCAGCAACAACCCCTTTTCGGTGAGGTTCAGTCTGAGGTTCCGGGGGATGCAGGAGGAGTTTCTACAGGCGCTGGTGCCCGACATCATCATTGAGTGGACGCGGACCCCGGAGGCAGACCGTCTGATTGTGGGCCCCCTGACGCTGGACGAGCGGTCTATCAGGGTGAAGCAGAGATACATATCCGATGGAAACATCGTCACCCGCGGGCCACTCAGGACAACGCCCTCTGTGTTTATACCGACTACACCTGCTCCACCCACGACGACTGCAGGTAACGGGGGAAGGGAAGTGGTGTCTGAGGTGTGCTTGTTTATTTGTTGTTTAACGCTGCACTCAACAATATTCTAGCTGTATGACCACGGTCTTTAATAGATGGAACCATGACCAGACAATCGAGTGATTGAAGTCATAAGCATCGATCTACGCAATGCATCTTCCCGAGGCAAGGGTATTTACTGACTAAAGAAGTCCAGTTTCCACCCTTGCCGAATGAGGCTGGAATTTCTCGGCTCGATCGTAGCCCATTGGTTATTACGAGTTATGTCCCTTTTATGTCCCTCCAACTGACAATATATCACTGCACAAAATGGCGGCGCATAGTCAAGACGGCCTGATCGATAATCAATATCTATAATGTAATAAAACGGATCTTAACCCGCTAAGTGCATCAAAATGAAGCGCCTTCATTTGCAAAATATCTGTTGACGCCCAGTTCACGGTATACATGCTTTGCAAATCCAGCTGTTGCCCTAAATCTGGACATTGAAATCCATGCTGTTTACGAACCGGATATCTACTTCCTTACTTGATTATTGATTTGACTATGCATAGACTTGTTAGTCCAGCCAAAATTCCAGCCCAGTTCGGCAAGGGTGGAAAGTGGACTTCTATAGTCTGTTGACGCCCTTGTCCATTCATCAGCCAAGTTCAGCGAGCGTGACCACTCGATCCCGTTAGTCTGGAGCACTGCAGCATGGAACACTCTAACGGGATTCTGGCACACTTGCTTCCCAGTGTCCTTTGCTTGTGGAGGCGAGGCGACGTAAGACCCGTGAAGATCCGGGGGGGGGGGGGGGATAGGTTTTCAGCAACCCATGCTTGCCGTAAAAGACGACTATGCTTGTCGTAAGAGGCGACTAACGAGTGGGATCGAGTGGTCAGACTCGCTGACTTGGGTGATGTATGTCATTGTATTCAAATTGCGTGGATCGATGCTCATGATATCAATCACTGGAATGTCTGGTCCAGGTTCGATCATTTAAAGACCGTGGTCATACAGTTAAAATATTGTTGAGTGCGGCCTTAAACAACAGACAAACAAACGTGGCGACGTAAATACATGTGTTGGGTCGACTCGGTGACTTTGACAGTTGTGTGTGTCATCGTACCCAGGCGAAATGGAACTTGAGTATTTTACAGGCTGATACCAAATAGCTTGAAAATGGCTGACTGCAGCAAAAACGACACACAAATAAACACACAAACAACACCACACCGCAGGGAAAAACTGCTCGTCATCGAACCATAAACAAACGGCTATGCCTTGAAGCTATATTATATTTCATATGTTTACAGTCATTCTGTACAAAAAACCTTCCATATTTGTTGTTTACTGCAGGTTCGAACCCATGTCCGCCTGGAGCCTTCAACACCATCGAGCCACACCGGAGTCAGTGCAACAAGTTCTACCTTTGCAATGGCGGCGTTGCCATGGAGATGACCTGTGCCCCAGGTCAGATCCTGGATGCTGTGTACAGAATGTGTATATTGAAGCCCCCAGGTCACGTGTGTCAATTGTAATTGACGTTCGAGGACGGATATTTCTGTCACTGACACGCCTTCTTTGTCCTGAGGGGTCGTTCGCCTCACTCACAGAGCCTTTGTTTTCACCCCTCCCTTTGGCAGCATAAGTTTTGATACTTGAAATTTCTGATTTTGAAATTTTGCTCATTTTATCATTGTTTTTATTAAAAGTTAGATGAATAGACACAGGGTATCGAAAAATGTTTGTTTTTTTAAATATTTGTATATCACGTGAAATACACAGCAAATAGTGTTTTACCTGAAAATAAGTTTTTAGAAGTATTTTTGATTACATACCGAATATAAATTCTGGTCTTTACATACTGTAATGCTCTAGCATGTTCACAATGAACAAGGAGAAGAGATTTCAGAAGTCGGCCAGTTCACAGCACAACTACGTACCTTGTCCAATCAAAGATCGACATTTGGTCACGTGGGGTTTATTTATTTATCTATGGTCACGGGACTGCTGCACGTGCATGACATGTTGATTTAGGGTGGTTGTTGCTCTGGTTTAGTAAGGAAAATCGTGACAGATCATTATCGGAATAGTTTTCGGTGGTAGTGTCTATATAATTAGATTAGTATTCAGTCGATCACTCATCCGCTCATTCATAATAAGTCATTCAGCTAGATATTGATGACATATTCTATTTTTTACCGTTATACAACTGTCTGGTCATTGTAAATCTATATATCAGGTTATGTACATAGCGTTGTCTTGGGAGCCGTTCTCAGTGTACCTTCCTATACCGTCTTTCCTGTAGCTTAAGCAATACCATCTTCCCGAGGCAAGAGAGTTAACTGACTTTAAAAGTCCAGTTTCCACCCTTGCCGAACTAGGCTGGAATTCCTGGGCTCGATCGTAGCGCCACCAGTGGCTATTACGAGTAATGTCCTTTCTATGCCCCTCATATTGACCAATCAGATTCAACCTCTCGTATCACTTGCATTTGCTTCAAACAAAACGGTGGCGCCCAGTCAAAAAGATCTGATCGATTATCAAGATCTATATTGTGATCATTGAGTCTTACATCGCGAAGTGCATCAAATCACGTGTGCACCTTGATTAAAAACATGAAAAGATATAGAAAATATCTGTTGACAACGAGTTAGCGGTGCACATGCTTTGCAAGTCCTGCAATCAACCGAAATCTGCATGACACTTTACGAACCGGATTTCGATTTCGGTGCGCGATTTCGATTGGACTATGCATAGACTCGTTAGTCCAGCCAAAATGTAACTCCATAATACCAGCCTAGTTCGGCAAGGGTGGAAACTTGACTTTAATAGTCAGTTAACTCACTTGCCTCGGGAAGATGAAGCAATACCGATGTATGATAACTCGCTTCAGTTTAACCAACTCCCTCCCTCTTTGTAAAAAAATGTTTAACGCTTAAGCACAGGATCATGATGAAAGCCAGCTATATAAATGATATATCTGTATAGTGCATAGCAGGCGATGGTGTTAGTGTCCGATAAATTCGTGACCAACTCGTGTTGTTCCGTGACATTCCGAATATCGACTCGTGCCCCTCCCATGGCCATTTGTGCGACCGGGTTCCGTCTTACCGCAAACGGGCATACCTAAAACAATTGTCAACTCGTTGTGTTATGGTTCACATATATTTCCCAATGTATTATAAATATTTCAGATGCAATTTAGAGAACATCGGGACGTGCGGAATTATACAGTATGATTGAACACATTTAACTGTTTCTTTGGTATATTTTTAGATACAAGACATATGTAAAATAAAAAAAAATCTCAGATATTCTTTGACGAAGAACTTGAAATCATACGCGCATTCTGATTGGCTTGTCGTATTTTCGCACATTACATTCATCGATAGGGGGACGAGTCTTCTTACATGTAACGGAAAGAGGCGAGTGGTGACGAATGTGTCCGATAGAGTGAGTTTGCAGTCGCCAGTATAAAGACCACGTTTCGTTGTACCAATATTGAATACTATAGAATCAATGTTTGTCTCTGCCGCAGATATAGCGGCAATTTTGCTAAAAATGTTCTAAAAATAAACTCATGTTAGTGACGGTGTGAGGGTTAATCTTTTGATCCAGGGAATACTAGGAAAACTGTTTTCGCTGGAACAGTATATTAAATGATCGGCCCTTATTTATGTTTTATGCAAACCACAGGTTTTTAGAACTATGTACTCGATATAGGAATATATTGCTCTTTTTTCGTGAAAAAAACGTTTTGGAATTGGGCTGATTTCCTTATAATTCATCAGACAAGCGATTCAGCCACGTGCACATTCCGCTGACGAAATGTGTTATTATTATTGTTATTGAAATACATAATTTCCTCAGACATAAACAGCTGTACGAACACTGTCTGATTGATTGACCTTGTGGCGAGTATACCATATATCTCAATATAATGTCTTGTGATGGAATGGTGTTATTACAATAATTATCAAAATGACGAGTTAATCCTTACAGGCAACAGTAAATATTAGAAGATGTGTATTCAATTTCCCACTAATGTCATTTTTCATGGAGTTCCATTATGAAATGTTTCATATTTGATATATTTATTACAGTTTGTACATTGTTGTATTTTTAATATATAAACTTATATTAATCTAAGTCCAGTCAACAATATATACCGATATAGTGTATACATTTATATTTGTCAGCGGTATTACGATTGTAAATAAAAATGATCCTACTGTTGTTGTCGTCGTTGTCGTTGTTGTTGTTGTTGTTGTACTGACTGACTGACTGAGTATGGTTTTACGCCGCTTTTAGCAATATTCCAGCAATATCACGGCGGGGGACACCAGAAATGGGCTTCACACATTGTACCAATGTCGGGAATCGAACCCGGGTCTTCGTCGTGACGCGCGAACGCTTTAACCACTGGGCTACCCGACCGCCCCTGTTGTTGTACTTGTGGTTGTATTGTCGCATCTGCTGAAGAGGCAGTGACATTAGATTCGCTGGGATTCCGGGTTAGAATTGTCCCCATGTTTGTTGTAGGAGGCTGAGATATTAGCCGGGTGGTCAAGCTCGGTGGCTCGATTGATTGTGTGACATCGCACCCCAGCTACGTGGATCTTTGCTCACTACATCAATCGCCTGTTTGGCCCAGTCTGGAATATTTGGCAACGTTAAACAACAAAGAATAGTCGGGGTTAAAGTTGCCATCGGCCGACGCCGACAAAGTATATTTTCAGATCAAGCAAGTTAATTCAACACTGGTACTTGATCTGTCACATGGTCCCTATACTGAGTGAATTCACATCAACACAGATGTACAAAACATGGAATAATTCCTGTCATGTCGTATTTATTTTACCTAAAACAAGTACAGAACACCCCATGTGTTCCTATTAATAATTAATATGAAAGAATCGGGTGCTCTTTAGCTTCTTTTTAATAGTACAGTAAACTACGGTTATAACGAACACGCTTATAACAAACTTACGGATATAACGAATTTACTTTTTTGGTCCCGACTATTTGTTGTAGTTGTGCTGTATATATGCTTATAACGAACTACGGTTATAACGAACTAAAACTAGTAGTCCCTTTGAGTTCGTTATAACCGTACTTTACTGTATAGATAAAGTGTCTTTCATTCAGGACGGTCATTAGTGTTTGAACTGGGTTTCCTGTCATTCCCCCTCCGTATGTTTTGTTCGTGATACAAACCAATACTTCCAGGTTACAGTAGACAGAACCCAGTCGTGAACAAGTTGCATCTCATGGTAGCTTAAACAGAAACCTGAGATATATAATCATGACATTCTGACAATCAATATGTAAATGTGTCAATTTACACATATCTTCGTTTCGGACACAACCTCCTACTCCAATCACATACATAGCACAGAATTTCTCTCGCCCATGGGAGTAATTTTATTGGACGGCTATTTTTAGCCTCATTCTGTTCGAATCAGGCTCGCAACGATGCTACGGTGCCGAATGTGTCCAGGCCGATTATAAAAGAATGAAGATATAGTATTCTGGATAAACGAGGCTCGGGCATGTGTAAATTGACACATGATTATCATTCACTTGTCAAAACGTCATGTTATCTCTGGTTCGTATTTAGCCAAACATGAATCAAGTACATAAATAACTCCAATATATGGCCTGAGAATATGTATATCATAATATACATCTGATTTATTAGACATATAGACAGCTGAAAAGAGTCTCCCAACTTCCAAGCTTATACACGTGTCTAAGGTAACCTCGGAACTGATGGATGGATGATGGCTATATAAGGGTTCTCCAGTCAACTGAGGGATGACGGATATATCAAATATCGCCCTAAATTGAAAATCCTGGAACAGGGCTAACTGAAAGGCTGTTCCAACAATTATGCACCTTTACGTTGTACACAGACAATTCAATTCATAACATTTTTAGAACATTGTTATCAAACATGTAAACATATTTATCATTTTACGATTAACATACGGGGAGATTTTCCTCTGGCCTCGTTTCGCTGACTGCATTCGTGAATCCGCATCGTTGAGGTCAGCCAAACTGTCAAATGATGTCACCTCTGCTGATATTTGAGTGTTCAAGGACATATTTAGCCTTCAAAAGCCTTCTTGGCATCGGCAAAGGAGGGTGGTGGGTTTGTCGGTGATCAGATACCAGTTCGCTGTATCCGTTAGTTCGCTGTAGAGAGTTCGTTGTATACGTAAATTTTATCTGATATTATATGGGAGATAAATCGGGGATTTTTAACAGTTCGTTGTATCCGTTTGTTCGCTCTATCCGTGTTCGT
Source organism: Haliotis cracherodii (assembly GCF_022045235.1). Taxonomy (NCBI): domain Eukaryota; kingdom Metazoa; phylum Mollusca; class Gastropoda; order Lepetellida; family Haliotidae; genus Haliotis; species Haliotis cracherodii. The sequence goes on along the minus strand of NW_027266330.1, from coordinate 30,794,106 downwards.
TATATACGTGTGCTACTCTAATTGAATACCACAAAAGTTTTTGGGTCAAACATAACGTCGTCCAATTTACGACGTCATCAAGTTGTGTATGCTCGAATCTCCAGAACTGACGTGATGATAGAACAATGTTTTATCGTGAAAAAAACACATACGTTCTTCATTGTTCTTTGCTATATATCGCGTAGCTATCTTACATCGTAGGATAAAGAACTGTCGGTGCCTTTGATCGTTTAGCAAAGCATCTAAGAATTAAGAAATACGAGGGGTGGTTGTTTATCGTAAACAAAACGCTGCAGGGAGAATAAACTACGAGGTACGCACAACGTCCACGAGTCGTATATATCAGATGTGAGATATTAACATAACGTATAGCCTCTTTTAGGATAGGGACGGCCGGGTAGCCTAGTGGTTAGAAAGAAAAATATTTATCCGTATTTAATTAATCATGACTCCCTGATTCTGGCCATGTTAGACAAGTCCATTCTATGGACAGGATGCTTAAGTTTGGTATTTCCTGAATATTCTCACAGACACAAACAATTGACAAACAATATATCTGTACCTTTTCACCCATTGCAGATTGTAACATCTCGACCACTATTGGGTGCAATCGTTCGGCCAGTTTTTTTTACCTGCTACATCATAGGAACACCTCACTACCCTCTCAAATAAAGCGTCGACCAATTTGCGACGTCATCAAGTTGCGAGCGCATGTTCGAATCTCCAGAATGGCATCATAATGGAACAACGTTTAATCATGAAATAAACCACGCCTTGTTCTTCGTTGTTCTTTGCGATTTATCGCCTTGCTATCATATATTGTACCACAAACGTGATGTTATTTTACCAGACTGCGCATGCGTTATTACTTCTTGTAGCCACTATTATGAAGTTATCCTTACAAAACTTTTGCTGAAGATAGGTAAATATGTTACCAACTTTAAATAAACTGTCCACAAATTTCTTCAGATTTACAATGTGCTAGATTGCAGTACGGATATGAGTTTATTTGTGAAAAAGTGAAAGTTGTAGCAATGTATTTTATTTGTAAAATATCGTGATTTGGTGACGACCTTCACAATCAGTAAAATAGAGTGACCTCCCTTGGTGTTTCCAGTCCAAACTCCGTCTCAGCGCTTGGCATTTTCGTGAGTGCAATGACTTGTGTATAAGGCCTCTTCATTATTGTTGCTGTCACATATCTGACCCACTGTATTGCCTTGTATGACTGTAAGCCTAATCATGTGTGTGACAATATAATTTGTTGATTGTTCATTGATCTCGTGTGGTTATTTACTGACGTCACGACCGCCTCCGTGGTCTAGTGGTAGAGCGTCCGCCCGGAGAGCGGAAGGTCCGGGGTTCGATCCCCGGCCGGGTCATACCAAAAGATATAAAACCATGGTACTTGTTGTTACCCTGTCTGGCGCTCGGCATTAAGGGGCTCGAACAAGGACTGGTCGGCTCGAAGTCAGTATACTATGTTTGAGTGGGGTATTCATGTTGAACTGCGGCATGTTGAAATCGCCATCAGTCCGGACTAGTACAAGCAGCCACACACACACGTGCATACACGTCGCTATATAAGTGCAATAATCTTGGACGCGACGTTAAACCACATTGGACCTCACCTCACCTCACCTCACCTCACCTCACCTCACTGATGTCACATGTTAGTTCTGTTCGACCCAATTTCCAGCTTTCGCGTTTCAGCTTGGGATTTAACGCGTAATGAATTAGTGTAAATAGTTTAATTGTAAAAGGCACTTTGTGATAGAAGTTGTATCATTATAAGATGCACAATGCGATATCAGTTCTTTTAGTAAAAGACCAATTGTGATATCCGGCGTATTATTATCAAACGAACTATGAGATATCCGTAGTGTCATTACATGACGCACTTTGTGATATCAGTCGTATCATTATACAACGAATCAATATTAATAGTATTATAAGGGTGAACAGGTGATATCAATAGCATTATAAGACGAACCAGGTGATATCAAGAGTAATATAAGAGGAACCAGTTGATATCAATAATATTGTAGGACGAACCAGGTGCATACCAATAGTATTATAAGACGGCCTATTCGATATGAGAATTATCGTGGTGATGATGGTGTGTCACGTGGTGTGTGTCAGTGCGGGGCAGGGCCGGAAAACTCTGGGGTCAAGGTCGCCGAGCGTGAGCAGCGTCTTGTGATAGAAAACCAACACAGGGATAACTCAGAGATTTTATTGCATAAATAGAAACAGTGTCCAAGAACATAACAAATACATTAAATTGTACCCAGGAACATATAAACAATATGCATACATACATTGGTTGCTGAACCTTGACAGGGTCATCGAAAACCTCGGATTGGTTCATTTAATACATTGGGATATATAACTCAGATATTTGTTCATACAGACAATATACCGCAAATCACTGAACCGTAACAGATTGTCATACAAAAGAAAGTTTGTACAGATCTATAAAGATGATAAATAACATCAATTATTCAAAAGATATTGATATTTGTTTCTTGAGTTTGTTCGTCCTGCTCGGTGTTGACGATAGTTTTCTTTTGTGCTGTTGACCCTGGTAACAGGATTGTCGTCATGACAAACTCATGACAACCTGTAGTACATACATTTGGATTGGTACATTTGCGTTTAGTAGCAACTTTTGGTACAATTAGCCGTCTGTGTGTGTGTGTGTGTGTGTGTGTGTGTGTGTGTGTGTGTGCGTGCGTGCGTGTGTGTGTGCGTGTGTGCGTGTGTGCGTGTGTTTGTGCGTGCGTGCGTGTGTGTGTGTGCGTACGTGTGTGCTTGTTGCGGCCTGTAAATAGTCGAGTCTGGACCAGACAATCTAGTGATTGATATAATGAGGAACGATCCACGCCGTCGCAACCAACCAAGTCAGTGAGTCTGACCACCCAATCCATTTAATCGCCTCTTACGACCAGCATAGGTTGCCGTGGACCGTTTTAACCCGGCGCCACCACGGAGTTCATGAGCTGTGATTCACTGTACTGTATGACAAGAATGTAAGGATTCAAACACAACTGACCCTGCTCAGAAGACTGTCACTACAGAACATTCATTGAACAACGAACCTACTAAAACACGGAACAATATATCAAAGCTAGAGTCCCGCTCTAACTAGTTAGTGTTCTATCACAGATACACATCAGAGTGACGTCATCATTTTAGTCACGTGTCTTCATCCGGGCAACTAACGGAGTTCGTTTTAGGAACACAAGAGTTCACGCGTGGGTTCCAAACGAGGTCGTGCATGCAAGTCTGTATGACCTCCTTCCCATCGTTACACATGATAAACTTGTTGCACTTTCGAGGGTGGGGGAAATAACCTTCGTCGCGACCTTCACAAGGTCGGATGTCAGGGCAGTAGAGGTCATTCTTGGGAGGTACGCAGACGTTGATCTTGGGGTCAAAGTACAGATTGTTCGGACATGACATGTTTCTTTCATTCTTGAATTCACAGAGGATGTAGTGACTGCAGTCAGTTGGGTCTGGGTACAGTCCGCCATTGGTGCCCTCCTTACAAGGAGTTGAGTCGTAATCTGGAAAAGAGTACATTTTTATTTATTTCTGGAGTTTTCTAAGCGATGAATATATGATCATCTGCCTTGTGACCACGATGATTGATTGAGTGAGTGAGTGAGTGAGTATGGTTTTAGTCCAAAATATTACAGCAATATCAGGGCGGGGGAAACCAGAAATGTGCTTCACACTTTGTACCCATGAGGGGAATCGAACCCGGGTTTTCGGCATAGCAAGCGAACGCTTTAACCATTAGGCCATCCCCCAACCGGTTACCGCTATGCATGTGACTGCAATGAATATTATTGAGCGGTCTGGTCCATGTACTGTCATGGTATTTGGAACGTCCCTTGCGTGCGTGCGCCCACTTTATGTTTGATGTTGTTGCTGTTTTTCTTGTTGATGTTGTTGTTGTTGTTGTTGTTGTTAAACGCCGCACTTTACAGGCTATATGACGGCGTCTGTAAATAATTGAGTCTGGACCAGGCAATCCAGTGATTGACATCATAAGCATTGCGATCGATCTACGCAATTGAGATACGATGACATGTATCAACCAAGTCATCGATGCCATACAACGTACACGTTCAGCTTCGAGCTTTGGGTAGATCGATGCTCATGATGTAAATCACTGGACTGTCTGGTCCAGAATCGATTATTTACAGACCGCCGTCATAATGCGGAGTGCGGTGGTAAACAAGAAACAAAATATTTCAGCCTGTTCAGGGCATTAGTCAATATGCATTTGAGAGAATTTAAGAGAACCATCAAAAGCTACACATGTGCTCAATTTCATTATATTTGGAACAAAATGTTATTGACATAAATAGCTATATGGCTTTCAAATTTGATTTCCAATCGAAATGCTTCGAACAAGCTTTTCACATTATATAGTGACCATCTCTCCAGTTTAAGGCATGTAATCATTTACGTTTTTGAGAAAAAGCGTTGGTTTCTAAACAAAAGATGGCTTCCATGTGGCCACATTGACATTTAATTTTTTTAATGCCTTGAAAAAACTTTAACCGTCTTTCAGTAACAGATATCCACAATAAATTCGAGCTGAATCCATTTCAGAAAAGACGTTGAAAATGAAACAAGTTAATGACGGCGACTTGTGACTTTATCAATTTCACATAGCCTTTCAGTCCAGGTGAGCTAACATATGTTTTATATCCAACTTGATCTGTGACGGTTGATGTGTGCCAACAAATACGAAATAGGGTACACTTTCTTCTCCTTCGCAAAATTCGCAAACGCCAATAGGATTCACGTGGATGTACACAATAATTGTCAAAAATACAACATCTTCACCGTTTGGAAATTTTATACAATTCAAAATTAGCTGTAAATGAGTCCGATCAAGTTTACGCCTCTCTAACCTTGCATTATTAATTTGAACGGTTTTTCTCCAAACGAGAGTCAGAAAATGTTTTTTACAAGTCCGAACTAGCCCACTTAGGTATCATACCGCAGTTTACCATGAATACCCCACTCAGACACAATACACTGACTCCGAGCCGACCAGTCCTTGTTTTAGCCCTTAAACCAATTTATCGAGGTTGGACACATTATTAGAACCCATTCTAAACAATTATAAACGGGAATTTTATAGGGATCGGGTATACTGAAGGTTAACGTGTAACAACACTATAACCCACGGTGTGAATGTTTCTTTGCAATGAAGCACATGACAACGACCAGAGACCATACAATAGAATCTGCGAAATCCTCACCCACCTGGCCTTTCTGGATAGAGTATAGGTGGCGGGGTAGTCGTACTTCCGGTTCCGGGTCCATTTGCCTTTCCTGTCACGTGATTGACGACTGTAAGCGCGGTGGTGGCTTGAGGCGCGGTGTTGGCTTGAGGCGAGGGGGCGGAACTGGAAGGGCACCTGACATTGGGGGACGGGGGGACGCAGATCTGCTTGTCTGGGTCGAAGATGGTGTTTTTCTGACACACTCGAACTATTGATTTGTTGTGTTGACACTGAAAGAACAACATGCAGTTCTCCGGGTAGGGGTGGTACTGCTGCTTGCTCTTTGACTTGCACGGGTCCCACGGGTTGGCTACAAGTGGAAAGTTCACATCTTATAATAGTGAGTGAGTGAGTTGGGTTTAACACCGCTTTAACAGTAATCCAGTTATATCACGGCGTGTCAGCTTGATGTGAGAGGAAAGCCCGAAGTGATGCAGGTCTCAGACGTTTACCACTTCGGTGAAACCCACGAGCACGGGTATGGTGCTGACAGACCTAGAAACATAATCGGGGCGAACCAGGATTCGAACCCACAATCATAGGTTTCTGGCGTGCCCAAGGGACGCAAGTCTGCACAGCGAATCGCGGCGCCTTAGACGACTGGGCCACCCGTGCCCCCACATCTTATAATAAATGAGTGAGTGGATTGTACGCAGATTTTTCAAAATTATTCCAATCGTATTTCGGCGAGGGACAACCATAACGGGCCTCTGTGATTAAGAAGTTCATTTGTTTGTTTGTTGTTTAACGCCGCACTCAGCAATATTCCAGCCATATGACGGCGGTCTGTAAATAATCGTTTCAGAGACAATCCAGCGATTGACATCATGAGCATCGATCCACTCAATTGGCATACGATGACATGCATCAACCAAGTCAGCGAGCCTGACCACCCGATCCGCCGCCTCTTACGACTAGCATAGTCGCCTTTTACGGCAAGCATGGGTTGCTGAAACCTGTTCTATCCGGGTTCTTCGCGGGTCTTGTGTTCAAATATTGTATAGTGAGAGTGAGGGTGATTTTACGCAGCATATAGCAATATTCCACCCGTATTGCGGGGCTGGAGCGGTGCATTTCCAAACTTGACGCACCATTGACAAGAATGTGTTTGTGGCGGGTTCCACCGGTGGGGCAGGATAAACTCACGTTCACCACTGGTATCACTATTTGATAGTGATTCATATACACATTCTCATGATATAGTCGGGATCGTACTTTTGGCAGAGATATCTTTTGAATATGGAAAGGTTTCTGTCGTTTTTATTTAATGCGCTTCTGTAATTTTATAGTTCAAATATGAAATAATGAATGTGTGAGGGTGGCAGATTTCGCAGACTGTCAATGTTCGTGACATCATCAACTCATAATATGATGGTTAATGTTAAATTTCATAATATATGCTAGCGACGCGATATATTGTAAAGAGCAATGAAAAACGAAGAGTGGTTTATTTCACGATTGTTCTATCGGGACGTTATGTTTGGTATGTTTTCAAACTTTCAATTTTTCAAAATATCAACATAACACTGACAGAACAGGGTGCTGTTGTACAAAGCGATCTTAGCGCTAACGCGATCGTAACTCCCATGCCTTAACAGATACTCACGACGATCATAGCGCTAAGTCGATCGTAACTCCCATACATTAACAGAGACTTACGACGATCATAGCGCTAAGGTTGTTTTATACAACGGCACCAAGGGTTCCGTTGTACAAAGCGATCTTAGCGCTAAGGTGATCGTAACTCCTATACATTAACAGAGACTTACGACGATCGTAGCGCTAAGGTTGTTTTATACAACGGCACCAAGGGTTCCGTTGTACAAAGCGATCTTAGCGCTAAGGTGATCGTAACTCCCATACATTAACAGAGACTTACGACGATCGTAGCGCTAAGGTTGTTTTGTACAACGGCACCCAGGGTTCCGTTGTACAAAGCGATCTTAGCGTTAAGGTGATCGTAACTCCCATACATTAACAGAGACTTAAGACGATCGTAGCGCTAAGGTTGTTTTATACAACGGCACCAAGGGTTCCGTTGTACAAAGCGATCTTAGCGCTAAGGTGATCGTAACTCCCATACATTAACAGAGACTTACGACGATCGTAGCGCTAAGGTTGTTTTATACAACGGCACCCAGGGTTCCGTTGTACAAAGCGATCTTAGCGCTAAGGTGATCGTAACTCCCATACATTAACAGAGACTTACGACGATCGTAGCGCTAAGGTTGTTTTGTACAACGGCACCCAGGGTTCCGTTGTACAAAGCGATCTTAGCGTTAAGGTGATCGTAACTCCCATACATTAACAGAGACTTAAGACGATCGTAGCGCTAAGGTTGTTTTATACAACGGCACCAAGCGTTCCGTTGTACAAAGCGATCTTAGAGCTAAGGTGATCGTAGCTCCAAAACCTTAACAGAGACTTACGGCGATCGTAGCGCTATGGTTGTTTTGCACAACGGCACCCAGGGTTCCGTTGTACAAAGCGATCTTAGCGCTAAGGTGATCGTAACTCCAAAACCTTAACAGAGACTTACGACGACCGTACCGCTAAGGTTGTTTTGCACAACGGCACCCAGGGTTCCGTTGTACAAAGCGATCTTAGCGCTCAGGTGATCGTAACTCCCATACATTAACAGAGACTTACGACGATCATAGCGCTAAGGTTGTTTTGTACAACGGTACCCTGGTCAACAACCCTTTTTTGTCCGATACCCTAGAAAGTGTGTATATTCGTACCAGTGCACTGTATGTTGTCCTTCTTGACGGTGCAGACTTTCAGCGTGATGTTAAACACTGTGCCAGTCGGACAAGTAAACAACACACTCTCCCCGTTGTGACACTGGATGTAGAGGTTGCACTGGCGGGGATGCTGTAGGTAGTCTCCCGACTTGCCCACACATGGGTCGGGTGCTGGAAAATACCCACATTTCTCATCATTTGTGTATTCATTTTTTTTTTACAGAAATACTGCAGTATGTTCTTTTTTTACAGTTACGATATTTGGGGTAAGTTAGTTGGGACTATTTTCGCTATGAATAATACTTCAAGTCTGTCAGCACGCAATAACCGTGTTCTTACGCGGTAATTGCCCAAAACCTGCATCACTTCAGGGATTTCTCTCACAGGAAGCTGACACGTGATCCCTATAGATTACAATTATATATAAGATAGCTACGCGATACGCCGTAATGAACAATGAAGAACGAAGCGTGGTTTATTTCACTATTAAAGATAGCTATGCGATACATCGCAATGAACAATTAAGAACGAGGCGCGGTTTATTTCACTATTTAAAATAGCTACGCGATACATCGCAATGAACAATGAAGAACGAAGCGTGGTTTATTTCACTATATAAGTGAGCTACGCGATACATCGCATGAACAATGAAGAACGAAGCAAGGTTTATTTCACTATATAAGATTGCTACGCGATACATCGCAATGAACAATGAAGAACGAAGCGTGGTTTATTTCACTATTTAAGATAGCTATGCGATACATCGCAAAGAACAATGAAGAATGAAGCGTTGTTAATTTCACTATGTAAAATAGCTACGCCATACGTCGCAAAGAACAATGAAGAACGAAGCGTGGTTTATTTCACTATATAAGATACCTACGCGATATCATTGTTCTATCATGACGTTATTTCTGGGTAATCGAACATGCGCTTGCAACTTCATGTCGTCGTATATATGACGACGTTATTTTTGAGAGGGGAATGTCTAGTCAGTTGTTCCCATAGATGTAGCCGGGCAACGCAGACAAACGCGATGGCCGAACGATCGCATCCCAAAGCGGGAGAGATATGACAATCGGTATTGGGAGAAAGGGTTTAGGTAATGGACATGAGGATCGTGAAAATATGCGGGAAATACCCACCTGTGCATAAAATGGACTTGTCCGCCATTGCCGCGGTAGGATTCGATTGAGGGAGTCATCATTATTTAAATACGGGTAAATATTCTTAACGCTTATGCATTTTATTATCCTTAAACAGACTGTACATACTGTTTACATCTCATAAACGACGAGTCGGAGTTGTTTATCGTACAATAAAACACTGCCGGTAGAATAAACCACACAGGACTGCGCAGTAATTCTCCCTTTTATTAATCGATAAACAACTCCCCCTTGTCGTGTAGTTCTTAAGTATATATCATATGTTTTGAATTAAAAATGAATCATGGGAGTTTAATACACATTTTGTATTCTTAATATAACATATGTACGATCGAACACACGCGAGGTCAATAAATACTTTTAATGTCATTTTTTTCTATAATCGATGTTTAAGACATTTCCACTCAATGACACTTCAGCAACTGTGTATGAATACAGTGTTTGAGTGAACCGCCCCATTCATGTAGTGCTATTGGATTTGCCGTCACTGTTGGCTGCAGAAACACGAGAAAAACGATCTAAACCTATTGGGAACGTCAGTCAATCACTTATTTATCTCCCAGACATTGCATCGATGCACCTTAAAGGTAGTTCCTACAAGGTGACCTCATTTGCATATTTTCCGGATCGTCATACCGTGAATGAGTGAGTGAGTTGGGTTTAACGCCGCTTTTAACAGTATTCAAGTTATATGGCAGCGTGTCAGCTTAATGTGGGTGGAGAGCCCTAAGTGATGCAGGTCTCAGACGTTTACCACTTCGGTGAAACCCACGAGCACGGATATGTTGCTGACAAACCTAGAAATATAATCTGGGCGAGTCGGGATTCGAACCCACAATCATAGTTTTCTGGCGTGCCCAAGGGACACAACTCTGCACAGCGAATCGCGGCGCCTGAGACGACTGGGCCACCTGTGCCCCCGATCGTCATACCGAGTTTATCTGATTGGTTTAATGCTATCGAGAACACGTACTCACCGTACTCACTGATTCACTCACACACTCACTCACTCAAATACACACCGCCTTAATACATGAGAAACTAGATATAACGTTCTTACTGTTTGACTGGGGTGGATGTGTAACGGGTGCTGAAGCTTGAGTCACGGTAGGCGGAGGCCGTGGTGTTGTTGACGTGGACTCATCTGTTGTCGTCCTCGTCGTGGGGGATTTAGACAAAGGCGGAGGCGGAGAAGTCGGCGTAAATTCTTCATCATCACTGACCTTCTCTACGGTAACCTTGGCACTGTCAATATGCAGTTTCAACTGGTTTATCTGGACCTGTTTAAGACACAGAGACAAGAACCTTTAAACGCTGCATGCTGGTTTTGGAAACAATACGAATAATTCCCTCCGTTTCTCTGGTATACATCAGAATACATCAACACATTTCAAATTGCACCCATGAAAGGTTAGCAAGCGTCCAGATTCATTTCACACCATATTTTTATCAATATATACAACTCAAAAGAAGTTAAAGAACACATGAATTTATGAAGAGTCGGTGACCTTTAACGTCTTTTGAGTAGCATATATAAAATAATTATTCCACATAGTATACCTTGTTTGTTCGTTTGTTTAACGCCACACTCAGCATTATTCCAGCTATATAACGGCGGTCTGTAAGTAATCGAGTCTGGACCAGGCAATCCAGTGAATGGTACCATGAGCGTCGATCTACGCAAATAGGATACGATGACATGCATCACCCAAGTCAGCGAGCCTGACTACCCGATCCCGTTAGACGCCTCTTACGACAAGGCTAGAAGCTATAATATAACAATGATACAATCCTAAAGGAAGAGTCACGAACCATCGATTTGCTGTCCTCTGTAGCGCGGGACTTGAGGACGTCGACAATGTTGTCGGTGGTTGCCTTGTCCTCCTCGTCCTCAAAGAACAGAGTGAACTTAATATTGTTGTTCCTGAAACCACGACGAATAGTTATTGCTTGTATCTACAGCCCCAGGCGACATTCTACGATTACGGAAAGATTTGCAGAAAATGTAACTTTCCACAGAAATGCAGAACCATCACGGAATTTGCCCCTTTTTCACCAAAGCGAGACACTCATTTTCATAATTTCTATGTTTTTCTATCGAATTTTGTCCTTTTACATTTAATATGTTAAATATGAATCCTACAATAAAACGAAGTTTGAACAAAATCGCACTTTTAAACGTTCTCGTGGTATTGATGACACCTAACGATAAATAAATATCAGTGACACTACGCATATTTATTTGCATTATGTTTTGGTCTTAACCAATAACTCTCTATAGTGACAGTTTGACGAATCATCTCGTTTCGGATTTGGAATGGATCAATGCAAGATATTAAAAATTTATAGAAAAATAAATAATTTTTAGTTTCTATTTATTTTTTAGGGGGAAGTGGTTATGTTTGTTGCAGCAGAAATTTGGTAATTTTACCGCAGAATTCGTCTGGGACTATCTAGACCTTATCTACTACGAACGAATGGCATCAAAATTTGAAAAGACAATGGCCCGCACTGTTGTAACCAATGCAAACACACCAAGCATCCTGTTGTTACTCTTATAACCTGTGTATAAATTGTTTATATACCTACATCAATGAATAAATATTATATTTCTAAAAATTCGATGTCCTCGGGAATAAATGTCCAGTTGTGCCGATACATAGAGTTAATTCGTCCTAAACGACTTATCGGGATAACGGATTCGAGTAAACCGCACTTTGAACCCTTATTGATTTAGAAAGGTGCTTGAAATGTTTCCATAAGGGATAACGCACCATCCATTCAGAATTCAGGGAGACGCCTCTTCCCAAGGCAAGGGAGTTAACTGACTATAAAAGTTATTTTCCACTTTTACAGTCAGTTAACTCCCTTGCCTCGGGAAGATGCGGAAACGTTGATTCAGTTACTGATTTAATCATTTTACTCACTGAAATATTGCAGAAAACAAATTGATTTTGAAAAGGTTAAATTTTAAATGAAATTAGCGTTTATTGAATAAAAGTTCACTCACGTGATCGAGTCCACTTGGCATTTTTTATATGTATCTTGAAACAGCGAACTCTCTTTGTAAAATGTGTCCACCTGTGAAGACAAATAACATGTATTATGGCTAAAATGGATAGAATTATCATCAAACCGCCCGCATGTTATCAAAAATGAGCGGTCCACTGTAACTTCATAATGCCCTCATATTGCTTGACGACGGGCCATTATCACGCCCGTTGTTAGGTGACGTCATTGGATAGGGATAGTGACGTCACGCTCAATAGTGACGTCATCTGGTTTGTTCTATGACGTTTCCATATTTGTAAAAGTTGGTCGGTGACATTCGTGTTGATTGCAGTTAATGTTTCAAAACCGATATTGCTGTTTCTTTTTATTTGATAACAAATTCCATCCATTTTAGCTATAATAACGGTAGCTAATTTTTAGGGAATTATGATTTGCAGAAGCCCGAGGTCTTCCATTAACTGCCCGACGAATAACATGTACTCAAGATAAATCTCACGTTTACATACTTACATCTTCCAGAGGCAAGAGCGTCCACTGGCCTTTTTTTTATCAAAGTCTTGTTTCCACCCTTGCCACATCAAGTCCACTTCCTAAATATGCTAAATATGATTGGACTATGGCACATATTGATAGTCCAATCAGAGAACGTTTCACAAAATCAACATCCACGACTGGTACACCTTCGTATGAAAGTGATTTACCGCTGCTTGTCTTTATTGACACGAATATGTCTTTTTCATCTTTTAGAAAAACCAAACGATTGCCAATGTTTTTATCAAATAGCGAATGTTTTCGTTATCTGGTCGACTATGCCGTCCCCTACGATAGTCGCCATCTTTAAGAACAGCGATCTGATTGGATATCGCGTTTTAATTACAAGGGACACAACTCGTGATCTACACGAGGTGGCGCCAGGGTTGCCTTGATGTGGCAAGGGTAGAAATTTTGCTTTGATATAGGCTAGTGGACACGCTTGCCTCGGGAAGATGAAATACTTTGTTATGAGCATTATGAAGGCTATGAGTTGTTAAATGATATCTAGGAACGCCTGGTGAAAGAAAGAAAGTTTTTTCAAATGTACTACCCAAAACTAGTTAAAGAACACCCCGATTAGAAGGAAGGGCGTTGCAATACCCACCAACTATGACAGATTAACTACAGTAAACTACGGTTATAACGAACCTAAAGGGACAACATAATTTAGTTCGTCATAACCGTAGTTCGTTATAAGCACATATACAGTATAATTACAGCAAAAAAACAGTTCGTTATATCCGTCAGTTTGTTATAAGCGTGTTCATTATAAACGTAGTTTACTGTATCGTCATGAGAATATCGGGTGTTCTTTAATTTTTTTGAGTAGTATACATCACCATCAAACGAAGTGACCTTTATGTTTGTTTGTGTGTTTGTTTGTTTAATGCTAAGGTCAGCAATAGTCCAGACATAGTAGGTAGGCCAGTAAATAAATCGTTTTCCACATTCATATTAAGGGACGAGGGGTAGCCAAAAGGGTAAAGCGTTCGAAGTCCTGGGTTCGACTGCCACATTTATATAATGTGTGAAGCGCATTTCAGTTGTGAAAAGGCTGGAAAATTGCTAAGAATGGTGTAGCTCAGAATGTTATTATACTATTTTCCTGTCTGCATTCCACCAGGCTGACAAATACCCATCTGTTTGTCTATTATTGACACCTCACTCAATCATCTAACAGTGGCTCTATGTTGGAGTCTGTCAAGGACAACGTTTGGTTGACCTCGCTATGACGTAGGTATCTCACCTGTTTGCAGTAGGAATCTGTAAGATTCTGCCTCTGCCGTAAACTCAACGTTTGAACGTTCAAGCCGGATGTTGACATGCTCATCTCCAGCTGAGCCTTTAAAATCTCTGAAAATAACACTTATTTAATTAATAATTGATTAGTTTGGAAAAAAACGATATTGGGACGAACTGAATTTATGTTTTAGTAACAAACAATATATGCATTGTAAAAGAAATCAATACTGAACATTTATAACTTCTTTGATAGGCATTTAGAAGTTGGAGTACTAAGTAAGGATAAGAATTTATTTCGATTAAGAGCGACGTTTCGGTGTAGGTTCTAACACCGTTATCAAGCATGTCACTTGCTAACGGTGTTAGAACCTACACCCAAAAGTCGCACTTAATTGTAATAAAAAAGTTGTTCATCCGTAAATTCTCATCCTTACTGAACATTTGTGTTGGTACATTTGTTGAAGTCAGTACAGATGATTAAAGAATCATTTATTTATCTGACTCGACAAGTTTAAAGCTTCGATGTAGAGTGCTGGGGGGAAAAGGCATACACTTGAAAACTGGACTGGACCAGAAAATTACAAACGTTACGAGGGACTATGATACCCATATCAAATGCATCACCATCGAAAAAACATGTCTTGTTTTATTTCATTGGTAGCTACCATCAAAGATTTTTTGCCCGACAGATAGTCGTTCAGATACAAATGTAAACATTATTGTTTCTCTCACCTATTGTTTGCTGTTGAGCCTCTGAAAACAGAAATAGATAAACATGTAGTTTATAGATAATGCAGCACAACATTTCTAAATATGAATGATTCATAAAACATGAGCGAGATTAGCATATGCTCTTTTCACTGATAGTTCTTTGCTTGTAAGAGGCGACTAACGGGATCGGGTGTTCAGGCTCGCTGACTTAGTTGATGCATGTCGTATCCCAATTGCGTGGATCGATGCTCATGATGTCAATCACTGGATTATTTAAAGACCACCATCATGTAGTTGAAACATCGATGAGTGCGGCGTTAAACAACAAACGAACACAAAAATTGATATTTCAATTGCATGCTGTTTTTGGTTTTTTTAATTTCTAGTATTAATATTCAAAATGTGACGGGATATTGAAAGGGGGAACTATAAGGGCCTCCTTGTCAATATCGCCAGACCGCATTTTTACCGCCCTCCTAGTTTTTTTAATCCCGACTCCCCTACAAACCATTCAAATTAAGAAATTTAAGTTAATGTGTGTGGGTGAGGTAGCTTTAACGCCACTTTGAACAATATTTCATTTTTATCACTGTCGGCTCAATGTTGGTAGAAAGCCTAAATTGATGCGTGTCACAGCTGGCCCGGCAAGAATAAATCTGCCTCATGTTTTATACTGTCAGTTGCATTTTCAGGACAAGCTCATTTCGCGAACGCCTGGTGTTATCACTTATTTCCAGTGATCCATTCATATATTTTTCACAACTATTTTACCAGACGCCCAGTGTATTTTGTTTCGTCAGCTAATCGACACTGGTTAATCTCTGGCGTTAATGTTCATATTTATATTTATTTAAAACCTACATAATGTTCCGAGGGGTCTTACTCGCTTGTCAACACGACACTTAAGTCAAGTGTACCCTAGCCATTATTTTAATATCATTGAATAAAAAAACGTTTAAGGATATAGTTTTCGGAACTTTAAATGTGGTATAGAAAACTCCCAAGGTTTCGTCCTTCGAAACTACATTTGTCGCCGCTGCAAGGAGCCTGTGAGATGTCATTGCCACGCACGTAGAACAGCAAGCACGGCAGCTCCGGGCAGTGTTGTGGCATTGACATCTGCCACAAGTGACTGGCAGCCACAAAGCGACTACTACTCGATAAATACATCTCAACATAGTTCGTTACAATGTATTATCTAGCACAAATCCCATAAATGTCAACCTATTTATTGCTTATGGGAGTCATGTTCTAAGCATGGGATACACGATACTCCCCTCAAAAAATCTCATTTACATTTTTTTATGTTAGTATTTTAATTACATTATAACGTGTATGTAAACGTGTTGTCGTGGAGCCAGTGAAGCCAGTGAGAGAGTGGCTTGTGTATTTATGCCATTTTGTACAGATGTGGCGAGATTCTAGCCACATGATGGAGTTGGTGCCAACGGTGGGCTTTACAAATTGTAACCATGTGAAGAATCAAAATCCTGCATTTATACTCCCGCGTCTCCAAGGTTTTGTATTTGTTGTTTAACGCCGCACTCAGCAATATTCCAGCTATAGGACGGCGGTCTGTAAATAATCGAGTCTCGACCAGTTTATCAAGTGATTGTTGTTTAACGCCGCACTCAGCAATATTCCAGCTATAGGACGGCGGTCTGTAAATAATCGAGTCTCGACCAGTTAATCCAGTGTTTGTTGTTTAACGCCGCACTCAGCAATATTCCAGCTATAGGACGGCGGTCTGTAAATAATCGAGTCTCGACCAGTTAATCCAGTGATTGTTGTTTAACACCGCATTCAGCAATATTCCAGATATAGGACGGCGGTCTGTAAATAATCGAGTCTCGACCAGTTAATCCAGTGATTGACATCATGAGCATCGATTCACGCAACTGGGAGCGATGCAATCAACAAAGTCACCGAGCATGACGTTTCGATCCATTTAGTCGCTTCTTGCGACAGGCGTGGGTCGCTGGGGACCTATAATCTTGTAATGTAATGAAGATGGTTGAATTTTACAACGTTTTATTACGAAATGTCCTGAATTAATTTGAAATCTGAACGAACGGGACTCGCGGGAAGACTCCATTGTTGCGATAACCCCGGAGTTACGACCTCGTTTTCATAAAACCACATGACACGCTATGCCAGACAGACTGCTTACGTGGCACCTTTATGTAGGTTTATTATTTACAAGGGCTTATTTATTCCTATCGCCCCACATCTCAAATAGCAGTGACTGTTCACCATGTCACCAGGTCGCGCGAGAACAAGCGTTATCTCGCGTTAGACAAGTGACCGAGATGTTACAACTGACTTTATTACACTGACCGGGTCATGTTAGACCGAGTCTATGTCGCCTCCAGCGGTGACCGTTGTTCACGTATCGTGGACAAGAGTGTTGTCTCCGTGTGAGGCAATTTGACTGAACCTTAGGAAGTCTGGGAAAATTTCCACCGAAAACGGCCTGCCCTTAGAGTGAGTGAGTGAGTTGGGTTTAACGCCGCTTTTAACAGTATTCCAGTTATATCACGGCGTGTCAGCTTAATGTGGGGGAAAGCCCGAAGTGATGCGGGTCTCAGACGATTACCACTTCGGTGAAACCCACGAGCACGGGTATGGTGCTGATAAACCTTGAACCATAATTTGGGAGAACCGGGATTCGAACCCATAGTTTTCTCGCGTGCCCAAGGGACGCAACTCTGCACACGAATCGCAGCGCCTTAGATGACTGGGCCACCAGTGCCCGCCCTTGCCCTTAGAATGGATACGTGTGTATGTTGGCAACACAGTAACTGCATTCAGTAAGGATCGCATCCGTGATCTAGTGATATAGCGTCCGCCTGAGTAGCCGAAGGTCGGGGGTTCGATCCCCGGTCGTGTCATACCAAAAAGACGTTGAAAGATGTACTTGCCGTAAAAGGCGACTATGCTTGTCGTAAGAGGCGACTAACGGGATCGGGTGGTCAGGCTCACTGACTTGGTTGATGCATGTCATCGATCCCAATAGCATGGAACGATGATTATGATATCAATCACTGGATTGTCTGGCCCAGGCTCGATTATTTACAAACCACCGTCATATAGCTGGAATATTTCTGAGTGCGTCGTTAAACAACAAAAACCAAACAAACTTGTTGTTACTCTGTCTGGCTCTCGGCATTAAGGGGCCCAAACAAGGACTGGTCGGCTCGGAGTCAGTATACTGTGTCTGAGTGGGTATTCATGTTAAACTGCGACATGGTATCTCAGTAATATAAAATCGGAATTAGTTCAGGCTAGTACAAGCAGACACACGCAGGCACGCATGTCCGTATATAAGGACCACTATCTTGAACGCGACCCTAATTTCACATCACCTTCGCCTTATTCGGTGAGTAAGTGAGTGAGGATTAACTCAATTCAGTTATGTCATGGCATGTTATCTTGATGTGGTGGAAGGGTGTTAGGGTGGGGGTGGGGGTGTTGGAGGAGGGCTTAGTAAAGCACATCTTAGAAGTTTTCCAAGATGGGCAGGGTCATGGTGTTCTGGCACGCCTACGTCGGGACGCGGCAACTCGTTGATGCAAGTATTGTGTTGACTGAGACAGCTTACACTACTGAGCTCTTGCTTGATTTTAAATATGCTCAGAAAGGAAATTATTGTTCATATTGTTGATAATATGGCTGACATTGAAGCAATTATCGGTGGTATTGCTGAAATTATAGCTGATATTGATGAAATTATTGCAGATATTGCCGAAATTATTGCCGACATTGCTGAAGTGATTGCTGGTATTGCTGAAATATCGGTGATATTGCTGAAGTGATTGCTGATATTGCTGAAATATCGGTGATTTTGCTGAAGTGATTGCTGATATTGCTGAAATATCGCTGATATTGCTGAAGTGATTGCCGATATTGCTGAACCTATCGCTGATATTGCTGAAGTGATTGCTGGTATTGCTGAAATATCGGTGATATTGCTGAAGTGATTGCTGATATTGCTGAAATATCGGTGATTTTGCTGAAGTGATTGCTGATATTGCTGAAATATCGCTGATATTGCTGAAGTGATTGCCGATATTGCTGAACCTATCGCTGATATTGCTGAAATCATTGCTGATATCTGACAGTATTGCTTTTGCATGACGAAATAAAGTAAAAGTAGAGCGTATGTACTTGGTTTTCAGATATATAATTACAGAGTTCGTCGGGCCTAACTAGATATGGGGTTTAACGTCGCCTTCAAGATTATTGGACTTGTATAGCGACGCACATGTACGTGTGTGCTTGGATGTGTGTTTGGCTGCTTGTACTAATCCTGACTTATAGTTCTTATCCACTGAGATACCGTGTCGCAGTTTAACATGGAAACCCCACTCAGACACAGTATACAGACTCCGAACAGACCAGTCCTGGTTTTATCTCCTTAATGACGAACGCCAGGCAGGTACCATTTTAACGTCTTTTGGGATGACGCGAACCTCCGGCCTTCCGCTCACGGGGCAGATGCTCTACCACGAAGGCAGTCTTGATATCTTAAACCAGGGGAAAGAAACATGTATTGAATATTGGGGACTCACCTTTAAGGACCGTTGCGAAGTAGATGGCGGCGCCAAGACTGGCTGCCAGAGTTATAACCAGCACACACATTATAAGGGGTCCGAACAGTTTCTTAATGCGGGTAGCGGGTGTTTCTATGAACTCAATAGGGATCTCAATAGTGCTGGCGGTTAAAGCAGTCGGCTCGGGTTTATTGTTATTATTATTTGAAATAAGTGATGAAGATTGGGCGGACTCTCCGCTGCGCCTGCTTGGAGTAGCGCTGGTTCGACGTTCCTTGCCCGACCTTGACCCCGCTTCACTGCGACGTCGGTCACTATTTGCTGTGAGAGTTGTAATTTTTGTCTCGTCACTCTTACCGCTGATAATGCTCTCACTGCGTCCACTCTTAGCACTCTTTCCACCTACACTGACCTCACTTCGAGTCTCACCACGCAGGTCACTTCGAGAATCACTGCGCAGGTCAGGGCGCAGGTCAGTGCGCAGGTCAGGGCGCAGTTCAATTCGAGATTCAGGTCGTAGATCACTCCGGGAATTACGATAGTCATTACGAGGATCATTTCGAAGGTCATTGCGCAGGTCATTGCGCAGGTCACTTCGAGGGTCAGGGTCATACATGCTTCTTCGCCTATTCTGGCGATCATTATCCCCACTTGGGATATTCTCATCAGAGTTTAACTGTTGGCGCCGAAAATGGGGCGACTCGTTCCGCTGAGCGTTCCGGTGAAAGTCTCCATCTAACAGATCACTTTCAGAATAACGTCTGTTTTGGGACCGAAACGGATTCTGCAAGTCACTCATTTCAAACACTGGGTTCCGTACACCGCCAACAAATCGGAAATCTGTTCCACGCTCCAAAAACTGATCTTCAGGGATTGTGTCAAGGTTTCCACCCGACCCAATTCGAGGGAATAACGACGACGCTGACCTTGACCCGTTCTGAGAAGCTGGTGACCTTGACCCTTGACCAGAAGGTGCCATGGCTATCGGTGAATGACCCGGTGAACCTCCGTAATTGTATTCCGCTTGCCATTTCAGTGGTTGGTACTAAAACAGTGAAACAGTGAGACAGTGAAACAGTGAAACAATGAAACAGTTAATGTACATACAAATACATTATGAACGAAAAAATGGATACGCATTGACATTGACAATAAGAAGCCCCGAATCCCGGTTGGCCCCGATTATGTTTCTAGGTTTGTCAGCACCATACCAGCTCGTGGTGTCACAAAAGTAGTACACGTCTGAGACCTGCATCACTTCGGGGTTAACGCCCACATCAAGCTGACACGCCGGGATATAAAGTAAATCTTGAAATTAATGCGTCTCCAAATTTGTACGACTGTTTGTGTTTATAATCAAGTTGGTTTCCGCTATCCAAAGTGTGCAGTGAGGCCGTCTTATTGTTGATAGTCATTTTGAAACATAAATGCGTAGTTAGATTAATGCGAACAAAGACCACTTGCATTTTTCACGCTGGCGTTAATTTCAAGATTTACAGTAACCGGAATACTGTACTTAAAGCCGACAGGAATACTGTTCAAAGCGGCGTTAAAGCCAACTCACTCACTCATTCACAAACAAGACCCGAATTAAATCGGATGTTAGAGCACACAAAACTCACTTGTTGAAAAGGCTCTTTGACAAACAAAGCTTAAACACATAAGTGTACTGGCTTCATGTGAGTACTTAAGTCCTTCAATACCCTTCAAGGCATATACAAACACATGATATGTAATCTTTAGTGTTACGTCTTAAGGCAAAACTAATTATATCACATTCGAGTGGTAGCGTTGCGGTTAAAGTGTTCGCTCGTCACGCCGATGGCACGGGTTTGATTCTCGACATGGGTACTATGTGCAACGCCACTTTCAAGTGTCACCCGTCGCGATATTACAGGAATATTATAAGCGGCATAAGATCACACTCACCCACTCACTATATCTAAAACAAACTGGAAGTCTCCGAAAAATTAATACAGTAAACTACGGTTATAACGAACTCAAAAGGACTACAATGTTTAGTTCGTTATAACCGTAGTTCGTTATAAGCATATATGCAGCATAACTACAGCAAATAGTCGGGAATAAAAAGTAAGTTCGTTATATCCGTCAGTTCGTTATAAGCGTGTTCGTTATAACCGTAGTTTACTGTAGTCTATTCTCAATTTAAAACCATGCATCAGTAACGCATTCATTTGACAAAATAATTAAGGATTAATGAATTTGCACAATTCTGATTTTCCTGGTTTATACACAGAATAATAACTTCCTTTTCATGACAAGATGTTTAACATTTGCATTGCAGAAATTATCAAAAAAATAGAAATACAATTTGGTCAACTTTCTTGTCTTCCGCGACATTAAGACTTCACTGCAAATACTCACGTCACAAATTAGGGGGTTTGTATGCCATGTTATCGGAGCTGATCTCCGTTCGGAGAGGGACTTCGGCATAATCCGGAGAACTGATCTCTCCAGCGGATTCTCCCTGAGTTACAGCGCCACCTTCCCTGAGAACGACAGCCCGGGACTGACTGACTGCAATCAGGGGAGGTAACTCCATGTGTCACATCTGCCACCTGGCACTAAACACCCACCTGTCAAGACCGTACATGGATTTGTATGGATGGTACGACATGGGATTTAACACACACACACATCACGCATGCGCAGTCTGCTTTGTTGCTCTCATGCCTTATTATGGAAGGAAGTCTGACGTTGTCCAACAAATCCCGCGTACATGAACATCGGAAGAAAGTGGTTGACCTTTTTGTAATTATTTTCTGTTGATTAACACATTTAGTGGTTTAATAACATTAAAAACGAACAATATGCTATTGTAATATGGGGTCAGTTATTTTATTAAATTGTATTATATTTCTTTTCATCCTCTCGCCAGAACTGAAACCCAGTTTCAACCCGATTACATCACAAGCGCGGATTCAGCAGGGAAGCATACCCTTTTTGGAAGGGGTCCACTTAAAATCCAAAAGTGCCAGGTCATAATCCGGTTTTTAGTCTAAAAGTCAAATGATTTAGTTAAATGTTGATTATTACTGCAGCATTTCTTGAACAAAAGGCGGGGCGCAACTCACATCCCGATATTATCTGAATTTTACGTCACAAACGTACATTTTGGTGTGCTTTACTATATATCGTTATCTTCAAGTATTCTACGGCGCCGCAATTAGCTGTGTGGGCATGCGTCACTTGGGCACGCCAGAAACCTATGATAGTGAGTTCGAATCCCGGTTCGCCCCGATTATGTTTCTAGGTTTGTCAGTACCATACCCGTGCTCGTGGGTTTCACCAAAGTGGTAAACGTCTGAGACCTGCATCACTTCGGGCTTTCCTCCCACATTAAGCTGACACGCCGTGATATCACTGGAATACTGTTAAAAGCGGCGTTAAACACAACTCAATCACTATTACCCGCATCTGGTGTAAGTTAATCGAAGACCTATCTACACCCTAATTGCTCGTTGACAGATACAGGTGGTACATGGATCTCAATTCCAGGCAAACGTCTGACGTCAGGCGAGTGATGATCTGTCAGGCAAAAGGTAAACAACTTATGGAGACAGTTATCACCATGTCCCTAATTCGTAAACTGTCGCCTCCGCCCTGCACAAGCAACAGACACTCCGCATGCTTGTTACGAGTTCGGTTGTTGAAATGAATTGATCCATCATCGGACAAACCCCGTCCTGTTCTTCAAGAAGAAGTTGCTCTTTACACGCGCCGCCATGACCCTTGACGGATATATGCTAACTCGACACGACAACTCGACACCGGAAGTGGCTTTGAAAACAAGATGGCGAGAACTGGTCATTGGCAATGGTTCTTGGCTGACGGATTGGTCGACAGAGCTCCTTCCTGTCAATGTTTGAAGTTGTGTAGGCGTGGTGTGTTGTGAGTGAAGACGTATATGTAGTATATGCTGTGGAGGATGCTGGTTAATGAAGTGCAAGGTGTCGTATCTCGACACAAGGCAGATGGCATGTGGAACACTATCACTTATACGTTGTTGACAAACGTTTCACTGTTGGTCAACAAGGATTAGAAAGGTCACCGCTGGTCAGCACTGACGCTCTATCTCTAATGAGTGATTTGGTTTAGATGTAATGAGGGGTGACTGAAAGGTCGAAGTATAGTACACTCATAACAGTTTACATGCATGAGTGAGTGAGTGAGGTTTACGCCGCTTTTAGCAATATTCCAGCAATATCACGGCGAGGGACACAAGAAAATGGGCTTCACACATTGTACCCATGTCGGGAATCGAACCCGGGTCTTCGGCGTGACGAGCGAACGCTTTAACTACTAGGCTACCCGAGAGCCCCTTTACATGCATTAAGTACAATACTTCCAATGCCCACAGGGGCGGTCGGGTAGCCTAGTGGTTAAAGCGTTCGCTCGTCACGCCGCCGTGATATTGCTGGAATATTGCTAAAAGCGTCGTTAAACCATACTTACTCTCTCACTTCAATGCCAACATAATGCATTTGAACCAAACGAATAACCAGAAAGCATATTCCTGCAGACATCAAAGTGACGAGAACTTCTCAGCCAACCCCAGTATCTTTGACAGTTTGTTTCATGTCTGTTTGTTGTTTGTTGTTTTACGCCGCAATCAGCGGTATTTCAGTTGTCTGTTAATAATCGAGTCTGGACCAGACAATCCAGTGATTGACACCATGAGCATCGATCTACGCAATTGGGATACGATGACATGCATCAACCAATTCAGCGAGCCTGACCATCGATCCCGTTAGTCGACTCTTACGACAAGCATGGGTTGATGGAGACATATTCTACCCCTGACCAGCAAGGTGCCTCGGGTAACTCGTTGGGGTGTCGGGGAGGCGTAAAACCATACTCACTCACTCACTCACTCACTCACTCGTTAGGGTGTCTGCTCGACATGCGAAGAAACTTGACATGAAGCGGGGTTTTAACATTTCCTTGATAACACTGCTGCAGATAGGCCACGGAAAATGACCAGAGAGAATCAGGAATTCGAAATGTTGATCCTGACATGGTTAAGGGACTAAATTCTACGGAAGCCTTTTAGGGCCATGTGTTTTTTTGTGTTTTTTTCGATACTATCTTGAAATTTCAAGATATTAAGTTGAAATTTCAAGATACTAAGTTGAAATTTCAAGATACCATACTTCTTTTTCAAGAAGTTGAAATTTCAAGATACAGAAGATGAAATTTCAAGATACTAAGTTGAAATTTCAAGATACTATCTTGGAATACAAGATACTATCTTGAAATTTCAACTTAGTATCTTGAAATTTCGACTTAGTTTCGTGAAATTTCAACTTCAGAATCTTGAAATTTCGACTTAGTTTCGTGAAATTTCAACTAAGGATCTTGAAATTTCAAGTTAGTATCGAAAAAAAATTTAAAAAAACAAATGGCCCTAAAAGGCTTCCGTAAAATTCTGTACAGCTTAGAAAAAAAATTAGAACAACTTCTGGTTTATTGCTTACAGCGACGTTTCGATGTAGATTCTTTCACCGTTATCAAGCGCAAGTGACACTACCCAGTGATGAGAAGTATATATGCATGTTTCGACTAATTTTCTTCTGGCGTTGACATTAAAATTTTATCAAGAAATGTGTACTTTAAAGTTCGACGCAGTTTACAGTATTCTGTAGGCGTACGATCTGATACATACAAATATAACTGCTATCTCATGCTTTGAAAAGAAACAAGCGTGGAAAATCACATGAGAACTTCAAAATTAGTCACTTGCCTAAGGTAAGATCGTAAGATTAGGTAGGATCGTTTCAGTCCCAACACAGATGCCTTTCGGCCTTAAGTTAAGCTCGTCACAGTGACACAGCTACCAAGATACCGGGCCGGATACCCCCAAGGTCCAGCTTGGTCCATACTGAGGAGGATTAGATCTAAACAGTACAGCCGTTCTTATTGCACAATTATTCCGTTATACGTAACTGTACTTCGATAATTCCCTTAGTTCTGTAGCTCACCTTGCAGTTAAATAAAAAAAAAAAACAAATTTAAATATGAAAGCGACCGTTTGTAAAGCAACCCGAATAAGACAGAAATAATAGAAACAAACTTTTCGATGGAATTTTCAGTAAATCTTCCAGGACATATTAGAAACAAATTACAACATAAACAAAATCTTTGGATGTCCTGCCCTGTAGTGAATTATGGTTACCGAAAGGATTGTTTGTTATGTAAAACCCAAATTGTATGTTATTTTGAAGTAGTGATGTGTCATATTTCTGTTTGATCGATATCGTTATTAGTCCGGACTAGTACAAGCAGGCGCGCACACAGTGCATGCTCGTCGCTATATAGGGGCGGTCGGGTAGTCTAGTGGTTAAAGCGTTCGCTCGTCACGATGAAGGTCTGGGTTCGATTCCCCACATGGGTACAAATTGTGAAGCCCATTTCTGGTGTCCCCCGCCGTGATGTTGCCTGAATATTGCTAAAAGCGGCGTAAAATTCAACTCACACACTTATATTAGTATAAAAATCTTGAGCGTGACGTTTAATCCCAGTTCACCTCACCTCAAGAAGAAGAATATATGTGCGTAAATAAATCCCGACCAGAATAAACAGCTATTGTGTGTAGGTCACCAGTGTTAATGATATACGCAATATATCACATTCCCAGCATATTCAGAATAATGAATAATTTAAAAGGACTGTTTTGCTCGCCCTTTGGCGCACTACCGCATCGTTTCCCCAACTATCTCCTTCAGATAACCAAATTCTAAGATGTATGTAAATATATTCCCTGTACATCGCACGGGGCGATATATTACCATGTATGTATTTTGTATGTTCCTATGGAAGCCCTTCCATGCATGCTGAAGAGATTGATTATGATAAACGTTTGCCTGTTGACGAATACTAAATATGTCTTGTTGAAACGCGTACATTGGTCATTGTCGTAAAGATGTCTTATAATGGTCTATCCAAACTAAGTCTTGGACATTCTTGAAAAGTAATCCAAATTTTTCCCACCATATAGGCGGAGCGTATGTAACAGGGGACATTTTTCAGTCGATATTTACACGTTTGAGAGTGAGCTGGCTTCAATGACAGCATTCCCGTCATATTCCGCCGTGTCAGCTTGATGTGGAAGGAAAGCCCGAAGTGATGCAGGTCTCAGACGTTTACCACTTCGGTGAAACCCACGAGCACGGGTGTGGTGCTGACAAACCTAGAAACATAATCGGGGCGAACCGGGATTCGAACTCACAATCATAGGTTTCTGGGGTGCCGAAGGGACGCACACCGCTGCTAGTTCCGGTGCCTTAGACGACTTGGCGAGGTGTTCCCCCTTTTAAACGTTTGAAAGATTATATGATCCAATGAATTTGAGTGAGTGAGTGCCAAGAACCCCTTATACAAATATTCCTGCCATATCACGATTGTCCGTAATTGGCTCCTCACAGTGAGTGAGTGAGTGAGTATGGTTTTAATATTCCAGCAATATCACGGCGGGGGGACACCAGAAATCGGCTTCACACATTGTAACCATGTCGGGAATCGAACCCGGGTCTTCGGCGTGACGACCGAACGCTATAACCACTAGGCTACCCGACCGCCCCCCGGCTCCTCATAGTGAGTCGAACAGGATCAAGTATTTTATAACCACGTGAAAATAAAAGCGATCAAACCATTTCCACAATCATACGAAATATCAACAAGAAGCAAGATCATTCTCGCCACTTGGAATATAAGCACGAAATATCGCGATGCTTAATTACCGAAGATAGCTGCATGTGTGCTAATACTTATATAGATCAAAACATTAAGCCATTCCGCAGGTAAGAAATATTACTTACAATATTGACAAAAATTGCCAAGGTGCGCTTTTCTAGAAATATCTTTTTTACTTGCGATAACAATATCGATCGAGATCTGATAACGTGGTCAGTCAGCTGACTGTATTTAGCAGCGCGTGCACAGTACAAGCACGAGCATAAAGGAAAAACGTGCAGATGTGTATTAAAGCTCTATTGAACAAATCCATTGCTAAATATAGCTGCTAGCAGTCACGTGACTGCCTATTCTGACCCGGATTGTAAGCTACTTATAATCGTGGGGTGGTGGGGTTGTGGTTAAAGCGTTCGATCGTCGCGCCGAAGACGCTGGTTCTATTCCCCATATGCGCACAATATGGTGGAACATGGGCGGAGTCTCCCTCCATGGTAGTGCTGGCATATTGATAAATGCGGCATAAAACCATACTCATTCACTACACAACGTATCCCGACTGACTTAAACCCCTTCAAATCCATTACTAAATACTGGTGGGTTCAAATAACGGAGGGGCGGTCGGGTAGCCTAGTGGTTAAAGCGTTCGCTCGTCACGCCGAAGACCCGGGTTCGATTCCCGACATGGGTACAATGTGTGAAGCCCATTTCTGGTGTCCCCCGCCGTGATATTGCTGGAATATTGCTAAAAGCGGCGTAAAACCGTACTCACTCACTCAAATAACGGAGGCGACTAACGGGATCGGATGGTCGGCTCGCTGACATGGTTGATGCAAGTCATTGATCCTAATTGCAACAAACCAACCAACCAACCAAATAACGGACACATTGACTCAGCAATAATCACTTTTCTTTCATAAATATAGGTTACGATGTGACGATCTTAATATAGTCCAACGATTCTTAAAGTAGCATCCCATACGTTTCGTGACTGTCAAACGCTGAGCCAAGTTAATGCTTTCTTGTCCGAGTTAATCACCGCTTGTCTGGCAATGGTATACACTAGCACGAGCGGCATGCGTTGCACGCCGAAAGGTACCGAGCGGCGGTGAAATCTACGCCTAGCACGTGCTTCGTGGTTATTGCGCATCTCGGGCTGTCACAGGTGGCATTTATGGCCCGCTCTGACACTATAAAAGCGATTGTACATTTATAGAAACACAGTTGAATATTTTGGCAGCCGAAAGTGGTCGCATGGCTGCTGCGTAATTATATCGGTGGAAACGGCGCTTTTGCAGAGTTGTCGTTTGTAATATTTTATTAAAACCGCAATACGTCCTTGAAACGACTCATTGTGGTTTGGGTCGGACAGACACGGGATCAGCCTGTATAGGATTTTTTACATGCGTGCTTCTAAGGTATGTTCACCACGCAACGCCAGCATATCATGCAGGAATGTCTTATCTGCTTTAACAACACGTCTTGATAATTAAAGTAATGAATATACATGTCCACTATATATCTGGTTCACACTATGTCTCAATTACGGGGGGCACGGGGGGCACGGGGGGCCCAGTAAGGCGCCGCGATTCGCTGTGCAGAGTAGCGTCCCTTGGCCACACCAGAAACCTATGATTGTGGGTTCGAATCCCGGTTCGCCCCGATTATGTTTGTAGGTTTGTCAGCACCGTACCCGGGCTCGTGGTTTTCACCGAAGTGGTAAACGTCTGAAACCTGCATCACTTCGGGCTTTCCTCCCACATTAAGCTGACACGCCGCGATATAACTGGAATACTGTTAAAAGCGGCGTTAAACCCAACTCACTCACTCACTCAAATACGTAACAATGTCATTCTTAGCCAATCGGACTCAAAATATTTCGCCATGAACGCATAAAAATTGAGAATGGACACAAATATACATTGCGAGTCTTGTTGAAATGGGAAAGCTTAAAGCCTTGATACAAAGACATGTCAAGGGCGGATCCGGCATTTTTAAAAGGGAGGGGTCCAAAATATCAAAATCTTCTCGTAATCATTTTTTTGGCCTACAACATACAACATTTGGTTTTCAAAAGGGGTATCCGTCTCCGCCAATGCATTTTAATTTCTATCAGGAAATGTCGCCTGAGGTGTTGGAATAGAACAAAGTAAATTGGTGATATTAATCAAAAGAATGTTTGACTGAAGGTACACGACGGTTTTAAATTCTTTGGGGCAGAACATTGAATATAATGTGCACAAAAACACTTGTATGAATGACAGAAGGGCGAGCTACACGGCATGAAACCACAATCAAATTGCCGGCGTGCGGGGTCCGCGCCTTGCTGGTTGCAGCTTTTCCATGTTAACTATTGCAATCAATGACAGGTGTCAAATTCGTAATTGACAGGAAGACATCGTCTGTCTGAGTCATCTTCGTCAAGGCAAAGTTTTAGACAGTCGAGTTATATTTGGAACATGGAAACGTGGCCCCCCAAAAAACAAGCATGTTGTATGCATTTCATTTGAGACACGGTTAGTGTTGATACTTATGTAAGTGTTGAGGCAGATGCCGTCGTCACACCCTGCGTGTGACACAAATGTCACGTGTCGTGTGAAAAGTACGTTAACAAATATTTCAAGAATGTCGCAATTATAAGAGCATCAGGATAAAATTCCGCTATGAAAATACAGTTTTTTCATATGACGTTGCTTCTTCTTGTCGGACACAATCGTGACCCTGAAACGCCGCTATTCTCAGAGTTGCGTGCCTTGGTCTTACCAGGATCTGCAAGAACGTGGTTCGAATACAAGAGTAGTTCCTATTATATATGGTTTGTCAGCACATGGTTTTACAAAAATGTGGATATTAATCTGTTAACACAAGTAACACAACGCCTTTCGATCCTCCGGCATTGAGCTGACTCGCTGTGACAAAAGATGGAACATTGTTCAGATCACCATTAAACCCAGCTTGCTCGCTGTGTCGTACCCCGTGGTGATTCCGATTTGGAATAAGACTTAGCCATTTTTGTTGTAAGAGCCGACTTAATTGATCGGGTGGTCAGGCTCGATGAATTGCGTATCAACGTGCATATACCGACATTGCTCAATCACTGGCTTGTCTCGTCCAGGCACCATAAATAGCTGGAATAGCTGGAATATTGCTGAGTGCGAAGCTGAACAATATCAAACAAACAAGCACATGTTGGTATCGGTAATTAAAGTCGTAGCAGAGATGAGTATATGCAGTGCGATTAGGATTAATGGCAGTCTTGATTATCGCTATGAACGCGCCATCACCATACAATGTATGACGTCAGAGGATATTGCCGCCTTGACGAAGGTATGTCCGCGCCGAATTGTTAAGTTTAGTGAGGTAAAATGGGGGTTAACTTCGCGTTCAAGATTATAGCCCTTATGTATATAGTGGCTCTTACGCCAGTTTTATAGTGCTAGCCTGTTGAGATACAATGCCTTACACGAATACCGACCTGCAATTTAACGCCGAGCATCTAGAATAAAACAACGACCATCTTTTCACGTCTTTTGGTAACGCGTACGGGGATCAAACCCCGGACCTTCCGCTCTCCGAGCGGACGCTCTACCACTAGACCACAGAGGGGGTCTGTACTGCTTAGTGAAATAGATAGGGTAGTGTTACTGCAAATGCCAACCGCCGCATGTGGCCACATTGCCGGCATAGGGGAATGGAACCTGCGCTTTCAAACTAACATACACTGATACTCCACCACCACTTTCAGCTTCAGAGTCGGTTTTCAGTTATTTTCCACTTTTTTCCCATAATAATTGATACATAAACAGATTCAAAATATACACAATGTCGAGAATGTCTTGATGTGACAGCCATCGAATGGCGAATTAACAATACAACTCAAGATTTGATAGCGATATTCTTATTTTTACACCAAATTAATCACTTGTGGGTAACATTTTTAAATAGTTAATTTCCCTATCAAGAATTGAGGATTATATACGACTCAAATGAAGTTAAGGGTCACCCGATTATTTCAAACCATGACAAATTAACTAAAGAAATATGAAATAATCGGGTGGTCCTTATCCTCTTTTGAGTAGCATGTATCGGGACATTCCTAATTTTCAGCGTAATTGAAGACGGGTGTTATCCCTTCCTCTAAACTCAGTTTAAACACATAGGTAATAAGGTATTTTAGCAAGATCGTGGACCAATCAATCATCATTCTGACATGGAGGTATGAAAAAGTATAAAAAAGTATTTTAACACTTACTACTCTATAGATAGAGTATCCCATCCCCCCGGAAAATATTTATATACCGTTCTAAGGATGTGAATACGTGCATGCATTGTCACCGCGTTTACGAGGATTATTATTAGATTTAATGACATGGACGCTGGCCGCACCTTTACCGATAGATACGTGCTGCGGGGGATGCGCAAGGCAGATAAAATGATAGTTTATCTAGGATATTCACATTAGGGGGAACGTCAGAAATAGCCGTGACACAGTGAACGCTGAGTGGACCAGCACCCGGAAATACTACCACTATATCTCGTGGGTGGGGCGACGCTACGTGGGGGTGGGCGGCACACGTGTAGGTGTAGACAGGACGGTGATGAGTTAGTCTGTCTCACGGTCACTGAACCATATTATTTTCTCTCCACCAAGCCCTTACTGTAATGTAAGTCTAGATTTTCCCAGGAATGTTCCATCTCACTTGGGCTCGTTCTCAATTTAAATGTACTTGTTAGCTTGTCACAAAAGTATATAACTTCAGAGACTAAGTGTAAGTCTTGGTCATGAGTGTGAGTGAGCGAGTTTGGTTTTACGCCGCTTTTAGCAATATTCCATCAATATCACGACGGGGGACACCAGAAATGGGCTTCACACATTGTACCCATCTCGGGAATCGAGTCCGGGTCTTCGGCGTGACGAGCGAACGCTTTAATCACTAGGCTACCCGAACGCCTGTCTTGATGATGAGTGTGATAGGTTGTTTTTAGTATTTATCTCGGGTGAGACTTGCAGTCATGAATGTGTGAGAAGTATCGTCATTAGGCCACAACAAATACAATTATTAGCATTTATTTTTTTCAACATTGAGGACACGAAGAATCATTGGGTTTTTTATTGAGTATTTGATTTCGGTATTTTCGCTTATAAGACTTAGCAGATCTGAGATTGTTATGAAAATTCAATTTTGTCAACCTTTTTTTACATATTCTAACCTACTTACACAGTTCATGACAGGAAAAGTCATACTCACAAACACTCAAATCTAGATGAAGGGATTTCAAAAAGAAAATTGTTATTATATTTATGATTAACCTAATCGTTCTTTAGACCTTCGGGTTTCCTTCACATATATAGCTGAAGCACCGTGATGTAACTTCCAAAGCGGCGTAAAACACGACTCACTCTGGTTAGCATGGACATCTTCTAAAGCCATACCATGAACTTCAGTCTTTAACTGCTTCTATGCAAACTGATAGGGTCGAATTCAAAACAAACATTAGCACAAAACCTGCAGTCAGGAGTTTTTAAGCGATTTCTTAAAAGTTTGGTCTGCGTAATAATGAATTAAGAAGCATGACGCTCGTTGAAATGCTGAGTTTTTTGCGAGATTTTTCTTAGGTGTGTCAGTCAACAAACACGTATTTTATGCAAATTGTGTGAGTGGCGGGTGCTACCTGTAGGGCAGGACATGATTACCCTGACGTCATCAGTTATTTTCAGTGATCCATTCATATGATTATTCACCGCCTTTAACGCCCACTGGAGCGACCGGATAATCGAAACTGGTTCTCTTGCGTCGACATTATATATTCACGAATGTCTTTCCGGTTATTTAAATCATTTTCAAAAGCGGATCCGTAAAGAAAGATACATTTGGTAATAATGCTATGATAAGCATCAATTAACAATTAAGAATTACCCTGATGATAAATTGTGTAACCATCAATTACGTGCTGAAATTCATTCGACTGATGCAGGACAAGGGAGTTCCACAAGTTGATTAATTGATTGCTTTGTCAATGTTTAAGATTGTCAAGTGTTGTCAGGTATATAGTGAGCTGATTGATGATACACGAACAATACCTTGAAAGTGTCAGCAGAGGCCTCTGTGTATATTGATTGTTGGAAGACCCGTTTAGGCTGATTTAGAACAGTAATGACATTAATTTGAAAAGGGTGACGGATAAAAAAAACATATTTTTCATTCCTTTTTATGAGGCTATATGAAGATTTATTAATAATGTGAGTCATCACACGAAATAAAAATTATTTCAATTTTTGAATATGCGTTTTAAATGAACTCTTAATTTGAATCAGTATATTGGTCCGGTTAATATCAAGTACTATTAAAATAAACAGAAACGACATTAGGATGAATAATATGTTATATAACTTTCATGTTACCATGTTTTATTTCAATTTCAAGGAATGTTAAGAAACGACCTGTTCAACTTAAATTTTGTTTTTACACCGGTTACCAACATCTTTCATCTCGATATGCTGGGCGTGGCCAAATATAGACCATTACTTTTTTAGACTTGTGACCTACACGAAATAATTAAATCTCCCATCCAAAAACAGTCATGCTACAAGATACAAGAATACTTTAACGTTGGTTACGGGGTATTAAACTACATTAGCTCTTAAGAGATGTTTTTTTTCGTTTTTATAAGAAACATTATCAAAGACAGTGAGTGAGTTCGGTTTAACGCCGCTTTTAACAGTATTCAAGTTATATCGCGGCGTGTCAGCTTAATGTGGGAGGAAAGCCCGAAGTGATGCAGGTCTCAGACGTTTGCCACTTCGGTGAAACCCACGAGCACGTGTATGGTACTGACAAACCTAGAAACATAATCGGGGCGAACCGGGATTCGAACCCACAATCATAGGTTTCTGGCGTGCCCAAGGGACGCAACTCTGCACATCGAATCGCGGCGCCTTAGACGACTGGGCCATCCGTGCCCCCTAAAAAAGACTGGAAATAAAAAGTGGAAGGAGTGACTGAGTATAGTTTCACGCCCCTCTTAGCAATATCCCAGCAATATCATGGCGGGGGACATAAAAAAATGGGCTTAACACATTGAACCCATGTGGGAAATCGAACTCGGACCTTCGGCGTGACGAGCGAACGCATCAACCACTACCCGCC
Organism: Haliotis cracherodii; assembly: GCF_022045235.1. Lineage (NCBI taxonomy): Eukaryota > Metazoa > Mollusca > Gastropoda > Lepetellida > Haliotidae > Haliotis > Haliotis cracherodii. Next base: position 30,759,977 of record NW_027266330.1, on the reverse strand, counting down.
GCCCCGAAATTTAAAGTGAAAAAGAACTAAATAACATTGCGGTGGGACAGGTGGGACTGTTCTGTCAAATAGAGCAGATGAATATGGCTGGTTGGTTTGTTGTTTAACGCCGCACTCAGATTTATGAAGCCGGTCTGTAAACAATCGAGAGATTAATATCATGAGCATCGATCAACGCCATCGATCCCGTTAGTCGCCTCTTACGACACGCATAACCGCCTTTTACAGCAAGCATGGGTTGCTGATGACCTATCCTACCCTCCAGGTCTTGAGCAGTCTGTAGAAATCTATGTAGGATTCTGTTTTTCGGAGCTCATTCGGCAGATTATTCCATACCCAAGAAGCTTCATATGCAAATTATTTCAACCCGAACTTTGATCTTAAAGCCGGGGATCTCCGCCGTTTCCTGCTGCCTGAAGAAGAACGCCGTTTGTTTTAAGGTTATTAAGTTTTGAATGTAGCTTGGAGAAATTTGTTGACGATTTTGAATACTTCCCAAGTTATGTCCTTAAAGCCATTTATATGAAGAAAGACCCATGAAGATCCGGGGTAGAATAGGTCTTCAGCAACCCATGCTTGCTGTAAAAGACGACTATGCTTGTAAGAGGCGACTAACGGGATCGGGTGGTCAGGCTCGCTGACTTGGTTGATGCATGTCATCGTATCCCAATTGCGTGGATCGATGCTCATGATGTCAATCACTGGATTGTCTGGTCCATACTCGATTATTTACACAGGCCGCCGTCTTATAGCTGGAATATTGCTGAGTGCGGCGTTAAACAACAAACTAACAAAATACATGAAGAAAATTAGTGCCAGTCATGGTTAATAGACTGGGACGTGAGCTCACCATAAAAAATTCTAAGGTATCTCTCCTGAATTGTTTTTAATTTTGTTGTGCTGGCTTTGTTGCAGAAGTGCAAAATAACGGGTCAGTAATTAAAATTTGATGCGATGAAGGTTTTGTAAATGAGAAACCAGAATATTTATCTAATTGACCTTCAGTCCCATCAGCTTGTCTTCAAGGTGATCTCCGGGCTAGACACACGGATTACCTTATCAGCGGTTGTATAAAGGAAATGTGTCTGTCATATATCATGCTAACAATCATTGCTATCATTGAACATCACCGCCCAACCATTAGGCCGGTAACGGTGATGGAGCGCAGTGACAGCTGTCTTCTTAGTTACGTCACCGTGACGACCGTTACAGGACACAGAGCAGTTGGACAAGTTTATCTGTTGTCTGAGCTGGTTAATAGACTTGTGGGGAGTTGTCTTAGGGTATTTCAGAAATCAATTCCCATTTGAACATCGTTATACTGAGTAGGACTTGCGTAGTCCCATGGTATGTAACGCCATAATACAGAGTTACGTCCCTTAGTGGTATGGGGACACGCCTTATTTTCCTTGACGCGAACACAACATATACCTTAAAATTTATACGGGGCGTTGGGGTAGCCTAGTGGTTAATGCGTTGGCTCGTCACGCCGAAGACCCGTGTTTGATTTCCCACAAGAGTACAATGTGTGAAGCCCATTTACTGTTATCCCCCGCCGTCATCTTGCTGGAATATTGCTAAAAGCGGCGTAAAACCACACTCACTCACTCACTTAAAATTGATACTGTTCACAACAGCGTTATGTAATCGTTAACACAGACGGAATCGTTCAATGTCATGTTCATAGTTTTAGACGTCTGGAAAAGTAATCGTCCGTAAAGCGAGGTGTCCACATGAAGGGCTTCCGGAATAACGAGGTTACTGGACACGTAAACTGCAAGCAAAGTTTAAAGCATTTGAATAATGATAACAGCGATTTTAAATCCCGTGCAGTTCACATAAGGGACGAGACACCCGAATTATTCCTCGCGTGTGTTTTATAGCGAACACCTGGTGTCTTCACTGATTTTCAGTGATCCATTTATATAATGTTCACCGCTTTTTTGCCTTATACTCCCAATGGAATCTGTTTCGACTGATAATCGAGACTGGTTATTCTCTGGCGTTGTCGTCTTATATAACTTCTCTGTATAAGTGAACATAGTTTTACAGGTTAAATCTTATACAAAAAAAACAAGCAGCGAATTGTGGTATATATTGTCACTACACTGACACGCAAACATTCCATGCAACACAAACTGACATCCTACTTTGCCACGCTAGAAATGTTATTCATTTATGTTATTCATTTATGTTACGCAGCATAAATTCACAGGTTAAACGTAGGCACGTCTCCCCGGAAACCAGTCCACGCACGCTAAAATATAGGATAAATTTCCAGGACAGGATTAGGCCTAATCGTATGCATAACGTGCTCAAGTGAAGTCCCTCGTAGACAACGTGTAAAGTTAATGCGTGAGACTGACAGGTAGATTGTTCCCACTGACATGGCGTTTAAATCATAGAAATATTCAGCCAACACCTTCCCATGTGTTGTACACATACTACTCACAAGAAGTTAAGGGCCACCCGACTACAGCAATATGACAGATTCCGTGGCCCTTAACTTCTTGTGAGTAGTCTTGCGACAAGATAGGGTTGAATTTGTATCTGGATTGCGTTTTTGGACTTTAAAAAATGCTTGTCATACTTTATGTCGTTTGCTAAGCCCAACCCCGTGTCCACTTTCTGTTAATTTAAGAGGTTGTTTTTGTTTAGCAATGAGCATGTTCCGTCAAAAGACAACCTCGTTTGTTTGTTTGTTTACATAAAGACAGCAAAGGGGAGGTGAAATAGGGTTTAACGATCAAGAGTATTGCACTTAAACGACGTGCATCCACGTGTTTGTTTGTTGGTGGTGGGGTGGGTGGGTGGCTGCTTGTACTTGTCCGGATTAATGCCGATTTTATAGTGCTTGCCCCACCCAGACACAGTATACTGACTCCGAGCAAACTGGTCCTTGTTTGAGACCCTTAATGCCGAACGCCAGACAAGATAACAACAAGTACCATCTTTTAACGTCTTTTGGTATTACGCGGTGGAGGATGGAACCACGGCCTCCTGTTCTCCGGGCTGACGCTCTATCTCAAAACCGCGGAAGCGTTCGATTACATAAAGAGTAACTAGGCTTTTCAAATTGGCAGACCAAGCAAACGTTATTCAAGTCGTTCAAACACTATTAGATATGTCAATTATGATTCAAAACAATATAACAGTTAACAAGTACCGTTATCTTGTGATCTCCGTTGGGAATCCGGGTACGAACCTATGGTTGTCGTGAGAGTTGACTAAATAGTTCGGGGGGACAGGCTCGCTGACTAAGTTGATAGCAAGCCATCGAACCTTGACGTGGATCGTTGCTCATTATATCAATCACTAAATTGTCTGGTCCAAACTAAATTATTTACAGACCGCCATCATACAGCTGGGATATTGCTGAGTGCGGCGTTAAACAACAAACAAACTATTATTGCGGAGGACAGTGTCTCCGTTCCACCCTGAGTGCTTTTGTTTCTTATCATAGCGATTCGCTGTGCAGAGTTGCGTCCCTTGGACACGCCAGAAACCTATGATTGTGGGTTCGAATCCCGGTTCGCCCCGATTATGTTTCTAGGTTTGTCAGCACCATACCCGTGCTCATGGGTTTCACCGAAGTGGTAAACGTCTGACACCTGCATCACTTCGGGCTTTCCTCCCACATTAAGCTGACACGCCGTGATATAACTGGAATACTGTTAAAAGCGGCGTTAAACCCAACTCACTCACTCATACATTTAACTGTATTTCACTCAGCTCTTATTGTGTAATTGAAAAGAATGAAAGAGGTCCTTCATGGCTATATTTTGTAGTTTGGCTGGCGAGGCTTAGGAACGCAGGAATAAATTACATCTGTTGAACAGTTAGTTCATGTGTTAGTAATAGCCTTGAGTGAGTGAGTGAGTTTAATTTTACACCGCTTTTAGCAATATTCCAGCAATATCACGGCGGAGGACACCAGAAATGGGCCTCACACATTGTACTCATGTCGGGAATCGAACCCGGGTCTTCGGCGTGATGAGCGAACGCTTTAACCACAAGGCTAACCGACCGCCCCACAAAGCCTTGGGGTACTCATACATTCGAGTATCTGTCACGTGACAAGCAAGACAATGGAAGCGACCAAAACTAATCACGGGCCATTGCAAGCCCGTAATGTGAGTGAGTATGGTTTTACACCGCTTTTAGCAATTTTCCTGCAATATCACGACGGTTGCACATTTTAATCATGTATAGAATAGAACCCGGGTCTTCGGCGTGACGAGAGAACGCTTTAACCACTAGGCTACCCGACCGCCCCACATACAGATAATACAGGAACACGATAAATGAGTGTGTCGCAATTTGTCCCAGAAAGCAATTAAGGGCGCTCGAAATACGCCATGATAAGTCATACCACGTGATAATGCCCACTGGGGAATCAATCTCATTTTTTAAATTTCATTTTATACAGATAAAATAGAATTAACATCGATGAAGTCACAACACACAAAGCCAACACGAGGTCATACATCACGCTGAGAAGACTTCTGTCACTAGGCAGGGAAGTACGATTAATCTGATACGTCAGCTTCGATGTAATAAAACTGACAAGGAGTTTGTACCAAGCAGGATGGCGGTTACTAGTAAATTATCTAAATGTTTCGTCATTGATGCTGTATCGGACTTTCGGGAGAAATGAGGTCTTTCTTCGATCAATCGCACGTACCTTCCCCCCTCAGTGCGTGGTTTGACTAAACAGTGTTTGTTTGTTTGTTTGTTTGTTTGTTTGTGTGTTGTTTAACGCCGCACAATAGCAATATTCCAGCTATGTGACGGCGGTCTGTAAATAATCGAGTCCGGACCAGACAATCCAGTGATTGACATCATGAGCATCGATCCACGCAATTGGGATACGATGACATGCATCAACAAAGTCAGCGAGCCTGACCACCAGATCCCGTTAGTCGCTTCTTACGACAAGCATAGTCGCCTTTTAGGACAAGCATGGGTTGCTGAAGACCTATTCTACCCCGGATGTTCACGGGTCGAACAATACAGTGACTTGAGCACCCGTTTACCATGTGGAATGTTAAATACACGGCTGATCGTCGTTAATATGTACCCTTTGACCTTTGGTAGGTATCAAGGCGATAATTGATAGTTGGGTTTTTTTTGTTATTTTTGTTTGTTTTGTTTTTTGGGTTTGTTTTTTTTTGCAGGGAGTATGTTAAATAATTTGTACCCCAGATTAGTAAATGTCAGGGCCTCAGATAATTATTTGAGCCATTGAGTATGTATTCACATGTGATCATTCACATTGGGTATTTGATCGTTTTCGTTCGGTATTCAATACTTTTTTTACAACCTTGGATCCAGCCTACTGGGTATTTTGAAAGCAATGGGAAGACATATTTTAAAATAATCCTGCTTAAAATGCTGTTTCGGTAGCCTCCAATTTTCGTCTTCCCTATGCTGTCCCGAAGTCCACAAGCTCACAACAGCGATACATGCATCAGTATCAATAAACGTGACGTAGCATTCCCTGCAGAGGAGTTAGACTAACATCTAGTCTCTGAAATGAATATATTTTACCGAATTACAGTTCTTAAATTATAGTTATGGAATATAATAAAAATGAGCCCAGAGACTTTCTTCATTTTCAGATACTGCAGTAATCCAAACATTATAGACTTGCATTGGCTATATTGGATATATTTGTTTCAGGATCTGTATGACAGATTAAAGAGGAGTCTATATACAGGTGATGTCTGTATTCGATCAGCCAATAACGGGCGCAACTAGGCTATAGTAAGCAAAACCAATCTTATGAGGACGCGAAGCGACCGGGTTTGGGGGCATGCCCTCCAGAAATGTTTAAAAATTAAATACTCTTAAACACATTTAAGCATTTTGGGACAGTTTATGTTTTATTTGTAACAAATATTAGTAATTTATTTATTATAATTTTTTTATTATTTATTATTTTTATATATATATTAGGTGTTTCACCAACACATTTTCTACTTTCATTCAAGAAACATCTAAGATGCCAAATAAAATTTGAACATTAAAACGAATCGATAACATCACTTTTATGTGTTTTTACATGTTCATTCGTAGTATGTGATGATTATTAATATTTTCATATTTTAACGCGAGCCGACCTATAATTATAATGAAAACAATTGTGACAGCGCGGATTGCTTACGGCACAAACCATCTACCACTACAATCTTAAAGTAAGACAATAAATATCACGTTCAACCGTGTTGAGTTTGAATTCATAACCTACTGCATAGATGTTAAATTGAGGTTTACGTATAAAAAAATGTGCTTTTTTAGGTGTAAAAAAATCATGCTTTTTTCTAAGGTGTAAGCAATTGTTTTTCTGCTACAATGGTAGTTTCGCCCCTGATTAAAGAGGTATAAAGGTATTAGTGAGTTGGGTTTATCGCTTTTAACAGTATTCCATTCATATGGCGGCGTGTCAGCTGAATGTGGGAGGAAAGCCCGAAGTGATGCAGGTCTTAGACGTTTACCACTTCACTTCCAGCTCATGTTAAATGTGATATCACCTTGGGAAAGTGACTTTGTTCGAAACATGCCACTGTTAAGCAGTGGCTGGGTACCCGGTAGATTAAGACGAAAATGTCACTGTTAACTTTCTCGCGCCTCACAAGGCAGCTTGGGTTGCATTATTCCCAGGAAGATTTGATTAAAATTCGATTGCACACTGAACTCAAGACTGGCGTGGTTTTGTAGCCCTTTGATCATACTTTCCGGTGTGGATTTGGAGCATTATAAATGTACACATCATCATCATCATCATCATCATCATCATTATTATGATTATTAAAAAGTGTGGTCACGAATTCTTTGCCTAGTTTATCTTCAGAAATTAGTCTCTTTCTTTTCGGAATAGATTGTTTTACATCTCTAAAACGTTTCAGATTTTCCTCATTTTACTCAGAAAGGGGGAACATGTTTTAAAGTTGCAGTTAGCTCTTTGGAAATGTTGAACACCTATTATGAGACATGATGGCATTGACGGATATACACACGATTAATTAAGAATGCACCAGGCGTAACATTACCAAAACGAATGAAAGATATATTTAAACAGACATTAGTGACATCGAATCTTTATCATGACATATACTATGAAAGGCGTGGAGTACTCACCGCGGTCCGATCGGCGTCCCAGAAAGCAGAGGTCCCTGGTTGCACGGAATTAGATCTTGGACGCTGGCGTGCGTCGAACTGTTTCACCCACGATGGTGACTCTGCCATCCCTGACGTTGGTGCTGTCGACTTATCTTCTTTCTATATCCATGCCGCGGAAGATGATATCCTAGTGTATGAACAAGCAGTCTCACAAACTCCACACAGGGTCACTGAGGGGCACGCACTGATGACGAGCTGTGAACTTCGACTGCTGCCTGTCACGATTCCGGAATAAGTTCCGAAAATATGAAGTGATCCCCAAAAGGTTCTGGATGAAGTAAACACTTGAAATATGTGGATAAATTACTTTCGTATTAACGAATGTGAACATCCAGTCAGGACAACTTGTCTTCCTCACAGAGCTCAATAAATATCAGTACAAGGTTGTCGGTGTACCTTTCGGTCTGTGGCAGACGACCACACCTGCAGACGATCTTATGAGCAGACGATAATGTTCAACTGAGTGTATGTTTTTTCTTCAGTGGTCTATAAAATCACTGAAATAACTCTCCAATGAATTTCAACTGCAATCTCTTTGGTTCATGTGCACGAAGCTGTAAATTTAAAGTTGTCCGCATCGGAATAACAGCGTATCCTCCTTCCGTCTACCACCGACAGTTGATCACTCCGGCAGACGTGTCTCTCGTTTTTCCTGCACCAGCTTAGAGACAGTAGGCGACGTCGGATGTCATTAATTAAACAATCACCAAACCCTACCTCAACAAGAGGTCCCGCAACAGCTGATCATCACTCAAAATATTCACCAAGAGCAACCGGCTGCCGATAGGCTCAACGTCTGATCTCAACGCCTGTGACGAGAATGACTGCGACTCCAGATTACGTTGCCCCGGGCTCTGCGTGGAATGTGCCTTCCCATCTGCGATAGTTTGACAGTAAAATCTCTTTATGGTGGGTCTCGTCACGCACAAAGGGTTGGTGACGGAATAACGGTGTAGTATCTCTTCTACCTTAATGTGGTGATAGGGTACTCGCGCCCTACTTCACTATGGCTGACTTGGTAAATGGAATTCCACGATGGACAGAGTATGTATCGTGAATGAAAGATGTACAAGACTTGGAGCGGTGTTCCAACAAACCATTGGGGCATTTCGTTACTTCGATCAAATGCACATTATAAAGATATGAACATGATTCTAGTTTCATTCTAACATTCGACCGCCTCCGAGGTCAAATCGACAGAGCGTGTGCCCGGAGATCGGAAGGTCCGGGGTTCGATCCCCAGCCGCGTCATACCAAATCACGTTAAACGATGGTAATTGTTCTTACCCTGTCTGGCGCTCGGAATTAAGGGGATAAAACAAGGACTGTTCGGCTCGGAGTCGGAAAACCGTGTCTGAGTAGGGTATTCATGTTAAAATGCGGCATGGTATCTCAGTCAGCTTGCACGTTGCCATATAAGTGCAATTTTGATTTCGACATAAACCCCATTTCACCTCATCGAGTTACAACCATCATTAGAAGTAGGTACCCGAATTCATCAATGGATGAACAGAGGGATGCAAAACATTTTCCAAGGCTGCAAGCTGGCTGAACTTGTTTAACATTTAAATCCCTCTACTGGTGAACATTTCTGTCCACATAGATATAGTAGTAGAACTGTATACTATAGGGGGAAATACGCCGAGGAATAAGTTCAATATAGTTTACTTTAAATTTCATAACTCATGCGTTCCCTTGAGCGAAATAAATGATCAAACATATTCAGTCATTCAGTCACAAATTACATTCATTCACATTAGATTGATGCATGCTAGTCATGTCAAGAAAAACTAAAATATCATATGTTATACATCTTACGACAGCGTATTTCCCTTTGATCTTATACATTTTGAAGACAAATATTTTGATTTCTTGAACGTGTCATTTGTAACATAGTACTACTTGCCAAACCACTCCGGTCTAAAACAACAATTTAATGGTTCAGCGAGCAGCTAATGCCCTGCATATTACCTGTAATCTAGTGATCTAGTTTTACATCATACACAAATAAAAATACTGGATTATAAAAAATAGTATGACTTATATATTGATGTTTTGATGTACAGCGTGAAAGTATACAACACGTTTGAAGGTGCCTGGAATTGAAACTAACAAGAAATGGTTATTCAGGGGTCATGTATTTGACATGGGTATCGTTGTGTTTTGGGCTCAAATTTGCAGTGTTTCGGCTAATAGTAACGTTTGTAATTTTTAGGAAAAATCCAAATTTCAAATGTATACTTTCTTTGTCCGGCATTTTATGTTAAATATTTGACATGAAATATCTTGTGTTTTAACTTTTATACTTAATAATCCAACACATAGCGGAGGATTGTAGCATGCCTCTATATATCTCGGAGGTACGGGAGGCCCAGTCGTTTAAGGCGTCGCAATTCGCTGTGCAGGATTTTGTCCCTTTGGGCGCGCCAGAAACCTATGATTGTGGGTTCGAATCCCGGTTCGCCCCGATTATGTTTCTAGGTTTCCCGTGCTCGTGGGTTTCACCGAAGTGGTAAGTAGCGACCTAACACCAGGCAACATTCCACATCAATACATCAATGTCATGCGTTCGTTCTCCTATAAAACAAGACGGCTTATTACCCGCATCGATTGTGGGTTCGAATCCCGGTTCGCCCCGATTATGTTTCCAGATTTGTCAGCACCATACCCGTGCTCGTGGGTTTCACCAAAGTGGTAAACGTCTGAGACCTGCATCACTTCGGGCTTTCTTCCCACATTAAGCTGACACGCCGTGATATAACTGGAATACTGTTACAAGCGGCGTTAAACCTAACTCACTCACTCACTTACTGTATGTCTCATTACCCTATGGAGGTATAACATCGTTAAATCAACACTGATGTTACTCGAAAGTGATTCATAAATATTTCAAATATTTACTGCGTCTCCCGAGAATCAAGTTGATTATGATTACACAGTATTAGTACATTGCTGATAATGATTAGTAGTGCTTAAATCAGAGCCATTTCCAGAGTCCATCTTCGAGAAGACGGTGACATTCCACAGCCTCGCATGGCTGCTCAATAAAGACGGACGACGTCATCACATGTGTGTGGTTGTCACACGTTACGATGACCGGTGTAGATAGTGTGTACGCCGGCCACATGCGTGACGCAATGGTCAGATTAAGGCGAATAAAATGCATACCGTTGCGAATGTCCGATGGCCGGGTCTGATAGCACAAATATGGCGTTGGGGTAGATGACCGACTCGAGAAGGACGTATCCGTGACAGGTGCGTATGAACGCAACACACAGCCTAACATAGACTAACGCTTAGTCCCTGAAAATATATAACTTTGATAGAAATAAACGACAATTAAATGGAATAGGAGCCCAGTGGGACGGAGATTTAGAACCTGTGGAAAGTCTAGACTTGCTTCATTTAGGACTATAGCATTACAGTAAGAGGTGGGCATAAGGGAAAATAATATATTTCAGAGACTGTGAGACAGACTTCCTTACAACGCTATATGCAGTTTTGGTAATTGTTTGACCCCTGAAAGAGACGAAAGGTCTATTTATCTTTCATTTTCTTTAAATATACTTTACTTTTTAAGTTTGTTTTATGGTTTGCATCTTTGTGTCAAAAATGGGAAATGGAGTATATCACCTTCGTTCCGTGTGTCATACATCCATCAGTACACCCTTCTATCAATCTGTCCATCCATCCATACATCCATCAGTACACCCTTCTATCAATCTGTCCATCCATCCATACATCCCTCTTTAATCCTTCTATCAATCTAACATCCATCCACAAATACATCCCTCAGTACACCTTTCTATCAATCTGTCCACCCATCCATACGTCCCTCAGTACACCCTTCTATCAATTTGTCCATCCATACATCCCTCAGTACAGCCTTCTTTCAATCTGTCCATCCATACATACATCCCTCAGTACACCCTTCTATCAATCTGTCCATCCATACATACATCCCTCAGTACACCCTTCTATCAATATGTCCATCCATCCATACATCCCTCAGTACACCCTTCTATCAATCTGTCCATCCATACATACATCCATCAGTACACCCTTCTATCAATCTGTCCATCCATCCATACATCCATCAGTACACCCTTCTATCAGTCTGTCCATCCATCCATACATTCCTCTTTAATCCTATGAATCTGTCCATCCATACATACATCCCTCAGTACACCCTTCTATCAATCTGTCCATCCATCCATACATCCTTCTTTACACCCTTCTATCAATCTGTCCATCCATCCATACATCCCTCTTTACACCCTTCTATCAATCTATTCATCCACACATACATCCGTCGATACACCCTTCTATCAATCTGCCCATCCATATATACATCCCTCAGTACACTCTTCTATCAATCTATCCATCCATCCATACATCCGTCAGTACACCCTTCTATCAATCTGTCCATCAATCTGTCCACCCTTCCATCTATCCATCCTTCTTGTTTCCATCCATCTACCTACCTACCACTCCTTCATACTTCTTTTTTTCCCTTCTGCATCCGTCCTTCCTTCCCTTCTCAATCCGCCCTTTCTCCCATCTCCATCCTTCCTTCCCTTCTCCATCCTTCATTTCTTCCCTTCTCCATCCTTTCTTCCTTCCCATCTCCATCCTTAATTTCTTCCCTTCTGCATCCTTCATTTCTTCCCTTCTCCATCCTTCATTTCTTCCCTTCTCCATCCTTAATTTCTTCCCTTCTCCATCCTTCCTTCCCTTCTCCGTCCTTCCTTCCCTTCTCCATCCTTCCCTCCTTCCCTTCTCCATCCTTCCTTTCTCCCATCTCCATCCTTCATTTCTTCCCTTCTCCATCCTTCCTTTCTCCCATCTCCATCCTTCATTTCTTCCCTTCTCCAGCCTTCCTTTCCTTCTCCATCCTTCCTTTCTCCCATCTCCATCTTTCCTTTCTTCCCTTCTCCATCCTTCCTTCCCTTCTCCATCCTTCCTTTCTCACATCTCCATCCTTCCTTTCTTCCCTTCTCCATCCTTCCTTTCTCCCATCTCCATCCTTCATTTCTTCCCTTCTCCATCCTTCCTTTTTCCCTTCTCCATCCTTCCTTTCTCCCATCTCCATCCTTCATTTCTTCCCTTCTCCATCCTTCCTTTCCTTCTCCATCCTTCCTTTCTCCCATCTCCATCCTTCCTTCCTTCCCTTCTCCATCCTTCATTTCTTCCCTTCTCCATCCTTCCTTTCTCCCATCTCCATCCTTCCTTTCTTCCCTTCTCCATCCTTCCTTTCCTTCTCCATCCTTCCTTTCTCACATCTCCATCCTTCCTTTCTTCCCTTCTCCATCCTTCCTTTCTCCCATCTCCATCCTTCATTTCTTCCCTTCTCCATCCTTCCTTTCCTTCTCCATCCTTCCTTTCTCCCATCTCCATCCTTCCTTTCTTCCCTTCTCCATCCTTCCTTTCCTTCTCCATCCTTCCTTTCTCCCATCTCCATCCTTCATTTCTTCCCTTCTCCGTCCTTCCTTTCTCCCATCTCCATCTTTCATTTCTTCCCTTCTCCATCCTCCCTTTCCTTCTCCATCCTTCCTTTCTCCCATCTCCATCCTTCATTTCTTCCCTTCTCCATCCTTCCTTTCTCCCATCTCCATCCTTCATTCCTTCCCTTCTCCATCCTTCATTTCTTCCCTTCTCCATCCTTCCTTCCCTTCTCCATCCATCTTTCCTTCCCTTCTCCATCCTTCATTTCTTCCCTTCTCCATCCTTCCTTCCCTTCTCCATCCTTCCTTCCCTCCTCCATCCATCCTTCCTTCCCTTCTCCATCCTTCATTTCTCCCATCTCCATCCTTCCTTTCTCCCATCTCCATCCTTCATTTCTTCCCTTCTCCATCCTTCCTTCCTTTCCTTCTCCATCTTTCCTTTCTCCCATCTCCAGCCTTCATTTCTTCCCTTCTCCATCCTTCCTTTCTCCCTTCTCCATCCTTCATTTCTTCCCTTCTCCATCCTTCATTTCTTCCCTTCTCCATCCTTCCTTTCTCCCATCTCCATCCTTCATTCATTCCCTTCTCCATCCATCCTTCCTTCCCTTCTCCATCCTTCATTTCTTCCCTTCTCATCCTTCCTTTATCCTATCTCCATCCTTCCTTCCTTCACTTCTCCATCCTTCCTTCCTTCCCTTCTCCATCCTTCCTTCCTTCCCTTCTCCACCCTTCATTTCTCCCATCTCCATCCTTCTTTTCTTCCCTTCTCCATCCTTCCTTCCTTCCCTTCTCCACCCTTCCTTTCTCCCCATCTCCATCCTTCATTTCTTCCCTTCTCCATCCTTCCTTTATCCCATCTCCATCCTTCATTTCCTTTCTTCTCCATCCTTCCTTCCTTCCCTTCTCCACCCTTCATTTCTCCCATCTCCATCCTTCATTTCTTCCCTTCTCCACCCTTCCTTTCTCCCATCCCCATCCTTCATTCCTTCCCTTCTCCATCATTCATTTCTTCCCTTCTCCATTTTTCCTTCCTTCCCTTCTCCATCCTTCATATCTCCCCATCTCCATCCTTCCTCTTCCCTTCTCCATCCTTCGTTTCTCCCTTCTCCATCCTTCTTCTTCCCTTCTCCCATCCTTCCTTTCGTTCGTTCATTTTATAGAGTGGTTCACTCCTTTATTGTGTTTGCCTCAGCTACTTGTTACGAAGATGCATATAAGTAATAAGTGTTAATATTCAAGACAATCATTCCCTAGTCCCTGAAATATTATTGCGTATGAGATTAAATTTATATAATTATGTTAAGAAACTCTTCAGTATTAAGGAACCCTCCAATTTCCTTGAGCAGAAACGGGTGTGAAAATTGATTTGGTGACTGTTTTATTAACCATAGGCTCTGCGAGAGACATTAAATATACTAAAGGATATGGTCATCCTTAAATTGGTATGTCATTACAAATGACAAGCGACACGCGTTAGTTAATGAACTGAACATTAATAAAATGGCAACTTTACTGTTACAACAATTCATAAATCAAACAATTAAGGAAAGTGGTAGGTAAATATTATCATGGCTACTGTCAGTTTCACGCAACACGGAAGATGTTTAAACTCTTCACTACCATAAAACACACAATAAAGAAATAAACCTTTCTAATCCAGTCAAAACCCATCATACAATTTGTTGCAAAGACCTCATAAAAACGTCACATTCTGATTAAGAAAACGCTCGCCTATTATTTCAGAAGATAGCGAGACGCCGTGAATTGTTTCTTCTCTGCCTCACCCCCGGGCCACAAGACTCCCGACCCCCGGGCAGGGTGCGGTAATGTGGCAGCTAGATCTCCACGGTATTATCTTAATGGGAGTTGCTACGTGAGACATCCTTAATCTCTACATAACATCGCATCATGTCGCTAATCACGTGTACAGATACCACGTGCCCAGAAGACATCACCCTTCCGGCCACGCATGCGTGGTTGAGAAACGACCGTTGAACAACAAATTTGCAGTGTTACAGATCTGTTCGTATTTTTGGAGTAAGTTGGACATTGTTTGTTTGTTGCTTACCCCGCACTGAGCATATGTCGACTTGTAAGCAATCTTCCAGAATTAAGGGATATAAAAAACTTCCAAAATTATTGATAGGTTCTGGAATATCCCATGCTATTTATCTCCCCGTTCGCCCTGATTATGTTTCTAGGTTTGTCAGCACCATACCCTTGCTCGTGGGTTTCACCAAAGTGGTAAACGTCTGAGAATTGTATCACTTCGGGCTTTCCTCCCACATTAAGCTGACACACCGTGATATAACTGTAATACTGTTACGAGCGGCGTTAAACCTCACTCACTCACTCACTTCTGTTATTATTTGACAAAAACTGAACATTTTGGTTCCATCACGTGACATTTCAATCACTTTTATTTCCAATATGCTTAGGTCAGACGTACAGACCGGTTTAATGCTGAACATTCTAAACTGTATTTTTTACTGCATGTGAATCTTAACTGAGGGACAAAAGGAAGTATACCGACTTTGTTCTTTGTTTAATTGAAAATTTAAAGAACTGTTGTTAATGTTGATTATGTCTGTTTTACCATCACTCATTCCTGCAAAAGTTTGTAAAACGTAATCTGTGACTGCCGAATTTTGTGTAAAATAAATTGGTTCAATGAAGACTTTGGTAATAAATTAATTTGCAACCACATGACCCCTACAGTGTTTGAAATGTGGTAAATTTGTGCCGCAAAAAACAAATTTATTGATATTCGGAGAAAATATGTCTAAGATGCCCTTGATCAGTTGTGTATTATGCGTTACTTTTAATTTTAATATTCAAACCAAATTATATTTAAAAAAATAAAACACATGCATAAGTATTCTTTGACTGCTGTCTTAGGTACGCTTTATTTTTTGGATATAATATCGCTAACTTAAGATATTTTAATTGAAAAATAAACAATCAATAAAATCGAGTGAGAGGAGTTTCTTTTTCTCCTCAGTTTCTAATAAATATTTTAAATTTGGATCTAGCGATAATAGAAGAATATTAAGTAATGGATGTTAGTATATAGATATAATTTAGTATTGCCTTAAATTTATAGTAATAAAACGTGAAATTCCTGAATTTCTTGGTACACACTCAATTTCCACACTCAGCTTAATCGGAATCGAGAAAAAAAAACTCATCTTAAAGTACTTAAAGTCATAAATGTCTAAGTTTTTTTCTTTTCATAGTTGTGTTAAATTAGGAATAATATGACACTTGTGGAGTGGACAGAAGGTCACTTTGCTAAGCCTGCTGAAATTCCTGAAAGACATTTTAAAGTACAGCCACACATCCCCTGCTCGATGGCTGTTAAAAATGGTTCTGACTAACTTTCAATTATGGGCCATAACAAAGTGAACAAGTCAATGTAGTGCATTGTTTGAGCAGTTCATTGAAAGTGTATTTGGTTTGTTGAGGCCCTTTGTATATTGTGTGTGTGAGTGAGTGAGTTTGGTTTAACGCCGCTTTTAACAGTATTCCAGTTATATCACGGCATGTGAGCTAAATGTGGGAGGAAAGCCCGAAGTGATGCAGGTCTCAGACGTTTACCACTTCGGTGAAACCCATGCGCACAGGTAGGGTGCTGACAAACCTAGAAACATAATCGGGACGAACCGGGATTCTAACCCACAATCATAGGTTTCTGGCGTGCCCAAGGGACGCAACTCTGCACAGCGAATCGCGGCGCCTTAGACGACTGGGCCACCGTGCTCCCTATATTAGTGACAGCCATTTGAACGTGATGGTAAAGTACAAGGTAAAGTACAAGGTAAAGTACAAGATACCAAGCAGTCATCAAGTCTTTAACTTTCGCGAAAAGTACTCCCCAAGAAATACACAAGTGTATCCTGATAAGTGCCCCAGCTATTCCATTGTTAAACGTTGGGCAGCTATGTTTAAGGCTGGGAGAACAAGTCTTGATGATGACCCTAGGTCTAGACATCACTCAACTTCCATCAATGAAGAGTCAATCAAGGAGATAGAAAAAACTTTTACGGTCAGATAGACGTATTACCATTGCTGAACTTGAAGAGGACACGGGCCTAAGCCATAGATCCACTGACACTATTATTCATGAACATTTACAGATGAATAAGATACCTGCTCGCTGGGTATCATAAGGAAAAAAGAACTGACATTGCCAGAGAAAATTTAGAGGTAATTGAGGAAATTTCGTCAAATTCCAAACGGGATTAGTAACGGGTGATGAAACATGGGTCTACCACTATGATCCATGGAATGACACCTTTCTACTTCTCTGGCACCAAAGAAATTCACGTCTTCAAGATCAGTGACGAAAGCCACTGTATTCTTGAATGCAAAGGGTGTGATCCTTGTTGATTAAAGTCGAAAGATTACAGGTGCCTACTATGCTGATAATCTTCATGACAATGCCTCTTCTCACACCTCCTGACTTGCACAGGCTGTTGTGCGACAATGTTGATTCGAAGAGCTTCCTCATCTTCCATATTCGCCAGACCTGGCACCAAGTGATTTCAAACTGTTTCCTAATCTGAAAGAACAGCTTCGTGGAAAGCGCTATGACGAAAACGATGACCGCAGAGCTGCCGTGTATTGGTTTTAAAGGTGGCTTCAGAAAGTTTCTTCCTGAATGGAACTGAAAAGCATCACTGTCGATATGAGAAGTGTATTGGAAAGCAGGGGGATTATGTTGAAAAATAAAATTGAAAACACTTCTCCAATTGTTGGTTTTGTTTGTTAGGCTTAGACATTTTTACCAGCTCTCGTACCAAGGTGTAAATACGATTCTAAAGTCGCATTTATCACCAAAATATAGGAAAAGTACTATTCATGGACTAGCCATACAGGTATACGATGTGTGAAGCCAATTTCCAGTGTCCCCAGCCGTGATATTGCTGCAATATTGCTAAAAGCAGCGTAAACCTATACTCACTCACTCCCTCCCAGTATTAAATATAGCCTACTCTAAACTTTTTGACCTTTCAAAATCAAGCAAAACATTTTTCCAATTATATCACGTTTCAAGCTTTCTATAAAATAGATTTAAACCATTAACCACGAAGTATAAGTAAGTGGTCTGAATCGATGCAAGTATGACATGGCGCCCGAAAATAGGTTTTGCTGCCGATGAAAACGTTTCAACGGTTTTGATTGAATCTACGTGTACTCTTGGTTGATAGTACATTAGTACAACCTTGTTAATTATTAAGAAATAATAATGATGTCCGATATTGAGCGATGTCAATTTAAAGATTGTGTGAGCTGTTTAGCCATCTTTTACATTTTGTCCTTTGAAAATGTCAGATGTCAATTACCTGAAGTTGTTTTATCACTAATGAAAGAGCACTTCCACTTAAACCTACATGGACCTCATGAAGATATAACATCCAAATTACCGTTCGTATTGAAATGTTAGAAACAGTCCGCGTATGAACTAATCACGACCACTTCCGCCAATTTTGTTGTGATGTCAAAACACTTACAATTTCAACAGGATTTTTATCTGTAAATTAAACTCACCGACAATTCTCAATGAATGTATACTTTGACAAAAATGTCATATGCATATCATCGTTTGGATAGGTATTTTACAATGATATGACAAGGACGCTTGTTTGACTTTACTTGCTTACATTCGGGTGCTTCCATATTTCGATTAATGTAGGTTTGGTTTGGTTGGTTTGTTGTTTAACGCCACACTCAGAAATATTCCAGCTATATAACGGCTGTCTGTACATAATCGAGTCTGGACCAGACAATCCAGTGATTGACATCATGAGCATCGATCGACGCAAGTGGGATGGATGTCATGCATCAACCAAGTCAGCGAGCCTGACCACCCGATCCCGTTAGTCGCCTCTTATGACAAGCATAATCGCCCTTAACGGCAAGTATGGGTTGCTGGAGACCTATTCTATCCCGGAATCTTCACGGGTCTGTTGAAAAGAAGCAAACTTACGTTACCAACACTTTCACCGGTGGCACAGATCTTTAGAATTTGCTGAATTTAGATACTGTGAAGGCCAGGCACCACGAGGGTTAAATATACAGTTACCTAGCTCTTCATCTCCTAAATATACTGACCCTGAAAATGCTGTTTTATTAGCGATATAAAATTAATTACATTTACATCCAATGGTGACAGCAAAGACAACTTCAGACCACTTAGTGATAAACATCTTGTATCTTATTTTATCAGATAGCTACGCGATAAATCGCAAGGAATAATGAAAAACGAAGTGTGGTTTATTTCACTATAATTTTTTAATTTGACGTTTACGCGATATACGGCTTTTCCATTGGACAAGAGGTCGGTCACATGACCGCGAAATTGACGTTCATAAGTGTATGAACGACACAATTTGACGTTCATACGTTTTTCACGCGACCGGTTCTAACCCGGATCTTCAGTGGAGGCGACACGCATGGGCTACTGCAGACCGGTTCTAACCCGGATCTTCAGTGGAGGCGACACGCATGGGTTGCTGCAGACCGGTTCTAACCCGTATCTTCAGTGGAGGCGACACGCATGGGTTGCTGCAGGCCGGTTCTAACCCGGATCTTCAGTGTTGGCGACACGCATGGGT
Organism: Haliotis cracherodii; assembly: GCF_022045235.1. NCBI lineage: Eukaryota > Metazoa > Mollusca > Gastropoda > Lepetellida > Haliotidae > Haliotis > Haliotis cracherodii. The sequence goes on along the minus strand of NW_027266330.1, from coordinate 30,740,734 downwards.
TACTGCAGACCGGTTCTAACCCGTATCTTCAGTGGAGGCGACACGCATTGGTTGCTGCAGATCGGTTCTTACCCGGATCTTCAGTGGAGGCGACACGCATGGGTTGCTGCAGACCGGTTCTAACTCGGATCTTCAGTGTAGGCGACACGCATGGGTTACTGCAGACCGGTTCTAACCCGTATCTTCAGTGGAGGCGACACGCATGGGTTGCTGCAGACCGGTTCTAACCCGTATCTTCAGTGTTGGCGACACACATGGGTTGCTGCAGACCGGTTCTAACTCGGATCTTCAGTGTTGGCGACACGCATGGGTTACTGCAGACCGGTTCTAACCCGGATCTTCAGTGTTGGCGACACACATGGGTTGCTGCAGACCGGTTCTAACCTCGGATCTTCAGTGTAGGCGACACGCATGGGTTGCTGCAGACCGGTTCTAACCCGTATCTTCAGTGTTGGCGACACACATGGGTTGCTGCAGACAGGTTCTAACCCGGATCTTCAATGGAGGCGACACGCATGGGTTGCTGCAGACCGGTTCTAACCCAGATCTTCAGTGTAGGCGACACGCATGTGTTGCTGCAGACCTGTTCTAACCCGAATCTTCAGTGTAGGCGACACGCATGTGTTGCTGCAAACCTGTTCTTACCCGGATCTTCAGTGTAGGCGACACGCATGGGTAGCTGCAGACAAGTTCTAACCCGGATCTTCAGTGTAGGCGACACGCATGTGTTGCTGCAGAACTGTTCTAACCCGGATCTTCAGTGTAGGCGACACGCATGTGTTGCTGCAGAACTGTTCTAACCCGGATCTTCAGTGTAGGCGACACGCATGTGTTGCTGCAGAACTGTTCTAACCCGGATCTTCAGTTGGGGGGACAAGCATGGTTTGTGGTAAACCTATTCTAACCTGGATCTTCACGGGAGTTGATCAATAAATCATAATAAAATTCAGTTCCTTGAATGTAATATCTCTATGTGAAAGGAAATAATTAAATGTGATTAAAATATTTTCTTAAATGAACGCATAAACATTTTGTTTAAGTACATGTACGTATATCTCTTAAACCCGTAACATCAGCTGTGTTGGGTGATTAATTGTCGCTCCTATTAATCTATTCTCATCACAATTCATTTATATAATACAGTATAAAAATGTGGTCTCATGTTTTGTACGTAGAGTATGGACAACGTCTGTCTTCAGAAATGATTATGTCTGTCAAAAAACAACATTTTGTCGACATTTCTCCCGGCGAATTTGAGATAGCATGCGCGAGATTCATCATGAGGCAGGCAGACTTCTAAAAATGAATTCCCTGTCATGTTGATACTGACAGACACTTGTGATAGATCTGAATGCACTAGGTCAGTTGAGCGCCAGGTAGAATATTCGACGGGTGAGATATGTTTGGTTGCTTAGCAACATTTGTTTTATAAACTTAGTATATTTAGATGTTTTCCTCTGTATTTCATTGGTGTGGCATTCAGCAGTACTTACGGCGCCGTGAGTGGGTGTATATATTTGTTTGTCACATCTGTATTCCGACAGTCTGTAAAAAATCGGTTGGGGGACAGGAACCTACTCCCTGCTGAAGATAATGACGTGGTATGCTTCTGTGTTGGTGAGTTTTTGAGTGAGTATGGTTTTACGCCGTTTTTAGAGATATTCAAGCAACATCACGGCGGGGGACACCAGAAATGGGCTTCACACATTGTACCCATGTCGGGAATCGAACCGACGAGATAACGCTTTAACCACTAGGTCCGACCGCATAGTGGTATATATATATATATATATATATATATATATATATATATATATATATAATGTCGTGCTGCACGTGATTTCCACACTTAACACTCTATTCCTTCACGAGACAAATGGTGCATCTCGAGTCATGAATCTATGACGTCACATGTGATGCGTTCATAAGCGACGGTCCACACAACATATCAATATGTTCGTTGTTGCATCGAACCAATCTAAATTCTCTTGACTATGAGTATATATGTATTTCTTTTATGGAATATATATATTTTATGTTTGTTTGTTTATTGTTTAACGCCACACTCAGAGCAATATACCAGCTATATGACGGCCCTCTGTAAATAATCGAGTCTCGACCAGACAATCCAGTGATTGATATCACGAGCGTTGATCCACGCAACTGGAATACGATGACATGCATCAACCAAGTCAACGAGCCTGGCCACCTAATCCCGTTAGTCGCCTCTTACGACATGCGTGAGTTGCTGAAGACCTATTCTACCCCGGATCTTCACTGGTCCAACAATATGCAAAGCCTCTGACGATACATTGTACTAGTTTACAAATATCTACCCGTATTTAACTAAAGATGAATCCCTCAATGGAATCCGACCTCACTAATGTCAGACAAGTTCATTTTATGCACAGGTGGGTATTTCCCGCATATTCTCACAATCCTCACGTCAGTTACCTGTACCTTTTCTCCCAATACCGAGTGTCATACCTCTCCCGCTTTGGGATGCGATCGTTCGTATATAGATAGGTAACACTGTAGGCGCTTGTCATTGTGGGCACTGGAATGGGCTCCACCGCAAGGGTTGCTGAAGAACAATTCTAACCCGGATGTTATATGTTAAGTGACAGATGTCTACATGTTCACACAGCCGTGGGTGAGAGCTTCTCCTTTCTCGGGGGAGTTTTATTGGCATTGTAAATGCATAACTAGAAACAGACGTAAAAGTCGCCTTTGGGGAATTTGTTTATGGTTGGCGTAACCGTCGCTTCTGAGAAATGTCTTTCGGTGTTTGAGTCATCAAGAATGTTTGTAGCCAAGTGGTTGAAGCGTTCGCTCGTCACGCCTGGGTTTGGTTCCTTGCATGCTTCATTGTGAGTGAAAGATTGAGTGAGTGAGTGAGTGAGTGTTCTACGCCGCTTATAGCAATATTCCAGCGTAACAAAAATGCCACTTTATGGATAACAACTTCTGGTTTATTGCATACAGCGACGTTTCGATGTAGATTCTTTCACCGTTATCAAGCCGGAGTGATACTACCCAGTGATGAGAGGTATATATGCATGAAATGTTGTGATAAGCAGCAGATTAACATTAAGAACCACAGTTAATGGATAACAAGTAGCACGCAGATGCTTGTTTGTTTGTTTGTTTGTTGTTAAACGCAGAAATATTCCAGCTATATGACGGCGGTCTATAAATAATCGAATCTGGACCAGACAATCCAGTCATTTATATCATGAGCATCGATCCACGCAACTGGAATACGATGTCATGCATCAACCAAGTCAGCGAGCCTGACCACCTAATCCCGTTAGTCGCCTCTTACGACAAGCATAGTCGCCTTTTTCGACAAGCATGGGTTTTCTGAAGACCTATTCTACCCCGGATCTTCACTAGTCCAACAATATATTCAGCCTCTGACGATAAATTGTACTAGTTTACAAATATTTACCCGTATTTAACTAAAGATGAATCCCTCAATGGAATCCGACCTCACTAATGTCAGACAAGTTCATTTTATGCACAGGTGGGTATTTCTCGCATATTCTCACTATCCTCACGTCAGTTACCTGTACCTTTTCTCCCAATACCGATTGTCATACCTCTCCCGCTTTGGGATGCGATCGTTCGGCCATCGCGTCTATCTGCGCAGTCCAGCTACATCAGTGGGGAAAAACTCACTAGATACTACCCTCTGACAAATAACGTCGTCATATACGACGTCATCAAGTTGCAAACGCATGTTCGAATCTCAAGAAATGACGTAACGATAGAACAATGTGTTATCGTGAAATAAACCAAGCTTCGTTCTTCATTGTTCTTTGCGATTTATCGCGTAGCTTATACATTGTTAAACAATGACAAAAATATACGAATAGAAAAAGAACAGTTCATCTTCATTTGGCTTTTGAAACCGTAACTTAATTCAAAAGTATAATTATCAAAACTTCCCTATGTAGGTTTTTGCATGTACCCGTTCTCGTGGGTTTTACCGAAGTGGTAAACGTCTGAGACTTGCATCACTTCGGGCTTTCCTCCGACATTAAGGGGGGCACGGTTGGCCCAGTCGTCTAAGGCGCCGCGATTCGCTATGCAGAGTTGCGTCCCTTGGGCTTGCCAGAAACCTATGATTGTGGGTTCGAATCCCGGTTCGCCCCGATTATGTTTCTAGGTTTGTCAGCACCATGCCCGTGCTCGTTGGTTTCACCAAAGTGGTAAACGTCTAAGACCTGCATCACTTCGGGCTTTCCTCCCACATTAAAGTGGCACGCCGCGATATAACTGGAAAACTGTTAAAAGCGGCGTTAAACCCAACTCACTCACTCACTCCGACATTAAGCTGACACGCCGTAATATAACTGGAATACTGTTAAAAGCGGCGTTAAACCCAACTCACTCACTCCCGGAGTGGAGTGCCCCATGGTCTGCCTGTTCTTGGTCTGCCCACGGCCCCGTCTGTCTGTCTGAAACGTTCAATCAGTCTGTTGACAGATTTCCGATTGCACCCAAACGTTCGTGCGACATGTGACGCTCTCTTATTTATTATCCCAATTGCTCCTTCGCTCAGTTCTTGAGTCCACCTGGACATTTTTAATGTGTTTTCCTGTTGTCTTGAGTCTACGTAATCACTTTGACGTCTGGTGTCATGCTCTATGTCAACTCGTTTCATTTTTATGTGAAAAGATGTGTTTTCATTATTTTTTTACCATTGTCTCGAGCCCCTGACCCACGTCACGGTCGAGTTTTAGTATTCGTGTAATGTCATGTTTCAATAACTCAAATCAGATTGCAATTTGTTATATCTAAAACACGTGATCGGGTACTTACTTTTGGATTCTATTTTTAGATATGCTTATTAACGCATGATCCACACGTATTCAAAGCATAAATATTCAACAGCATTATCAAAGGGAAAGGGGCATACCCCAGATTCAATATAAATCTATATATTTCTTCTTGTGAGCTCGGACGGTCGGGTAGCCTAATGGTACAATGTGTGAAGCCCATTTCTTGTGTCCCCCGCCGTGATACTGCTGGAATATTGATAAAAGCGGCGTAAAACCATACTCACTCACTCACTCACTCTTGTGAGCTCGGACGGGGGGGTGGCAAAGTGGTTGAAGCCTTCGCTCGTCACGCCGAAAACCCGGGTCCGAGTCCACACATGGGTACAATGTGTGAAGCCCATTTCTTGTGTCCCCCGCCGTGATATTGCTGGAATATTGCTAAAAGCGGCGTAAAACCATACTCACTCACTCACTCACTCACTCTTGTGAGCTCGGACGGTGGGGTGGCAAAGTGGATAAAGCGTTCGCTCGTCACGCCGAAAACCAGGGTTCGATTCCACACATGGGTACAATGTGTGAAGCCCATTTCTGGTGTCCCCCGCCGTGATATTGCTGGAATATTGCTAATAGCGGCGTAACACCAAACTCACTTTTTTTTAAACAAGCAATCAGCCAACCGTTGCTGAACAGGTTTACACTTCATCAACACAATAAGTCCTTCTACAGAAACGAGATATGCAAAACTGAATGTCAAACCATTCATTTTAAAAAGTTCATGTCTTACATCCTGATGAATGTGGCCGTCCAGATATATGAGTAATGCAATTCATCCGCTATATATGGAATACTGTAAAGGACATTCTCGCGATCTCGCATTCTCGCAATCTCGACCTTTGGAAACGAGGTAAATATGCCCAAAACACGAGAATGCGAGATCGCGAGAACGCGAGATTTTGTTGTTACAATTTGGCTGGACTAACGAGTCTATGCATTGTCCAATCAAAATCGCGCAAAATCGTAAACTGTAATGCAGATTTTGATCGATTGCAGGATTTGCAAAGCATGTGCACCGCCAACTCATTGTCAATACACATTTTTCATGTTTTTAATCAAGGTGCTCGAGTGATTTGATGCACTTCGCGATGTAAGACCCGTTTTATCACAATATAGATATTGATTATCGATCAGATCGTCTTGACTGGGCGCCGCCATTTTGTTTGAAACAAATGCAAGTGATACGAGAGGTGGAATCTGATTGGTCAATAGGAGAGGCATAGAAGGGACGTAACACATAATAGCCACTGGTTGCGTTACGATCGAGCCCAAAGATTCCAGCCTAGTTCGGCAAGGGTGGAAACTGGATTTTTAAAGTCAGTTAATTCCCTTCCCTCGGGAAGATGACCGTAGTGTAGCTTGTCATTGAAATAAGCAAACAATGTTATGGAGTTTTATCTTTAATGAATTTTCCTAACTTGTTTCAGTGTGGTGAGGTTGTGTCATTATTTCGCTCATGAAACGAGGCTTCATCATCAAGAACTGCACATGTCTGTTTTACAACTACATTTAAATAGACAAGGAGCCACGTTGAGATGGGAGATTCTGAACCTACAGAAAATCTAGACTAGTTTCATTTAAAACTTTTGCATTACAGAAAGGGCTGGGCAGAAGGGAAAATCATATGGTTCAGGGGCTGTGAGACAGACTAAGAAATAACAAGTACCATCTTTTCAACTTCTTATGGTATGACGCGGCTGGGAATCGAACCACCGATCTTCCGCCATCCCTGGTAGACGCTCTATCCACTACACCACGAAGGAGGTCGTAAGCGAGAGAATAAATTATGTGCTAAGTAAGTGATAAGAGAGATGAGGCTGCTGACGTCACTTCCGGAACTAGGCTATGGTGGTGAAGGGATCCAGGGTGTTGATCATAATGGAATGGAGATATCATACCCTTATTCATCGAGGATGGATGAGTCCGGGCATCATAACATACTGTCGTTGAGTTAGAACCTCGGCGTTGAACTTCTCTGCGAATGACAATGACGGGTGGTGTGCATCTGTGTGAGATGACAGTACCCCAATGGTAACCAATTACGAACTTTTAAAACTTTCAGATCCCGGCGTTGAGGATTATGAATAATGTGCAAGAAACCTTAGAGTGAGTGTGAGAATGGTCTAACGTCACTGAACAGGATATAATCTCGTTATATTCCGGCGTGACGCATTGTTGGATTGGTAAGTGTGAGATATTGTATTTCATGATCATAACATTAAGACATTGGCAGTATAATTTAGTCACTTACTTTGGCAAGGAAAGGTGTTCGCATTCGAGCAAATTCTGACTTAAGAATATTTTTACTCTTATTCTCCCTTTCGATCACTTCAGGAGTATGTATACAATTATATAATTACAGTAAACTACGGTTATAACGAACACGCTTATAACGAACTGACGGATATAACGAACTACTTTTTTGGTCCCGACTATTTGCTGTAGTTATGCTGTATATATGCTTGTAACGAACTACGGTTAAAACAAACTAAAATTAGTAGTCCCTTTGAGTTCGTTATAACCGTAGTTTACTGTACCAACAAAACAAAGTGTCAATTTGCAGCATACAATTAACTGTAACACGCGTACAGCGGTAAGTCCGAAGAGCATGATGGTCGTTTTTGAGTGAGTTGTGTTTTACGCCGGTTTTAGCAATATCCCAGCAACACACGGCGGGGTCACCAGAAATGGACCGATTTTGAAGTCAGATATGCTTTGAATACATCACCTGGCTGCTTTCGGATTGTCATTGGAAAATCACATGAACGAACAAGGTAATGTTTGCAGTCGTGGCAGTGACGCGTCATTATCAAAGGGAGATAAAGCGTTGCATCTTTCTCCTTCACATTTCTAAAGTAGGTTATAATCCTTGTCTACTTCATTTTGCAGGTTCATATACATTGCATTTAGGTTTTCCTGAGCATCGTCAAAAAGGTCAAAAACTTTCATGTTTGTGAGAACTTTCCCTTTTAAACAACACTCATTGGGGATATCTGCATAGCAGTTGTTAGTTTGGTTGTTTAACGTCGCACTAATCGTGTCTGGACCAGATAATCCAGTGATTAATATCATGAGCATCGATCCACGCAATTGGGATACGATGACATGCCTCAACCAAGTCAGCGAGCTTGACCACCCGATCCCGTTAGTCCCCTCTTACGAAAAGCATAGTCGCCTTTTACGGTAAGCATGGGTTGCTGAAGACCTATTCTACCCCGGATCTTCACGGGTTAACTGCATAGCAAAAACTGCAGGGCAAGAGAAAATATACACCCGTATTTGATGGTGGCTATAAACGAAACAAACAAAAACTGGTTATTCAATGATGATGTATTTGATACGGGTATCATAGTTGTGTTTTGGACCTTAAATTTCGACTGTTTCGGCAACTGTTTTCAGCCTAGTAACGTTTTAATAAATCCAATTCTCCAGTGTATACTTTCTTTTATCCAGCGAGATAATTTTGTTTAAGCATTGTCGGAATAAATGCAATGCACTGTGTGACCCCAGATATCCCCGTCGAGTCTCTGCGTCTGTGTCGTCACGGCAGCCACTCCAACTCAGTCATCTGCTCCAGGAACTGTGATACACTTACAAGCAGACGCTGTCTGGCCGTGACAGTCGACACGTGGGAGGACCAGTGATCAGGAGTCACCCATATACTATGCGAGTCATGACAAACATGTAGTTGGGGGAAGGGTGCACGCATTTACATTTCACAATCATCTCTTATGTATAAGTGCTACTCAAAAAGGGCGCCTGAATCGAATGCACACTGATCCATTGACCGGTGTAGTAACGTTAGCACTTTGAGCATACGCCTTGTAAGGACCTTATTATTGTTGTTGTTGTTGTTATAATAATAATAATAATCATCATCATCATCATCATCGTCGTCATCATCATCATCATCATCATTATTATTATTATTATTGTTGTTGTTGTTGTTGTTGTTGTTGTTATTATTATTTACCGAATTTGTGACAGATTAACTACAGTAATATGAAAGAATCGGGTAATCCTTTTGAGTAGTATAGATGAAAAGTACGAAATGTGCAGACACAAAGGCATCGATCCAGAATGTCGCTTGTGTAGATATTGTCTTCCATTAAATATTAGTCTAGTGGAAAATTAATATCGTTTTGCACTTGTATGCTTTGTATCATTGTATGCTTTTAATGATTTAAGATATCGTTACATTGATCCTTTGTTCGTCTGATGTCATCTAATCACAAACCTACTATTGTACAGCTATCGAAATTCATATTGAATGCAATGAAACTGTATAAGTCACTTCATCAGTAACTGTATTCCTGTAATGTTATGTTCTATGGGCCTGTTGCCTCTAATTTGAAACAAAGGTGTTGTGGGTAAAAAGTACCTTCAAATGTCAACTTTTATCATGTCACTTCATATTATATCATATTCCACGCCCTCGTTAACTCCTTATTAAAATCGACCGCCTCCGTGGTCTAGTGGTAGAGCGTCCGCGCCCGGAGAGCGGAAGGTCCGGGGTTCGATCCACGGCCTCGTCATACCAAAAGACGTTAAAAGATGGTACTTGTTGTTACCCTGTCTGGCGCTCGGCATTAAAGGGCTAAAACAAGGACTGGTCGGCTCGGAGTATACTGTGTCTGAGTGGGGTATTCATGTTAAACTGCGACATGATATCTCAGTGTGCTAGTACTATAGATCGGCATCAGTCCGGACAAGTACAAGCAGCCACACACACGTGCATGCACGTCACTATATAAGTGCAATAGTCTTGGGCACGACGTTAAACCCCATTTCACCTCACCACTCCTTATTAATATCAGATTAAAATGATACACCGTTAAGAGTCTTGGGTGTAACGATATAAACACATCTAAGTTTCAGTGTAGTGATAAAACGATGTTACCATGGATACGTTAGATCCCTAGGAGGTACATGGATATAACGAACTACAAGGGACCAGAGAAAACAGTTCGTTATATCCGTTGTTCGTTATATACGTTTTCGCTCACAAACGTCCGCCATCTTGGATAAAACAAAACACAATAGACGTAATTGCAGCATTGACTTGTATTAGCAGTGATCACTTCATAGCATTTAATTGATAATGGTACTCAATGTTGATTTTGGAATGTCAAATTCCATTGCAATGTCTTTCTTGGTTTTTATGCCAGCATCAACAGCATTTATATTTTCTCAATTTCGTGTCTGAACTGATAGCTTTCCTCTTACTAGTGCCCGCTATGATAGCACATGCAAGTGAACTGACACTTTAATGTTGTTGTTGTTGTTGTTGTTGTTGTTGTTGTTGTTGTTGTTGTTGCATTAAGTGTTTAAGAGGTCGCCTTCTGCCTAAGCAATTTCAGCTGACCTGTCCCTCTTTGGGACTCCTGTGTGTGAGTGGGGTACACAAATCTATTGTGAGTTTGGTATACATATAATTTCTGTTTTTGTATTGATATGATTTCTATTTTCGTATATTGATATAATTTTTATCCTTGGCTGCTCTGTTTATATACGTTCGAGTAGCTGTCCATCTCTCAGAAATAGAGTTAGTTTGGCCTTCGCTATTGCATCTCTTGGCTTTAGGAGATCTATGACAGATAGCGGGTCGAACTGCAATTCTTCTGTTAACCTAGTCCGGGCTGGGGCATGGTCTTGACATTCTAGTAACACGTGAGCAATGGTTTCAGCCTGATTGCAAGATGAACAAACCTTGTCATAGTGCTTTTTGTGACCGAGTCTGAGGCGTGAGATGGCAATTCCAATTTTCCTTTCGAAATTTTGAGTATGAGCTTTTGTTGGATCTTGGGTTGCATTTTGTATAACCATCTGCTGATCTTACTTGCGTCCCATTGGGCTTGTCATCTTTCTGCTATGGAGGCTTTGATTTGGCTTTTTATCTCTAGTTTACTAAAGGGAATAGTAGCTAGCTTTGTCTAGAGCTAGCTTCGCCAGTGAGTCTGCTTTTTCATTTCCATGAATATCTATGTGAGAGGGGATCCAACACAGCTCCACCTGTTGCCCTTGGTCCGATAGTTTTGTATATTCGTATAGAATATTGTTGACAGTGTTTGGCCTGGGGTTTGAGTTTCTGCCGCTGTTGGCTTGAAGTGCACTTAGCGAGTCTGATAGGACGACTTGACACTTGGAGTCAGTCTCGTAAACTATATATGTTTAATGTTTGTTTTACAGACAAGATTACATGTAAGGTAAGGTTAAGACAATGCAAGTTTAACAAGGCTGATCCGTCACCGCTGACTGTATTGATTCGCTGCGATTGTGTTGATTCACCGCTGATTGCGGACAGCCAATTGTCAGTGACACTTGACACTGAGTGAGATTATCAGTTCGCTGTACACGTCACTTATTCGTGGTTTGTTTGTTTGTTGTTTAACGCCGCACTAAGCAATATTCCAGCTATATGACAGCGGTCTGTAAATAATCGAGTCTGGACCAGACAATCCAGTGATTGACATCATTTTACGGACTCAGATATAGCGAACAAACGGATACAACGAACTATTAAAAATCCCCGATTTATCTCCAATATACTATCATATAAAATTTACGTATATAACCAACTCTCTACAGCGAAAACGGATACAGCGAACTGATATCTGATCACCGACAAGCCCATCTACCACGAATAAGGACCCGTGAAGAATCCGGGGTAGAATAGGTCTTCAAAAACCCATGCTTGCCGTAAAATGTGACTATGCTTGTCGTAAAAGGCGACTAACGGGATCGGGTGGTCAGGCTCGCTGACTTGGTTGATGCATGTCATCGATCCCAATTGCGTGGATCGATGCTCATGATATTAATCACTGGATTGTCTGGTCCAGGCTCGATTATTCACAGACCTCCGTCAAATAGCTGGAATATTGATGTTAGCGGCGTTAAACAACCAATCATCATTGCCACGGAACAATGTGTGATAAGCTTACAAATACCTTACGTCAAACACAAGGGGAACAGTTATGGCGTGGTGACAATCAGACGTCAACAAATTATGTGAGATGTTTCGTCAGTTGCTTACATTTGTAATAAAAAAATTCTGCGCGTTCTTTACGAGACATACGCGCCAGACTGCTCCTAACAGTGACGCACACAGTCTTGCTATACAAGGAGTTCCGCCTCGAACCTGACAATATCGTATAATATTTAAATTTTACAAAACACACTGCACGAAATGACATAAAGAAATGTATGTTGACATTTCAGGTTTCTATAAATAAACAATGGCGGGTCACTGCGGGCTTGAAACACACCTTGTGCTTCAAGGGTATATAAGTAGGCATTCTCCGCGACGTTCATCATCATAAATCTCACGTTCCACTGAATCATGCAGGAAGTTACATATTATTCGAAAATCAAGATTTGTACTGAGACTCTATTTAAAGAGATAGCTCGGTGTCACAGTGGAATTAGTCTGTACCGGAGTAGACTTTTGCGAGTGCGTGTCTGTCTCTCCGTGTGTGTGTGTGTGTGTGTGTGTGTGTGTGTGTGTGTGTGTGTGTGTGTGTGTGTGTGTGTGTGTGTGTGTTGATCGGGTGGTCAAGCAAGCTGACTTGGTTGATGCATGTCATCGTATCCCAATCCAATTGCGTGGATCGATGCTCATGATGTTAATCATTGGATTGTCTGGTCCAGACTCGATTATTTACAGACCGCCGTCATATAGCTGGAATATTGCTGAGTGCGGATTAAAACAACAAACAAACAAACAAAACAAAAACTCAACAAAAGGGTACAATCATATGGATGGTTTGTATCTATTCGCCCAGTTTCCACTTCTAATTATCTGTACAACATTATAGGCTGAGTGACAGTTTTCAAAGTCTTATGACGAATACGTGGTACTCTTGTCTAGTATTGCTCCTCGGAGCAGTCAGATGTGGATTTTTATTAAATATGGATGGCATTTAGTAACTAAACTAGTGTCCAAAAGAAACGATACCACCTGTTTGCAACGACATAAAAGAAAAACTAAACAATGCAGAAGTTTAGGATTGGTGTTATGCTTTTGAGAAATCATTTCACAACATCTGTACAAAAATTTCATTACAATAAAATCTGTACAACCAATATGACAAGCCTTTAAAGATGGGTGGGGTCAAAAAATGAACATTTCGTTAGAGAAATGATCACAGAAACAACGGGAAATGTCACACCACACGTCTCAAAGTCAAGTCAGTAGCGGGTATGTCCACCGTGAGCATCAATACATGCCAGAACACGCCTACGGACTGATGACGTCAAACGTCTGATGACGTTGGGAGTGATGCGTTGCCATTCCTCGAGGAGACATCGTTCCAAGTCCTGGACGTTGACTGGAGGCCAAACGTTCACCAAATCGTCGGTATACAAGCTGCCGTCCATCGTTTCTGAAGATGAGGAATCTGCTCTCATCAGAGAACATAACACGTGCCCAGTCCCGCCGTTGCCAACGTCGAACTCGCCTGGCCCAGATCAGTCTGTTGTTCCGGTGTCGAGACGTCAGGTGCGGTCCGCGGTAGGGATGACGTGGCCGGATACCATACTGCCGTAGTCTCCTGTAGACGGTCTGTCGACTGATCCTGTGTCCCAGTGCTGTAGCCGCCGTGGACGTCGCTGTTACGGTGCGGTTCCTCAGGTGTAATACCCGGATGTAACGATCTTCACGGGGCGTGGTTACTCGTGGTTTTCCACTCCTGGGCCTGTCTGACGTCTGACCTGTCTGACGTAACCGCTGCATCAACCTGGTGATAGTGATGCGTGCGCAGCCCAACCTTCTGGCGACGTCGACGTGTGACGCTCCTTGTTGGACCATTCCAACGGCTCTCTCTCTCTCGATGGCTGTCAAACGTGGCATATCTTGTGTTCTTTTTGTTGCTGTGATATCAACGTGTCTGATCAGCCGTTTTATACAGTTTTTATGCACGTGCAGAACATGCTAGAGAGGGAAATGTCACTTTCACGAAATTTACGTTTTTTCCCGGAAGTGATCACGTGTTCCCGGTATTTTTTATCGACTATGCTGTGTTTGGGATGTGCAATACGAATTGGCATGTTTTCATACTAGACAATTCACTTAGTAAAAAACAATTTTGAAAATAAGTTGGTATCGTTTCTTTTGGACACTAGTTTATTTACATAAATCAAGCTATTGCTGCCTACTTATTATATAATATTCACCTTGGCCTTTCTTACGACTAATTCTCCCTCCGTGATTTACACATCTCAGAATGGCGATCGTGACAGTTACATGTACAGTCGTAGTATGGCAGTTGCCTCCTTACATTTTCAAGCAAATATAATTTTGTAATTTGAAGTTTACACGATATACGGCTTTTCCATTGGACGAGAGCTCGGTCTCATGACCGCAGAAGGTTTGACCTAGTATATTTTCGGTTCATTGAGGTATGAATCGAAAAGCCGATATGCAAACTGTATGAATCCGCGTAAGCTCCGACGTTCATACAGTTTGGCCCTCACTCTATGAAGGTTCATACTTCAATGAACTCACACAAAGTGAAAGTCAGTTCTTAAACAACAACATTAAACACTGTACAAATAATTAGGTAACTATCCACGAAACGTGATATATTGTATATCATATCAATGGAACAAACATGTACATTAATTAAGAATTGACATCAATATTTGTTTTATTTTATGGTAGTATTTTCAAACGAAAATTCTGGAGTGACACTTTGTGTAAATCCGCAAAAAATATTGAAGTAAATTCTTATGATACTCATGGCATTATTAAGTCTTTGAAAGGCATTAACAAGTGATACACATAAGGAAGAGAATGTATGGATGTCAACAACTTCTTTATTATTAGTTAATAAAGGAGTAAGCATATACTCCGAAATGTTCCTAACAATAAAGAAGTTGACATCCATACATTCTCTTCCTTATTGCGTCATTGTTTTAGATTTATGGAAATACAAACGCAAACAAAATCGTTGCTGGGTTTGCCAAGCAAATACAATGAAATATCTTGCAATTTATTTCCCCATTTTATATCAGTAGTGTTTCACGTTCTGCCATAATATTTTAAGCAGCATACAGAGTTTTAAACCAGTTTCATACAGATAGTTTTGTTGTATTAATGCGTTATTCATTTTTAATATTGCAGTCATTTATTTGCGCATGTTCCTGTGAGTTTCCTGAATCTCCAAGCAAATTTATGATGCAATTATAACATCACGAACACTATTTCACTCCACGGACATAACACGGAACTCCACAGACACACGTGAATTCATCATGATAATATTTACTTTTTAGAAGAATTGGCAGATTTGCACGACGGGATCGGGTGGTCAGGCTCGCTGACTTGGTTGATGCATGTCATCGATCCCAATTGCGTGGACCGATGCTCACGATGTAAATCCCTGGATTGTCTGGTCCAGACTCGATTATTTACAGACCGCCGTCATATAGCTGAATATTGCTGAGTGCGGCGTTAAACAACAAACAAACAAACAGGATTTGCACGAGTTAGATACGTAAGCATTTTAAGCATTCAATGGGGAAACCAGTGGTGTACGTACGAGCTGACGTCTTTAATGATAAATCTGTGATGTGTCTAACTACTGAACAGTGGTCTCAGGTTACTGGTGACGCTCATGGTGTATTAATAGTGCTACACAAGTGATGACATGGTATATGATCATTTGAATTTGAATACTGATCAAATTCCGAGTCCCTGAAGGTTTTTGAGTTTCAACTTTTTCAAGCGTTGTTTACAATGACCATCTGTGGGACACATTGTTATTTAACAAAGCTACACATTCACGACGTCCAAAATTCACTGTGAACATTGCGACAACGCCATAATATGAAGCACGGTTCAAGCTACAGCGGCGTTGCATCATCTACGGCCACAATGATGGCTGTATTACGGGCGTAATTTTGGCAGTGACTGTTTTGATAAATGAAAGCACAAATTATTAATAACATTTCTGCATATTCGATTGTCAAGAGAATTTATGATAATTGAATAAAGATATTTATACGTTGGAAAATGGGAGATATTTCTACAGCATCTCATGTATGTTAAATTCCTTGCGTTAAAAAAAAATTAAGAAATTCTATTATTAACGGTTCGGAAATATAATTTTGAAAATTATTTGGTCTGTTCTTGGAATTCAATTTACGGGTTACGAGTAACAGTAATGAACTATTCGTTATTTTATTTAATGTTATCAGTAAATGACTTGCATGAATAGTTTCCGGATCTTTCAGCGTGACTAAGCTAAACTAAGTCCAGCTAAACTAAGCCGGATGTGACGTCAAATAAGCGAGCTGAACGTTCTAAATGGCGGCCTAGACGGGTTCCCGGATCATCCGCTTGGTGACGCTGCTCTTGCTCTGCCTTTCATGTCTGTCGCAGGAAGGAACGGGAACCAGTCTATATGACGTTGCTTTTTGTTAATCTAGGACGTCTGAGGTTTTTAACCCTCTTGGTGCCAAGGGACCACATACGTTCCCTCACTTTTCACACCCCCTCAGTGCCACGGGACCATATGGTCTTGTGAAAATGTTCCTTTTCAACTGTGAATTAAGATGTCAAACACTGAGTGCGCAAAGCAAAAATTATAACCATCATCACCCTAATCATCTCCGCTTTAACAGCGTTTAACTCATATTTTATACAGTGCTACGGTTTGGAAATATGGTGAGATTAGTGAAGTCGTTACCACGCTTTTCGACCTTTTTTCTGCCATTTTTGAACTTAAAGGGGATGACAGCGAATTTTAATTATACATCCATGTCACACACACGTAACTATTTTAGCATCAGACAGCCAATAGTAAAAAAATGATCTAATCAGACGTGTGTGTATTTGTGTGGCTGCTTGTTCTAGTCCGGACTGTTGACGATTTATAGTGCTAGCTCGCTGAGATACCATGCCGCAGTTTAACATGAATACCCCACTCAGACACAAAATACTGACTCCGAGCCGACCAGACCTCGGTGTAGCCCCTTAATGCCCGAACCAGGCACGGCAACAACAAGTACCATCTTTTAACGTCTCTTGGTATGACGCGGCCGGGGATCGAACCCCGGACCTTCCGCTCTACCACTAGACCACGGAGGCGGTCTGCATGGTCAGAAACATTAACTTTTCCCCACTGCACAGTTATTGGCGTACGACTACAGTAGTTAAGTCTGCAACAGAAGTGTATTGTTCAAGTATGGCATATTTTTATCGACTGTGTGTCATGACGATTTAGCGCGGCGCTAGAGACGAAACGACAGTGCAGATTGTCGCTCTGTTTATGATGCTGGTTGACAGAAAATATTCAAATCTAATATATGGAAAGATAGCTGTGTTCGTTAATATTAAGGTGGTATAGTGTATATTTATAGGTAGGAAGTTCATGGTTAACAAGTAAACATTGAATGGCCAAGCCGGAAGTGATCGACAGGGCTAGTGCTCCTCATATTATAGCTGTGCCGTGATTTCGTGTCTACCAGTTGTCCTACATGCTCGCCCGTTTCGACAAAAAATTTCAGATGTACAATACTTTAATCGAAGGAATTCATATTTTCGTAATTTTCTCTTTAATTTAATCTAGATATTTTTCATAATTGTACTGTAAAAACAATAGTATTTCCTTCTTTCACATATGCAACTTGGACCGCCTCCGTTGTCTAATGGAAGAGCGTCCGATCGGAGAGCGGAAGGTCCGGGGTTCGATCCAACGTCATACCAAAAGACGTTAATAGATGGTACTTGTTCTTACCCTGTCTGGGGCTCGGCATTAAGGGGCTAAAACAAGGACTGGTAGGCTCGGAGTATACTGTGTCTGAGTGGGGTATTCATGTTAAACTGCGGCATGGTATCTCAGTGTGCTACCACTATAAATCGGCATCAGTCCGGACTAGTACAAGCAGCCACACACACACACACACACACACACACACACACACACACACACACACAAACACCCCATTTCACCTCACCTCACATACGCAACTTATCGTTTTTTGGTATTGATATAGACGACACTACACTTCTCTGTCCTTTCAATTTCAATTTTTAAAAGTGTCTTTTAATAAGTCTCAAGATTGTATCGATATTAATTGCATTCATGGTGCATCCCAATATTGATTAGTCTCATTCGTTAAATCATAAGTAAATGTCGTCAAAGTCGCTGTTGAGAGTTGCCTCCCTTGGACATGCCAGAAACCTATGATTATGGGTTCGAATCCCGGTTCGCCCCGATTATGTTTCTAGGTTTGTCAGCGCCATACCCATGGTTAACGTCTGTGACCTGCATTACTTCGGGTTTTACTTCCACATGAAGCTGACACGCCGTGATATAACTGGAATACTGTTCAGAGTGATGTTCAAGCCAACTCACTCCCTTAACCGACCCGACAAAGCACTTGCAAAATCGTCCCGTGAAGATTCCGCGATAGAATAGGTCTTCAGCAACTCATGCTTCCCGTAAAAAGCGACTATGCTTGTCCTAAGAAGCGACTAACGTGATCGGGTGGTAAGGCTCGCTGACTTGGTTTATGCATGTCGTATCCCAATTGCGTGGATCGATGCACATGACATCAATCAATGAATTTTGTCTGGTCCAGACTCGATTATATACAGACCGCCGTCATATAACTGGAATATTGAATGCAGCGTTAAACAACAAACAAACAAAATAAAACTTGCAAGAATCAGATGCATATTTCAGTCGCATCAGTGTGGTACCGGAATACCCACAAGACAAACGTCACATATACTCAAAACATATTGCTTCCCAGGGGACTAGCTAGATTCAAATATCACATTTTGACGTTTTAAAATGTCCTTGTACGTTATATCACGACATGTCAGCTTGCCGTAGGGGTTACGTAAGACGTCACGCAGGTGTTCCACGTTTACACGGTTCATACAGGCTTTGAAGAGGCCTTGAATTTTAGTCTCAATCTTGGAAACCCCTGATTAGTGTCAATCTTGGAAACCCTTGATAAGTGTCAATCTTGGAAGACCTTGATTAGTGTCAATTTTGAAAACCCTTGATTAGTGTCAACCTTGGAAACCCTTGATAAGTGTCAATTTTGGAAACCCTTGATTAGTGTCAACCTTGGAAACCCTTGATTAGTGTCAATCTTGGCAACCCTTGATTAGTGTCACCCTTGGAAACCCTTGATTAGTGTCAACCTTGGAAACCCTTTATTAATGTCAATCTTGAAAATCCTTGATTAGTGTCAATCTTGGAAACCCTTGATAAGTGTCAATCTTGGAAGACCTTGATTAGTGTCAATCTTGAAAACCCTCGATTAGTGTCAACCTTGGAAACCCTTGATAAGTGTCAATCTTGGAAACCCTTGATTAGTGTCAATCTTGGAAACCCTTGATAAGTGTCAATCTTGGAAAACCTCGATTAGTGTCAACCTTGGAAACCCTTGATTAGTGTCAGCATTGGAAACCCTTGATTAGTGTCAACCTTGAAAAGTATGGAAAATCATCAAAAATAGCTTGAAACGCAGTACGTGCTGATATAAATTTGTTAATAAAAGTTTTGCAATTCATGACAGACTCAATTTTTTTTATTTGTTGGTTGAGAAAATAAATCTTGTTGGAAAAGTTGGGATGTTCATACTGCTTTGTACATCTTTCGACTAATACATGGTAGCATGCCGGATTCATGCTTGTTGTAAGAGGCGACTAACGGGATTGGGTTGTCAGGCTCGCTGACTTGGTTGATGCATGTCATCGTTTCCCAATTGCGTTGATCGATGATCATGTCAATCACTGGATTGTCTGGTCCAGATTCGATTATTTACAGACTGCCGCCATATAGCTGGCATATTGCTGAGTGCGGCGTTAAACAACAAACAAACAAATATTTTTTTTTTTAAACTTGAATTTTAGTTTTCCTTATCTGTATGAAGCTTGGTTTACTTTGAGCTCGGATATGGTGCTGACAAACCACCAACCATCAAGGTGAGTCTGGGATTTCGTAGGATTCTGGCAAGCTCAGGGGACGAAACTCTGCATGACGAATTCCGGCGTGTAAGACGATTATGCCACTCGCATACATTAAAATACACTTGTCAAGTACTACGACAATAGAAAGTCTATGAGGGGAGTTTGGTAGCCCCGTGGTTAAAGAGTTTGCTTGACACGTCGCAGACCAAGGTTCGATTCTCCACATTGTTATAATACGTGAAGTCCACCCTTGGCTGGAATAATGCAAAAACCATCGTTAAACTCACTCACTCACTCACTCACTCACGTTAATCAATGTTTGAGTATGGATCGAACGAACATGTGAAGCGAGGTTCTGATGTCACCGTCATATGTTGGTTTGTTGTTAAACGCTACAGTCAGCAGTATTCCATCTATATGACGACGGTCTGTAAATAAAAGAGTCTTGACCACAATACAGTGATGGACATCATGAGCATCACGATGACATGCATCAACCGAGTCTGGACCAGTCAATCCAGTGATCAATATCATGAACATCGATCCACGCAATTGGGATCGATGACATGCATCAACCAAGTCAGCGAGCCTGACCACCCGACACCGTTAGTCGCCTCTTACGACAAGCATAGTCACATTTTACGGCAAGCATGAGTTGCTGAAGACTTATTCTGACCAGGATCTTCACGGGTAGAGGGGCATGGGTTCCTGAAGACCTATTCTACCCTGGATGTTCACGGGTCCACTGTCATATAATGTCTACAGGAGGAAGAGGTAATGGTGCGTTACTTTCTTGTTTCAGTATATCTCAGCATTTGAAAACAGCTATGGTCGTCGCTCACATGGGTGCAATGAGTGAAGCCCATTTGTGATGTCCCCGTGATATTGCTGGAATATTGCTGAAAGCAGCGTAAAACCATACTCACTCACTCACTCAAAAATCACTCACTCATTCAACCACTCCCCATCCCACTCACTCACTCACTCACTCGCTCGCTCGCTCACTCACTCACTCACTCACAAAAATCACTCACTCATTCAACCACTCCCCATCCCACTCACTCACTCACTCACTCGCTCGCTCGCTCACTCACTCACTCACTCACTCACTCACTCACACACTCACTCACTCACTCACTCACTCACTCACTCACTCACTCACTCACTCACTCACTCAGTATGGTCGACACACGATTATCAAGCGCGACATTTAATATTCTGGACTGAAACCTGTATATCGATCTTACAGGAAAAACTTCACTTACGAATGTCAAATGAAAGTGTTTGTGTTTCAGTATAGACTGATGCAACGAAATATACACTAGCCCAAAAATATACCCCTGAATTTGTTTGTTTGCTTGCCTGGTCAAAGAAAGTATACACGTGGATATTGGATTTGACCGAAAATTACAAACGTGATCAAAATGTTACTAGACTGAAAACAGTCGCCAAAACGCTGCAAACTTCAGGTCCAAAGTACTACTGTAATACCAAATATATCACCATCGAATAAATATTTCTTGTTTAGCCACCATCAAACATATATAGGTGTATACACTCTTTTCCCTGGCAATGTATTTATGTATAAACATTACTAATTCAATATGTGTTTACTTTAAACATAAATAAAGTGCACGCTAAAGCATAATTGTAATCCAGTGTCTGTCGTCATCTGAATAAAAATATACTTTTTCCCCGATAACATCACGTATATCCGTCAATTCAACTCCCAAAACTTTACGTGGTGAGAACGTTATGTATGATTTTTAAAGCTCGCAACAACCTTATCTGATCGTCTTGCTTCAAAATACCTCTTATCTTTCTGTATATCCATTTCATCATAATATTCACAGCAATATTTATCCAAATACAAATAATCTCTCTGCCGTAGGGTGGTTGGTCTCAGTCAATGGCTTCTAGCGCAAATAGTCGTCTTTCATGATAGTGCGCGGTACCTCGGGCATACAAGGCGTCGGTGACAACCGGATAGGAACCTTTAACGTGTTCACTTAGAAATATATATATGTAGAATCGTTGTCTGATTTTCGACGCATTTTCTTTTGATAATATGTTTAGTTTTTGTGTCTATATTTAATGAATGACTCAATTGAAGTATTTGGTTATTGAATTATTGTATTGTCAAAATGAACGATCTATAACTTCGACACTTTTCCCGAGGCTTTGTAAGGTCGTGCAGGGTTGTGACGTGTTACCGGCGTTATTAAATGTTATCGTGCAGGATTGCTAAATTTTTATGTTAACCAGTTATGATTCAATAATTTTTTAACTGTCTGTGCGGGTGTTTTAAATTTAAAACAAACTCGATGATAAAATCTTTTTCCGCGGATCAGCATTACTGGCGGCAAGTTCTCAGGTTTCATCTTATTCCTGAATATTGAGTGAGTATTGTTTAACGCCGCAGTTACTCGCTCGTCCCACCGAAGGCCCTGGTTCGATTCCTCACATGGATAGATGGGTGTGGAGTCCATTTCTTGTGGACCCGTGAAGATCCGGGATAGAATGGGTCCTCAGCAACCCATGCTTGCCGTAAAAGGTGACTGTGCCTGTCATAAAAGGCGACTAACGGGATCGGGTGGTCAGGCTCGCTGACTTGGTTGATGCATGTCATCGATCCCAATTGCGTGGATCGATGCTCATGATGTTAATCACTGGATTGTCTGGTCCAGACTCGATTATTTACAGACCGTCCTCATATAGCTGGAATATTGCTGAGTGCGGCGTTAAACAACAATCCAATCCAATCCATTTCTTGAGTCCCCATCGGGATATTGCTGGAATAGTAACTACTGTAAACTACGGTTATAACGAACTCGAAGGGACCACTAATTATAGTTCGTAATAACCGTAGTTCGTTATAAGCATATATACATCATTTTTACAACAAATGGTCGGGACTAAAACATAAGTTCGTTATAGGCGTGTTCGTTATAAACGTAGTTTACTGTATTTGATTGATTCTAGAAGTTGATGAGTAAACAAGAAAACATACACCCTGTGGACAACTTCTGGTTTGCTGCATACATCCTTGTACATTCTTACACCGGAATCAAGCTGGATTTACTTCAACAAAATAATGTACGCCCGGCTCCATTCAACCATTTGTGTGTCCCGGGAACATTCCGGGGTAGACTTAGTCTTCGGCAACCCATGCTTGCCGTAAAAGGCGACAATGCTTGTGAGGCGACTAACGGGATCGGGTGGTCGGACTAGCATGTCATCGATCCCAATTGCGTAGATCGATCTTCATGATGTCAATCACTGGATCGTCTGGTCCAGATTCGATTATTTATAGACCGCCGTCATATAGCTGGAATATTTCTGCGTTTAACAACAAACAAACAAGCATCTGCGTGCTACTTGTATTCCATTAACTGTGGTTGTTAATGCTAATCTGCTGCTTATCACAACATGTAATGCATATATACCTCTCATCAATTGGTAGTGTGGCTCCGGCTTGATAACGGTGAAAGAATCTACATCGAAACGTCGCTATAGGCACTAAACCAGAAGTTGTTATCCATAAAGTGGCATTTTTTGTTATGCTGGAATATTCCTAAAAGCGGCGTAGAACACTCACTCACTCACAATAAAACATGCAAGGCACCAAACCAAGGCGTGACGAACGAACGCTTTAACCACTTGGCTACAAACATTCTTGATGACTCAAACACCGAAAGACATTTCTCCCAAAGCGACTCTAACGTCTGTGAAAATTGTGTTTCTAGTTATGCATTCACAATGCCAATAAAACTCCCCGGAGAAAGGAGAAGCTCTCACCCACGGCTGTGTGAACATGTAGACATCTGTCACTTATCATATAACATCCGGGTTAGAATTGGTCTTCAGCAACCCTTGCGGTGGCGCCCATTCCAGTGCCCACAATGACAAGCGCCTACAGTGTTACCTATCTTTATGCATCGGTGACTGTCTCGGCTACCGCCTTCAACCTTGAAATAAAGTGGTGTAGCCTTTTGTTATTGTTGACAAATGCATACACAAACAAAACACATCAACAGATGTCAGTGTTCTTCTGTCACCGTTTCAAACATTCACTAACAAACATAAAAAAATCGCACTTCAAATTATCGCAAGTTACAACTGTAGTGATATTAATGAAGCAATTTTATTTTTTATTTTAATCAGTTTATTTTCTATAAGACAGTACATGGCGGTGATTTCAAATTGGGATAAGTGAGTGAGTGAGTATGGTTTTACGCCGCTTTTAGCAATATTCCAGCAAAATCATCTCGGGGGACACCAGAAATGAGCTTCTCACATTGTACCCATGTCGAGAATCGAACCCGGGTCTTTGGCGTGACGAGCGAACGCTTTAACCACTAGGCTACCCGACCGCCCCAATTGGAATAAGCGTTGCCTTCAAAATTATTGCACTTCTATAATGACGTGTATGCAAACGTGTGTTTGTTTGCGCCTGCTTGTGAGACTTGACTAATGCTCGTTTCATAGAGTTACTCAACTGAGCTACCATGCCGCAGTTTAACGCAGTTTCACCAGAAATGGGCTTCACATATTGTACCCATGTCGGGAATCGAACCCGGGTCTTCGGCGTGACGAGCTAACGCTTTAACCACTAGGCTACCCAACCGCCCCTTCTGCAAGGAAGAGTAATGGAACCAAGTGAAGATGTCTTGGTCATGTACACATTCTTGGACTATGCTACGTTGTTCCTTGTCAAGCAAATAAGCAAAAACACAGGCCAGGCATTGTTCTTTTCAAGTAATTTCCCTAACGTCAACGCGGTTACATGATGGCCGGTAGCCATTTAATAGGAAGCAGGTGTACCCATACAAGCTTCCTCGAACACAGCTGCCTTCGTTCCGCTTGTCACAAGCAGATAGTCATCAAATGCCTTTACTGAGGCTGTTCAATAGGTGAGGTGGACATTAACGTCGAGTTCGAGACCATTGCTTTTTTGTTTGTTTGTTTGTTTAACGCCGCGCTCAGCAATATTCCAGCTATATGACGGCGGTCTGTAAATAATCGAGTCTGGGACAGCCAATCCAGTGATTAATATCATGAGCATCGATCCACGCAGTTGGGATACGATGACATGCATCAGCCATGTCAGCGAACTTGACCACCCGATCCCGTTTGACAACCCTCACGACAAGCATGGGTTGCTGAAGACCTATTCTACCCCGGATCTTCAGGGGTGTTAAGTTGCCAGCTTAATTAAATGTTCAACGCTATAACTTAGAGCTACCTGTTACAGTCCAGCCTCTATGCCCTGATGAATGTATGCAATAATGTAGACGTGGGGTTCAATGAGACCACGTCTTTTCCTTGAATAAACTTCTGTTTTGTTGTGTTCTGGTCTCCCTCGCCGATCATCACAGATGCTCATTTTATGAGAGCTTCAATCAATTGTTGCGTATCATCATGCATACGCCAGTTGGAAATATAGTTTGTTTGTTTGTTTGTTTGTTTGTTTGTTTGTTTGGAGTGAGTGAGTGAGTGAGTTGGGTTTAACGCCGCTTTTAACATTATTCCAGTTATATCACGGCGTGTCAGCTTGATGTGGGAGGAAAGCCCGAAGTGATGTAGGTCTTAGACGTTTACCACTTCGGTGAAACCCACGAAAACGGGTATGGTGCTGACAAACCTAGAAACATAATCGGGGCGAACCGGGATTTGAACCCAAATTCATAGGTTTCTGGCGTGCCTAAGGGACGCAACTCTGCACAGCGAATCGCGGCGCCTTAGATGACTGGGCCACCCGCGCCCCCGTCCTTTGTATATTTAACGGCTGGTGGCCCCTTTACGTCAATAAACCATCAACCTAGACAAGCATCCAAGCAGCAGCTAAGAATACACATGGCTCCTGAGAGTTTTCAAGCAGGAGCCACTAGGCTCCCATTAATGAGAGGGTAACTGAAGAACCCCATCTTCCCGAGGCAATGGAGTTAACTGACTATAAAAAATCCAGTTCCCGCCCTTGCCGAACTAGGCTGGAATTCCGGAGTTCAATTTTGGTTGGACTAACGAGTCTAACCATAGTCCAATTAAACTTGCGTAATGAACTCGACATCCGGTTCGCAAACAACATGACTATCTTGCAAATATCGGTCGACTGAAGGATTTGCAAAGCATGTGTACCGTCAACTGGGCGTGGACAGATATTTTCCAAATCTTTTCATTGCCACTGGTGACCCTACGATCAAGCCCAGAAATTCCAACGTAGTTCGGCAGGGTAGAAACTGGACTTTTATAGTCAGTAAACGCCCTTGCTTCTGGAAGATAAAGTTGATATTTTCATATTTTGGATTTTTCATATTTTTCAATTGAAAATCAAACATATGATAAAATTAACTGACAGGTATAGTTTCATTTGCTCCCCAGTTAATTATTGTGGAATAATTTTCTCTCTTCTAAAACATTAAAACAGAATCAGAATGCCTAAATTGTGATTGAGTGAGTTAGTTGAGTATAACATCACTTTTAACAGCATTCCAGTTATATCACGGCGTGTCAGCTTAATGTCGGAGGAATGCCCGAAGTGATGCAGGTCTCAGACGTTTACCACTTCGGTGAAACCCACAAGCACGGGTATGGTGCTGACAAACCTAGAAACATAATCGGGGCGAACTGCGATTCAAACCCACAAACATAGGTTTCTGGCGTGCCCCAGGGACACAAAAATGCACAGCGAATCGCGGTGCCTTAGACGACTGGGCCACCCCTGCCGCCACTAAATTGTGTGGTTACCATGGTTAGTATTCACTCTCCAAGAAACAAAAATACAAAAAAACATTGTAGTTTCCCATGAGATTTAATGGTCAAAGATAATAAATTGGATCTCCATCAACAAGACAACCATTGGACGGATCATTACAAACAGCACAGGTATGTCGGAGTACAAAAATTACATGGACGGAAAGTAATATACCTATTAACATGTTCATATTTAATATGTATCCATAAATATTCTTAGCAACATTTAAGAGCCAGCAAATAGCTTATATGTATCTCACAATTTAACTAACTTAAACATTGCAATGCATCTGTGAGTTTTGTCAAATTTCCAGTCATGACTCCTTAAAGTTTTCAAAATTAAAAATGGATTTTTCAAAAGCAGTGTTTAATCCATTTGTCTTCTGGCAATAAAATATATTTAACCAAACATTAATGTATCATTAAGCCACATCCAGAGGAATGAAACATGGTTGATAACGGTAGTACTTTGATATTTAAAAACAAGCACATCCTCTTGGCTGTATATCGTAAGTGTGACTCATGAATTTAGAGGCTGAGCTTATGACAATAATGAGTTACATAATAAATCTGTGAATTAATCAAGAAAAATTTGAGGCACACTGTGCATGTCTTTATAGACAGGAATTCTTTCTGAGGGTTCATGTGGTAATATAGCTATGATTGAAATACTCCTGTAAATGTCAGTGTTCGCTCAAGTAAGTCTTGTGTTATGTAAATCATGAGATTATTGTGTCAGTGTGTTGAACCTTGGTCTAAAATGTGTCATGAAATAAATGCGAGTAGCACATTTAACTATAAAAACGAATAAGCCAATGAAAACACCAAGACTGTAGACTTGGAAATTCACGTCATATGATGTGGTGTTAGCAGTTAGACTGAATAATTTGCTATTTTCACAATCTTAACTTCAACTGCTTGACATGTGATCTAACTTGTCAAGATATCACCGTGATCTTTGTTATATGTCCTTGAACCTGTCATGACAATATACTCCAATATGTCCAGATAAAAATGTGTCACTTTATTATTGTGAGGGGGACATTTGCATTTTTTTACATTAATTTCATACTTGCCTTAATTATAATTTGTTTTGTGAATGGTTTTTTTCAAGACCACATGGTCAAAAGAACAAAATCCTTTTTTTTGTAATTTGTAAAAGTTTTGTCGTAATGAAATAAAAATCATCGTGACAAAAACATTTTAAGCCTACGAGCCCAAACATGTCTCTAAGCATTATTTTCCGTAGATTTTAGAGTAATCACAGATGAGAATGGATATTTTCCTTTTCACCTAAAACTTATTTGCAATGGAGCATATCCATAAATTGGGGTGTTTATAGGGGAAGCCATCAGATTTTAACAAATTTGGGTCACTAAAATTCGCGGATACACAGAAGATTCTCACCCCTGAGTAATTATATGTATTATTATCAGAAGAGATGATTAGTCCAAACAGAATGTTACTAGACAGGGGCTGCGGACAAGTGGTTAACGCCAATGTCAATGATCAGTGTGGAATGTTGTCTATGGATGACTGGTCCAAGAGTTACTTCCCTTCCCAGATCAATGTTTTCAACAGTTCCTTATAAGAAATAATGGGAAGAAAAAGACAATTGTAAAATGTACTCTACGCATTCGAGAATTATGGTTCAGGAGACTCACAAACCAAATAATATACTAGAATTCAAAATTTAATATTCCCCCCTCCAGTTATATCACGGCATAGACAACAAGTGAGTGAGTGAGTGAGTTTGGTTTTTACGCTGCTTTTAGCAATATTCCAGCAATATCACGGCGTGGGACACAAGAAATGGGCTTCACACATTGTACCCATGCTGGGAATCGAACCTGGCTCTTCGACGTGACGAGCCAACGCTTTAACCACTAGGCTACCCGACCGCCCCGCATAGACAACAAGTGCACAATTGCCTGTAAACATTCTTGAATAGAACCTCTCTGTATTTCTGAGAGATACTGAACAGGGCCCCAGGCACAGTGGGTGTGCTACGAAATGATTAACTCGTGTCGAATCGGTCGGAGACATAACAATACCTTCTCTGAAGTCAATACACTGCTTTAGGCATCCTGAGGGATTATATTATATTCTGTGGGATCCTGGGATTTTTTATGAGGAGAGGATATTATTTCAGCTGTCTGTCTTTTTTTAATTTATTTTGGACCTAAATATTTTTTTCAAAACCCCACCTTGCAACAATGTACTTAGACGTACTGTGGCAGACAATGTTTTTTTATTGAAACAGTCTAAAACTTTATTGTATTTTACAAGCATTTTCTGGGACAATATTTTCTCTCGATAAAAAACAAGAATAACAAATGGTCGTTCCCTAACTCCTTGTAGCATGTATACTCACCGCCAAAAGAAACGTGAACCATAGAAACATGTACAGTGAGTGAGTGAGTGAGTTGGGTTTAGCGCTGCTTTTAACAGTATTCCAGTTATATCACGGCATGTCAGCTTAATGTGGGAGGAAAGCCCGAAGTGATGCAGGTCTCAGACGTTTACCACTTCGGTGAAACCCACAAGCATGTTTATGGTACTGACAAACCTAGAAACATAATCGGGGCAAACCAGGGTTCGAACCCGCAATCATAGGTTACTGGCGTGCCCAAGGGACGCAACTCTGCACAGCGAAACGCGGCGCCTTAAGACGACTGGGGCACCCGCACCCCCGAAACATATGCAGAAGCATGTACGTTAAGAAGAGATATTTCCAATGTGCATCAACTAATGACAAAATTAACAATCGGTCAAATGTTACCACAGTGTCACTATTCTTATCACGATATGCTGCACGTGATTTCCAAACTTTACACGAGATACATGGTGCATCTGAGTCATGGATCTATGACATCACATGTGATGTGTTCATGAGCGACAATTCAGACAACATACCAGTATGTTCGTTTGAGTCGAACCAAATCTAATATCTCTTGAGTGAGTGGGTGAGTTTAACGCCGCTTTTAACATTATTCCAGTTATATCGCGGCGTGTCAGCTTAGAAGTGATGCAAGTCTCAGACGTTTACCACTTCGGTAAAACCCACGAGCACGGGTATGGTGCTGACAAACCTAGAAACATAATCGGGGCGAACCGGGATTCGAACCCACAAGCATAGGTTTCTGGCGTGCCCAAGGGACGCAACTCTGCACAGCGCATCGCGACGCCTTAGACGACTGGGCCACCCGTGCCCCCTAATATCTCTTGAACATGCGTAATTCTTCATATAATAACCCACAGGTATGGTATTCGTGTTTTTTTTGTCGTCGAGTAAATAATGATGTCACACACTAACACATTCATATAGATGCTGGAATGTCACTATCACAGACGTTGTGAAACTAAGATGGGATCACAATAAAACCTCCAACTAACATGATAAATTCAACAACATTTGAAGCATTTTCAAAACAATACTATACAATATAAGCTAATCCTTTCCCTGAATCTTTCAAATCTTCCTAATACAACAGTACCTTCTTTATCTCTTAATAAGCTTGAGGACGCCCACCCCATCCTCCAGGCATCCGGCATACCACTGAATTTGTCTTGGCATCTGCTTTAAGAACTTGTGAGTCATATCAGTGTATAGCTGGTACAAGTACATTAGACTGAGCTTTTCACATGGGGTTCAGAGTGGAATATTTTATTAACTTGTCCTCATGTTTGAAAAAAGATGAAAAATACATTTTTTCATTGAATTATCAATATCCTCGTACCAGTTAAACATTTCATGGCATCCGCCGTACTACAGTGGCATACAGAATACCACTTAACAGGCTCGGCATCCGGGATACCAAAAGAGAGTTGGCACACTCAAGCATGTATGTGAACTTTAGGATAGGTACAATTTGCATTGGTTCCAGGAAATATACATACATATCCTTAACATGAATCTCTTAATGACCTCATGTCTCCTATACTATACCCATCCCCATCCCCATCCCCATCACCCCACCCCTTCTTTACATGAGTACCTACCACAGGCTCTTCTCTTGCTTTCTGACCCTTATAACTTCATCATCTGATTCAGTCAGCATCCTCATCGAAGAGGATGTCTACCCATCATGGACATCTTATCCCTCCCCTCCCATCCTGCTCTGCCTACAGACTCCGCCCCTCCTTAAATTTAAGCACAAGCCTGTCCTCCTCATAGTAGGTGGTGCCTGTTCCCCGTACCCCCACAGCCCCTTCCCCTCTCTCCAGCTTCAGACTCCGCCCTCTCCTTAAAGCACAAGCCTGTCCTCCTCATAGTAGGTGGTGCCTGTTCCCCGTACCCCCACAGCCCCTTCCCCTCTCTCCAGCTTCAGACTCCGCCCTCTCCTTAAAGCACAAGCCTGTCCTCCTCATGGTAGGTGGTGCCTGTTCCCCGTACCCCCACAGCCGATTCCCCTCTCTCCAGCTTCAGACTCCGCCCTCCCCTTACAACACAAGCCTGTCCTCCTCATGGTAGGTGGTGCCTGCTCCCCTTACCCTTACCCTCACAGCCCCTTCCCCTCTCTCCAGCTTCAGACTCCTCCCTCCCCTTACAACACAAGCCTGTCCTCCTCATGGTAGGTGGGTGCCTGTTCCCCGTATCCCCCAGTTGCACCCACAGCCACACCCCCTCCCCCCATGGCTCCACCCCCTCGCTCCAGGATGGTCTTCTTGCAGTCCATGAGTCTCTCCAGGTCCCTCCACATCTTCATCTGCCTCATGTTGGGGTCGTGGTTGTCGCGGACCATCTTCTGTTTCTCACGCAGACCCCGGCCAAGGTTCTCCTGCTCCTGGATCTTCTTTGAGTACAACTCCCTGAAAAAAGGAACAAATACACTACAGTAAACACAATGAAGCTAAATAACCCAGTAACTTGGCGACCCGTGAAGATCTGGGGTAGAATAGGTCTTCAGCAACCCATGCTTGCCGTAAAAGGTGACTATACTTGTCGCAAGAGGCCACTAACGGGATCGGGTGGCAAGGCTTGCTGACTTGGTTGATGCATGTCATCGTACCCTAATTGCATGGATCGATGCTTATGATATCAATCACTGGATTGTCTGGTCCTGACTCGATTATTTCAACGTCTCATAGCTGGAATATTGCTGAGTGCGACATTAAACAACAAACAAACAAACATTAACTTGGCCAGGCAAGGTAGTGATCTGACAGCAATGATTTGGGTACAATGACTCATGGTAAGATCACATAACCACATCTCTATCCTGTAACCTGCAGAGTGACAAAGTCATGTAATACTAATGACCCTCCGTATATGACTGTAGATAAACCATCTCAAAGTGAGTGAGTGAGTATGGTTTTACACCGCTTTAAGCAATATTCCAGCAATATCACAGCGGGGCACACCAGAAATGGGCTTCACACATTGTACCCATGTCGGGAATTGAACCTGGGTCTTCGGGTCGACGAGCGAACACTTTAACCACTAGGCTACCCGACCACCCCCATCTCATAGTTAAGCCAAGGTATTAACTTGACGCATGAAATCAAAATGTTATGTCCGATATATAATCCGGACCACCAACCTAAAACTACGTCAGCTCATCATTATCCATCATGGAAAATATCAACAAATTTGTACTGAATTATGCAGGTTAATCCTGTTGTTACAGTATCTGGTAACAAAAATGTTCATTGTACCACATTTTCTTGAGTATAGTGTGCACCCATGTATAATGTGCACCCCCCCTAGCGGGTTCAATATTTGGGAAAATGTTTTTTTGAATATTATGCGCAGAAAAAAATTACACCGTACCCCTTCAGTGAAGTCCGGCAAAGGAACGGGTGATGAAAAACTTCGTCAGTACAAATTCGAAATTTGAGATAAAAAATCACCAGACATGTTGACTTACAGTTTAAATTGTATTTTTTGTTCAGCTAGGCATTGTTTTTTTTATCCAGGGATTAAGATTACCTTGTGTATTTTCTCGTAAACTAAGCCGGACACAGCAATCAGCTGTACACACGTTTTCTTGGAATCTACCGGTGATTCGGTCAAAACACACCCAATGATATAACTTTACAGGATTTTAATGCAAGGATCGGCAAAAATTGTATCTGAAACTATTTTTTTATCAGGAATAATATATTCCAATATCTTGTTAATTTAGATACAGCTTTACTAAACATATTTAAAATCATAATAACCCTACGCGAAGCAGCTGATCGCTATTGCCGGGTATTATTTTTTACATGGAACCAGTCTGACCAGTCACCGTCAAGGCTCCAGTGCACGTGATCGCGTGATCACGAGAATTACGTGTTGACATAGAATCGCCCAACAAAAACAAATATGACTTTTAATAAATCAAAGTATGGCATTTATGATATATGTTTCCATTCTCTGTCAACTAAAGTTCGTTTCAAGGCGTCAATTTTGAATAAAATTAATGAAATAAGTTACAAACATAAGTCCAGATATACAAAGCACACTTTTTATAGGCAGACAGTGTAATTACATGAATAATTTGCGAACTTCAGTACAGATTTGTTGACATAGTATTTCTGGTGTTACGTGCTCATGGTAATGTCTTTCCATGGGGGACAAAAACATCAAAACTCATTAATTCGTGTATAATGTGCACCCCCTTCTACACAGCTGTGTTTTTTGGAAAAAAGTGTGCACTATACTCAAGAAAATACGGTATATCTGGACTTATGTTTGTAATCCATTTTATTAACTTTATTAAAAATTTCATTCAATAATGTCCAAAATTTCATTCAATAATTTCGGCGAAATCCTGTGTCCCTACAAAACAACTTCCATTTACCCGATTCCATAAGGTCGGCTTTACCACACACCGTGACAGTGAGTGAGTGAGTGAGTGAGTTCAGATTTAACATCACATCGGCAGTATTTCAGCCATATCGTGACGATATACCGTGACAGTACCAACTCACATTATTCACAGCAACCAGAATCACATTACCGCTATTGATGCCTCGATACAAACCTTAGTTGACAGAGAATGGATAATACATATGTTGGTTGGTTGGTTGGTTTGTTGTTTAACGCCCCACTCAGCAATATTCCAGCTATATGACGGCGGTCTGTAAATAATCGAATCTGGACCAGACAATCCAGTGAATGACATCATGAGCATTGATCCACGCAAGTGGGATACGATGACATGCATCAACCAAGTCAGTGCGTCTGACCACCCGATCTCATTGGTTGCCTCTTACGACAAGCATAGTCGCCTTTTACGGCAAGCATGGGTTGCTGAAGACCTATTCTACCCCGGATGTTCACAGGCCGAATACATATGTCCGAACTGTCCTATTGGTCATAGTGTAGCATGCTTGCCCACCTCATAGTGCGTTTCTTCTCCTGTGGGTCGGAGGAGACATACGCCTTCATCTCCTCCTGCACCTTGGTCAGCTGGATGCTGAGGACGTTGATCATGGAGGAGAGGTAGTGGTAGCGCGACTCCTCGGCCTGACACTCCTCCTGATAGCCTCGAACCTCCTGGTCCAGCCTCGTCATGTTACTCTCCAACCCAGCAGATGTGCGGTCATACGTCACCTTCTTCGCTTCATGTTCAGGCTGCAGTTGCTGTAGAGGGGAAAAAAGCAATCAGAGTGAGTGAGTGAGTATGGTTTAATGACCCTTTTACCAATATTCCAGCAATATCACGGCGGGGGATACAAGATAAGGGCTTCACACATTGTACCCATGTGGGGCACCGAACCCGGGGCTTCATGGTGACGAGTGAACACTTTAACCACTAGGCTACCCCACCGCCCCAATCATAAATCAGCAATACACCCTTCCAGAAAGAGTGTGTCAATTGGGTTTAATGCCTCGTGGAACAGTATTTCAGTTATATCTGTTGGCTTGCTGTGGAGGAAGCCCGACGTGATGCAGGTGAT
This sequence comes from Haliotis cracherodii, assembly GCF_022045235.1. Classification (NCBI taxonomy): domain Eukaryota; kingdom Metazoa; phylum Mollusca; class Gastropoda; order Lepetellida; family Haliotidae; genus Haliotis; species Haliotis cracherodii. Next base: position 30,706,321 of record NW_027266330.1, on the reverse strand, counting down.
GTTTACTACAGGGCGAAACCTATGAGCATAGTGTGGAGCAGACAAACCAAGAATCATAACCACAACAAATCTGAGATTAAATCCCACAATCTTCAGATTCTGGCATGTCTAAGGGAAGCAACCCTGCACAGCAAATTCCTGCATGTCAGATGACTGGGGCACTGCTTCCAGTTTGAGTAAGTGAATAAGGTTTAACATAGCTTTGAGAAGTCAATATAACTAATGCAACTGGTCAGTGAGTGAGTTGGGTCTAATGCTACTTTGAAGACTACATCACGCCATGTCAGTTTGATGAGGGAGGAAAGCCCTGAAGTGATGCAGGTCTCAGACGTTTACCACTTCGGTGAAACCCACGAGCACGGGTATGGTGCTGACAGACATAGAAACATAATCAGGGAAACCTGGATTTGAACCCACTTTCATAGATTTCTGGCACGTCTACCACTTCTTTCAGAAGGTGAGGTGAGGTGGGGTTTAACATCGCGGCCAAGATTATTGCACTTATATAGCGACATGTATGCACATGTGTGTGTGTGTGTGTGTGTGTGTGTGTGTGTGGCTGATTGTACTAGTCCGGACTGATGCCGATTTATAGTGCTTGCTCACTGAGATACCATGCAGCAGTCTAACATGAATACCCCACTCAGACACAGTATACTGACTCCGAGCTGACCAGTCCTCGGTTTAGCCCCTTAATGCCGATCGCCAGAAAAGGTAACAACAAGTACCAACTTTTAACGTCTTTTGGTATGACACGGCCTGGGATCGAACCCAGGACCTTCCGCTCTCCGGGCGGACGCTCTACCACTAGACCACAGAGGTGGTCCCCTTTCAGAAGGTACTCTGTAAGGAGGGCATACTATTTTGTAACACTCAGCGAAACTCAAAGGATGACGGAATTGGGGGTTCACAGCATTACCAAAATCTCAGGATTCAAATTAATTTCTATATTTTCCACAGCCTGAAACTACTAACCTGCATTCTCTCTCTCAGGGGCCTTGTTTCTCGCAGGACCGGAGCAAGTGTGTTTCTCTTCTCTGCTATAGCTGTGTGGAGCCTGCGAACCATGTCGGAGATGTCGTCCAGGGTGCGGCCCTTGAAGTCATCCACCTCACTCTTCATGGAGGACACCTTCTCCAGGTCCTCCTGAGTCTGGCGGTACCCCTCCACGCCCCGCTTCCTCTCAACAGCAGACTGTACAAGACACACATTAGTGAGTGAGTATGGTTTTACGCTGCTTTTAGCAATATTCACATCACCAGCAATATCACGGCGGGGGACACTAGAAATGGGCTTCACACATTGTACCCATGTCGGGAATTGAACCCGAGTCTTCAGCGTGACAAGCGAACGCTTTAACCACTAGGCTACCCGACTGCCCTCCAGCAGGAATGAGCAAACTTGGTAAAAAATAAGCAAGTTCATAAAAATCCACACAAAACACATGTTAATGTTTTCTACTCAAAAAAAGTTCCAGAACACCCAATACTATGGTCAATCTGTCATGCCACAATAGTAATATGAAAGAACCGGTGTTCTTTAACTTCTTTTGAGTAGTATAATAGTATTGTCGACGTATTCTTTAATGATATTACAATGATAATGACAACACATTGTTGATGTGTTGACCCACACAGCTGCTGTTTTCCAATACAGAAAGCATTGCTTCCTTACTCTAACTATTGTTGATAATAAAGAGATTATTATAGTTGTTTGTACCGATTTTCCTCGCTCTAGATTGGGAGCTACATAAAATTCAGATACATGTTTCATAAAATCAGTACAACACATACACACTCTGACATAGACACAGGCATCATTTAACACGTTTTAAGTTTGTATCTTTTTAAAGATTCACTCAGCAATATTCCAGCCACTCGATGATGAAGGCTTGTGAATTGGGTCTGGACCAGACAATCTGACAATCGGGATTCAAACCGATGTAAGGTTTCTGGCATGTCTGAGGGACACGACTCTGCATAGCCACCCATGTCCCACATGGCCATGGAACTCCTTCACTATCGGGTGTCTGAAGTGTAAGTGTGACTCCCTCACCAGCTGCGAGTTCATGTGGTCGTCCCTCTGTCTGAGGATCTCCTCGGTGCGAGATAGCACCCCCAACTCAGCTCGCAGCTCCGCCAGCTCCTTCCGCTTCTCCTTGTACACTGTGCTCTTCGACCGTAGCTTGTTCACGTATCTCTTGAACTAAACGCAAAACCAGGGATTAAAGAAATACCTCTTTTGTTTAAAAAATGCATCCTTGACCATCTCCCCAAGCGTCCACAACTACTTACGTCTTCTCCCTTACACACCTCCCACCTCGGCATGCTTCACCATCTCCCCACCCCACCTCCTCTACTACTTACATCTTCTCCCTTGAGCACCTCTCCCCCTCTCAGCATCCTTCACCATCTCCCTGTCCAACCTACACCAGTTACGTCTTCTCCCTTATGCACCTCTCCCCCCTCGGCATCCTTCACCATCTCCCCAACCCACCTCCTCTACTACTTACATCTTCTCCCTTACGCACCTCCCCCTCTAAGCATCCTTCAGCAACTCCCCATCCAACCCAATCCCAGAAACACCCTCCTCCCACTTCTTTCTCCGCCTCCCTTACGCACCTCTTCCCCCACTTGGCATCCTTCACCATCTCCCCACCCCACCTCCTCTACTACTTATGACTCTCCCTTGAGCACCTCCCCCCTCGGCATCCTTCACCATCTCCCCACCCCACCTCCTCTACTACTTACGACTCTCCCTTGAGCACCTCTCCCGCCTCGGCATCCTTCACCATCTCCCAAACCCCACCTCCTCCACTACTTACGTCCTCTCCCTTGAGCACCTCTCCCCCCTTGGCATCCTTCACCATCTCCCCACCCCACCTCCTCCACTACTTACGTCCTCTCCCTTGAGCACCTCTCCCCCCTTGGCATCCTTCACCATCTCCCAACCCCAACCCACCCCACCCCACCTCCTCCACTACTTACATCCTCTCCCTTGAGCACCTCTCCCCCCTCGGCATCCTTTACCATCTCCCCATACCACCTACACCACTTACATCCTCTCCCTTTAGCACCTCTCCCGCCTTGGCATCCTTCACCATCTCCCCACCCCACCTCCTCCACTACTTACGTCCTCTCCCTTGAGCACCTCTCCCCCCTCGGCATCCTTCACCATCTCCCCACCCCACCTCCTCCACTACTTACGTCCACTCCCTAAAGCACCTCTCCCCCCTCGGCATCCTTCACCATCTCCCCACCCAAACCCACCCCACCTCCTCCACTACTTACGTCCTCTCCCTTGAGCACCTCTCCCCCCTTGGCATCCTTCACCATCTCCCCACCCCACCTCCTCCACTACTTACGTCCTCTCCCTTGAGCACCTCTCCCCCCCTCGGCATCCTTCACCATCTCCCCACCCAAACCCACCCCACCTCCTCCACTACTTACGTCCTCTCCCTTGAGCACCTCTCCCCCCTTGGCATCCTTCACCATCTCCCCACCCCACCTCCTCCACTACTTACGTCCTCTCCCTTGAGCACCTCTCCCCCCTTGGCATCCTTCACCATCTCCCCACCCCACCTCCTCCACTACTTACGTCCTCTCCCTTGAGCACCTCTCCCCCCCTCGGCATCCTTCACCATCTCCCCACCCAAACCCACCCCACCTCCTCCACTACTTATGTCCTCTCCCTTGAGCACCTCTCCCCCCTCGGCATCCTTCACCATCTCCCCACCCCACCTCCTCCACTACTTACGTCCTCTCCCTTGAGCACCTCTCCCCCCTCGGCATCCTTCACCATCTCCCCACCCCAACCCACCCCACCCTACCTCCTCCACTACTTACGTCCTCTCCCTTGAGCACCTCTCCCCCCTCGGCATCCTTCACCATCTCCCTCTTCTGGTCGACCTCCTGCATGGCATGGTTGTACTCCTCCCTCATGTCTCTCAGTCTCTCGGCCGCCGCCACCTTCTTGTGGGCAATAATCCCTGCCTAGACACACAACATCACACCTTCAGAAACCACAATACACTGCTGTCAACTCTCCCACAATACAACTAGTATTTTTTTACCATCATCTGGTCAGGACTCCAAAGTCCGACGATAAACTCACTTGAAAATCGTATCATTTAGTTTCAATTTTGGCCACAGAATCTGATAATACGAGAGGAGTGTCTCAACCGGACAGATGCAAAATCATAAATTAACTTCATACAAGTCATAACAACATGGGCTCACATTCGAAGAAGCCAGTGTAAGGTTGAATAACATGTGACCCTTTCATTACCAGTGTCTATGAAGATTTAGACCTTGTGATCATATATTTGTAGATTGGCCTATTATTCATATTAATTCTAACATGAATTTGGAATTTACTCGATTCTGATTGGTCAATCAGAGGCTATTAAATCACAATAAACCCCCTCTGATTGAAACAGCTGGTTTGACGGCCGCATCCCCGCGGAAGCTAATATTCACAGAAAGTACTATTTTCAGTCATTGTCGGTAGGCATATTAAAATAATTACATCTACAATTACAGGTTACGAAATGCACAGATGCGGTTACTACAATATTCAAAGGATGTGTGGCAATACATTACGTGCAGAAAAACACGACAGAAATCAACAAAGGGAATGTATTTACGTTTTGGAGACAACAGAGAGCTTGGAATTTTGGCGCTTTTCTATATACGACTGTGACGTCATATGTTTTGCGTCACAATGAGCGATATGACGTCATAATGGTGATGCGCGATGCAGAGCGAAAGCCTTGCAAAGCTTGCTTTGTTTTCTTTAGGGATGCCCACCTCATATTAGCTTACCAAGTTGCCGTGCTTATATGCTTTCAATGCCTGTCATATGTTCGAGTGAAGTATAACGGTGTAAACAAACTGCTTGAGTATATACAGCACCATATTTTGTTCGGTGATTCCGTAATTCAGATCAATAACCCACGCAAAACACTGAACTCAACCCATGCCGCTTCACTCAGTATATTTGCTAACACCAAAGAGTTCGCGTTTTATTTAGTAATGGTAGAATGGAGATAAACATACTGTGTTTTCAATGTAGAGCTAGGTTACCTGTAGATTTAACCCCACTAAATTTAACATTTCCAAAATTCGGTTCCAAATTCAATTTAGCGGGGTTAAATCTACAGGTACCCGGTAACCTAGCTCTACATTGAAAACACAGTATGTTTATCTCCTAATTAAGGAAGAAATAATATTTTCCTAGTCATGATCCAGTGATTTCAAGGGTCCTAAGATTCAAATATTGTTTCAGCAAACCGTATGGACACTAAAATCCTCTTTGATTTTAAGAACTACATTTATCCAAAAGTTATCTTAATCAACATTCTTACAGTTTTGCTCAGACTTTCATTATTTCTTGTTTTGCCATATTTTGCATGTATCTCACATATTATTATTACAGCACCACCCTGGCAGAGTTCAAGGTTTACCTGTTGCCGGAACAGTGACAGCTTGTCATCCGTGGGCTCGGTGCTCATCATGCGCTTCTCAGTCAGCTTGTTCACCTCGGAGTTCAGCTCAGTGATCTGTCAATGTATGCTCAGGTCAGAACCTTTCAGTTGTGTTTGTTTGTTTGTTTAACGCCGCACTCAGCAATATTCCAGCTATATGACGTCAGTCTGTAAATAACCAAGCCTGGACCAGACAATCCAGTGAGTGACATCATGAGTATCGATCCACACTTTTTGGATACGATGACATGCATCAACCAAGTCAGTGAGCCTGACCACCTGATCCTGTGAGTGGCCTCTTACGACAAGCATAGTCGCCCTATCCATTCAGGAGTGAACACTACTTTGTACAGCTTTTCAGTAGTCTGACTACATGTCGATCTGGCAGGAAAAGAAACTGCAAAACCTCACAGCCTATTCAAGGCATTTTTACGTTGATAATAAACATGTCAGAAATGTTCAACTTGAATTCCAACAGATTTACAGAAATAAAAGCTGCATCAACACAAGCTCACCATTACCAATATTATGTTGTCAGTTTTAATTTTAGACCTTACCTGGTCGTTAAGATCATCGAGGTCAGACTGTCCCATGGCTGGCACGGCCACGACCTTCTGCAGGTCCTGTACCGCCTTCTTGCGGGCAGAGATGTCCTTGGGCAGTCTCTCCTTCACGATGTAGCCGTTGGCCCTGGTCTCCTCCTCCAGATGCTGCATCAGGGCTGTAACACAACAGTACCACTCGAGACTCCTCCAAAAGTTCCAAAACAGGAAAATAAATGTTAAGTTAGTATATTTCATTGTTTGATCGCATAATGTTTGTATGTTTGTTAGTTTGTTGTTTAAATACGCACTCAGCAATATTCCAACTATATGAGTATATGACGGCAGTCTGTAAATAATTGAGTCTGGACCAGACAATGCAGTGCTTGACATCATGAGCATTGATCCACGCAATTGTCACTGTCTGGGGTCACTCTACTCCGGGGTACTAGACTATGGACCCACTGTCTGGGGTGGCCCTACTCCGGGGTACTAGACTATGGACTCACTGTCTGGGGTTGCTCTACTCCGGGGTACTAGACTATGGACTCACTGTCTGGGGTTGCTCTACTCCGGGGTACTAGACTATGGACCCACTGTCTGGGGTGGCTCTACTCCGGGGTACTAGACTATGGACTCACTGTCTGGGGTTGCTCTATTCCGGGGTACTAGACTATGGACTCACTGTCGAGTTGCTCTACTCCGGGGAACTAGACTATGGATCCACTGTCTAGAGTTGCTCTACTCCGGGGTACTAAACTATGGGCTCACTGTCTGGGGTGGCTCTACTCAAGGGTACTAGACAATGGACTCACTGTCTGGGGTGGCTCTACTCCGGGGTACTAGACTATAGACCCACTGTCTGGAGTGGCTCTACTCCAGGGTACTAGACTTTAGACCCACTGTCTGGGGTGGCTCTACTCCGGGGTACTAGACTATGGACTCACTGTCGAGTTGCTCTACTCCGGGGAACTAGACTATGGACTCACTGTCTGGGGTTGCTCTACTTCGGGGACTAGACTATGGACTCACTGTCTGGGGTTGCTCTACTCTGGGGTACTAGACTATGGACTCACTGTCTGGGGTGGCTCCTACTCCGGGGTACTAGACTATGGACTCACTGTCTGGGGTTGCTCTACTCCGGGGTACTAGACTATGGACTCACTGTCTGGGGTGGCTCTACTTCGGGTACTAGACTATGGACCCACTGTCTGGAGTTGCTCTACTCCGGGGTACTAGACTATGGACTCACTGTCTGGGGTGGCTCCTACTCCGGGATACTAGACTATGGACTCACTGTCTGGGGTTGCTCTACTTCGGGGTACTAGACTATGGACTCACTGTCTGGGGTGGCTCCTACTCCGGGGTACTAGACTATGGACTCACTGTCTGGGGTGGCTCCTACTCCGGAGTACTAGACTATGGACTCACTGTCCGGGGTGGCTCCTACTCCGGGGTACTAGACTATGGACTCACTGTCTGGGGTGGCTCCTACTCCGGGGTACTAGACTATGGACCAACTGTCTGGGGTGGCTCTACTCCGGGGTACTAGACTATGGACTCACTGTCTGGGGTGGCTCCTACTCTGGGGTACTAGACTATGGACCAACTGTCTGGGGTGGCTCTACTCCGGGGTACTAGACTATGGACTCACTGTCTGGGGTGGCTCCTACTCCGGCCTGTCGGACCTGCTGCAGCTGGGCCTGCATCCGTTTGATCCTCTGCTCCGAGTGCTGGATCTGGGGAGGTAAGGAGACTTACATAAGGTTGGTTGCTGAATAAATTTGTTGCAAGTGATTCTATGGTATCTGATCTGCTAACAAAGCAATTTGTCTTTCCGTTAATGTTTCCATAAACTGACACAAAATAAGACATGCCCACTATTGGCCTTCTGTTTCCTGATTGGCTGATAATAGAATGGGACTATTGTTGTATTGTTGCCCTGAATGAAGTCACTGATTTCGTACTGTTGTCCACAGTTTTGTTGAAATATTGATTTATAAGAATTGATTTCAATATGGTTTTGCGTTATTTAGTTATAAACATAAAACTGAGATTAAGTTATAAACATAAAACGGAGATTACACTATGTAAATATTGCACAGTCAGAGCATAACGTTTATTTTTTATACTTATTCTGCATTACATAATGCACATTGCTCTTACTACAGAAGTCCAAACTGGAAATGAATGACAATCTATAAGTGTCTTCAGTAACTCTTTTGCCCAACATGGACGCAAACTTGTTCAGGGAAAAGCTTTTAGAAATATGGATGCAGCAGATCCAGTCCTTTGAAAATGGGGTCGGACTACCCAGGTGACAATGAGAACAAAAACTGATAGAGAGACTAACAAAGTTTGAGACATCAGGTGACAGACAAGAAAGGAGGCGCACTCTACTATTGCACCCCATCCCACCCCCCATCCCACCCCCCATCCACCCCCCATCCACCCTATTCTGGATCTGTATCTGCAAGCAGATGGTGTGTGTAAGGTCTGTGTACGAGTTAGAGGTGAACCGATACATTCAGGTCTTGATACGATACATATCACGATACATAGGTCATGATGTATCGTGCAACAAATATTTAGGTCAAATCACGTAGAAAATTCTTGACCATAAATATTTCAGAGCAGGTTCCAAAGGAAAAGCTAGTGGTAGACACATGTTCACAGCTGCTCTTTTAGTAGTGAACTTGAAAAGCTAATTACAACTCATTTTGCAATATGACAAAAATGGTGGTGTGGGGGTCATTAAACAAGTAGTAACATATTTTAGCAAGTGTTATGTCTTGTATCGACACAGCAAAAAATTATCATGTATCGTGTCGTCACATGACGGTACTCCGATGTATCGTTTCACCCCTAGTAAGGGTGTGGTGTACATCTTCATCACTTACGTTCATCAGCTGCTCCTGTCTCTGGGCGGCGATCTTCTTCTCGCGGTCCCGCTCCAGACGCAGGTTCTTGGCCACGTTCATCATCACCTGGGAGTTGGGGTGAGACTCCACCTGCACAGCAACAGGCGACACAAATGCACACTACATTCACACTTCAACAGGGCAGTCAGGACATTTCTGTAGGCCAGGACCCAACTCCCATACTTCAACATAGGCTTACGACTGTCGTAGCACTAAGGTGATCGTAACTCCCATACTTCAACATAGGCTTACGACAAGTTGTAGCACTAAGATGATTGTAACTCCCCTACTTTAACACAGGCTTACGACCGTCGTAGCACTAAGATGAAAGTAACTCCCTTACTTTAACATAGGCTTACAACTGTCGTAGCACTAAGATGAACGTAACACCCCTACTTTAACATAGGCTTACCACCGTTGTAGCAATAAGACAATCGTAACTCCCATACTTCAACATAGGCTTACCACCGTCGTAGCAATAAGATGAAAGTAACTCCCTTACTTTAACATAGGCTTACAACTGTCGTAGCACTAAGATGAACGTAACACCCATACTTTAACATAGGCTTAAGAACGTCATAGCATTAAGATGAACGTAACTCCCATATTTTCTTATATGCTTATAATTATCATAGCACTGAGACGATCGTAACTCCCATACTTCAACATAGGCTTACGACCGTCGTAGCACTAAGATATCGTAACTCCCATACTTTAACATAGGCTTACGACCATCATACCACTCAGATCATTAGTGTAACTCCCATATTTTAACATAGGCTTACGATCTTCGTAGCACAAGAGATGATTGTAACTGCCTCACTTTAACATGTGCTTTAAACCATCGTAGCACTAAGATGATCGTAACTCCTGGCTTACGACTGTCGCAGAACTAAGATGATCACAACTCCCATACTTTAACATAGGCTTACGACCATCGCTTTGTGCAACTGAGTTCTGTTCAATAAAGTCAATGAAATCAATAAACCAAGCAGATCCTGGCAGCTGAGGGAAGCAACTCAGGTTCACTGTCTGGACATACCTTGCGGCGTAGTCTCTCGATACGCTTGATGAGTTGTTCCTTCTCGTCCTCCATGTTGGCAATGTCCTTACGGATCTCCCCTGTGGTGTGTCCGGAGTTCCGCAGAGTCTCAGCCTGTTTGTGGAGGTCCTTGAACTGCTCCATCATCTCTTCATACTGGAGAAGAAGTGAGTGAGTTAGTGTGTGAGTGAGTGAGTGAGTGAGTGAGTGAGAGAATGAGTGAGTTCGTGAGTGGTTGGATTGGTGAGTGAGTGAGTGAGTGGGTGTGTGTGTGGGGTGCTTGGGTGAGTGAGTGAGTGTATGGATTGGTGAGTGAGTGAGTGAACACAGCTTTGTTAGATTATGGTATTCACAATCATGAGCCACATGTGTGACTAACATCCAAAGTGATGCATCTCTTTTAGCTATTTACCATTTTGGTGAAACCTTTTGCAATTTTTGTTTGTTGTAATCACTCTGGACCAATCAATCCAGTGATCATGAGCAACGATATATGACGTCAGGGTACAATGACATGCAAACAAAGTCATGGAGACTGACCACCTGATCCCTTTGGTTGCCTCTTTGACCAGAATGGGTTCCGGGTGCTCTATTCAAACCAGGAATCCCCACAGAACAATCATGCTAGGTCAAATGTTAAGTTTGCTGAACATGCATACAGAATGAGTGAGTAACTTACTGATGTCATGACATCATAGTCATTGGTCACTGACAAAATACACCTTTGTTTGTTTTGTTTGTCTGTTGTTTAACGTCACACTCAGCAGTCTGTAAATAATCAAGTCTGGACCAGACAATCCAGTGATTGACAACATGGTATACGATAACATGCATCAACCAAGTCAGCGAACCTGACCACTCAATCCCGTTAGTCACCTCTTACGACAAGCATAGTCGACTTTTACAATAATACACCTAGTCACACAGAAATGCTTCATTGAAAACAGCTTTTCACAACATGAAGATTCATACTGAGAAATTCACTACACACCAATATCAAGCCGTACAGGATTTTACGAGCTGAATCTATTCGGCTTGCTGACCATGACAGTTGCTTTTTTCCATGACGACCTACCTGGTTATAGATGGAGACGATGTCCTCCTCAGTCATGATGGCCGCTGGCACCTCCACTTTCACCAGGTATTTGGCCAGGTAAGCTCTCTTCTGCAGGTCGATGACCCGGGGCAGCATCCATTCCAGAATGGGGTATATGATGGGCTTTTCCCCCTGGACCAAACCAGCTCTGAAGGCACTCCTAACGAGGGAAACAATACCATCAGCAAGGGATGGAAACAAACATACAGCTCATATCAATCACATTCTTCCACCTACAAGTACCCTTGAAATCTGCTTGTTAGGTTTTGTTTGTTTGTTGTTTAATGCTGCACTCAGCAATAATCGAGTCTGGACCAGTGATTAATATCAAGAGCATCGATCCACACAATTGGGATTGATGACATGCGATCCCAGTAGTCACCTTTTACGACAAGCATAGTCACCTTTTACCAGTTTACGGCAAGAATGGGTTGTTAGGGAAACGTCATTTGATAATGATGGAAACAAATACACGAACACTAAATTACATGGCCTAATAATGATTAACAAGTTTCCGACATAAAATTCTCTGATTTTCAAGTTCCCTTGAAAGATGTTTCTTAGGGTCAAAGTTAGTTATTGACAAAAACATTGATCCCCAATTGTGACCTGGGTTCAGTGTAACTATTGGCCATATCATATTATATCTAGAGTCATTTCTGCATGGATTGGGATTGATTTGTGTGGAAAAGAATGAGGGACTGCAGAAATTTGGTGAAAAGATGGAAAAATTGCAAAAAACATAACCACGTGAGAGCCTGGCGCCAAAACACACTAAGGTATAGGTATGGGAAGATCTGCAACAATCTTTTCAACAACTCTTTTAGTTTCTTCATTCTTAGCAAACACAGCAGAATAACACAGTTAATGCTGACATTTCTGGAAGCATTTCTGTAGGAGGCAACCGACTATGATTAATCAGAGCATTATTTTAAACTGACAGAAACAAAATATCTGAACACTAATACCGTATTCGACGTAATAAGCGCCCAGGGCGCTCTTAAAATTAGAAATAGGGGGCTCTTATTAGAATATTATTTTGGTAAAAAAAAACAGAGTTGAAAGATAAATTTCGTGGTTTATGCTGACAGCCTGAAATGTTTATGTAAAACGGATATATTTTTCTAGAATTTAATTGCCCATAACTAAGGGTGCATATAACCCACAAGTGCGTATTGTACGCAAATAAACAAGTCTTGTGAATATTGATCAATCGGAAGGGGTGCTAATTGGGATTGTTCACGAGCCAATGTATCAGCAAATACCGCCGTGGGCGCTTATTAGAGCGAGGCGCTTATTACGTCGAATACAGTATTACATAATAATGCTGTACAAGGTTACATTGTAAGCTAAGTAAGCTGTTAGTATATTGTGAATTTACCTTCCAAGTACATACAAAGTCTATTAAACACGCGTAAGCTGATTTTGTTCATCTGTTTCTGACAGAAATGGAGACATTCTGCAAAAGTTGTTATTTTTCCCTTTTTGACACCAGTTATCAAATAGGCACAAAGTGCATGCATGCAGTATTATGATATTGTTTTCTAAAAAGACAGGCATAGACACAGTCACAAGAAGCCCGCTAAGTTTGTTATTTTGGCAGGGAGCCAAGCTCCTAAGATGAATATTGTAGAAGCCAAACCTAAGTTTCTAGGGACCAACCTTTTTTTGCAAGGACTGATGGGACACATGTTTTGCACACGTTTCATTTGAGATAGGAAATAAGTTAGCGATGGCTTCATTGAGTAAAGTCCAAAGATGGTATTCAGTTGTAATAGACAGGTACATTAAGTCATACAGTAAAACACGGATATAACAAAGTACAAGGCACTGGTGGAATCAGTTTGTTTTAAACGTTGTTTGTTATATACTTTTTAACTCATAAACGTCCGCCATCTTGGATAAAACAAAACACACTACACATAATTGCACATTGACTTGTATTAGCAGTGATCACTTTGTAGCATTCAACTGATACCCTTTAGTAGGATTCATTTAATAACACTAGAAATGGGCTTCACACATTGTACCAATGTCGGGAATCAAACACGGGTCTTCGGCGTCACGAACCAACCCTTTAACCACTAGGCTACCCGACCGACCCTGAAGAGAGCTGTAGATAAATCTAGGTCGCCAATCATAAATTTAAGTTGCCCAAATGGTCGCTACTTAGAGGGCTGGACTATTTCATTAGCTTTACACAGGATGTGCGACCATAGAATTTGCTGGGTCTTCGTTGGAAGCTCAAAGGAGGCAGAATGGTCGCCAAGGTCGTTCCAAGGTGGTACACAGGTTCAGACATAGCCATAGACACCATGGTCGCCGTGACTTTTTTAACATGTTCAAACAGTTGCACAAAGGTCGCTGAGGAGGTTGGTTGCTGAGGAGGTTGGTTGCTCAAAGGTGGCTCAAACGAGGCAGAAGGGGGGCACAAGCATTGCCTTTGTCGCAGAATGAAGGCACAGTGGTCGCCCAATGGTCGCCAGGTAATAGATGCGTTCTGCTGAAATATTTTCCCGTCAATCTGGGCGGCGCTTCTGCCTCCCTTGTGTCTCCTTTGGGCGACCAACAGCGTGCACTGACTGTGACAATCAGCAATCACCGTGCCTCCATTCAGCAACCATGGAAACCTTTGAGACACCATGGCAATGCTTCTGCCGCCCTAGAGCTACCTGTAGAGCCTCCCCAGCCTGCCTATTAATAGAAGAATTGTACCTGCAGTGTTTCATGTGGTTGCAGACGCTGAACAACAACTGGAGCAGTTACATAGAAACCTGATTTTCTGGGTTTAGGCGACCAATGAGCGTCCTGGCCAGTTTTTGATCTCAACACTGTGTATTGAGGCCTTTAGCCAGGGATTGTGAAAATCAGGAGGGACCGGTCGTTATCTCCACACATCTAGTTCTTTAAGCATGTTAAGTTCTTCTCCACACAAAAATAGTCTGCAATGAGCTGCAAACTAGCAAGATTGGACCAAAGGTGTCTACCCCTGAAAAAGCACCAGTGTTAGTAAATATATAACAGCCAATGCCATATAGAGTGGCAGTGGGACGATACACCGATGCATTATATTTAGTGGATCGCGAATTTGTACTTCCTGATACAAATATCATTCACAATCGCACACTAAGTAAAAAGTATCGATTCTTACCTTAATGTATACTTAAATAAATGTTACACCAAACACTATTTACTTGAGACAACAGTAATATTTTTCGCGATTGTGCCATACTGAGCACTGCAAACTGTAAATCATTAGTGTGCCGGGTATTTGGCCATCCTGTCTTACACACCACAGAGAAGAGACATGATACGTATCAGATCGTGAGCAAGGTCTCGTGATATGAATCGCACAGTTGGTGTATCGTCCCAGCCTTAATATATACAGTAGGTAAAGCAGACAGTTGTAGCAGCAGGGTAGTAGAATGTTCTACAATGTTCTACACTATAGAACAATGGGCTCGACAGATTTAAGCAAAGACAAAAGGACTTACGGATCACTGAAAATTAAAACATACAGCATTAGTATGCAACCAAATTTAATGAGGGAACGAACATGTCCACGACGTGGAAATGATCAACTACTGCATAGTTATATGAAGCGTAATGACAAAACAATTCTGTATCAGTTTGAAATTGTCTTAACACACGGAATGGTTCATAAATTGGAACTTTAGAAGTGTAACAATGACTAACGATACAATGGGGTCGCAATATAATATGTATCCCGATTCAGTACTTTTATTTAAGATGATATTCTTTTTTTGCTGGTGAATCACAACCCTGAATCATTTGTTTATAAATTTCAGATATTGAAGATGGGATATTGCAGGGCAGAAACTGATGAGTTGCAAGTTTCAGTTATCATTTACATGTTTTTACACAATAAGTAATGAAACGTAATGTTTTGTTTGTTTGTTTGTTGTTAAACGCCGCACTCAGCAATATGCCAGCTATATGACGGCGGCCAGTAAATAATCGAGTCTGAACCAGACAATCCAGTGATTGATATCATGAGCATCGTTCTACGCAATTGGGATCGATGAGATGCATCAACCAAGTCAGCGAGCCTGACCACCCAACCCCTTTAGTCGCCTTTTATGACAAGCATAGTCACCTTTTACAGCAAGCATGGGTTGCTGAAGACCTGTTCTACCCCGGAATCTTCACGGGTCACCTATGATGTAATGTAATGTAATGTAATGTAATGTAATGTAATGTAATACAGGGGTTGAAAATCAATGTATTGTACCAGTTGTATTGGGGACGTTGTATCGCTGTATCGTTACACCACTATTAAAATTTATGAATATTCCAACAAAAACATTTGAAGTCCACTATTCAATTATCAATACTTCCATGAACAGTTGACATCAACAGAGGATTTGAAAAGTTTGTTTTTGCCATCATTCTTTAAGCAATTACCCAACTTAACCTACACTAGATCACAGCTCCAGATAACTTAAACATCCAAATAGTAGAACAACACCATTATTTACCCAGTGTATTCTTTTCAACTTGTGCAGTGGTATTTCTTTACAGACTTTCATTTACTGCTTGAATGCATGCATCACACATGCATAAACTCTACTACAGTGAATAATGCACAAAACAGGCACTATGTATCGTTTATTGTTGATCAGACGTGCATATAACTGTCGAGAGTTAATGCGACACGTTAGACATTTGGGGCAGCACACGAAGAGATGTATAGAGAGTATTGCATGTGTCAAGTGAAATATCATGTTTCCCTCATCGAGTGACGGGCATAGCCACAAGTGAAAATATCTACTTTTCCCCTGTCATGAGATGAGAGAAACATGATATTTCACGAGACATATTGAATACCCTATTTATTATATACTTTTTGTGTAGTTGTCTCCTGGAAAATTAAATTATTTCATTACTAATTTAAATGCTTGAAACCTAAATTCTCTCTATCTAACACACAGTGACGGTTCACCACCCCTTGCATTTGCGACTTAAAAAGTAGTTTTGTGTTTGCAAAATCTTAAAAAATATAAACAAAAATATTTAGGGTCACTGAAATTCTTTATCATACATTTAAATATGATTATATACAAAATCAACTTTCAGCAATAATATTCTTGAAAACTAGGAGACCTCTGTTGTAAGCGAAAAAATACACGCTGGTCAAGTAACAAAAATGGTGCTTTGCGAATCAAACAGTCTCGATTGATAAGTCAAATGAGAAATTTTCAGTTCATAACAAACATGAAGCGAAATTAACTCCATAAATGACCATCTGTCATTATTTTGCCTTGTCAATGTGAACAGGCCTGATAGTTATGATAAAGGGAGAGAATTTAAGGGGAGGTAACTCTTGCATGATAATAGTTCCATCAGAGTGTTATGTTCACTGCAGTGTAATATCAAGTGTTATGTTCACTGCAATGAAAATATCATTTTTTCAACTTCAGAAAACTCAGACTTTCACACTAAAGTATATATAATAAATATTACAAGTCACCTATCAAAACTATCAATAATATGTATGAATGATGCGAATAAATACTCAATGGCAAAAACAGATATCTGGAGCCCGTCTAGATCTATGAGTGGCAGTTAGTTGAATCTATAACTTGTAACAAGAGAGTATGAATGATGAACTATTTGATATTGATTCAATGAATGACACATTTAACCTTCTAGCACCTCACAGGCAACATAGGTTATATACTCCCCATCATCATCATCATCATCATTATTAGAATCAATGCCAAAAAATTGCTACAATGGTAACAAAAAGTTGATCGTCAATACTATCGTGTCACTTTAATTAGCTGCCTCATAATGAAACTGACTACCATGGACTATGCACTGTCTACAACTGGCATTTTCAAATATGGAGTGAGGGAGTATTGTTTTTCCCTGCTTTTAGCAATATTCCAGCAATATCATAGCGGGGGACACAAGAAATTCGCTTCACACATCGTACCCATGTGCGGAATTGAACCCTGGCTTTCGGTGTGATGAGCGAACGCTTTAACAACACGATTACCCCACCGTCCCTTCCAATATGGGGAAACGAACAACACAACATATATAATTGTACTAAACAATTTAGGTGACCTCCGCAGATATTTGCCTGTCTCTTCAATAACCTCTATTTTATTTGGCCCGTCAAATTTAGTTACTTGATCAAATTTATCTTGCCTTAACATGTTAATCATGCTGTTTTTATTGTTTTAGATGATTTTTTTTAAACATCTCAATCAGGACTCGATTTAGCTTCATAAAACATGCACCAGTGCAAGTTATTATTGAAAAATGCATCCTAATATTTATGTCTACATAAAACAATACCGTATTCGACGTAATAAGTGCCCCGCTCTAATAAGCGCCCACGGCGATATTTATTAATATATTGGCTTGTGAACAACCCCAATTAGCACCCCTTCCGATTGATCAATGTACACAAGACTTATTTATTCGTGTATAATACGCACTCGTGTGTTATATGCACCCTTAATTATGGGCAATAAATTCTGGAAAAATATATCTGTCGTATATAAACATTTCAGGCTGTCAGCATAAACCACGAAATTTATCTTTCAACTCTGTTTTTTTCCACCAAAATAAGAGTCCCTATTTCTATTTTTGAGAGCGCCCTGGGCGCTTATTACGTCGAATACGGTATACATAATTGTCTAACCCTTGTTTGTCCACACGTCAATCTTTGAACACATTCAGTACCTCTAAGCTATACTTACCAGTGTAATTCAGGACACATGACACAGTCATCAGAGATCTGAGATTGTACTTATTTAGACGTGCATTTACGTTTTAACTTTGATAAATTTATTAGACCAGGGTGGAACCTGGTTTTGTCTTGTGCAACTAGCTCTTCATGTCAGCATGCATGTTAAATCAAGTTCCTTAAATCCAGCACATATATATATAGCACGGTAAAGTTCTATCTCTCAGGCACCATATAGTAAAAATTAAATAAGTGGAGTAAAATTGAACACAGTTTTAATTGCAGCGTTAGAAATTGGCACTAGTCCTGTAGTCCTTGCCAAACTGCCCAGTAGTTAAGGTATCAAAAGGACTAGTAGAAATTCGACATTTTTAATGGTTTTGCTATATGTTATCAATTATCAAGACTAGTGGACAAAAAATGTTAGTTTCTACAGCTGAATTGGCTGGCGCTTTCAACTTGTACCTATAACAGGCTAGGCTGTATGAGTTACAACAGTCTGCAACTGTATTACATTCTCACACAGCTAGTGCGAGTTTTCTGAACACCGCTTTTAGCAATATTTTGGAAATATCACCAGAAGTGAGTGAGAAGGGTTTAACGCCGCTTTTAACAGTATTCCAGTTATATCGCGGTGTGTCAACTAAATGTGGGAGGAAAGCTGAAGTGATGCAGGTATCAGTCGTTTACCACTTCAGTGAAACCTACGAGCACGGGTATGGTGCTGACAAACCTAGAAACATAATGGGGGTGAACCGGGATTCGAAACCACAATCATAGGTTTCTGGGCTGTCCAAGGGACGCAACTCTGCACAGCGAATCGCGGTGCCTTAGACGACTGGGCCACCCGTGCCCCCTGGAAATAGGCTTCCCACATTATACCCTTGTAGAGAGTCAAACCTTTTGATTTACAATCCAACACTTCAACACTAGGCTACCCTGCTGCCCCTCCTACAGCAAGAGGCACATCAATCATATACAAACACATCTCAAAGAATAATTCCAATAAATACCAAAGGATGGAAAAACAAATTTTAACTTAAGAACAAAAAATCAAACAGCGAACAAATATTCCTGATCTGAACAATTCTCACTCCTAGAATGAAACACGACAACCATGTCTGGAACATGTCAAATCAATGAACAGCAACATTAACAAGAAAGCTTAACCTTCCACTCTGCAAGTCTTCATTCCTGGGAGAACTGAACAGAAAACAATTATTGTGGCTACTATTCCAGTTTGTCCTAACTAGACGATAAAGGTGTTTACTTTGGACTCCAAACTAAGTGCCCTTGGCAGGCAAACTAGAGTGAGTGAGTGGGTGAGTGAGTATGGTTTTGCGCCGCTTTTAGCAATATTCCAGCAATATCACAGCGGGGGACACCAGAAATGGGCTTCACACATTGTACCCATGTTGGGTATCGAACCCGGGTCTTCGGTGTGACGAGCGAATGCTTTAACCACTAGACTACCCGAACCTCCTGTATTAACAGTTACTGAGTATAGTTTAAGGCCACCATCTGCAATATTCCAGCAATATCACAGCTTGGACATGAGGCTTCGGATCAGACCACTTGGCTACCCAACCGCCCCGGCAAACCAGAGAAAAGTTGATCATTTTGTTCAAAATAAGGATTTATTTAAAGTTCTTATTTTCTTCAATTAGGAAGTATTTTAAAATTGCATTCAATGCAAAAGTGTAGTACCAAGCAGTGAACCCTGTTTGATCCCCTTGTCCTGTTGTCAGTGGGACAAGTCAGCTTCCCAATAACATTGGCTACATCTTCCTGAGGCAAGGGAGTTAATTGACCATAAAAATCCTGTTTCCACCCTTGTGGAACTAGGCTGAATTTATGGAGTTATACCCTGCTGGATTAAGAGTCTATGCATAGTCCAATCAAAATCGCGTAACGAAATTGACATTCCGTTCGTAAACTGCCATGAAGATTTTGGTTGACTGCAAGATTTGCAAAGCATGTGGATGTCAATTTAGCTTCAACATATACTTTCCAAATCTTTTCATGTTTTTAATCAAGGTGCTTGTGATTTGATGCACTTCGCGAAGTAAGACTTGTTTTATTACAACAAATATCGTCACTGGTGGTACTATGATCGAGGCCATAAATCACATCCAAGTTCATCAAAGGTGGGAACTGGACTTTTGCGGTAGGTTAACTCCCTCGTCTCGGGAAGATGCATTGGTTATCACAGTGTACAGTTATAACTACCCCTGAGCACTGAGGTCTGTATGGGTTAACAATTGAACGCAGTTTTACCCCTTTAGCAATATTCCCATCACAACATGAAACAAATGATTATAAAGTGGTTGTTTATGTGACAATGTCTGATGTGACGTCAATATCTAGTGTAAATTTCTTGTAGGTATATTGAACAAATACAACATAAACTTGGTTTAAAATATTGTGACAAATCTGCCAAAATCTGGAAAATTCAGCTGATAATCATCCTTATTTATGACGAATTTCTACTGAAAGTGAAGCTGAAATTGTTTGAGTGAGATTCTGATATATAATTATAGAAAGCAAGTGACAAAAGTAGACTCACAAGTTGCCGATTTCTGTAGGGGGCTTGTACTTGAGGACCCTGAGGAGCTGGAACACCCTAATGGCGGTCTGATCGGGACTCTCCTCTCGGATGTCAATCTTGTGCTGAAAAATGTTACATTCTGAGGGTAGAGACCAGGACAGTTGAACTTTCATTCTGAGTGTAAAATAAGTAACAGTGACCAGGGTTTCACGTAGCCTATCTGTGAAGATCCAGGGTGGAATAGGTCTTCAGCAACCCATGCTTGCCGTAAAAAGCTACTATGCTTGCCGTAAAAGGCGACTAACGGGATCGGGTGGTCAGGCTCGCTGACTTGGTTGATGCATGTCATCGTATCCCAATTGAGTAGATCGATGCTTATGATGTCAATCACTGGACTGTCTGGTCAAGACTCGATTATTTACAGACCGCCATCATATAGCTGGAATATTGCTGAGTGTGGCATCAAACAACAAATAAACAAACAAAACAAACCTAGCCTATGAAGGTTGGTCATCACGACTCATTGTTCTTTGAGAGTCATGAACACAATTTAGAGAGTAATGTCGTTTTTTTGTCGTCCTGAAAAAGTTTCAGACTCATAAAATTATGTTGTGTCAAATACAATCATAATAGTCCATAAAATTTATTATTAGGATTTTTTTGGATGTTGTGCGAGTCCAGACTGCCTTTGGAGATGTTACCATTTCAATAATATTCCATATTGTCATTTATTGAGCCACGCATTTTCAAATTCATTTTGCCGCGATATAACTGGAATAATGTTAAAAGCGGTGTTAAACCCAACTCACTCACTCACTCAAATTCATTTCAAGTTTGAATAAGCACCTGCACAGATTTCCATAATTTATAAAAGAGATGATATCACATAACTCGGTACATCTCTGATATGACATAACTCAGTAAAATATGATATGATATCACTAGCACTCACCTTAGGGTCAATGAGGGCGAGGATATCATTGAGGACCTGTAGGAGTTGCAATGGCTCCAGGGAATCAAAGGATATCAAGTTGAAGTTCTTGTTGAATGGCTCCTTGGCCAACTCCTGCACAATGCACTTCAATTGCTCACTCATGGCTGCTGTCTAGTCTCCCACTGGGAAGAAATGAAGACTTTTGAAACAGGTCATCATAATACAAGGAAATTCCAAGATGAAATGACCAAAAGTATATTTGAAAAAAACAACAATAAAAATTTGTGATTCATGTGAGTAGTGAATTAATTCATGGTTTCTTCATTAAGATCAATAAGATACTGGCAAATTTCATTAACGATTAATCTGTCTACTCTTTGTTTGTTGTTTAACGCCGCACTCAGCAATATTCCAGCTATATGACGGTGGTCAATAAATAATAGAGTCTGGACCATACAATCCAGTGATTGATATCATGAGCATCAATCCACGCAATTGGGATCAACGGCATGCATCAACCAAGTCAGCATGCCTGACGACCCGATCCCATTAGTCGACTTGTACGACAAACATGGTTGCCTTTTACAGCAAGCATGGGTTGCTGAAGACCTATTCTACCCAAGAATCTTCACGGGTCCTGTCTACTCTATTCTGATTGGTCAATCAGATGTATCAAGTCACAATAGCCACCTCTGACTGACAGAACCAATTTGACAGGAGGCTGGTTGTTGTTTTTACAGAAAGTACTTTTCAATGTTTGTCGGTAAGCATATCTAAATAATTATATGTACAATTACAGGTTACAAACTGCAGAGTGGCGGCTACAACAATGTACAAAGTATGTGTGGCAATACATTTAGGGATAACAATTGACTCTGACAGAGTAGTTTGAGTATAAGGAACCACAGGGCTTTCCCATAGTTGTCCGTGATGTCACATGACTGTCACAATGTGTGACCTGCGACAAAGAAATAAAGCTTATGAGGCTTGCTTAATTTTCTTTAGGGACACATAACAACATAAGCAAAAAGAATGAGTGGTGACCGTGTGTGTCATAAAAAAAGTAATTGTTACTGAAAGGGTGCACATGTGGTTTCGACAGGAAAGTTCTTTCTTACTGTTTACTGATTCCCTCTCTTCTCAGAAAACAGAATATAATTTGATTATGATTTCACCAAAATCAAAGTTAGTAGTACAGTAAACTTTATTTTTTGAATATTTCAGAAAAACATGTAGAAAAAAGTGGAGACAACTGGTCTGTGGACAGCAGGACAGTAAATATTTTGATCAGTGAAATGTATGAATGGTATAACCACCAACAGATAATCAGGATGTTCTATCATATGGTATTTTCGTCAATAATGAATGGGCCATGTTTGCTAACTTTGATCCGTTTTTGACAGCAACATGATTTGTCCCATAATCTATATCTACCCAAGTGTAACAAATTATTTGAGTGTCAGTGCAGTGATACGGGACAACGAATTATTAATTAAAATCAAACGCTCATGGGTTCTAACTTTCTTGAGAATTGAAATGCTATGACATAGTCTTGCCATGTAGGCTGCAGTCTTGCCGTTTTCCTGCTCAGTACGCATCAGAACTTTTGACTCAAGTTGGTAACCAATGTAAACTGAAAGAAATTCATGTGTAATTCCATGTTACAAAGTCTTCTTGACACTATGTAATCAATTCACTGACAAAATCATTTGATGACACATTCACTAACTAGGAACACTCCATGTACATACACATATGTTATCCAGAAACAAAACAAGTCAAAGCACCTGAAAAGATTCCGTTCTTGTCCAGTGTTTTCCTATTTCGAGCAGACAAGAATGCAGCCTCGTTTTCACATGGAAAGTACATCCGGTAAATCCAGAACCAAAATGTTTGGTAATTGCATCATTTCTACAATAAATATCAAACACGTTACTATTTATAAAGGTTTGATATTACATTTTATATTCACAGTCAATAGTATATGTTATGTCTCTAATGACTTTAACGCGAAGGCATGGTTATGACATGATAGCCTTTATTCGAGAGTTATCAGACGTGTACTTCCGGTTACAAGATGGCATCCGAAAAGAAGGATTCGAAGGTTTCTTTCACCTTTATTTTCTTTATTTACGTTTGTCTTTTTCATGCCCCTGCCTAGTTATATAGATTACCAAGTCAATTCCCTGTTTATGTTATATTTGCACCAAACATTCCTTCATTAAAACATGTAAAGTCAGGTTACCGGCTCATTCTCTGAAACCGGCAGATTTTGATAACGATATACCATATGGGCCATATGGTCTGCCCTTCTGGTCTTGAATTGTATTGCAGACACAACCACCATAGTTTTGATCTAAGTGTAATCATTTCCCTACATATGTGTGACCTCATATGTGTATTCAGATTTTGGTTAGTACACAGAAATGTCAGCTCAGAAAATATACCTGGGTAACATACTCTCCATTTCCTTGCCTTCCCTATATAAATAGTATGTAGGCTATACAGTGATTCGCCATATGTGCATTATCAGCTATACTTCGAATAAGGTACACAGACCCATGTTTTGACAATGATTTGTAAAACAAATGTGGATCAATCATGTGTCATGTTCACACACATAGTAGCATTGACTGCTGGATTATAGGCCTATTTGTAAATGGTCTTTCAGCCTTTTCATTTAGCATTGAGGTAAAAAGTTCAGGGGTAGTTGCAGTATTTGGGTCCCTGCATATAATGGTTTCCGTAAACATGTGGCAGCCTTTTGACAGTTTCCTTATATATATTTACATGCTATATGAGTGTATGCGTGTCCAAATCCATTAGGATGCATTTTAACATGTTTAGAGGTAAAGGAACATTAAAATTGAAATGAGCATGAACATGATGAAAGGTTTGGTCTGAACATTGTAAAACTTTGCTCTGGGGCCGAGAATTTTACTGAACTTGTGCATGTTGTGTTCACATACATTCATGTTGTTTCGTTGCGTGAGAACAATTACTTCATGTATGGTCACTTGACTTTCCAAATTAGGGTCTATTAGATTACTATAGAGTGGTCTCTAACTGTGGAAGTAATCTAGTCCACATTTTTAACATTCCCGAGAAATTGGAGTGACATGCATTCACAGCGTTAGGCAACAAAAATGGTGCCTATAAAATCCCCTCCCTTCGACAGTAAGTCACAAAGTGCGCATGCATGGAACACTTTTTATTTGCGGACTTCCTTAAATATGATAAATATTCGTTCTGCTTTGGGGAACCAATTACTGCGGTCTACCTGAATGTTTATATGTGAATGTAACAGGCACATGACCAAAAAAATGTGTAGTCTTGGGGGGGGATGGCATGATGAGCTGTCTTGTTTGTTGAA
The DNA here is from genome assembly GCF_022045235.1 of Haliotis cracherodii. Lineage (NCBI taxonomy): Eukaryota > Metazoa > Mollusca > Gastropoda > Lepetellida > Haliotidae > Haliotis > Haliotis cracherodii. Next base: position 30,681,659 of record NW_027266330.1, on the reverse strand, counting down.
AGTTTTGCACTTTAGGCATATATGCTAAGTGGCTAATCGTGGCTTCTGAGGATGTAATTTTAAGTAATTTTAAGTAGAAATAAACATGATAATGACTAGAATGATGCTGATGTTTGCTTACCATGCTTACAGGTAAGAATCAATGATAATGGTCATATTACTTATAATGAAACGATAATAAATCAACTGGAAATACTGCATTTTATTTTCACAGACTTCACCCAATCAGCAGAAAGATGAGGTAGTAATAGTTTATTATCATGTTCAATGGGCAGATGGGAATTTAATTTATTTCAGTAATTTTCAAGACAATGTTGAACTGGCCAAAAGTATAAACTGAAGGGGTCAATCTGGCCTCTGTCCGGTTCCCATTGAAAAAGATGGTCTGTGCCAAAAACATTTGCATCTACCAGCTTAAACTGTCAGTGTGTATTTGTGTCACTAGAACGTGTAGAATTGAGTCTTATAATATAAGCTGAGCTTACAAGACCAGAAGAAATCTTACAAGACTTAAGCTAAAGATACATGAGATTCACACTGGATACAATAAAACCTCATTAATCTGATCTGTTCCATTCTAAGTAATAGTGTCCGGATTAATGAATGTTCAAATTACCATGGTTAACAAATCATTGGTAAGTATTAATGGGGGTAATGTTCCTTTAGCTATTTTCCCAACTGTAACTATCCTGAAGATGGGGTTTCCAGATAAACGGGGTCCGGAATAACTGAAGATTCATTATACAACTTGTAAAGGCTTCAGCATAGCCACTTGTGTGGTTTGATGCAAGCAAATATTTGTAAAAGTTAGATGTTCTCTCTTGCTATTGCGTCCATTAGTACCAAGTTCTTGAAAAGAAGTATGAAGATCCTGTAATTAACATACTTTTCAAATCTTACAGTATTCTTCAATTTCTTTGAACCCTTGAAATTAATTATCGGAGTTCCCCCCGAGTCACATAAAACCATGAACTGTAAAATGAAAAACTAACGCTTTAGCCTTGTTAGCACCAAGTTGGGGCTTGTAGACGCCCAAGTTTTTGTCACAGTGTGACCATGGTGACAGACTGCTTAATTTTATCAATTCTTGAGAGGACATTCATCAATATCATTACCAGGTTTTGAAAACATCTTCAGGACATTGATTGACAATCAATGAATGTCCTGTAAATGTAGCCATAATCAACCCTGGCAATGATACATGTATACGTAAATGATATAAAAAGAATGAATGATATTTGCCAAAAGGAATTTTAAACAAGTTGGATGCTAGATAGTGATATTTAACATGCTATGAGCAGGATCAGGTCCGGGATATATACTGATTGACAAGGAGAATACCATGGAATGTTTTGCTAATCATAAAGTTAATAGTAGTTAATAGTTTCATTATTATATGTATTGTTTAACATGTGTTTAACCTAAAATCTGTACAGAAATTCATTCACAAATGATGCTTCCCTTCGAAATTGATTGACAAAACATCGGAGACAAGGAAATGATTTTGCTCCTATGTTGTTATCTCCCCTGTATCCATAGCAACTGACAATGCTGAGTAATCATAGTAATATGTACTTTAGTATGTTATAATGTAGAAAATAGAATCTGCATGTACAATTGGTGTCGGTGAAGATGAAACGCCTTAGCACTATATTTGTTTTGGATATAAACATGATAATCGATTACCTATTTATCATGTTAAAGGTGTTACAGATATTAATATGATTAAAATGATTGAACCATGTTTGAGATAATTATATAAAATGCATGCAAAGATGGATTGGTTTCTAAGATGAAGTAAGAAAATTACAGAATGCCTGCAAAATAAATGATTCACATGGTGAATCATGGTAATGCCAGACAGTCATTCAATATGTTCAAGATCCTCATGTACCTAAAAGCACACTAACGGTGGTCGGGTAGCCTAGTTGTTTAAGAGTTCGCTCGTCACGCCGAGGACCTGGGTTCGATTCCCGACATGGGTATAATGTGTGAAGCCCATTTCTGGTATATTGCTGGAATATTGCTAAAAGCGGAGTAAAACCAAACTCAGTCAGTTAAAAGCAAACTAGATAATGTTGTTGAACATGTTAAAACTTATATGAATTTTCTTAATGTCAGTTTAAACTGTAATTTCCTTGATAATCATGAATCAGAATATTTTTGTCTTTTTCTCACCTCCACTTGCTTGGTACAGGAGACATGTACAGTATCCTTCGTATATGGAAGTGCTGAAGTCATGAATCATTTTGTTTTCAGCAGTGGTCTATTGAAGACAAACCTGTCAAGATTGACAGATGGGATCCCTCGGCATTGAAGAACTCATTAGATGATGCTGCTAAAAAGGTATGTGTTTTCAAATGGATTTGATGGGCAGACTGAGTGACTTGGTTAGTGTGTGCTATCTCACCCTGACGGGGGGCACAGGTGGCCCAGTCGTCTAAGGCGCCGCAGGTCGCTGTGCAGAGTTGCGTCCCTTGGGCACGCCAGAAACCTATGATTGTGGGTTCGAATACCGGTTAGCCCTGATTATGTTTCTAGGTTTGTCAGCACCATACCCGTGCTCATGAGTTTCACCGAAGTGGTAAACGTCTGAGACCTGTAACACTTCGGGCTTTCCTCCCACATTAAGCTGAAATGCCATGATATAACTGGAATACTGTTAAAAGCGGCGTTAAACCCAACTCACTCACTCTTTCCCTAACAGCGTGGATCGTTAATCATAATGTCAATCACTAAAGATTGTCTGGTCCATATAGTCCAGATTTGATAATTTACAGACCGTTGTCATATGGCTGTAATATTGCTGAGTGTGGCATTAAACAACAAACAAATAAGAAATGACTCTATCTATGAATCTTGTACTCATTTGTGAACGCTGGAACACACAGAAGACTGAACCTGTCAATGGCGATGTTTTACAGGTGCTGCTGGAGAACTTTGGCTACACGGAATCTCACTCCCTCATGGACGGCCGACTTGCCATCTGTACCATCGCTGTGGGCTTCGCCATGTTTGCCCTCGTGTGGGACTACTTGCGACCATTTCCTGAATCTCGACCGATTCTTATCATGTGTGTACTGTCGTATCCTTTACAAGACTTTGTTGCATATTTCAACATTCTCTACCATCATGTGTTTGAAAGTCCTTGTATTACAGTGACAATGGCACGATTAAAATATGTGTAGTTTGTACAAGTAAACATGGTAATCATGACAGACATATGGAACATTATGAACATGTAAACATGCGGGGTAGAAAAGGTCTTCAGCCACCCATGCTTGCCGTAAAAGAGGACTATGCTTGTCGTAAGAGGTGACTAACGAGATCGGGTGGTCAGGCTAGCTGATTTGGTTGATGCATGTCATCGCATCCCAATTGCGTGGATTGATGCTGATGATGTCAATCACTGGATTGTCTGGTCCAGACTCGATTATTTACAGACCTCTGTCCTATAGCTGGAATATTGCTGAGTGCAGCGTTCAACAACAAACCAATCAATTTCCCAAAAGTCCCACGGACGTTTGAGAAAACTATTTCAGGAAGAGTTATGCCCCTTGACCAGCAAGCTATTTTGTGCTAATGGGCGTGCTCACTCTGTACACAACCTACGTGGAGAAGGGCTACTTCCTGGTGGTGCGGGAGAAGGACCGTGCTGGGATGGACCCGGACAACATCTGGAAACTCTCATCCTATCTGAAAAAGTAAGTGCAGGTCAAGTCAGAAACCCCACGATCATAAGAATTCCCAGGAACTTAGTGGCTGTAAGATTCCCAGGAACCTGGTGGCCATAAGATTCCATAATCAGCACTCACACTTAGGCAATTTTTTTCACTTTTTTACACTGCTTTTCTTTGTAAAAAAATCTTTGTTATGCACAAGGAAAATTCTGACTGTCATGTAAATGTTTGGTCTTAGTAAGATCCTCATGGTTTATTCTCCCTGCAGTGTGTTGTTGTATGATAAACAACACCCACAAATCGTTTATTTTTTAATCATGTATCATTGATCTTTCGTTTCTTGCAGGTACGATGATGTTTATCATCTGTCAGCATCCTTCATCGATGGGAAAACAGGCGAGACACGCTCGCGAGACATCAGCCACTCTGTAGCCAAGTTCTTTGACGAGACCGGAACACTATGTGCAGACCTCTTTGAGCCGTTGATTAAGCAAGTGAAACAGAGCCTTGACACGGAGAAGAAGAAAAACTAATGCAGGGAGGGTTGTGTGTGGGAAAATGTATGTGTGTGCTTTGTTGCAGGTGGAGGGTGAGAATGCTTCGAATTTTTGGAGATTGAAAGGGCTGGACTGGAAGGTGGGTGGGTGGGGGAGACAATTTTTGTAGGGGATATAGGTTTAGGATCAAAGGGATCGAGTTTCAGGGATGGATATTAATCAAAAAACAAAATCGCCTCCAGGGCTAGTGGGATTTTCGTCTGCTACCCCTGCAAAAGGTAATCCATTTGAAATAAGAAGACATTCTATTTTCAATCTTTAATGCCTCAAATGTTGTGCCCAAATTAATGTCTATCTCTGAAATTTAACAATGAGAGTCAAGAGGATGATATATGATTTACAGCATATGTAAAAAAAACAGTGAATGGGCTTGTAAAATTACAACTTTTTTATTTCGGGCTTAAGGGCAAGTGGTAATTTCCATCTTAGGGTATGGGTTAGGGTGGGGACGAAGGAGGACAGATTTGATATACTGTAAATCTTGAAATTAACGCGAGCATGAAGTAAATGCGAAAAGTGCAAGTCATTAATTAACTTCGTATTCATGTCTCCAAAATGACTATCAACAATAAGACGGCTTCACCGCACACTTTGGATAGTGGAAATACCAACATGAATATAAACACGAACACAGTTTATTGAGCAGCAGTTGTAACAAGTATATAACATTGTCATTCAAAGAATAGGAATTACACAATGGGTATCTGGTGAGTTATCACTGCTGGGGTTAAGAGTTCTACCCACTCGTGTGAAGCTTGTTGACACCTCCGCATACCAATCAGTGAACTGTTGGTTCAGTTATTTTATTGACTTTGAACTTCCCTAATGTAAACATAAAAACTGTGTGTTGTTTTTAGGAAAACACTGTTTATTGTTTTTTACGGAAGTTCTCTACTCAATTCTAATATGTGGTGCTATTTGCTGTTTGATTGGATTAAAGTAAGGTTGGATTAAGGTAAGGATATGCATCATTGCACTGGGGATGGGGTCGGGGGAGTCGCATTGATACTGAGTTGCATTTTGGGCTAGCAGTCGTATTAATTTGGAGACGCATTAATTTCCAGATTTACAGTATAAAAGGCAAGGGCATAATGCCTGGAATAGACTCAAATTGGACCAAAATGGAAGCAATGGTAAAACATTTGAAAGCAATGGTTTCGATTGAAAGTAAGCTTATTTTTAAGAACCTTTGTGTTTGGATCATTGCTTCTATGATGGTCTTAACATCTAGCTAAAGAAGAAATAACAGCTCCAGGGTAACTAAACTTATGTGTGAAGATAGACATAGTCCATGGATAGAACGTGGAGTTAACGTTTGTATGAAATCTTTTGTTGTATGGGATGTGAATTGTTCCAGCTGATCGTCGTAATGAGAGATGTGTCTTATTTCGGAGCCATTGGTTATGTTGTTGTTTATGTTGGTTGTTTTTGTGTTCCCATATGTGTTTTCCATCAGCTCCAATCTGGAACATGTTATTGCCTTAATCAGCTGTACCTCAATCTGTGTTTTCATCCCAATCAGGCTGAAACTGAGATTGTATGTTTTGTCATTGTCATACATCATGAAATAAAAAAGTAATTCTTCATTCATTTTGTCATTAATTTATGAAAACAGTTGTGAAAGTGAGTGAATCTTTGTTATCAGCAAGCTATACTTGGTTGTATCCAACTGTAATGCTGCTGGGCGGTCGGGTAGCCTGGTGGTTAAAGCGTTCACTCGTCACGCCAAAGACCTGGGTTCGATTCCCGACGTGGGTACAGTGTGTGAAGTCCATTTCTGGTGTCCCCTGCTGTAATATCGCTGGAATATTGCTAAAAGCGGCGTAAAACTAAACACTCGCTCACTCATTAAGCTGGAATATTGCTGAGTGCGACATTAAACAACAAACCAAACAAAAAAAACATTAATTTCAGTGAAGAAATATGACATTAATTTGTTTATATATGCGCAGCTGCACAGCTGTTGTCTTGTGCTAAAATGCTAAATTAGAACGTAGTACACCTTAAATTGGACCATAAACAAAAATGTTCTACACTGAAATAACAGAACCCATCCACAAATCCTTGTATTGTTATAAAATATTTCTGGATTAATTAACATAGGACGAGTGTCGGACATACACCGTCCCATTAAGATATATAGGATAGTACATTTCTGACACTTGTGTGATATTCAATAATCCATGTAGAAATATTTAAACAGCGACCTGGGAAACTAACAGGAAGTTTAAGCTCTAAACTCCCACACGCCAAACAACGTATACAGTAAACTACGGTTATAACGAACACGCTTATAACGAACTGACGGATATAACGAACTTACTTTTTTGTCCAGACTATTTGCTGTGGTTATGCTGTATATATGCATATAACGAACCACGGCTACAACGAACTAAAATTAGTGGTCCCTTTGAGTTCGTTATATCCGTAGTTTTCTGTATGTCTATTTTACGAACTGCGCACAACGTTAAGAAACGGACGTAAAATGAACGCATTTATGTTGACAACCGGTCTTTGAAACTCAAACTGTGAGAATGGAGTGTATTGAAGACCACCGTCGTGGGGAGTAAGTTTGGTTTAACGCCGCTTTTAGCAATATTCCAGCGCCATCCTCCAATATCCAGTGTGTCTCCATCTAATTAGATCCGAAGGGATTCCGAGTAAGAATATTGGTCCCCAGCAACCTATGCTTGTCGTAAATAGAGGATATTATATGAGTGTTCATGTCACTGTGTTTACGACGCGAGTTTCTAAATTTCGATATTTCTCGAGCGAGAGCAAAGGAAACATCGGAATTTAGGCACGAGTGTCGTAAACATAGAATGACATGAACACGAATATAATGTTTAATTTATTACCGAAGGAGATGTCTACATACAGAGACAAATTTTAGTGTTTAAGGTTACACACAACCAAATGTTTTCCCATAGACTTCTATAGTAACGTTATATATTTTTTTAAATAACTAAGCATTCAACAGCTATTACCTGTACGTGTGTGCACAGTTTGGCCTTAGCGCAGCAGTATAAACATAAAAAATGACTAGCTTAGCCAGCTCCTTTTCCGAGTACCGGAAGCTAAACACAACACCCCCAGTTTCGCACCAAATGTCACCTACCTGAAAATAGCTGTGGTCACATTCAGCATTAGTCATCATGTTGAAAAAGACAGAACTAAATATAGAAAAACATGGTCAGTTTTAATAACTGGATGGATGTACATTTAAAAGACATAAAAATCTTACAGAATATCCTCCAATCACAGCCTGCAGATATCTCGATCTGCACTGAAGGCTGGTTCTGATTTGGTGTAGTTGAACCTTAAGGACAGCAAGTCGAAAACAGCAGAAATACAATTTGTCGAATGACGTTGACAATCTTCAGCTATGACGTCGTTTCTAGTGTAACCTCATTCCGACCCTCACGTCACAATAAGATCCGAATGACATCAACAATGCCGTCTGGATGACGGAAACAATGCGCTGTTGTCTCGTGACGTGATATGACCCTACGGCACATATAGAGAATCTTACCCGAGTGTCTTTTGATATCAAATATATATCAACACGAGTTGATAAAACCGGAAAAAAACTCCGAGGCTTATATCAAAAGACACGAAGGTGAGATTTTATTGATCATCCAACATCATTCTTCCAACTTTTTTTCAGTTTGTATACAGTAATAAGCAGCGTCTACTAACAGTACTACTAACAACTTTAGTAGCAGTGCCATTAGTGATGTCATTTGATTGTGACGTCATGGTAACAATGACGTCACAGTGGTCTGCAAAGCATTGTGATGCAATTTCATTGCAGCGATATCTACTATGTAGATATTGCTTGATATCACCCAAGCGATATCTCCTATGGGAGCCAGTTTTGGATGATAAATGATTTTTATTAACCCCGATATGTTTGCCCTCGTAGGTAATAAATGTAAAAATTGACTTTCACTGTGTGTGAGTCTCGAAGAGCCAAATTCTATGAACGTGGGAGCTTGCGAAAAAACATTGTAAACATGCAGGGGGTTTCTGTTACGAGTTTGGCGCGGTTCGTGGAAAGTTCTAACGATGATGGACAGTAATTACGCTCACAAAGCCCAGAGGCCAACGAGCCGCACCTTCCATGAGACACACGAAGCAGGATGCTATGAAAAATGGTGTTGCATCCGCATCATGTAACTGTACACGTCGCCTGCAACACATTCCGTTCAGGAAGTCCCACAGGGAGTCCAGGGTTTAAAACAATAATGATGACGTCATGCTATTGTTGTTGTAGTTGATTCTGAGCCAGGAATTCATTGACCTTTCTGATCGTGTGTTATCTGCAAGTAAAACTGACGCAACTTCAGGTCATTATCCAAGATTACAGAGAAATTGTACATCAACAATAAGTTGGAAGCAGACTCTCGAAACTGCTTATTCATTTAACATTAAGTTCACCTTCTTGCACTTAGGGGCGGTCGGGTAGCCTAGTGGTTAAAGCGTTCGCTCGTCACGCCGAAGACCCGGGTTCGATTCCCGACATAGGTACAATGTGTGAAGCCCATTACTGGTGTCCCCCGCCGTGATATTGCTGGAATATTGCTAAAAGCGGCGTAATACCATACTCACTCGCTCACTCATTCACTCTTGCACTTACGAGTCCCAAAGGTGCGTGTTGGAGCTGGGAGTGGGGGTGGGGGGTGGGGGGTGGGGGGTGGAGGATGGGGGAGGGTTTGGCTGTACTTGCGAAGCCAACAGGCTCTCATGATGTCTCCATTACTATTATATTTGACGGTATTCCACTAAACCTACTAAAATAAATGGGTTGGTCATGTGACTCGGCTAATCACATATTCCGGCCTTGACCCAGTAATGAATACCAACAAATAAACTTTATGTCGCCTGACCGAGATATCGAACAGACAACGATTCCAGGTTTTCAACGTCGAGCTGGGTTATTTAACGGCGCTACTTTGAATTCGGCACCGAACGTGCCGATATCGGCGGTTTCAAAAAGAGGTGGTAATTGTAGATCGTGTACCTCTGACTGACCAATCAGAATCGAGGAATTTCAAAATTCATGGTTCAGTGATTTTTATCCGGAATGTCAAACCATTCTTGATAGAACGGGTATATATTAACCGACACCAAGAAGAATTTTTAGTTTGCATACAATAGGTGACTTGATATACTTCAGTTATTTGTACCTAAATAACAAATCTTTTCGGAATATATTAAAATGAGATTCATTTCCCGTTACTTTTATGTCTAGAATGTATAAAACAACAATGTATAACAGAATGTAACACCAAATAATAAAATTTAAAAAACGAATTCCCATATCATCATGTTTTGTTGGTTTAGTCCCAAACTACTCACCAAAAAAATGGGGGGAATTATGAGCCTGGTGCTACTCCAGTCGCTGTACTGTACTAAAACATAAACGCACTATCAAAATTTGGTATAGAATTTTAACTGATAAGGAAATCCGAAATTAATATAAAAAAAGGTATGCCAGTTTATCATTCTGAAAGGACCCCATATTGCTGAGAATCTACCATGGACGTATTTTGTGCAACAAACACTTGTGGACTTACTGAATTGTTTGATAACCCTGTGAAAATGTTATACACAATGGCTCACTTCAAGATAGAATAAATATACAAAGATCAATATGTGTATTATTAAAAGAATTTTAAAGAAACTTTATCTTTTGAAAACTATCTCTTCCCAACCAAACCCTCTCCAGCTATGTACAAATTTCATCCCCATAATTTTGTGTGTGTGTGTGTATGTGTGTGTGTGTGTGTGTGTGTGTGTCATGCACTACCGTTTGTGGGTTTTCGAGTAATATCCGTGCACCTCACTTTAAGTATACACTTGTAAGCACATAAACAACCTCATAATTTCAGTTGAGGAGAATAATGGTTTGGTCGAGTAGGTCTGAGTGTTCTTGTAATTAAAGTTCTTAAAACGAAAATGAATGTTGTGTGATAAAGCACTTTAATGTTAAACTAATCCTGAGAGCAGAAAGTCGAGACTTGGCAGCCTAAACGTGTATGTCTGTAAGATAGACCTAGCGCAGGTGCAAGAAAGTCAGTAGGTCACGGAAACCGAGATGAAAGGAATCAGGTCACATCGCAATATCTCGGATATGTAGTCTCCCCAGGGAGCTGAGAATGCAAGTTGAAGGAACATGGACCTCGTGAAGAACCGGGTTAGAATTGGCCTTCAGCATTCTCTGGTCCAGACTAGATTATTTACAGACTGCCGTCATTTTGCTGGCGTCAAACAACAAACAAACAAACAAACGAATGTACACGCGCTCGCTGACCGGGGTAATAATTATTGCACGAGCGTATAAAAACATATGTTGTTGGGCATTTGAGCTACCACCTAAAACCATAAAAAAAAACCAAGAAATATTTTCGCATTTTGTTGTTTTAAACGTCGCGGTCAGCAATATTCAAGCTATATGACGACGGTCTGTAAATAATCGAGTCTGGACCAGACAATCCCGTGATTAATATCATGAGCATCGATACACACAAATGGGATACAATGACATGCATCAAGTCAGCGAGCCTGACCACCCCGATCCCCGTTAGTCGCCTCTTGCGACAAGGATAGTCGCCTTTAACGGCAAGCATGGGTTGCTGAAGACCTATTCTATCCCGGATCTTCACGTGTCTATATGTAACATGCCAAGACGCACCATATCGTATTATATTAAAAACAGTTAACCATGGTTACAATAATATTTCCCAAAGTGAGGGAGACTGGAAAAATATAAATTAACTTAAGAAAAACTAGGGTCCGAATCCCCCACATGGGTACAAAGTGTGAAGCCCATTTCTGGTGCCCCCAGGGGCGGTCGGGTAGCCTAGTGGTTAAAAGCGTTCCGCTTCGTCACGCCCCCGAAGACCCGGGTTCGATTCCCGACATAGGTACAATGTGTGAAGCCCATTTCTTGTGTCCCCCCGCCGTGATATTGCTGGAATATTGCTAAAAGCGGCGTAAAAACCATACTCACTCACTCACTCTGGTGCCCCTGCTAAAACCGGCGTAAAAACCATATTCACTCACTACCATTCTGTTTGTAACCGTAATCAAAATTGACACAAATCCACGCTCACGCTATTAACTACTGATATTATTGTCAATTTGAGAGTAAATATGTTCCCCCTGAAAATGTGTCCCGACCCCCCCCCCCCCCCCCCTTCTCTCAAGTGTCTCCCCCTCCTCAAGTTTCTCCCCCTCCTCAATTTTCTCCCCACAATATAACATAATAGGTTCTAATTTCTAGAGATATCTATTCCATCGCTCACATCAAGGTATAGCGGCGGAAAGGGTCCTTCACGAACTCAAGCAGAGGACAAATGGACGTGCGCTCTACCGCCCCTCCTAGCTACCCGCACAAGACAATCTGACTTCCTGTACATAGATCTGCACGCAGAACGCATGTTGCCTTCTCTCATGCGGAGGTAACCCGGTATATTTACGTATATTTCCTGGATTCTAACATTCCTCATGCTAAGCCCGTGGAACGAGGAAATCTGCCGACTTCCGGTGGAGAAAAATAACTAGTTAATACACAAATAATGACTTTGTTGTTCTCCAGCCATCGGGCGATTGTTTTCAACCAATTACGTCACAGTGACATAGGAAGATCACGTGACACGAACCAGCTTCCCGCCCAGGTGAAACCCATGACTTACGCACACGATCATCGTGTAAAACATTAGTCTGTAATCAACTTGAGGTCCATGTGCTTGGCTTTGATAGGTAACAAGAGCCTAAGTTGATTACACGTGATTGGATAATTGACGTCTGTGTTACTGCATCGACTCGTTCAGGTGCAGTAAACAGGTGGTTGTTGCACGTGCATCCCGTGTTTGGCGTGGTACGATGCTGTAACAAAATCAACATTCGTCGACAGTAACACAGCATCTCGCTGGAAGATAGAATATGTATAATTTCGCATATCCTTAGGATTTTTGTTTGTTGTTTAACGCCGCACTCAGCAATATTCCAGCTATATGACGGCGGTCTGTAAATAATCGAGTCTGGACCAGACAAACCAGTGTTAATATCATGACCATCTATCCACACAATTGGGATCGATGACATGCATCAAGACAGCGACCCTGACCACCCGATCCCTTTAGTCGCCTCTTGCGACAAGCATAGTCGCCTTTAACGGCAAGCATGGGTTGCTGAAGACCTATTCTACCCCGGATCTTCACGGGTCGTGTGTATAAAATGGGTAATGTATCTATGTTGTATTGTAGGCCGCTTTTGGCAATATTCCAGCAATATCACAGCAGGGACACCAGAAATGGGCAATGTGTCTATGTTGTATTTTAGGCCGCTTTTAGCAATATTCCAGCAATATCATAGCAGGGGACACCAGAAATGGGCAATGTATCTACGTTGTATTTTAGGCCGCTTTTAGCAATATTGCAGCAATATCACAGCAGGGGACACCAGAAATGGGCAATGTATCTACGTTGTATTTTAGGCCGTTTTTAGCAACATTCCAGCAATATCAGATCAGGGGACACCAGAAATGGGCAATGTATCTATGTGGGGAATCGAAAAATGTCCTCGGCGTGTCGAGCGAACGCTTTAACCACCAGGCTACCCTACCGCCCCTACATTTAAAGAATACATTTTTTATATCACCATATGTTCCCTTTTTGTCTCCATCAAGGTAAATAATGCATGCTTTATAATGTTGTGGAGTCACGTTAAACATTATAAAAGCAGATAGTCATTATCCAATTAAACCAAGTTAATGGGACAAAATTACTGACATTTCGAACTCATGTAACCCTGGACGTATTGCGCGGTACGACCTGGTGAACCAGTGTTCCTTGACCTCAAACTCGGCTTCGTTCCCAGAGAGGGCCTGGGTTCACCCTCATACCCTGATGTGCATGGTGACCCCCCTTGACGATCAACGACCCCACGTCGGCCTAAAATGTCAACTATTTCATCTTAATGTCAGCGTTTACTCCTGCGGTTGATTTCGTCATCGTGTGACCTTTTGAGTCTTCTATTATGCAATACTATATCTATAGGGAAGGATTGCTGTGACATTGTCTCACGCTGTCCTGCATTCCTGGACTGGACTTGCCGTTGAGTGAGATTGCGAAACGCTAACCTGTACCTAAGTTCCATTCAGATTTACATTCGGAAGGGCACTCGATTAACCAGTAGGTTATCTCGGCCGGCATTGAGCGGAATTCATATTGGAACTGAATTTACTATTTCATAATTCACGTGATACTCAAAAGAAGTTGAGGAAGACCCGATTTTTTTCATATGACTATAGACCGCCTCCGTGGTCTGGTGAGTGAAGCGTCTGTCCGGTCGGTGTTCGATCCTCGGCCACGTCATACATAACTCTTGGTGTCATCGATCCCAATTGCGACGATCGATGCTCATGATGTCAATCACTGGACTGTCTGGTCCAGACTCGATTATTTACAGACCGCCGTCATATGGCTGGAATTTTGCTGAGTGCGGCGTTAAACAACAAACAAACAAACAAACAAACAAAACAAACTCTTGGGCCCAACATACGACGTACGAGTTAACGTATGGACCCAGCATACGACGTTGCAGTTAACACTTGGAAGAGACATACGACGTACCAGTTAATACTTGCACCCGACATACAACGTACCAGTTAACACTTAGACGAGACATACGACGTTGCAGTTAACGCATGGACCCGACATACGACGTACCAGTTAACGGTTAGACCCGATTTACAATGTTGCAGTTAACGCTTGGACCCAACATACGACGTTGCAGTTAACCCATGGACCCGACATACGACGTCCCAGCTAACCTTAACGCTTGGACCAGACAAACAAGAGATTGATACAATGAATACCGATTAACGTATTCGGGGTACGTTTATTCATATTGCAGCCGGTTGTAGAGTCGCCGTTTCTCGCCCTAGTATCCTACTCATTTCCGTCTGCCAGTGTGACCAGCCGGTACTACTTCCAGACGCCCTTCGCGACAAGCATGATGCTGGATTCCCACGATGGTACCTACACTGTACCGGTAATGTATGTATATGTACTTGCTCACATGGACAATGATTGACTAATCAGTGGCCTTACAGATCCGACTTCAGAGGCGGCCTGAGTTGAGTGAGCCGAACGCCGTAGCGCTCTGGAACGTGGGATTTCCTTTGATGCAGCGGATGTCTATAGCAGTAGTAGTAGTAGTAGTAGTAGTAGTAGTAGTAGCATCAGCATCAGCATTAGCATTAGCATCATCATCATCATCATCATCAACACCATCATCATCATCATCATCATTATTATTATTATTATTATTATTATTACCAAACACTAGCTGTTGTCGTCACATTGATCACAGTGAGTCTGTGGTATTTCTGGCGCCATGCAAAAACCACAAGCGACATATTTCATGAGTGAAAAAAATATAAAAAATCCCATTTTTAAGCATTGTTTTTGTTCAATTGTGTTCAGGAATATGTTTTAACGCGAAACAAACATCTGAGGACTTCCCATACGGGTCATGCCAGAACGACCTTTCATCCGACCAATCAGAGCGTCGCTTACCAGATCAAGAAAGTGGCAGTCGGAATGCGTTTTCTGATCATGCAACCTCGAAAAGGTTAACACGGGGTCTTCCGAGTGTCAGTTACGGGCTGTACAACCGAAATCATCAAAATCATTGTCTATCTCTCGCTTTAATGTGATGAACATTAGACTGGAAGATATTTTGCATATCCCGTGGGAAGTGCTGCCATACAAAGTCGGCCGCCATTCCAGACTGCCCTTTTGTTCAGTTTTAAAATTATGAATCGAGAGTTTTGTTTGTCAATCTTGGACGCGACAATAAACCCCATTTCACCTCACCTCCCTTTGTTTGTCAAAATATATTTCCAAGCGTAGTCTGGAATGGAAGTCGCCAGAAACTGGTGCCGTAAAGTTCGAGAACGTAGCTCTCTGATTGGCTAATGTCGACTTCTTGTTAATCATAACATTGGTCGGTTAAAGTTCGCGAGAGGTCGATCTGACGTGACCTGTAATGAGATGTCCTCAGCGGTAGTGAAAAGTAATATCTGATTTTAATGACAATGAAGTAATTTCCCAAAAAGATATGACCGTCTCCGTGGTCTAGAGGTAGAGCCTCCGCCCGGAGAGCGGAAGGTCCGGGGTTCGATCCCCGGCCGCGTCATACCAAAAAGACGTTAAAAGATGGTACTTGTTGTTACCCTGTCTGGCGATCGGCATTAAGTGGCTTAAACAAGGGCTGGTCGGTATACTGTGTCTGAGTGGGGTATTCATGTAAAACTGCGACAAGGTATCTCAGTGGGCTAGCACTGTAGATCGGTGTTACATGTAGTCCGCACTAGTACAAGCAGCCACATGAACTGGAACAGTACTGACTTTAAATTGGGATTGTAAACTGAAAGTAAACTGTTTGTATCTAACACCACACACTCACTCGCCCTCTCGCTTACGCACACACATCCACTCACTCACTCACCCACACATTCGCTCAATGCCTTACCGCCACTACAATGCCCCCCCCCCCCACACACACACACACACACACGCCAGACCTCCCCCCCCCCACACCCCCCCCCCCACACACACACCCCACACACACACCCCACACACACACACACCCCGCACACACTAACTAACTCATTGGTGTTCTGAGGTCAATGTCCATGGCACTTTTAAGCTTCCAGGGCGGATATAGCATTTTTTTAAAAAGATATATAAAAAATCGAAAATATCAAAATCCTCTCTCAGATAATTGTACTGCCTACAACATACCACATTTTTTTTCAAAAGAAGGGGTAGGTCCGGACCCCCTTAACCCCAAACCAACCCGACCCCCACCCCACCGTCCGCCTATGACCTTGACCTTTGTACGACCTTCAATCACCTTCCTGCAAAACTAAACTACTCTTCAGTCACCAGATGCTACGTGTTTACTACGATTTACTTGGTTTGCGCCAGAGACCATGTAATAGATATTATATGGCCTCTGGTTGCGCGTAGTAAACCTGATACACATTAATCGTCATTAAAGTAATAATTTCGTGTCGAAATGTAGACATCTCGTACGAAATACGCTTCCAAATATTCCGGAATCACTTATTGCCAGTCTGAGATATTATCTTTGTGAAAAAGAACGAAGAATCTTTTCCATTGAAAAGAAATATGATTTACCTCACGAACATCAAGGGGTTATGACGTCAACGCCTGGACACTGTAGCCTTATTTCAGACCCCTTTTTACGGTCCGTGAACACATAACGTATACACGTGCTACCGCTCACAGCGTTCTTATCACGCACCACGAGACTCCCGGGGATTTGATTGGATAAAAACGCTGGGTTAACTTCCGGTTGTTGTGCGATCAGGCGCCGTGCAAGCGTTGTGTCGAGATATCGCGGCTAATCGCGAGATAAGGGGAGACAACTCCCACTGAGGGCATCGCCACAATACCAGTCTGTTCTTTCGATGGGTGGGCACCAGTCAAACAACCTCAGACAAATAAACATACGATAATGTGAGAATATATTGTGATAGGAAACAGGGCGATAAAGAATCTTGTGATGTGAAGAAAGTCGTGTGATGAACAAACAAGTTTGTTTATCCCTGACGGCATGGGGCTCTGCTCCTCTTGAAGACATAAGAGAAGACAACGAAAAACCATCCTGACACCGTCCATCAATAAAAAAAACCACCAACGCCAGACTTTGGATTTATTTGTCTAGGCTTCGTTTTTCAAACAAATCTTTTGAATGTTAACTTTTATACTGTCTACGCCATTTATTACATTATCTCGACCGCCTCTGTGGTCTAGTGGCTGAGCGTCCGCCCGGAGAGCAGAAAGTCCGGGGTTCGATCCCCGGCCGCGTCATACCAAAAGACGTTAAAAGATGGTATTTGTTGTTACCCTGACTGGCATTAAGGGGCTAAAACAAGGACTGGTAGGCTCGGTGTCAGCATACTGTGTCTGAGAAGGGTATTCATGTTAAACTGCGGCATGGAATCTCAGTGAGCTAGCACTATAAATAGGCATCAGTCCGAACTAGTACAAGCAGCCACACACACAAACACACGTACATGCATGTCGCTATATAAGTGCAATAATCTTGGACGCGGCGTTAAACCCCAATTCACCTCACCACTACATTATCTCTGATGTCAAGGGAGATTTAGAAGCACGAGATAGTATCTATTATATTTATTGTAAGGGAAATCTAAATTTGTCATTTTTCAGCGAAGTTTTTAAATGTGTTTACTTTATCGTGTACCGGGTGCATCGGGATTTTTCAACGGTGTATCAATCTTGTTAATTACCACGCATAGCAATATGGGTGCCTCTTGGTTTATGCTGTGCCTCCATCGCTTTCACAATGTTTACGCGAGGGTATGTAAATCGCAGTGTTTGTGTGAAAATACACTTATCTAATGAAGCTATGCCAACGAAGTACATCGCTGATCAAATCAGTATGAATTATTGTCTGAGATGAGTCATTGCGTGCTTAAAGAACTATTTCAAGTCAGATAACATGTACTTTAAGTTGTTTTTACTCCTTTGCATTAACAGATGGGGAAACTTATGAGAATTGCGATCGTTGACTAGAGGTTGCAGCTATTACCCGACAAAAAATCTTTTGTGTGGGTTTGAGAAAAATCGTCATGATGACGGAATGGCGGCGTCGCGGAGGCTACGAAAACAAAAATCGTCTTTAGTTTGTGGTCGATATGGCATTTCAGTCCATCCTGCTGGCTGACTGGTCAGTGGTCACAATCGGGCAAACCTTGCATGGTTTGATAACTGGACCAACCTGTGCGGGGTCTTGGACTGAGTGGTATAAAATACACAAGAAATAGGTACAAGCTATAATGTTGACAAAACAGTGAAAGAATGTCGCGACATAAAGGTAGCAGAATTGTCAACCATGGTGACGTCAGTTACTGACAACAATGTTTTAAATAGTCACTGACAACGATGTTGACATAATATGTCAACATCGTTGTCAGTAACTATATATCAACATCGTTGTCAGTAACTATATATCAACATCGTTGTCAGTTACTATATATCAACATCGTTGTCCGTAACTATATGTCAACATCGTTGTCAGTAACTATATATCAACATCGTTGTCAGTAACTATATATCAACATCGTTGTCAGTAACTATATATCAACATCGTTGTCAGTAACTATATGTTAACATCGTTGTCAGTAGCTATATGTCAACATCGTTGTCAGTATCTTTATGTCAACATCGTTGTCAGTATCTTTATGTCAACATCGTTGTCGGTAACTATATATCAACATCGTTGTCAGTAACTATATGTTAACATCGTTGTCAGTAGCTATATGTCAACATCGTTGTCAGTAACTATATGTTAACATCGTTGTCAGTAGCTATATGTCAACATCGTTGTCAGTATCTTTATGTCAACATCGTTGTCAGTATCTTTATGTCAACATCGTTGTCAGTATCTTTATGTCAACATCGTTGTTAGTAACTATATATAAACATCGTTGTCAGTAAGTATATGTCAACATCGTTGTCAGTAACTATATGTCAACATCGTTGTCAGTGACTATTTAAAAAAATGTTGTCAGTAACTATATATACTGACGACGACGTTGAAGACAGTCACTGACAACGATGTTGAAATATAGTTACTGACAACGGTGTTGACATATAGTTACTGACAACGATGTTGACATAAATATACCGGCAACGATGTTGAAATATAGTTACTGACAACGATGTTGACAAATAGTTACTGACAACGATGTTGACATAGAGTTACGGACAACGATGTTGACATAGAGTTACGGACAACGATGTTAAAATATATTTAATGACAATGATGTTGACATATAGTTACTGACAACGATGTTGACGTAAAGACACTGACAACGATGTTGACATATAGTTACTAACAACGATGTTGATATATAGTTACTGACAACGATTTGGATATATAGTTACTGACAACGATGTCGACATATAGTTACTGACAACGATGTTGACATAAAGTTACTGACAACGATATTGATATATAGTAACAGACAACGATTTGGATATATAGTTACTGACAACGATGTCGACATATAGTTACTGACAACGATGTTGACATAAAGTTACTGACAACGATGGTGATATATAATTACTGACAACGATGTTTTGAATAGTTACAGACAACGATTTGTATATATAGTTACAGACAACGATTTGGATATATTTTCTAGTATTATTGTTGACAACCATTCAGTGACAGGTACTGACGTGTAGTTCCATGGAAGAATTACTTAGAGAAATTCTCTTCTAACTTATGTCCAGGGGGAATCAAATCAGGTCTTCGGCGTACCCACTGTGCTACCCCGCTGCCCTAGATTCCGTTTAAGTAATTCACAGCAGATCATCAGTAGTCTTCTGTAGCCTTTCCAAGTGGGTTCCGACCTTCAACTATGACACGATTTAAGCACGCGGGCAGTCCCGCGTTTATCCAAACAGTCTTATCTTCTGCACGGGATCAAGTGATGGGCGTGGTGTGGGCGTGGCGTGCTTTAGATATACATATGTGTCGATAAACATACACCAGCTGGCCAGTGGAAAGTTTTGACAAAATCTAAACATTAAAGAAAACTCGTGTTGAAAAGATGTAACATTAGCAGACCGAGGTTTGAAAGTTGTTGTAAAAATAGACTTTAAATTAAATCGATTTGACAGAGAGAATGAAAATACGATGTTCGTAGAGTTAGAAAACAGGATGCATTTTATTGTACATAGACTCCCACTCGGGCCGTGTACAGAAACAAATTAACACATTAAACATTATGACAGTTAAAGATAGCACACAGAAATGATAATAATGTGGTAATCTGTAATGGGGGTTAACGCCGCGTTCAAGATTGTTGCACTTATATAGCGACGTGCATGCACTAGTCGACTAATGCCGATTTTATAGTTCTAGCCCACAAACACCGGCCGCTGTTGAACATGAATACCCCACTTAGACACAGTATACAGATTCCGACCAGACCAGTCTCTGTTTTAGCCTCTAAATGCCGAGCGCCGGCCAGGGTAACAACAAGTACCATCTTTTGGTGTTACGCCGGCCGTTATCGAACTCCGGACCTTCCGCTCTCAGGGGGCATGCTCTACCCGATGACCACGGAGGTGGTGTGATAATAATGAGACACAATGTCAGAGTATAGAGTAATAGCACATTT
Organism: Haliotis cracherodii; assembly: GCF_022045235.1. Taxonomy (NCBI): domain Eukaryota; kingdom Metazoa; phylum Mollusca; class Gastropoda; order Lepetellida; family Haliotidae; genus Haliotis; species Haliotis cracherodii. Next base: position 30,661,161 of record NW_027266330.1, on the reverse strand, counting down.
CCAACATGTTGTGTATAAACGGACTATAAGGGCTAACAAAATGACGTTAAAGGATGGTACTTGTTGTTACCCTGTCTGGCGCACGGCATTAAGGGGTTAAAACAAGGACTGGTAGGCTCGGAGTCAGTATACTGTGTCTGAGTAGGGTATTCAAGTTAAACTGCGGCATGGCATCTCAGTGTGCTAGCAATATAAATTGGCAACAGTCCGGACTAGAATAAACACACACACACACGCACGCACGCACGCACATACACACACACACACACCATATATAAGTGAAAAGACGGTGCTTGGATGCACGGGCGAGGGCAGGGAGGTTCGTGATGGATATAGGACGCCAAGGCTGTTTTAGACACAAAAGACTGTATTTCTGTTGGTCAAGCACATGGCCAACACTCCTGGTCGGAATGCCATTGAGGTATATATGGAAATTGGAAAATAGTAAAGGAAACGAAATCGAGTATAATAAAAGTGTAATTAAACAACGAAACGAAATAAGGCTCAAAAGGCTTTCTGACAATAAGTGTAATAATCTTGGACGCGACCTTATCCCTAATTTCACCTCACCTCACCTATAAGGGCTGAACAATCAAGGAACGAGGTCAGTAGGAATTGTAAAGCAGTGGCAATAAATTGCTTTTGGAGATATGGGCTGGAAATTATAATCTTATGGAAGCATAGAGAGAACTGTCAGGCGCGTTGTCTTCATCTTCAACCTCTCCTCAGGACTGTTTCGAAAAATGGAGTGTCCAAAGAAATTCCTAAAAAAATAATTATGCTGCACAGAGTTGAAATTTTTTTAATTGCGTGCGACAAAAAGGATATTGTTGCAAAGTGTTTTTCTAAAAAACAAAACATTTCAGGTTCATAGTTTTAAATAAAAAATAATCTGGTCATGTAGCTGTAGCTGAAAAAAATATGTAATTTCGATACAAAAATCCGGTAAACATCAAAGAGCTTTCCTAAAGTATATCGTTGTTTTTCTACGCATTCGTAGGATATCGCTGTTTTCCCATGCAGTGGAAATATATCCTTGTATTTCTACGCAGTTGTAGGACATCGTTGTTTATCTACGCAGTTGTAGTTCATCGTTGTGTTTCTGCGGAGTATGGAGTGTAGTATAGGTTGCTGTTTTCCCATGCAGAGGTAACATATCCTTGTATTTCTACGCAGTTGTAGGACATCGTTGTTTATCTACGCAGTTGTAGGACAGCGTTGTGTTTCTACGGAGTATGGAGTGTAGTATAGGTCGCTGTTTTCCCATGCAGAGGTAATATATCCTTGTATTTCTACGCAGTTGTAGGACATCGTTGTTTATCTACGCAGTTGTAGGACAGCGTTGTGTTTCTACGGAGTATGGAGTGTAGTATAGGTCGCTGTTTTCCCATGCAGAGGTAATATATCCTTGTATTTCTACGCAGTTGTAGGACATCGTTGTTTATCTACGCAGTTGTAGGACAGCGTTGTGTTTCTACGGAGTATGGAGTGTAGTATAGGTCGCTGTTTTCCCTTGCAGTGGTATTATATCCTTGTATTTCTACGCAGTTGCAGTAATTCGTTGTATTTTCTACGCTATTGTAGTATATTGGGTTTTTTTCTAAGGAGTTGTAGTATATCGTTGTATTTCTACGCAGTTGTAGATAATCGTTGTTTTTGTACGCAGTTGTAATATATCGCTGTTGTTCTTTGCAGTTGTAGTAGATCGTTGTTTTACCCAGGCGTTTTAGCACATTGTTGATGGTCTATGACGTTGTAGTATATTGTACTTGGTCTCCGACGTTGTAGTATATTATAGTTGCTTACGACGTCGTAGTATATTGTAGTGGCTTACGAAGTTGTAGTATATTGTAGTTGCTTACAGCATTGTAGTATATTATAGTTGCTTACGACGTAGTAGTATATTGTAGTTGCTTGCGACGTTGTAGTATATTGTAGTTGCTTACGGCATTGTAGTATATTATAGTTGCTTACGACGTTGTAGTTTATTGTAGTTGCTTACGGCATTGTAGTATATCATAGTTGCTTACGACGTTGTAGTTTATTGTAGTTGCTTACGACGTTGTAGTGGCTTACGACGTTGTAGTATATTGTAGTTGCTTACGCCGTTGTAGTATATTGTAGTTGCTTGCGACGTTGTAGTATATTATAGTTGCTTACGGCATTGTAGTATATTATAGTTGCTTACGACGTTGTAGTTTATTGTAGTTGCTTACGGCATTGTAGTATATTATAGTTGCTTATGACGTTGTAGTTTATTGTAGTTGCTTGCGACGTTGTAGTGTATTGTAGTTTGCGACGTTGTAGTATATTGTAGTTGCTTACGGCATTGTAGTATATTATAGTTGCTTACGACGTTGTAGTATATTATAGTTGCTTACGACGTTACAGTACATGTATATTGTAGTTGCTTACGACGTTTTAGTATATTGTAGTTGCTTACGACGTTGTGTTATGGTGATGCTTACGACGTTATAGTATATCGTGGTTGCTTACGACGTTGTAGTATATTGTAGTTGCTTACGGCATTGTAGTATATTATAGTTGCTTACGACGTTGTAGTTTATTGTAGTTTCTTGCGACGTTGTAGTATATTGTAGTTGCTTACGCCGTTGTAGTATATTGTAGTTGCTTGCGACGTTGTAGTATATTGTAGTTGCTTACGACGTTGTAGTATATTATAGTTGCTTACGACGTTATAGTATATCGTAGTTGCTTACGACGTTGTAGTATATTGTAGTTTGTCAACGACGTTGTAGAATATTGCTGCTGGCCTACTATGTTGTTTATTGGTTACCAAAGCGACGGTAGAGGAACCACAGACGTTGTGAAGCAAGCTACAAACTCTGCGTCGTACGCTGGACGGACAGACTACGTGAAGAAGGCAGGAGGGTGTTGCCACTGTAGCCAATGTGTTACATTGGAACTCTGTAGAATACGATAACCACCTCTCTATTGAAAATAACGACGTGCTAAATCTATCTTAGGATCAACATACTCGTGATAACCGCAGACAATTTCAGATACTATATAAATACTAAATCTGGGAGGGATATTTTTAAAGAGGAATTTCCAAAAACGAGTGCGGATTTCCCATATTTCATCAGCGCCTGGAGCCTACGCTCTCCTAAATTGAACTCTGACCGAGTTCATATGTTTACATTCCCCGATTTCTTAGGTGTTTACAGCAGTATTTCATTTACAAAGATTCCCTTTTTGCTGTTGCAACATCCACCATCTTGATTTACATGAGCTATCGCGAGATGTGACACATTTCGTTTCCAGAGTTCCCGCGGCTCCTGACCCGAGTTTTTGTATCTCCATTAATAACGGCGAAGCGGAAGGGAAGTTTACACGACTTTCCTTGGCAGACAGTCAACGTTAGACATTTTAATGTTTGTACTTTGGCAGTGTCTGAGATGCGGAAGGAGAAGTAGTCTATCTACCTGAGCCTGGAACTCGTCAAGACGAGCCTCATGGGTCGCAATCACAGAAAACCTCTAACAGAACCCTTTAATCTCTCAGACTGTTTCAGAGGAGACTTCACAAACGTACAACGTCCTATTTACATTACAACTCGTTGTGGTGACCTTATCGAATAGACGCCTGCGTATTCCGTTGTCGTAATAACAGAGCCCATCTTTCGTCAGGTTGTAATTGAACGTTTAATACTTGGTGTTTACATGTGATGGGGCGATCTATTGCTGTCCGTGTGTATTTACCTGTCAACTTACCTGTAAGAACACCTGTTCGCCCACCTGTCAGAACTGACACTGCTGTGAAGGAACACGAAGGCTACACCTGACAAAAGTTATTTTCATGAGACGTGTTTGTATGTTTAAGACCTGGAAACGTTTTCATTCGGGTTATAGTCAGCACGTGTTGAGTGAGAGGGTGAATGCATTCGTCACCACTCGCCCCTTTCCGTAACCTGCTATTCGGCTTGTCCCGGAATAACACGAGTTGGTCACGAATGAGGGTGAATGTAGTTTTACGCACTGTCGGCAATATTCCAGGTTTATCACGGGGGACTGTAAATAATCGCGTGTGGATCATGTAAATGTGTGGCCTCCTACCTCGTTGCATAATCTCTTTATCTACTTAAGGTGGAGGGGTTAGTGAGTGATTGAGTTTGGTATAACGCCGGTTTGAACAATAGTTTAGCTCACGTCATCTCAGCTTAGTATGGGAGCAAAACCTGAAGCGACTTTGATTTGAACCAACGAGCGCAGGTTTGGTGCAAAGATTTCTACTCAGGGCTAATCCCGGACTCGAACCAACGGTCAGCGGATCCTGGATCGACCAAGGGACACAACTTCTGGTCAAGGAAATCGACCAGAAACATGTATGTGTTGAATGAGGGTAGTCGATGAACGTTCGCGCTGTCGACTGGTCGTTGGACCGTGTATCCAGTATTGCTACACTCAAATAGCGCAGCCCCTTTTCCGCAGGTGACTGACTACCTGCAGAGGGTTCGAATCCAATATTCCATTCCAGTATGCCCCTGTGCCGTTAGTAACTTACAATTCCTCTTTCTCTCTACCTTACTGTCTCTCTGTCTGTTCCTCTCTCTCCCTCTTTATCTTTCTACTCTCTCCCCCTCTCTCTCTTTCTCTTTCTCCCCTTCTCTCTCTATGTCTGTTTCTCTCTCTCCCTCTCCCTCTCCCTCTCTCCCCCTCTATGTCTCTCTAACTGAAATACTGTTCACGAATGTGTTATCACTCACTCACGCACTCACTCACTCACTCACTCTCAGTCACTGGTTTGTGTGGATCTCTCTCAGTCACTGGTTTGTGTGGATCACTCTCAATCACTGGTTTGTGTGGATCACTCTCAGTCACTGGTTTGTGTAGATCAGTCTCAATCACTGGTTTGTGTGGATCACTCTCAGTCACTGGTTTGTGTTGATCACTGTCAATCACTGGTTTGTGTGGATCACTGTCAGTCACTGGTTTGTGTGGATCACTCTCAGTCACTGGTTTGTGTGGATCACTGTCAGTCACTGGTTTGTGTGGATCACTGGTTTGTGTTGATCACTCTCAGTCACTGGTTTGTCTGGATCACTCTCAATCACTGGTTTGTCTGAATCACTGGTTTGCCTGGATCACTCTCACTCACTGGTTTGTCTGGATCACTGTCAGTCACAGGTGCGACGTGCATGCACGTGTGTGTTGCTGCTTGTACTAGTCTGGACTGATGCCGATTTTATAGCGCTAGCCCACTGAGATACCATGCCGCAGTTTAACATGAATACCCCACTCAGACACAGTGTGCTCCGAACCGATCTTGTTTTAACCTCTCAATGTCGAGCGCCAGACAGGGAAACAAGTATCTTTTAAAGTATTTTGGTAAGACGCAGCCGGGGATCGAACCCCGGACCTTCCGCTCTCCGGGCAGCCGCTCTACCACTAGACCACAGAGGCGATGTAACGTTCTTGAAACCCAATTGGTTCCTAAATAAGTTTTGCTTTTTTCTAAAATGTGTAAAAGAAAAGTCACGACCAAATCCGTTCATATTTCTTTCCTATCTAATTAAACGTCAACTCAGGAGAACCAACAACAGGCCGAGTAAACAGCTGGCCACATTATAGATATAATATGTGATAGTCTTTGATTACCTGATTTAGGTTACCAACCCTGGCTGATAAAAAACTTGGATTGCCTTGCAGGACAGCTCACCAGTCGGTCATTTACATACGCGGGTCTGTGATTCGTTTTAATTCTATAACCCCAGCATAATGGTTGGTTGGTTGGTTGTTGTTTAACGCCGCACTCACCAATATTCAAGGTTTGTACAGCGGTCCGTAAATAATCGAGTCTGGACCAGACTATCCAGTGATTGATATCATGAGCATAGATCTATGCAATTGGGATGCGATGACATGCATCAACCACGTCAGCGAGCCTGACCACCCGATCCCGTCAGTCGCCTCTTACGACAAGCAAGTCGCCCGAGCATAATTGAGTGAGTATGATTTTACGCCGCTTTTAGCAATATTCCATTATCACACATTTGGCTTTACACATTGTACCCATTTTGGGATCGAACCTGGTCTTCAGTGCGACAGGCGAACGCTTTAACCACTAAGCTACCCCACCGCTCGGTCCATATTGGACAAACGATTTAATTGCGAAGTTCTCAAATCAGCTGTTCTATTAACTAACACGTTACTTATACTCCTTCGGTAGCTATTGTTTTTAACTTATGAAATATTGAATTCGTGTGTGACTTTACAGAAAGAGGTTTTTGATGATCATACTATCGACCATTGGTTTGTCTGCTCCAATCAGATTAGTCACTGCAGACAGTTCTTATTTGCGTAATAGAGGCGGTAGGGTAGCCTTGTGATAAAATATTCGCTAATGACTCTGAAAGCCCGTGTTCGTTTTCCCACACGGGTCCATATCAAAAACATAAAACTAGTTTTAATCGCTCGCCTCGTCATCCATCTCTGCAAACTTGCAGTTTGTCTGAATGATGGTCAAGAAGAGAACTTCCCCTGTTTGTTTCAAAATTGTCATTTCCGTCTCATAATAACTTTGATATAGCAACAATTGCTTTCCGTAGCGTTTAATTGGCTATCCGAACAATGGCTTTTGTGTTTGTTTCTATAAACCTAATAACATTAGACCATGCCGGATTATTACTCTTTCCTGACTGGCTGAAAATAGAATGGACAGGACTTGTTGACTTGCCATGAATGACGTCACTGATTTCGTACTGTTGTCTACAGTTTCGTGTGCCAATGCTTAATAATCAATCTATGAAGTTATTATTATAGACCCATGAAGATCCGGGGTAGAATAGGCCTTCAGCAACCCATGCTTGCCGTAAAAGGCGACTATGCTTGTCGTGAGAGGCGACTAACGGGATTGGTTGATGCATGTCATCGCATCCTAATGGCGTTGATTGATGCTCATGATATCAATCACTGTATTGTCTGGTCCAGAATCGATCATTTACAGACCTCCGTCATATAGCTTGAATATTGCTGAGTGCGACGTTAAACCACAAGCAAACAAACTGTCAAGTTATTATGGTTGGTGTATTAATTCATAAGAATGTACTCCGATATATTATTGCGGTTATGGAGTTAAATAACTATGCCGTATCAAGGAGCGTATGCACTTTGTAAAATTTCAAAAGCTCATGACTCATAGGGTCACGAATCATACCGTGACCTTCTTCGCACACATCTTTATAAATACACACCCTATAAATTCTGTCAGTTGTCTTCTCAACGAAATGATGGCCCGACAAGGGGACACAACTCTATAAAAAAACCAACGTTGTTGCGCTTTAAACAACATCTTCCCGAGGCATGGGTAACCGACTATAAAAGTCCAGTTTCCACCCTTGCCGAACTAGGCTGTAATTTCTGAACTCGATCGTACTACCACGTACTATTACGAGTTATGTCCCTTCTATGTCCGTCCTATTGACCAATCAGATTCCACCTCTCATATCACTTGCATTTGCTTCAAACAAAATGGCGACGCCCTGTCAAGACGATCTGATCGATAATCAAAATCTATAGTGTGGTAAAACGGTTCCTACTTCGCGAAGAGCATCAAATCAAGTGAGCACCTTGATTCAAAACATGAAAAGATTTGGGAAATATCGTTTGACACCGAGTTGGCGGTATACATGTTTTGCAAATCCTGCAATCGCCCGAAATCTGCACCCTAGTTTACGAACCGGATGCCGATTTCGTTACGCGATTTTGATTGGACAATGCATAGACTCGTTAGTCCAGCCAAAATATAACTGTTATAGTCAGTTAACTCCCTTGCCTCGGGAAGATGTTTAAACAACAGCACCACCTTGACGATCCGTGGGCCTTTCCAGACAGGAGGTGAAATGGGGTTAAATGTCGCGTTCAAGATTGTTTCACTCATATAGCTACGCACATGGGTGCGTGTTTGCGAGTCCGGAGGACCAATGCCGGTGTTTTAGTGCTAGCCAACTGAGATACCACGACGCAATTTAACATGGATACCCCACTCGGACAGAGCACACCAGAGCTTGTTTTATCTCCATAATGCCAAGCGCCGGACAGGGTAACCACAAGTACCATCTTTTGACATCTTTGGATATAAGACGGCCGGGGATGGAACCATCGATCCTCCAATCCTCGGGCAGACGCTCTACCCACTAGACCACGGAGGCGGTCACCTTCCTGACAGGTGTATTCGAATGGAATACATCAAAATCACATTTCTTCACTCACAAAACAGAATATACAGGGCAACTGATCAAGGAATTACGCAATTTATTTTCAATACGCAGATAACAGAAAGATTCTAGCCTGAACTATATATTTACAACCAGAAAAGTAACAACGAGGTATATATTATCATCAATATAATCAATATTATCATCAACAAACTTATTTACATGAGTTCAACAAATTGCTGACACAGCTAAAATGACCATTAAGGAACGTCTCACTCAGACACGTGTTTACTGATGTGCCAGCGTGTGTCCCCTTAACGGACAGGACGCACGTACAAGCTATATACAGTGGTATTATGAAACACGCACGGTAAACACACTGAAAATAAAATAGTTGAACCATTTGACAAATTATTATATATTCATTTAATATTAATATCAAAATATAGTTTATTTGGTACTAAAATAATATGTTACATCAATCTTACGGTATATATTGCAAAATATATTTAGAAATACTTCACTCGTGACGAAAATTATGGTTCTGTTGATGAAAGTATTACATCAGCATAATACATGCAATAGAAATATTCAAGATATTTTATTCATTTTAGACTGCTCAATTACACGTAAAGATACGACTTAGGTCAAAAACGGTTTATTATATTTGAGTGGGTGAGTAAGTATGGTTTCTCGACGCTTTTAGCAATATTCCAGCAATATAACGGCGGGGGACACCTTCGTACTCATGTCGGGAATCGAACCTGGGTCTTCGGCGTGACGAGCGAACGCCTTTACCACTAGGTTACCCAACCGCCCCTTATCATCTTTGAATAGACATTGTGCTCGTCTTTACTGAAAGCGGCCCTATTAGTAATCGATATGTATATATATTGACGTATTTATAAACAATTCCACTTAATCAAACTTGTATCCTACCCATAGATCCGATGTGTACACTGACCGTCAACCAGTAATGGCGATGTGCGTTATTAACATTTGCGACCTGAAACGAAGTATTAAATATATACACTATTTACATACACTTTAAATATGTACAAGCTGTTGCGGTGACCTTGACCCGGCTTAACTGACGTTACGTATTATACAGCACGCTTATTATCATACATCATAGCTGAGACTAATACATTTAAGAAATGATCATATCCATAACTATCAAATTGGATAACTGTAACAAGATATTACTATTGATGGACAGCAAAAACCAACATATCACATCCACCTGCCCAACTGAAAGCACACCCTGACGTGGCCTGCCGTCAACTCTAAACACCACTTGCTCCCACGGCTCCTCACACCGTCACTGGTCGCTCGTCTCGCGGTGATTGGAGGGTATTTATGATGTTATATACCTTACGGAAACTAACATGTTGTGTATCTTAATCATGTTTCCCAATTTCCATTTGACAAAGCAGCAACTGACATCTTGACGATGGCCGCAATGACTGCTACGTTTCACCGGAAGCTGCTGCCAAACGTGCCACAGCGAAGCCAGCTCCGCCATGACACGGTGGCCTTGACCTTGATCCATGACCCTTTACCCATATTCTCAGTTTTTAGACAGCTTGGGAGGAAGCATCCTGTTTCGGCCTTCGACTCCTGTTTGGTTTTTTCGCTGTTTCCTCCTCTTTAACCTCTCAAACTTCTCCGTCTTCCACCATTTCCTCACCAGCCTAGCCAATCGTTTCATGGCGTTGCTGTACCTGTTGACGTCGGTTGAAGACTTCGCCGCCTTCTCCTTCTCCGGCTCCTTCAGCTCCATCCATCGTGACCTTGACCTATGGACCACTCTCTGTGTACGTTTCAGCGTTCGGAGCAGCTCCCGAACCCGCTTGCAGAGCTGTGAGTGTACTTTCCTGCACTGAAAGAGAAAGATGTCAAGTCAGCATAACAGTCAACGTCAGACAAAATGATATGATATTATCAAATCCACTTTCGAGTGGTAGATGTGTTCGGTCTTGCTACAACAAACAGATTGGTTCAATTATACATTGTATATAGACGATTTTGTCTCGAGGCTAACACTGTTTCAGCGTAGGCGCCAATCTTGCGTGAAGACAAGCGTTGCGTCGCTGCGTGCAGTTTAATCCTGTGATTCCTTACAATACAGCATGGGGTAGTGGGGTGCTAGTATACCCGGAATCCCCACAAGGGGGTACTGAAATCATTTCTGCCCGGAATCCCCCACATGGAGACAAACATGGGGTATTGGGGACCATTTCTGGCCGGAATAACCCACGGGGAGACAAACATGGGGTATTTGGGACCATTTCTGGCCGGAATCCCCCACAGGGAGACAAACATGGGGTATTTGGGACCATTTCTGGCCGGAATCCCCCACAGGGAGCCAAACATGGGGTATTGGGGACCATTTCTGGCCGGAATCCCCCACAGGGAGACAAACATGGGGTATAGGGGACCATTTCTGGCCGGAATCCCCACAGGGAGACAAACATGGGGAACTGGGAACCATTTCTGGGCGGAATCCCCACAGGGAGACAAACATAGGGTACTGGGAACCTGATCTGGCCGGAATCCCCACAGGGAGACAAACTTGGGGTACTGGGAACAATTTCTGCCCGGAATCACACACGGAGAGACAAACTTAGGGTACTGGAGACTATATATATATTTACAATGAGGCCCAGAACAATGCTTATCTTAAAACCGTGTAATATAATCTTACCAAAGCATTCTGGACTTCAGTTGGATTCATTTTGAATTTTATTCCATAGGTCTGGTGATAAGCCAGAATGAAATAATGGTATAATAAGCGTTAGGAATTGGCAGTGGTCTTATAGTCCTTGCTAAACTGCCCGATAGCTAAAGTATCACAATGACTAGTTGAAATTTGCCATTTTAAAGGGTTTTGCTATTTGTTTATATTGTAAGGACTAGTAGAGTAAAACAGTCCGTTTCTATCGCTGATAATCGTACCTGACTGTTTAGAGTGAGTGCGTGAGTATGGTTTTGCGCCGCTTTTGGCAACATCACGGCGGGGACACCAGAAATGGGCTTTACACATTGTACCCATGTCGAGAATCGAACCCGGGTCTTCGGCGTGACGAGCGAACGCTTTAACCACTAGGCTACCCGACCGCCCCGACTAGAGAGGATAAGCGATGCGATAACGATGCTACTTTCAACAAGGGGTCACTCGGTATGCACTAGGTGGAGAGGATGCTGCGGTCATATCCACCCAATGAGGCCTCCACACATGCAATAGCAAAAAAAAACGAGGTGGTGTTCTTTATGTGTCATAAGGTTTGGTTATATTTTCTAGTGATTGCCACACTTATCGCAAGGTGCAGTGAAACCATTTTTAAAAAATCGTTGATTCATCGTTCATGTATGTTTGGGCTCCGACTATTACGACAAGCCGTAAATGATGAGTCTACACTTCTTTGAGAACCACCGGCGTTACAATGATGCTATGATATGGAATTCTGTCAATGAAATGTACATCACCGGAGCAGATACACGTGTGGATGTTGTTATGGTAATAGTTAACTCAACTCGGGATCTGGAAACTCGCTCAGGGGAAGCCATGGGGCGTCACGTGACGTCATGTCTGTTTTCACTGCTGATCATCCTAACTCAATTATACCATCTGGGCATCCCATTAGCCGCGTGTTTGTCGTCTACTCATGCTATTCATGGCGTTAGGGAGGCCTCCTGTTTGTCGTCTACTCATTCTATTCATGGTATTTGGGTGGCCTCCTGTTTGTCGTCTACTCATGCTATTCATGGCGTTAGGGAGGCCTCCTGTTTGTCGTCTACTCATGCTATTCATGGTATTTGGGTGGCCTCCTGTTTGTCGTCTACTCATGCTATTCATGGCGTTAGGGAGGCCTCCTGTTTGTCGTCTACTCATGCTATTCATGGTATTTGGGAGGCCTCCTGTTTGTCGTCTACTCATGCTATTCATGGTGTTTGGGAGGCCTCCTGTTTGTCGTCTACTCATGTTATTCATGGTGTTTGGGAGGCCTCCTGTTTGTCGTCTACTCATGCTATTCATGGTGTTTGGGTGGCCTCCTGTTTGTCGTCTACTCATTCTATTCATGGTATTTGGGAGGCCTCCTGTTTGTCGTCTACTCATGCTATTCATGGTGTTTGGGTGGCCTCCTGTTTGTCGTCTACTCATTTTATTCATGGTATTTGGGTGGCCTCCTGTTTTTCGTCTACTCATGCTATTTGGGTGGCTCCTGTTTGTCGTCTACTCATGCTATTCACGGTATTTGGGATTGTCGTCTACTCATTCTATTCATGGAGTTTGGATTGCCCCCTGTTTGTCGTCTACTCATGCTATTCACGGTATTTGGGATTGTCGTCTACTCGTAGTCTACTAAATCTAGCCATGATGTTGGTATAGCCGCGTGTTTCTAGCCAACTCGTGCTAGCCACGATGTTGGGTTGGCTGCGAGTATCGGAAAGGGGTCACGTGGTTCTAGGGGTAGGTCGAGGGGAGGGACCGGGGTGTTGGGGTGGCCATTGCGGGTAGGTCCTGTTGGTTTAGGGAGAGTTGTACCTGAGACTGAAGACCCAGGTCACGGATGCATGGAGTAATTTAAGATAAAGCGTGCCTCAATCTCAAAAGTCTACAGGACTAGTGCCAATTTCTAATGCTGATAAAACCACTGGTTCCATTGTTTCAGTCTGGCTCTTCACCAGAACTGTGGACAAAATTAAAAAAATGAATCCAGCTCAAGTCTAAAATGATTTGGCAAGTTTAGATTTTGGCAAGTTTTAAATTGCCTCAGGTGTAAAATAAGCGTTGTTCTGGGCTCCATTTGGATTATATTTTTTATCTTGTATATATACAAAAAAAAGTACATTAAATTTTATTTTTATTTGTAGAACTAAATGTCAGTCTAGGGCATATGTACCTGAGACTTAAGACACAGAGCATGTAAGACAGGGCACGATAACTCAATGTGTTTTCATGGCAGCACCCCCAGGACTAGCGTCTCTCGCCCGGCGCCAGACATTATCTGTGTACGGGGCGGCGCGGGACAGGGGAAGGGGTCCTGCCGTACGCAGGTTACAACATGGCGGGACTCGCATCAGCTATTCCCTGAGTGACTGATAAGCCCTTCCTACATACGCAATTAAGCCACTGCCAGCAGCTAAAAGCGTTACTACGCAAAGAAAGATCTAAACACGAAATGAGGAAACGGCGTGTTTATCACCTGGTTAATAAAAACAATACTGCTATGGATACATCGACAATGAAGTCAAATCAGTGCTATTAAGTCGGGGAACGAAACGTGTATTAAATTATCTAGGAGGTGGTGAGCGAATTTGGTGTAGCATTGCAGTCAGTGCCATAGCTAGTTCATCACCCAGACTGGCGCAGACAAACCAGTGATTTGAAACGATAAGCGTAAGAAATTATCTGCGCAGTCGGGGTAAGACAACCCACAAACCAGCCACGTTAGGCACTTTAACCAACCAACCAACCACCCAACCACCTAACCCCCCCCACCCCCCACCCCCCACCCCCTTCCTTACTTACATCCATCCCAACTGCGTTAATCATCCCTCTGGAGCATTGCTGAGTACGGCGTTAAACAACAAACTCAACCGTCCCTTAAACACGCAGTGGGTGATTTGATTCTTTGCAGCCGATCCGTTAATGCTAATATTCACATTCTGTCAACATATATTTAATGGTAAACCAAATATCTCTGGTAGTTGTGATTCCGTATAGTATCGACAATCTTTCAATCACGTATGCCATGGTGAAATATCGCCGGAGATTATCTATATTGCGCTTCTATCTAGCAACGCTGGGCCAAATCAGCGACCGGGGACCGTGCGTGGGGCTTCAACACGTTCGGCAGCCGCGGTGCCTGAACATGTAGGCTATCAGATGCTACCTATGTTATTTAGTCGTGTTCTCGTCCATTTCTTGCCACATGTAACCGTGGTTTATTGCCAAATGTAATGCAGTCTGAGATGAGAGTCGATAACTTTAAAGATTATACCGGCATCAGTCAGTAAATACGTTTTTTTTCATTGAATAAAATCACCCCCTATCTCACGACTTATCACTCCTTCCGGCGGTTTACCTCCTCGGCACTGTTTCATGTGTGTATTATTACGCGGGTGTGTGTGAGGAACTTGCTGACCCCTCCCAGTTCCCGTATAGCAGGTGGTATGGCAGACCGCCAGATTCCCCCCCCCCCCCCCCCCCCCCCCCCCCTCCTTTCTCCTCTGCGTCGACCGTGCGTCAATTTCACCACTGCCAAGCAATCACGCTGCCCCACGAAATCAAGTTTGCAAAAATATCGCCGTTTTTCCGTGAATGTTTCGGAAACGACGTACTATCGTCTAGACAAGCTGCAAATGGTCTTGGCTTTATCAATCTGATTTAAACCATAAACCCACGCTTTTCCCAACTTACAATGATTAAATCAAAGGTTTTTCACTTCGCATTACATGTGTATACACCGTCTTTTAAATAGATATACATGCATGCGAGCCAGGAACATGTTCTTCCAGACATTTAATAAGGCAATGCCTTCCAGATAAACTCCCATTTTGTGTCTTCCCGTGTTTTCGTATTCAGGGACTCCCTCAAAATCCAAAATATCATTTTTACACAACAGGGTCAAGGCTTCCGATTTACGAATGAATTGATAACGTAGACCAATTTCTGGCATCGGACCAATGAATAACCCTGTCCATTCCGTTATCCGAAACGTAAATGGGATTTGATAAGATACCAGGAATTCCCGAAAATGTTTCTTGATAAAGTCCCCGAAATATGTCCGCCTATCAGATACTGGGACACTGATGAGGCTTGCTGTCTACTGTCTAAGGCGTTATAAATCACATGAGTGGTCACGTGTCAAACATATCTGTATCAGCATCAACCACGGAGGATGTAGGTTGATATCCTACACTCGGTTGGAGATTCTTATATAAACTATTTACTGAAATGATAGCCTCAATGTTTGTTTTGAGCAAACATGAAACAGCGACAACCGGAAGCAATTTGCTCCACACATCGCGGAGGGCGGTGTGCGGAGTTTTGAACGACCCACATGCACGCCAGTTATCTGTATTAGTATCCTTTTAGAAGTTTTCGGGAGATTTATTTTAATTTTAATGTAACATGAAATAATGTACTTAAGACAAAAAAAGTAACATCTGCCATTTCTAGTTGATTTGCACCTGTGTGACTGCTATTTGATTTGATAAACCACTCAATGATCATAACCTGCTTCGTAGCAGGTGGTTTTAGGTGCGAACGTTTCCGTTCTTCTAGTGTGAATTAACTGTAACACTTTCATTGCAATGAAATTGCATTCCCTTTAATTCCAAAGATATTTCTGTATTTCGCATAGTTCATGGGAGGATATTTAATAACATCATGCCATTAATTATTATTCGTGTTATCATCATCATCATACATTATTATTATTATCATCATACATTTATTATGATTATCTCCATCATACATTTATTATCAACATTATCATTAACATCATCGTACATTTATTATAATTATTATCATCATACATTTACTATCATTATTACACATTTATTATCATTATTATTGGTATATACGGTGAAGTCTCAAAACAAGTCAACGTTAACCACATTGTCTTACTAAATTGTGTCTAGATAGTATGAGAAAAAGACGGAAAAAACTGGCATAAGAAAGTAATTCAGAATTGAATTGAATTGAATTGAATTGAATTTGACCAAACAATTATCAAAACGTTATCAACACGTTACCATGGACTAAGGGCTGAAAGTAGTCACCAAAACCCTACAAACTTAAGGTCCTAACTCAGCAATGATACCCATATCAAATACATCACCATCGAATAACTATATCTTGTTTGTTTCATTTTAGCCATCATCGGTGTGTTCTTTCTTCCGCCTGGCAGTTTAAAAAATAATGATGAACACGAATCGATCGTATTAATATAGAATACATAACATAGAATATAGACTAAAGAAATCAAGGACGGACATTGACTTCCTCTTGTGTACAGTTGATTAATGCATCTAAACAATATTTTAAAATGGCCGCCAAGGCGAGCATTAAAAATGAATTTAAATTATGCAACTTTTCACTGGTTTGAAAATAGGATCGGCCGGAAAAGTTAATCTTTTTTTTTGTGTGTTTGTTATTTAACGCCTCACTCAACAAAATTCCAGCTATATGACAGTGGTATGTAAATAATCAAGTCCGGGCTAGACAATCCAGTGATTGACATCATGAGCATCGATGTTCGCAGAGCAGCTTTGTTTTTATTAGCCAGGTGATAGACACACCGTTTCCTCATATCGTGTTTAGATCTTTCCTTGCGTAGAAACGTTTTTTAGCTGCTGGCAATGGCTTAATTGCGTATGTAGGAAGGGCTTATCTTTCACTCAGGGAATAGCTGATGCGAGTCCCGCCATATCTTAACCAGGGGAAGAGTGGACTAGCGAAACAAAATAACCTTGGTCAGACTTAATTAAGAGTCAACCCAAAGGAAGAGAATTTATGGATGTCAACTTCTTTATTATTAGGAACACATATGTTCCTCATAACCGAGGCAAGAGAGTTAACTGACTATAAAAGTCTAGAACTAGGCTGGAATGATGGAGTTACATTTTGGCTGGACTAACGTGTCTATGCATAACTTCTTTGATAGGCATTTATCCTTACTGAGTCTATGCATAGTCCTATCAAAATCGCGCACCGAAATCGAAATCCGGTTCTGTCGTGCAGATTTCGGTCGATTTGCAGGATTTGCAAAGCATGTGCACCACCATGTGCACTGTCAGCAGATATTTCCAAATCTTTTTATGTTTTTAAGGTGCTCACGTGATTTGATGCATTTTGCAATGTAAAACCCGTTTTATCACAATATAGATCTTGATTACAGATCAGATCGTCCTGACTGGGCGCCACAATTTTGTGTGAAGCAAACGCAAGTGATACGGCAGGTGGAATCTGATTGGTCCATAGGAGATGCTAAACGGGAACATAACTGGTAATAGCCACTGGTGGCGCTACGATCGAGCCCAGTAATTCCAGCCTAGTTCGGCAAGGGTGGAAACTGGACTTTTAAAGTCAGTTAACTCTCTTGCCTCGGGAAGATGAAGTCAATCCGACATCTAGTTTAAAGAAATACACCAAAAAAATGATCGCAAAATGATAAACCTTACCCGTTTGGTTGCTTTCTTCCCTATCTTCGTGGACTGTCTAAGAGTCACCTCCAGGACGGACGTCTTTTCCCACATCTCAAGACTCTGCCGATGAGCGAGACGACTCTCTACAAATGTACAACATCAGATTAGTAAAATGTTGGTTGTTGTTAAATGGTTCAGCTATATGACGGCAGTCTGTAAATAATCGAGTCTGGACCAGACAATCCAGCGACTGACATCATCAGCATCGAACCACACAATTGGGATACGATGACATTCATCAGCCAAAACCAGCTAGCCTGACCACTCGATCCCGTTAGTCGGCTCTTACGACAAGCATGGGTTTGCTAAAGACATATTCTATCCCGGATCTCCGACGGTAGATTAGTGAACGATTTAGTAAGGTTTCCCGGGTTTTTTTAAACAATATTAACTTGTGTAACAGCAGGTGAAATGGGGTTCAATGTAGCGGTCAAGATAATTGCACGAATATAGCGACGTGTGTGTGTGTGTGTGTGTGTGTGTGTGTGTGTGTGTGTGTGTGTGTGAGTGTGTGTCCCGAGTGCCAGGCAGGGTAAGAACAAGTACCATCTTTGAACGTCTTTTGGTTTGACGCGGTCGGGAATCGAACCACCGACATTCCGCTCTCCGGGCAGCAGATGCTCATCCATTAGACCCCGGAGGCGCTCCATGAAGTAAGGAGCTAAATGTGCCTGTGCATCATCCTCGAGTATCAAGGGTATTTATTGTGCATCCATTCTCGAGTCAAGCATACCCTGGAGCCATTTGCAACCATAGCTTTGTTTTCAGTCTGGTCCGAAGGACGGGACACTCGAAATAGCCGTCCAATCAAATAACACCCACGAACGAAAATAATTCTGTGCTAAGTAAGTGATAAACGAGAAAGAGATGGTGACGTGATTTTGGAAATAAACTATGGTTTCGATTAGGGCCATGGTATATAATACTATGAAATAGAAGAATAATACCCTGGATATTCAAGGATGTATGGGGGATGTCGCCGGAATGAACGAATGCTTCTGTTTGTTGTTTTAGCAGCAGTCAGAATTATTCCAGCTGCATCCCGATTCCTTGTAAATAATCTAGTGTGGTCAGAACGAACAAGTGTTTGATATCATGAGCAACCTTCTTGTCAGGGTACTATGACAGGCAGTCAACCAAACCACCCAATCGACCCCCGATCCATGTGGTCAGTTCGAGTGAGTGAGTGAGTGAGTGAGTGAGTGAGTGAGGTTTTACGCCGTGTTTGGCAATATCCCAGAGGGGACACCATAAATGTATCTAAATAATACTGTACCTGTGGAGTGCAAGGACATGCGTAGGGTACTTGCGTGGGTTCTAACACACATTCCCCAGGGGAAATCGTTTGGTATGAGTATGTTATATTCAATCACAATAAGAAAGTTGCAATCCATTAGATTCTGCTGAGACACAAGACCACCCATTACACTTGAAAAACAAACAGTGAGTGAGTGAGTGAGTGAGTGAGTGAGCAAAACAGACTAAGGATCATAATAATAAAATCAGGAGATCCTGCTCGGCGCAAGTGAAATGAGAAAAATGTATAGCAAGGCAAATTTGCTGAATATATATTCAATCACATAAAATGAACTAAAAAGGGGTCCATTTGAAAATCCTATTGTGATATGTGTGCCACACCTCTTGCATCAGAGAACTCTATTGCAGTTGCCATGGCAACACCCCAGGCGTACAGTAAGGTACTTACGAGCTTTTTGCTGAGTTTCAAATGGGTAGAGGCTGTATCGTAGGTGAGGCGCAACCTTGTCATGGTCGATGTCGTCACGTAAATGCTTAATTTCCCCCTCCATGATCTGGACGTACCGCAAGGCATGCGCATACTGTCCACTCTTGAATGTCTTGCTGCTGTATTGACCCTTCCCTGCCGTTGACAATCTGATTATCTGGAAGACGAATTCTCATAATGTACGTCTCTGAGTGAGTGAGTGAGTGAGTGAGTGACTATGTCTTTTACGCCGCTTTTAGCAATATTCTAGCAATATCACGACGGGGGACATCAGAAATGGGCGTCATGTGGAGAATCGAACCCAGGCCTTGCAAACGTGCAAACGCTTTAACCACTTGGCTAACCCACCGTCCTCCGAAGGTTTCCGAGCGAAGGCTGGAAGACGTATTCTAGACGCAAACGATGAAACAATAGACGTCCCATCCGGTACACCATAGCAGTACAATTACCACCAATTAGGATGTTTGCAGAAATCCCTCGAAGATCGCCGGTAATGTAAGCCCCGTTCTAATCGCTGCAGCGTTTTGTAAAGAGCGATCGATGACTATCTTTAAGCTATACCACTCGGACAATGAGGGAAAGTTGTCTCTTATCACTCGCATTGAATGAGGCCAGACCTTTTCTTTTTTTTGACAAAAGAAATTCAGGTCTGTAGCTTTTAAATAATATTTAACAGTAAATTAGCTCTTGTTGCAAACATTGTACTTATTTCTCGTTGTTGGAATAATATACCCATTGCTTTTCATTTTTTTCATTTTTTCACATTTCAATTTATTGGCTTCGGCGGATTTGAACACCTAGTGGCTAGTTTAAACAAATATGGCCAAATGGCCGTTAGCACTAAACACACAATGGCGGACAGTTTGGACAGACAGGTAAGTTTACCATCATTAAAGAAGATACTGGAATGTATACATGTTACTCACGAGTAGGTTAGCTAGCGTCCCAACTTCTCTCCGCACTGTCTCCATGTAAACGGACATTAGTGATTTCGGCGACCTAATTTCCTTCGCTTTCATTGTCTCCTTCCGCGTCCGGAACCGGAACTGAACTATGATGATCTCCAAGGTGCCGTAGCTGATGTTCTTCAGGTAATATTTCCCATCATTCTTGGACTCAATGTCGTTACTTGGCCATATGTTATTTTCTAAAATATCCAGGCTCTTTCTGTAATACTCAACATAAGCCCGGATCATAGTCTTCTCGTTGAACGTCAACTTGCTTGCGATCTCAATCTGAAAGTAGAAGATGTTTTGTTTGTTTGTTTGTTTGTTTGGCCGCCGCTAGACGTAGGTTTCAAATGTTTCATTTGGATCCGACGGGGTTAGCCTTAGTTTTCAAATGTAAGTTTCATTTGGATCCGACGGGATTAGCCGTAGGTTTCAAATGTTCAAGTTTCATTTGGATCCGACGGGATTAGCCGTAGGTTTCAAATGTTTAAGTTTCATTAGGATCCGACGGGGTTAGCCGCAGTTTTCAAATGTAACTTTCATAAGGATCCGATGGGATTAGCCGTAGGTTTCAAATGTAACTTTCATTTGGATCAGACGGGATTAGCAGCAGGTTTCAAATGGAAGTTTCATTTGGATCAGACTGGGTTAGCCGTACGTTTCAAATGTTCAAGTTTCATTTTGATCCGACGGGGTTAGCCGTAGTTTTCAAATGTAACTTTCATTTGGATCCGACAGGGTTAGCCGTAGTTTTCAAATGGTCAAGTTTCATTTGGATCCGACGGGATGAGCCGCAGGTTTCAAATGTTTAAGTTTCATTTGGACCCGACGGAGTCAGCCGCAGGATCGAACCCCAATCTCCCGCTCTCCGAGCATACGCTCTATCTTCTAGACATGTCACATAAAGCCAGGCAACGTATAAAGTTAGAATGAAAAGGTTATCAGCCGACTATTGCAAAATTCTTTTGCAACGATGGTTCAAGTATTGCAATCAAACAACAATAATGGTTATATCTATTGTGATGTAGTGAAACCCCGCTAATCTTCCCGATTAATCGATTTCTAGATAAACGAGTAAGCATTCTTATCAGTACTATCCTTGAAGGTGGAGTATCCCGATTGACGGGGTACGGACTAAGGGGCGTTCACCGTTAGTAAACTGTTCCTTTTGGTCTGGGGGCACAAGGCGACACAAGTCGCTGAAACGATTTGCGCACCTTGGGCACGCCAGAACCTATGATTGTGGGTTCGAATCCCGGTTCGCCGTGATTATATTTCTAGGTTTGTCAGCACCATACCCGTGCTCGTGGGTTTGAACAAATTGGTTAACGTCTGAGACCTGCATGACTTTCCTCCCACATTTAGCTGACACGCCGTGATATAACTGTAATACTGTTCTGAGCGGCGTTAAACCCAACTCACTCACTCACTCCTCGTGGTCTTCATGCGTACTCACTGCCACACAGTCGCCGTTGTTCAGGATCCCTAGGAACGACGCCGCTTCTCCCCCACAGAGACCCAGGTAGGCGATGATGTCGTTGGGGGTGGAGATTGGGGCGTTTCTCTTGCTGTGGACGGGTCGGGTCAGCGATGTCACATTGCCGAATTTCCTTCGAGAGCTGAACCCAAAAGCAGTAATTTAACATTCAACACATTTCAGTTCCTACTCTATTTAGGGTTATTTATGTCACAAATACTTATTTATCAATCGTTATCAATGAGTTTCGCCCATTTGTCGTGTAGGTACCAATAATTGTGGGTTCGAAATTCTAAATATGTTATCAGATTTACGGAAGTTTGGAAACCTTTTAGTGCCATTTTCTTCTTCTTCGTGAAATTTCAAGATACTACGTTGAAATTTCAAGATACTAAGTTGAAATTTCAAGATACTAAGTTAAAATTTCAAAATACTAACGGGAAATGTCCAGATACATACTAAGTTGAAATTTCCAGATACATACTAAGAAATTTTATCTTGAAATTTCAAGATCATTATCTTCAAAATTTCAAATTTTGCATCTTGAAATTTCAACAGAGCATTTTGAAATTTCAACTTGGTATCTTGAAATCTCAAGTTAACAAGTTGAAATTTCAAGGTATAATTTTAAAATTTCAACTTATTATCTTGAAATGTCAAGATCCTTATCTTAAAATTTCACACTTAGTATGTATCTTGAAATTTCAACGTAGTATCTTGAAATTTCATATAACATCTTGAAATTTCAAGAAAAAAAAAAGAAAACAAATGGCCCTAAAAGGCTTCCGCACAGATTTGTCAGCACCATACCCGTCGGTATCACCAAAGTGGTAAATGTCTTAAACATGCATCCATTCCTCCCACATCAAGTGTAATACGCCATGGTGTGCGTGAAATACTGTTCAAAGCGACGTTAAACCCAACTCACTCACTCACTCCTTCCTAGTTATCAAAATGTTGTTCATAATACAAGTTACCATATGTCACAGGTGTAACGATCCACCGAGATGGCAAGTAGTGTGTACAAATGAAACAATATTGCGCACTTGACTTTGAATTTTGGTCCATTTGAGACATACAGTTTTGGTTTAATTCTTTCATCTTCCCTCACGAGGCAAGCATGTCCAGTGCCTAGTTTGAGACTTTAGACGTATAGGCTAGTGGACACGTGTGTCTCGGAAGATGTAACTCTTAAGGCACTGCGTATTTCTATCAGGCCTATAGTCTGTCATTCAGACCCTGAAACAAATATATCCCATAAAGCCCATGCAAGTCTATAATAGTGGACAAGTCTAGATTACAGGACCTGTGAAGATCCGGGGTAGAATATGTCTTCAGCAAACCATGCTTGCCGTAAAAGGCGACTATGCTTGTCGTAAGAGGCGACTAACGGGATCGGGTGGTCAAGCTCGCTGACTTGGTTGATGCATGTCATCGATCCAAATTGCGTGGATCGATGCTCGTGATATTAATCACTGGATTGTCTGGTCCAGACTCGATTATTTAAGGACCGCCGTCATATAGCTTGAATATTGCTGAGTGCGGCGTTAAACAACAAACCAACCAACCAACCAATCTAGATTAGAGCAGTATCTGAAAATGAAGAGAGTCTCTGGGCTCCTTTTTAGTATATGTTTACAAAGATAAATTAACGACTCTCTTTTTTCTGTGAGATATGTTCATTTCAGAGACGAGATCTTAGTCTATAAGGTTTCCCCCGCAACCCCCTCCTCCTTCACCCCCATCCCCTCACCTATTCTCACAAGACACCGGCGCTCGTGTGCTGTTCATTTTGAAATTAAGGTGTTTTCTAACCTCAGACAAATTAAACACAATAAACACATTTGTCATTAACCACAAATTACTGTCTTAAGGTTGTACCTGATCATAGATAGTCTATGTGCGTCGAGTATGCCTGTTCGCGGCTTCAGAGGCTGTAATGAAGCACCTCATCCCCATCCTCTGCCAGATACCATCTCTACTTACGTGCTAACACACCGACACCAATAAGCTCTCTGTTAAATTATTCTGCAATCCCTCGCAATATAAAGTAGGAAGATTTACGCTTTTTCAAAACGGAAATAACGCATATAGTCCTCAGGAATCCGTATCAAGGTTGACTTGATGGTTAAGACATAATCTTAAAACAATAAATTGCTCTATCATAAACCGTTTGGCATACGTCTTAACCATCTTCCTGAATTCGCCGGAAACTATGTACCCTGACGCTTCACCTCCCTGGTGTGAAGGGATGGTGGAAGGACATACGGAAGTGATCAGGTCTTGCTCGGAAGGTTATATCACATCCGAGAAAGTAAAGAGTCCGGACGTTAATGTGAGTTGTTTGGCTACTATAAGGGACTATCTCACCGGGTGGCGGAGGAATTGGGCTGTAAACAGGCTGGTGGAACGCGCACACGTGCATTGTGCCTTGGATGGGTACTTAGCAGAAGGCGGTAAATCTGTGTCATGATTGTGGAAACATTTGTGCGTGGTTGGACTACAACGTTTGCTGGTAATGATGAGCGATGGCGTGGCTAGGTGTTTGGAGCGTGATGGTAACTTAGCCTAATAATGGCACGCTTTGGAAATAGGGTACGTCATTTTATAGTATTATGGCGAGCTACGTCGACATCAGTTACCACGAGAAGGTGGTGTTGACTCAAATAACCGCCGAGGAATTCAGCAAATGAGTAATCCATCCAATACACTTGAAGACAGGGAGATGTGTATTTGACATGGCTGTGATCGCAGAACAGGTTTACAACCATTCGACCGACTAATTCTACATCCTACAGAAGAGACGAACTCGGAATAATTCGTTCTTTAGCAGAACATGACATGACAGGAATTTCTTTTTAAGCGAAAGCCTTAGTGGCTGAGTAGGTTAGATCGCTAAATTTATGTGATGGTTACTGAATGCCTCACTCTGAGAGAGTGGGTTCGAATCCCGGATAGGACCTAACCCCCAAAAGTACAAGAATTTGTACTTTACAAAGGAAGAGTTAACCCAAATATAACATGCGTTACATTTGACAACTTTGTGTATGCACAGTTTTTTCAGTTAGTTCAAAGAATATAAAATAACGGGGGGAAAAGGATACACCTGAAAGTTAGATTTGACCCAAAAAATAGAAACGTTTTCAAAACGTTACTAAGCTGACAACAGTCGCCCGAAACACTGCAGAATTAAGACCCAGAACACGACTATGATACCCGTATCAAATAATCACCGTCGAATAACCATTTCTTGTTTGTTTCATTTTAGCCACTATTAAACATGGGTGTATATTTTCTTTTGTCCGGCTGTGTATATAGGTAGAAACGCATCTTCATCCACACCGTGTAGATTCCGGGTATGAATACAGGGACCAGCAGCCCATAGTTGTAGTAAGAGGCGACAAAATGGATCGGGTGTTTAGGTTTGGTTGATCGCATGTCATTGTATCGAAGACGCCGGAATTCGCTAGACA
The DNA here is from genome assembly GCF_022045235.1 of Haliotis cracherodii. NCBI lineage: Eukaryota > Metazoa > Mollusca > Gastropoda > Lepetellida > Haliotidae > Haliotis > Haliotis cracherodii. Next base: position 30,636,122 of record NW_027266330.1, on the reverse strand, counting down.
GAGTTGCGTCCCTTTCGCACGCTAGGAACCCATGATCGGGATTAGAATACCAGTTCGCCCTGATTTGTTTTTTTGTTTATCAGCACCATGTCTGTGTTCGCGGGTTTCACCAAAGATGTAAACGTCTGAGACCTGCATCACTTCGGGCTTTCCTTCCACATTAAGCTGACACGCCGTGATATAACTGGAATACTGTTCAAAGGGGTATAAATCCAACTCACTCACTCACTATCGGTTTGATAATGTTACATGACAGTTGAGTATTTCTCCATGCTTTTCTTACACTCCCGCCCCAATGAGCGAGTTTTATCACTAGCATTACAATATCCATGACGACCCGGGAGGATCCGGGTAAGAATAGGTATTCAGCAACTATACTTGCGACTAACGGGATGGGGGGGTCAGGCTTGGTGACTTTGTTGATGCAAGTCATTGTATCCCAATTGCGTGGATGGATGCTGATGACGTCAATCATTGTCTGGATCGGACTCGATTATTAAAAGACGCCGTCATATAGCTGGAATATTGCTGAGTGCGGCGTTTAACAACAAACAAACAAACAAACAAACAAACAATACCCATGCCACATCATGACAGGGGACACCAATAATGGTCTTCTCATATTGTAAGCATAAGATCGAACCTGTTACTTCAGCGCGACGTGCAAACGCTTTAACCACTGTGCTACCCGCTTTAGCATTACCCATTGGACAGTTGGATAATGGGTTATGATTGGTGCCTTAAGACTCCTGATTATCAGTCAATATCGGTCATGTGACTGCTTTCTCTTAAACAACCCTGTTTAAGTTTCGCGTCTGGACCCAACCACGCCAAAACGTCTACGCTATCTTGACTGGCAAATTCATCCGCGCCACAAATGTCAAGGCAGCAGTGTGTATTACGTCTTGAATGGATGTATAATTATGAAATGTCTAGGGACTAAGTTTTCTAGTAGCTTCCACAGCGGCACCGTTTCACAACGCTGGCGTCACACCATGATAGGTTTGAATGAATGGAACTATGTTTTATCTGGGGCGCTTCCGTGCCAGCGCCTCCGTCTGATAGGAAGGTGTGTGTTGCCGCCTCCCCTGACGAACCACACAGGCAGGTTGGGACATCTCAGGGGAACTATCAACCCTGTGGAAACGCTTAGTAAATCACGAACTCGATAAAGAAATAGGTATTTATCTCGACTAGATTTGATATTCACACTGGCTTGTGTTATATCACACAAGATGCGGGGCGGTTGACTTCCGGTTGGAACGAAATCAACCTGGCAAGGAGTGATAATGAAATAGCATCTCGTGTTGGCAGACTCAGAATCTAGAAAAACCTTAGCTTATATTATCGTCGAATCCAACTTCCGTTACTGTTGAAATAACGGTCTATTTTCTCGAGAGATAACACATATGGTTACTTTTCGGCGATTAGCTTGAAATGTAAAACAGATTCCCGCCCTTGCATGTCTCCGTTACATATCATCTACAATTAGGTCATATCGAAAACTTCACGATATTTTTTTTATCGTTTTTGGTATCGTTATGCGAACCTATATTCATATATTTTAAAAACATCATTGACCGGAGATCACTGAACAGAGATACACTGCTGGACAAAAGATAGTGACTAAACAATAAAACAAACCATAAATGGTTAATCGACGGTGATGTATTTGTATCAAAGATGTGTTTTCGACTTTGAGTTTGCCGTGTTTTGCAGTGAATGTTTTCAGCCTAGTAACGTTTTGAAACGTTTGTAAGTTTTTGGTCAAATCCAATTTTCAGTTGTATACTTTCTTTTGCCAGGCAGTATATTTACAATATGTATGGTCATAGTAACTTGATGGTAGATTGAACTAAGAAACAATACTGAGCCGATACAAAATATACCCCTATATATTTATTTTTTTATCGAGCAGGATTGCCCTACGCTGTTAGCATTTACAATCTACCACCAGGCTCGTCGATTTCGTTGATTAGTGTTTGTTCTCAAAATATCAACCGGAGCGGTGGGATAGTCTAGTGGTCAATGCGTTCGCTCGTCTCGACAAAGACCTTGGTTCGATTCCCCACATGGTAACACTGTGTGAAGACCATTTCTAGGAGACCCCCGCCATGATGTTGCTGTAGCATAACATCAACCAACCTATTATTTACAGACCGCTGGGATATATCTGACAAATTGCTGACTGTAGTATACGAAACGAAATTAAATAGCGAGTGAGTGAGTTTGATTTTACGCCGCTCTTAGAAACATTCCAACAATATCACGGCGGGGGACACCAGAATTGGGCTTCACACGTTGTACCCATGTCGAGAATCGAACCCGGGTCTTCGGCGTGACGAGCGAACGCTTTAACCACTAGGCTACCCGAATTAAGTAGAAACGATGTTCATGTGGTTTGTTGTTTAACGCTGAACACAGCAATATTCCAGCTATATGACGCCTGTCAGTAATTAATCGAGTCTGGACCAGGCAATCCAGTGATTGATCCACGCAATGAGCATCGATCTATAGGCAATTGGGATAAGATGACATGCATTACCAAAGTCAGCGAGCCTGACCACCCGATCCCGTTAGTCGCCTCTTACGACGAGCTGAAGTTGTTTGCTGAAGACCTGTTCTAACCCGGATCTTCACGGGTCCGATGTACACGTGAAGGATGTTTCCAGTCACAAGTATATTTTCAAGATGGCCTTGACCTTATTATCAAAGGATGAAGGACTGGCACAAGGTCATGGGCAACTCCCACATGGAGAAAGAGATGTAACGCCCTTCCTAGCGACCTGAAGCACTAGCTTCTCGCAATTTGTCAACGCCTTTGGAGACAGGGCCCATTGAATGGTCGTATCAGACCGTCCCATGGCAATGTCGGTATATATATATATATGCATGTCACTGTTTGATAACCACTTCCTACGACGCAAAAGATCACATTTCGTTACATGGGTTGGGTGACTTACCATCGGAGACGCTCCATCCCGTGACTTCCTTTGCCGTTGCTAATCGGAACTTCCCGCCGTGGGCACTCGCCGAGATCGAGGGGATCCGAGAACTTCCGAATGTACTCAAAGGCCGTTATGTCCATCATTCCCGAGGCGGCCCTGAATTTAATAGAAACAATTTTTGTCAAAAGTGCAGATAGGCTCTGTGTAAAAATGTCTTTCTGAAATGAAAATTAAAATCTTTATTTGGCAACTGGGCATAAATACGGGACTTTTAAGTCTATCTGAGGTTTTGTACCGTCCCGCGCCATGATTTGACTGGTTATTAAGTGCGAGTGTCTTAACGACTACCTTTACATGCATCACGTTCATCATTCGTAAGTCAATACATGTTTTGTTGCATCGTTTAACATATATGTACAAAATATATTCAAATGAGTTAAAAAAATACTACTGTCACAAAATGCCTTGTTTAAAAGTGGATTTTCGAAATATGTGCCATTTCAGGTAGGAGCTAAGAACTAAGAAAATAACTAATTAAAAATTATAAAAATAATTCAGAATATGTTTTTGTGTAGTGCACATTACGTCACACAAGATCGGTCAAATAGAGTTGAATCTGTTGAATACGTTTTTATCTCAACTGAAATTCCTGGACCATAAAACTGTGGCCACTAAAAGAGTGAGTGAGTGAGGTTTTACGCCGCTTTTAGCAATATTCCAGCAATATCACGGCGGGGGCACCACAAATGGGCTCCACACATTGTACCATGTTGGGAATCGAACCCAGGTCTTCGGCTTGACGAGCGAACGCTTTAACCACTTAGCTACCCGACCTCTCCGCCGCTGAAAGAATTTTGAATAAGCGCTCCAGAAAATCGGCGCCTGCAAATGTATGAATTTATTAGAAAGCTTATAATACAAAAAACCCCGTTAATTTTGTTTATCGACATCGGGGATTCTGACCTTTCCATCACAGCTAGTAGCAGCCTGTTGATAGCAATGCCGCAGAGCACCTGACATGTTTTAATAATCAACCCTATTGAGCTAATAAACACATATCTCATTCTCTCATCATGACAACGGGGCGTACTCATCGACTCATAACAAACCATAAAATTAGAAACAGGACGATTGTTGAAGGTCCTATCTTTTCAACTCGCTGAATCCCCAAACCAATTATATTAACACGTTGATCTAAATGCGAACGTTGAATAAGCGAAATCCATTTGGGAATCTTCAAAGCTCTGTATTTAAACCATTCTATTACAACCATTTGCAAGCCTTTAAATTCAGAGGTGTATTTATTTGCTGTCGGGGAGGCCGTGTGGCTTAAGTGGAAACGGCTCCTGTCACGTTATGAGGTGTCTGTCAGTGAGAACGCGAACTCGTACACTCCACAGAACTTCGACCCTCGCCTGTCCCCATGCATCTCTAGCTGCACTGTGTCACACACAGACTTGCACAAGTCTCTAAGGCAATAATTATTTGTTTGAATCATAATTTCTAGATTATGTAAATAATAAGAAACAAGTCGTCCCTATAAGAGACTGGGGTCCGCATAACTAGACTTGGCTATTAGGAGGATAGAATTACTACACATCCTTGGACTTTTCTTTGAGTACAGCCTTGGAGCAAGGCTACGTCACACATTCAGGATGAGGATGACGAATTTTATAAACACTAACCCCTAGCCTTTATAGCATCAATAATTTCAGAGCTTTATCATAATAGCAGGGATCACGCACGCACAGTCAGCATCAAAGCTTGTGATAACATAGCACTGACGAGAAACAATTTGCTGTGAGAATGTTTTAGGAATATGCGTAGTTCGGTTTCATTTGCGATTTTCGTTTCGCAAACAGAAAATGAGTTTCTATTGCAAGCATTAATCATACATTGAAAAGGACTAAACGCGTAAATGACTCAATAACGACTATTATGACAACTGGTGATTAAACTGCAATAAATTCAACTGCGATGTCGGATCTGGAAAAGGATCACGACTTTCCCCACCCACCATTTTGTTATAAATATGGCGTGAGAAATTTTGACCTCGTTGACGCTATTTCCTATATTCTATAGTTATTCAATTCACATCCGTTGGGACATAAAGATCCGTTTAGGCTTCGTGATTTAGTTATCATCTCATACGTGTCACCAAAAATTCAAATCCGAGGTATTCTGAGAAATCAAGTGAATACGCGAATGAAGTCGAATGAATGACGCAACGACCAAGCGTTTAAGTTAATTGACTGTCAGGGCTTAGACAGTTCTAGACTCTCCATCCCGGGCGAGTTCTAAACCATTAAGGCATACCAGGGCAGATTTTCATTGTTTTCGTGACACTGGGGTCTGAGAGATCATATATATCTCCTGTAATACTTGAGATATAAAACTGAGGCGAGGCACGTCGGTAAACTCCGCCTGTCTACGCGGACCACGTGACTTCGAGGTCATGTGATGTAGGTTCAGGTCCCTTAATGATCTGTAACTAAAGACGTGTCGGTTATTTTATTTCCTTCAGCGTTTTGCTGTGACTCGTGCTCTATGCTTGCTATGACGGCTTTTGAATTGCGTTGATTAATTAGAAATGTAGGTTGAATGATTTTAAAATTACACTCCAATTGTTGATGATATGTCTTGGGAAATTATTTTTAATGAATGAGATTTCAAATTCATTGACTGATTCTGTAGAACACGCGTCGTGGAGCGCCATGTTTTCTCGTAATATATAGCCTGCCTCACAGTCCCTGAAACACATTATTTTCCCTTACGCCCAGTCCTGTCTGTAATGCAAAAGTCCTAAATGAAGCAAGTCTAGATTTTCTGGGTTTAGAATCTCCCTTCTTACACGGCCTCCTTTACAATTTAAATGGAGTTATTTGGTTCTATCATAATTATGTATTTTCAGAGACTAAGCGTGAGTCTCGGCAATATACTGTAAAGGTTGTCTGCATACATTTATTATATATGTAAAGACTAGAACCGACAAGCGACAGCAAAGAGATCGATGGCACCGGCGTTTTGTCTGAAACACGCTGACATGAAACTTGTCTAAAATATACCTCGGATGAATTTCTTAATGTTTATTTCATTATTAAATCATATTTAGATGGTGGTAAATAGAAACCTGAAAAATATAGAGCCTGAAAGCGTATATATCGTACATTCGACGACATATTTGTCCCGACATTATCATATTCAATAAAGTCCAAGGCACAAATCTGCGAATCTGGGAATCCGTAATGTGTCCTGGTTACGTGTCTAAAATGAGTGAGTGAGTGAGTTGGTTTTAACGCCGTTTTTTAAACAGTATTACAGTTATATCACGGCGTGTCATCTTAATGTGGGAAGAAAGCCCGAATTGATGCAGGTCCCAGACGTTTACCACTTCGGCGAAACCCACGAGCACGGGTATGGTGCTGACAAACCTAGAAACATGATCGGGGCGATCCGGGATTTGAACCCACAATCATAGGTTTCTGGCGTGGCCAAGGGACGCAACTCTGCACAGCGAATCGCGGCGCCTTAGGCCCGTGCCCCCGTGTCTCAAAAAGATTCTGTTGCCGAAAACTATCTCCAGGACAACAACAAATAGTTCACATGGTATGATGAATCTGGGAGTCCAGGACAAGCTACTAGATGTCCCAGAATATACCCTTCAGTCAGTCGGTTTTGTAAAAAGCGTTCCTCAAAGAGACCATAATGTTGTTACCATTCCTTGGACTTGTGTACGTTATATCCGTGTTCGACATATCCGAAGTTGACTATTTCTGCAATTTGTACGAAGTCCGGACAGCACATACCCCCACCCCTCACGCCTACTCCATCCCACGCAACAGCGTAAGCTGAACATAACGTCGGTAGCTCCCGTAAGAAAGTAGATAACTTGCGCCTATAATGGGCTCTTCTCCACCTTCTCAAGTGTTAAGGTTTTATGCCCTCTTTTAAACCGTGTATATAGTATAGCGTTTTTAAGTGATAACTGTCTCGCAAACGCACCTCGTTGTAGATATGTTGGCACTACTGGACGTGCAACGTGCTTGGGCTATTATTTTGTACTTAGACTTGCACAAGTCTCCAAGGAAATGATTCTTCGTTTAACACACAATTCCTTATGAAGTAAATAGATAAATATTGTCCAAATAAAGACTGGCATCCTGTACTGTCCGTTTATGTAGAATTACCATTTTAAGGATGCAATTACTATACATCCATGGACATTCATTAAAGCTTTGGAGAAAGGCTATGTTGCAAAGTGATGAATCGTTCGTTTCAGCCTGCGACTGGTGTGAATTGCTCTTGCATTTGAAGTTTAATCTTCAAATATGTGGGTTTTTGAAAATTATTTCTAGATAATATTATGACAGGTAACTTATAACACGGTTCTCTTTTCTAAGGATCGGGTTAATGCCGTAGTTCAGCACCATCACAACTGTGTAGGCATCAGGGAGCATTGTTGGTTGGTTTGTTGTTTAACGCCGCAATCAGCAATATTCCAGCTATATGACGGCGGTCTGTAAACAATCGACTCTGGACCAGACAATCCAGTGATTGATATCATGAGCATCGATCCACGCAATTAGGATCGATGACATGTATCAACCAAGTCAGCGAGCCTGACCAGCCGATCCCGTTAGTCGCCTTTTACGACAAGCATAGTCGCCTTTTACGGCAAGCATGGGTTGCTGAAGACCTATTCTACCCCGGAATCGTCACGGGTCGGGAGCATGGATGGGGGTGTCAGGCCTTGCTGCATGTCTTCCGTGTCACAACGCTTTGGTGGCATCGGGGCGACTATACCACACCCTCATTGTTATTGCAGTGAGGTCAACACCGTATTTCAGATATATAAGGCTGTAAGATTAAACTATGTGAATCCACATGCGGCATAAATCCAACCGAATACGAGAATGGTACTGACAGACGGAATCATATTCAGCTAGAATCTGAGATTCGAAGTCACGATCAGCGGATCCTGGCAAGGTTAAGGGAAGTAACTCTTCACGGAGAGAAATTTTGCACATCTTGTCCCGGCGGGCACTTTGAGGATACCACTGAGAGGTTGAATGTTTCCTATTAACCTAATTGTTAAAGCACAAGGACAAGCATTCATCACTGCAAAACATAATAACCAAAACCCGGCTAATCTGGCTGGCGTTATGCCCCCGACTGTCCAAAACGTTTGATGAAATTGATAATATCGACGCATGTTTACGGACGCTTTGTTCAAATAAACACTGACAGCCTGTTCGTTTGAAATCGCCGGGGGTAGACTGTTTCTGGTTGGCATTTTGTGATGCGAATGTCATCAAGGGGCAACTGCAAGCGTAACTTTCCATGCTGAACAAGTCCAAACAGACTGATGATATCGTCCTGACTAGCCCAGATCTGCTATCTAACAGAGCCTGCTATCCTCTGCACCGCGAAGCCCGAAGAAAACTGATGCCATTGTTTGTAAATACCATGGTGCTAACTCTACGAGCGCCGGCTAACAATAGCTTGTGGCATGTTTCGAGATTCACCTTGTCTGTACCTTTATCAAATAGGCCCCGGCGCTGGCTTGTTTATACAGAGTCTGTTCGTCATTGCAGTGAATTATGGACATATTGTTCCCACTACAACTTCTACTACGGCTGCTACTACGTCAACTACACCCCGCTGTCGTAGTATTTCTCTTTCTACTATGAGCGTCTATTGCAGCGTCTGCTCTGAGATAGACTACCAATTCCACAACTACTCCATTATTGTAACGTCTACTCCTGTTACCCCATCCTCCCCTGTTACGTCACCTACTGCTTATATTTTCACAACTACGCAACTACTCCTGAAATCTTTGAATCTACTCGAAGATTTCCACTACTAATATTTATGCTGCTTCAGCGTTTAATTCTACAAAATCTACCAGTGTTAACTATTACATAAACATCATCTAGTTCTGCTTCACAAGCATCTGCTTCTTTGTTTGTTTGTTTTTTAACGCCGCACTCCGCAATATTCCAGCCATGTGACGGCGGTCTGTGAATAACTGAATCTGGACCAGACAATCCAGTGATTGACATCATGAGCATCGAACTACGCAATTGGGATACGATGATATGCATCAATCTTCACGGATGCATCTGCTATGCTGCTGAAGCTGGGGACACAGAAGTCTCTGTCGCCTAAGGCGACGTAACACGGTCTGCATTACTGCGTTCCTCGGGCGTGCCAGAAAACTATGATTGTGGGTTCGAATCCCATATTCGCCCTGATAATGATTCTTGGTTTGTCCTACTAACCCAACCTCGTGGGTTTCACCATGGCGGTAGAGACCTAAATCATTTCAGGGTTCCCTTCGCCATCAAGCCAGCTGACCCGCCGTGAGATAACCGAGGCAAGGAAGTTAACTGAGTATAAAAATCCAGTTTCCACCCTTGCCGAACTAGGCTGAAATTTATGGGCTCGATCGTAGCGCCACCAGTGCCTAATACAAGTTATGTCCCATCTATGTCCCTCCTGTTGGCCAATCAGATTCCACCTCTCAATTCACGTCCATCTGCTTCAAATAAAATGGCGGTGCCCAGTCAAGACGATCTGATCGATAAACAAGATCTATAATGTAATAAAACGGGTCTTATCCCCGAAGAGCATCAAATCACGTGCGCCCCTAGACTAAAAACTACAGCTACTACTGCCACGATGTTGTATATTGTTATTACTATTGTAACAGATATACATTTTCCCCTCTCTACAACATCCAGTTGATTGTTACGTTAATACTACGAGATCTACTATTAGAACTTCGTCTGCTAATTTCCTCTTCCATCTGCTGATACGATGTCGACTATGACTTCATACTGATATATTGGGTACTATCACAGCAAAATAATCATCTGGGACTACGTTCGTTGTTGCCGACACATCAACGTCTACATCAACATCGTCGTCTGCACGCAAGAGGTCGGTTATTTGATGTCAGAGGGTGGGGATCGGGCTTGTTTTGGTGGGTGTTTAAAATATATTCTGTTACCGAAAATTGTCTTCAGGCCAACAACAAATCCTTCAAACGCCATGCTGAACGTTCTGACAAAGAGTGTGCAGTGGGTGATTTACTCTACGTATTCTACCAAAATAAACTCAAGACCTTCCCGATGACAGATTAACTGTAGTAATGTGAGTGAGTATAGTTTTACGCCGCTTTTAGCCATATTCCAGCAACATCACGGCGGGGGACACACGAAATGGGCTTCACACATTGTAACCATGTGGGGAATAGAACCCGGGCCTTCGGCGTGACGAGCGAACACTTTAACCACCAGGCTACCCCACCGCCTTTTAGTAATATGAAAGAATCGAGTGGTTCTTAACCGTTGTTTTGAGTAGAATATATGAATATGGAAATTTGTCAGTATTCAGCCTCCATGACTGTAAGTGGGAAGATACCAAAAGTGTAACACTTTTTGATTGCATCACACCTATTGCTGAAGACATGGGCATCGGTGACTGGTCAACTCCGGGTGTACAGAAGAAAAAAATCAGTTCAAAGAACCTACAAACATTACTGTATACTTATACACTGCAATAATGTCATTTGTACCGTGCTTGTGAATTCACAATACTGTTGTTCTCATATTGTTCTATACAGTAAAGTACGTTTATAACGAACACGCTTATAACGAACTGACGGATATAACAAACTGATTTTTTTGTCCCGACTATTTGCTATTGTTATACTGTATATATGCTTATAACGAACTACGGTTATAACAAACTAAAGTTAGTGGTCCCTTTGAATTCGTTATAACCGTAGTTTACTGTAATTTAATGTAACTGCAATGTACTTCCCGTGGTTTAATTAAATATAGACTATGTACAAGGAACAGATAAGGAAATTACTTCAGCGAATAAATCGACAAGTAAAATTCATTCATTTATACGTTCGTTCATCCTTCCTTCCTTCCTTCCTTCGCTCAAATGTCCAAAGGTAGCTGTGATTCAATACGATTCGAATTGGCCATGTCCTGCCAGGATTTTCATTGTAGAGATAGCCTGTTTTACACTTGCTTGCTGAACATAATCAGCGTATTTGTACTGTTTTCTACGGCTGGTATATCACACATTATATACTTCCCCATTAAGAATTACAAACTGCCTTGTTATCGTCACGTCGAGTTTATCCCTTTGTGAAAGTCTGAGTACCTCATCGAGGGCACCCGTGACTTGTGTACGTCACAATATGGTGTACGATCAGCAGACGACATTAACCGCCATGTTTAGGACTTTTGTTACCTCTCGTTTCAATATCACTTTACCAGCCAGACATTGTGAAACTAATTTGTCTCATAATACACCTGTTTACGTAACCCGACATCGTTAAAACGATGAGTAATGGACCTTGAACTCCGGTGCAATTTGCAGGAAATGGCCCTATGTGGAAGGATTATGTGTTGTAATAAAACAACAGGTCATGATCAGCTGGTCAGCAATGTGTGGTCAGTAGACATTGCTGAATCACCCTCCCACTGCACATCGTGACACTCACAGTATCATATAACCATAAAGAAACAAATCTAGTGTCTGTCCGGTACATGAGAGGAACTAAGTTTGCGTCGCAAATAAATTTATATTGTATTCCCATGAAAATCTACATTTTGGTCAAAATTGACCTGCTATCTAATGGAGTGTGACAGCCACTGTTTGTAAACTGGACAGTGCCATGCTTTAGGCGATCTGGAGCAGCGGTCTCAGATTACTTGCTTATCACATACTTTCTTCTTTCACAGGACTATATACATACCAAAATCAATTTCGAAATAATTTGACATTGTTCATCGGAGATATTTACCGTACACAAATTTTCATTTGTAGTATATTTATGTAATTAATCCAATTTAATTACTTAATATTTGTAATTAACAAAAATATCGGTTTCGTTCCGTGTCTACGATTATATAGGAATTAGACTGGTTGATCACGGTAAACGTAGTATTGTCACACAGTCGGACAGTTGAACACATGTGACAAGTCAATTCTTACTCGCAAGGTAACGTGTCAACCTGTTTCCGTCTAAAAAACGCGAGTAATTATGAATCACAAATACAAAATACCCTGTCGTCTGCTGTGGAGGTCACGTGACTTACCTTGCCATCAGTGCTAAAGCGAGTGTGGTGAGAAGTACACGCGTTGCCATGGTATTCGTGTCCGTTGTTCGCGTACCCCTCCGTTTAGGAAGCACCATATCCCGTGTATCACCCGGCTTACACTGCTACACCATGGGATAGCCGCATCAATTTATACCACGCAATCTCATAAGTGAGGTGTGCGCGTGCGCAGGACAGGATGCACTTCGGAGCAGACTCTTGGCACCGCCGTGACGTGTGTTGAATCGTCTGCTACACCAGGTACAGCACGTGCGGCGGGAAACTGGACACAAGCGCCGCTCCCTCCCCTCTCCCCCCGCTCTGGTTTAGATGCTGCGGTTAGGATGCATTTTTTCAACTAGCTCCAGTTATATCGCGGTTGGTGTGTCGCGGCGATGCAGTTGATAACTCTACACATTTATAGCACCGGGATTGGCTCGTACTTGCCATGGATTGAGCAACGTTCCTAGAAGTTTGAGGCCTGGTCGTAGGGCACTTAAACTATCTGACAGGGTAGGGGTGGGGGTCGAGCTAGGTGAGAACCCATGCTAATTGCAAGACTGACAGGGCACGTGCAGACGAACGCTAGCACCAACAGGTGTCCGTTTTCCCTGAGCTCTGTCGGTCCAAGGTTAAACATGTGTCGGTTAAGCTTATCCTTTGCCATACGGTAATGCTCTCACGGGGGTAAATGGATGCAGAAGAGATTTGAGAGTGGTTAGTTCCGGTGATTTGTTTCTTTTGAAGATGAAGTGCGTCCTTTGTCTTGATTCCGTTAGTTGGTTGAGAGCGAGAACATTTGTGAATGTAGATTTAGCACTGCCATTGCCTTGGGTTTCTTTGAAGAATTTTGTTTATTAAATCTCGCTGTACAAAGTGGGTTGATAATTAACCCATCCTTCACCTGACGTATCATTCTTAACGTGTCTGCACAACCATTTGGGGTTAAGATGCACCAGGACGCCTAGTGCTCTAAATTAAGACGTGTTCATTACTTGCTAGACATGGAGAGGGGTTGGTTCAAGGAAATCTGCTGATAAAATAAACGGTCACAACCATCGTCAGGTTATTCGCATAGTTTTCAAATTCACGCTTGTTTAAGAGTTCATGTAAGCGTTTTGGGTTTAAAAAAATAATAATAATCGAATCTGGACCAGAAAAGCTAGTGCTATCATGAGCATCGATGTACGCAATTGGGATACGATGACATGAACCACGTCAGCCACCCTGACCACCGATGCCGTTAGTAGCCTCTTACGACATTTCTCTCGGCGAATAGCTGCAAAAGTGCGCACTTATTCACTTACGACAAACGGGTTTGCTGATGACCTAACCCGGATATTCCCGGGGGATTAGCGTTACAGAGTTGTAGAGATGGGTAAATAATTCATATTGTGTAACTGCAACCAGACTTCCATCTGGGTGAGAGTTGGTCAGTCCCCAGCCACCTGTGATGCTTTTATTTATTTATTTGTATTGTTTTGTTGTTTAACGCCACACTCAGCAATATTACAGCTATATGACGTCGGTCTGTAAATAATCGAGTCTGGACCAGACAATGCAGCGATTGGCATCATCAGCATCGATCCACGCAATTGGGATACGATGACACGCATCAACCAAGTCAGCGAGCTTGACTACCCGATCCCGTTAGTCACCTCTTACGACAAGCATAGTCGCCTTTTACGGTGATGCTTTTAAGAGGCGACTAGCTGGATCAGGTGGTCAGACTCGGTGAGTGAGTGAGCATGGTTTTACGCCGCTTTTAGCAATATTCTAGCAATATCACGGCGGGGACACCCGAACAGGGCTTCACACGTTGTACCCATGTCGGGAATGGAACCTGGGTCGTCGGTTTGAATAGCGAATGCTTTTACCACTAGGCTACCCTACCGCCCCGTCAGACTCGATAACTTACTTGATAACCTATCATAGTTAAACAATGTCATCGGCTTTTGTCAATGTTATTAAGAACTCTTCCAATACATCGCTATGTGGCTGACATTATGCCGATTCGACGTGAAATTTTAACTCACTCATTCAATCTTCCAAAACACGTGTGTCATCATTCCGGATTGTAGGGTAGCACAATGTATAGTATGTTTGCATGTTCGACACTTTTACATTACCAGAAGACGGTCAAATATTTGTTGCACAACCCACACTGAACAGCTATGCTCCATGAAGAATTCAGTTTGTGTAGCACAACATAAACAAATTGTACGTGCGTTTGTGTGTTTGTTGTTTAACGCCGCACTCAGCAATATTCCAGCTATATGACGGCCCTCTGTCAATAATCGAGTCTGGGCCAGACAATCCAGTGATTGACATCATGAGCATCGATCCACGCAATTGGGATACGATGACATGTATTAACCAAGTAAACGAGCTTGACCACCTGATCCCGTTAGTCGCCTCTTACGACAAGCATAGTTGCCATTTACGGCAGGAATGGGTTGCTGAAGACCTATTCTACCCCGGATCTTCAGGGGTCACACATTGTACGTATATATTTTTGTGGGATTGTGTATGGATATTTTTTTCAAGCTACATCTGCAAAAACAGATATTTATGTTAATTTAAACTATTAGCCTAAATATATTTTTTGCTTTCAGAACTATAACTGAGTGCAGAGACTGACATAGACCAAACTTGCATGCATTTAAGGCGTAACAAATATTGCCAATTTTACTATAATTGATGTCTTGGAGCACAAACAAAACTTCGTGGTCCTGAATAACCTTTTAACCTAGAGGTTTTTTAATCTGAACGATTACAATAATTGTACATCCCGATTTAGTGTGAGTGAGTATTGTTTTACGTCGCTTAAGCAATATTCCAGCAATATCAGCAATGGGTTTCACACATTGTACCCACGTGGGGATTGGAACCCGTGTTTTCGGCGTGACGAGCGAACGCTTTAACCACTAGGCTAACCCACCGCTCCCATGTAACATGTTTCTGTTGAACATCAGTTAACGTAGCTATGTCTTAACCTCATGTGACTGAGCTCATATTATCCATCAGTTGTTCTTTAGGCCTCTCGTGCTCAATAAACATCTGTCTATTTATCTAAAACATGTGTTGAAAAATAACGGCGTGACGAGCGAGCACTTTAAGCACTAGGCTACCCTCCGCCCCTCACATCCCGAATTGAACAAGCATCGCTTGATACCAAATGGTTGTAATGTTTATACCATTGAAGGGGCGATCGGGTAGCCTAGGGCGTAAGCGTGCGCTTGTCACACCGAAGACCCGGGTTCGATTCCCGACATGGGTACAATGTGTGAAGCCCATTTCTGGTGTCCCCTGCCGTGATATTGCTGGAATATTGCTAAAAGCGGCGTAAAAACATACTCACTTATACCATTGAATGACTTCCACCTATGCCGTAGTGTAGCCTAGAGGTGCAAGCGTTTGCACATCACGCCGAAGACACGCGTTCGATTCCTCACATGGGTACAATATGTGAAGCCCATTTCTGGTGTCCCCCGCCGTGATATTGCTGAAATATCACTGACTCACCCAATATCGTCTATATTGATGGGTGGGTGGTACGAGTGGCGGTGGATTACCAAAACGCTAAACAGGGACTTGTTGATGATATACTTTGAAAAGCTGGCCCATAGGGAGTCCTTTTACTGTTGTAAATATGTAAGTATGTTGGTAATATCGCCATGATAAACTCGAGTGGAATTCAAGCCTGTCCCTATACACCTTCGCGAAGCTCCGTGACAAAACCTGTACCCAACTTATGTAGAAAGACCGGTTAAAAATCCTCACCGATCCCTTATCACTCGCACGTCTGTACAGCATGCCTGTGGCGTTGCGAGCCCGCATCTCGAGCTCGTATCTTCGTCAATCCTGGAAAGGGGAGATGGGGGTGGGGATGGGGATGGGGGTAGGGGATGCAGGTCAATGGGGGGAGGCTGCATTTCTGTGCAGCTTAATTGAGTGAATGAGTTTGACTTTTCAACGCTTTCAGAAATATTTAGCAATACAACGACGAGGAGTGACAGGAATCAGCTTCACACGTTTCACCAATTCCAGGAACCGAGCCCGGGTCATACTCTAGTGCAATACTCAGAACATGTCCCTCTCTTGAAGAATCCTGTTTTGTAATTTTTGTCTTTCTTGTTTCTTCCAATCTGGTAGTTTAACTTCCGTTTCCGGATTAAAGGTATAACTCATGTTAAAGAATGCAAGTCATCCTATGGATTTTTGATATGGTTTAGTGTAAACAGTCAATTGTAAATATATTAAATTTTGATAATATTGAAAATGTTCGATATGTTGCCAAGATTCAATGTCACATGTGAGTGAGTTAGTGAGTGAGTGAGTGAGTGAGTATGGCTTTACGCCCCTTTTAGCAATATTCCAGCAATATCACTGCGGGGAACTCCAGAAATGGGCTTCACACATCGTATCCAGGTGGGGAATCGAACCCGGGTTTTCGTCGTGACGAGCGAACGCTTTAACCACAAGGCTACCCGAAAGCCCCTATTTGACAGGTTTCGGTAGACTAACATCTAGTCTCTGAAATGAACATATCGTACAGTTGATCAATTATCCTAATAAAAATATAATAAAATGGAGCCCAGAGATTCTCTTCATTTTCAGACTGCAGTAATCTAGACTTGTCAAAAGGACTGCAGTAATCTAGACTTTCCAAACATTATAGAGGCAAAGGTTTCGGTTGAACATGAGTTAACGTAGCTATGTCTTAACCTCATGTGACTGACCTCATATTATCAATCAGTTGTACTTAAGGCCTCTCATGCACAATAAACATTTGTCTAGTTATCGAAAAGAGTTGTCTTGTTATAAAACTGTCAGCAGGTCATAAACATGGTCAGCAGACATTCCCGAGTTCCTGGGAACATTGCATTAGGCAGTATGTCATAACTGTGAACAAAACTGGCGTCCAGACAGTTGATATTGCATTACAACAGATAACCTTACCTTAAAAAATCTACAATCTGGTCACAATTGACCTGCTGTCGAATGGGCTGTTTGTTTGTTGTTTAACGCCGCACTTAGCAATATTCCAGCTTTATGACGGCGGTCTGTAAATAATCGCGTCTGGACCAGACAATCCAGTCTGGACATCATGCGCATCGACCCACGCAATTGGGATCGATGACAAGCATCAGCGAGCCTGACCACCCGATCCCGTTAGTCGCCTTTTAAGGCAAGCATGGTTGCTGAAGACCTATTCTACCCCGGATCGTCACGGGTCCTAATGGACTGTGAGTGAGTATGGTTTTACACCGCTTATAGCAATATTCCAGCAATATCACGGTGGGGGACACCAGAAATGGGCTTCAAACATTGAACCCATGTCGGGAATCGAACCCAGGTCTTCGGCGTGACGAGCAAACGCTTTAACCACTTGGCTACCCGACCGCCCCCTAATGGACTGTGATAGGCAGTTGTTGTAAACAGGACAGAGCTGAGCGGTGGAGAGCTGAGGTTTCAGATTACTTGATTTTCATAAACTTTCTGCGATGTTCATAGGAGTAGGATGGCCTGACGCTTTATCCTATATACACCGCCTCCGTGGTCTAGAGGTAGAGCGCCAGACCGGAGAGCGGAAGGTCCGGGGTTCGATCCCCGGCTGCGTCATACTTTAAAAGATGGTACTTGTAGTTACCCTGTCTGGCTCTCGGCATTCAGAGGTTAAAACAGTAGGGCCGTCAGTATACTGTGTCTGAGTGGGGAATTCATGTTAATCTCAATGGGTTAACACTATAAAATCGGCATTAGTCCGGACTAGTACAAGTACAAGCAGCCATACACACACACACGTCAGTATATAAGTGCAATAATCTTGGACGCGGCGTTAAACGCGTCCCATTTCACCTCACCTCACACCTTTATCCTATAGGCTACCCCACCCCCTTCGATAGCCACAGGTTTATCCACAGGTCCCCCCTCTCACTGGAGCTCCTTTTCAATATAAAAGGAGTTATTTGTTTCCATTAAAAAATATATATTTCCAGAAACTAAGCGTTAGTCTAGGGAGCGGGGTGGAGAATGTCAAGGTCAACGTCAAGGTCAACGTCAAGGCTGAGTTCTGAGATCGATAACCTGGCATCCCCAACGCAGATTAACGAACATAACTGGCTTCATCAGCTACACCACGTGGGGTCCATCTGGCCTCATGTATGTACAGTTAGATAAATACTTATGTCCATCTTAATAGGGTGACCGGCATATATGTAATCCACATTTACAGTTCCGGTAATTTCGGAAGCAGATTCGCCACCTATAATTAAGTTGAATAAGTTGCACTGAGACGCCTATTCAACCCCACTGCGGGCCGTGGTTATTTACTGAACCGTCTTTGAATGACGATAAGTTTATGCAAGCACCACACACCTTAATTAGAATTTTCGGTCCGTGCGAGAAATTAAGTGTGCGGGATTCGGAGCTCATTCAGACTTCCGACAGTTTTGCAATTTGATGTTTGGCAACGGGCCACCTTGTGTCTCCCACTACTTCGAGGCCAGACTACGGACGTTGGGGCAAAAGTAAACAAAATGTGTGATGTTGTTTACCACATTTTATATTCAAAACGAAGTCGCAAATACTATCATGTGTGGCAGAGGAATGTTGGAATACACAGCATCATTCTCCTGCCATCTACCTTTTTTCCCGTCTTCTACCCGATCTACCCGGGAGAACCAACGGGTGATGGGATACATGTATAGGTGAGGTGAGGTGAGGTGAGGTGAGGTGAGGTGAAATGGGGTTTAACGTCGCTTCCAAGATTATTGCACTTATATAGCGACGTGCATGCACGTGTATGTGTGTGTGTGTGGCTGCTTGTGCTAGTCCGGACTGATGCCGATTTATAGTGCTAGCTCACTGAGATACCATGCCGCAGGTTAACATGAATACCCAACTCAGACACAGTACACTGACTCCGAGCCGACCAGTCCTTGTTTTAGCCCCTTAACGCCGAGCGCCAGACAGGGTAACAACAAGTACCATCTTTTAACGTATTTTGGTATGACGCGGTCGGGGATCGAACCCCGGACCTTCCGCACTCCGGGCGGACGCTCTACCATAGGCATGTATAGCGTGCACCAGAGCATGTATTTTGATTCTGTATATAAGGACCATCTTCCCGAGGCAAGAGCGTCTATTAGCCTTTTTATCAAAGCCCTGTTTCCACCCTTGGCACATCAAGCCAGCTTTCCTGTACTAAATATGATCGGACTATCGCTCAAAACATTTCTAAAATCAGAGAACTTTTGACAAAATCGACATCCACGACTGGTACACATTCGTATAAAAGTGATTTACCGCTCTCTGTCTTTGTTGAAACGTCCTTTTATCTTTTAAACCCCCAAACGATTGCCTACGTTTTTGTGTCAGAGATGAAAACGCGAATGCTTTCGTTATCTGTTCGACGAGGTCGTCGCCTATGGTAGTCGCCATTTTTGTGAAGCACTACGAGATAAGAACAGCGATCTGATTGGATATCGCATTTTCATTACAAGGGGCACAACTCGTGATCTACGCGAGGTGGCGCCAGGATCGAGCCAAGAAAAGTAGTTTGTTGTGGCAAGGGTAGAAACTAGGCTTTGATATAGGATGGTGGACACGCTTGCCTCGGGAAGATGATTCAGGATGTGCAGAGGTTTCAGTCCCCGACACCCATCACCCCCCCCCCCCCCCCCCCCCCCACACCCACACCCACACACCCCACACCCCAAAAACAACAACCAACAACAAAACACACACACACACACACCCCTCCTTCAACAAACCAACACACAAATGACCCTTTATTCTATTTACTAATAATTACATCTTTCGATATCGCCAATGCAGCTGTTGCCTCTGTGATTATACCTTGTAATGTAAAAATACCTTTTTTAAAAAATGGTCGCCACGGCAGCCATTTTGATAAAGCCAATCTTTCCCTTCCAGCAGAGGTCGCAGAATGAAGACTAGTATAATAGTTACGTGGCGCTGACTGCTGACATCCCAGGAATCAGTGTCTGGGGGAAGTGGGGTTTGAACCAACAACCAAGGGACGCAACTCCGCACTGCTAACTGCTGCGCATTACTCCGCTTTAGGTTCTACTACACTAACTCATAACCAGTTGTGACTGTGCGGTTTTCGTCGCCTTCAGTGCAGATCGAGACATATATGCTGGCTGTGATTGGATGATATTGTGTAAGATTTTTATGTCTTTTAAATGTTCATCCAGCCAGTAATAAAAACTAAAAAGATTACTTGTGCTTTATGTGAGTGCAGATATTTTCACGTAGGTGACATTTTGTGCGGAACTGGGGTTTGTGTGTTCAGCTTCCTGTACTCGGAAAAGGAGCTGAAAATTTGTGTTTTTATTGCAGCTTTAATTGTTTGACTGTGCATATATGTATATGTAATGGCTTTTGAATGCCTAGTTATTTTTTTGAAAATAATATAACGGTACTATAAAATTCTATGGGAAAACATTTGGTTGTGTGTTACCTAAACCACGCCTTTCATCGATGAGGAATGGTGGAAGACTGCCTCATCACACTGATAAACATTCTGTATCAGTTTGCATGAAGGCCGCATGTTCATGGCCTCGTTGATAGACAAAGGCGTCGTTTTATGGTGTTGAGTTCCCTAGCCAAAAAAACCTCCATTTCAAACTGAAAATAATATTTAAAAAAATTTCCTCCTGAAAAATACCAAAACCTTAATCTAATGTTAAGTAGCTTAAGGGGAAACTAAGGTGACGTCCGTTACATTTGTAGGAGGAGGGCAATCTATTTTCTCCCCGGCTATATCAAACAAACTAATTATTTACTGAGCACTAGTGCAGTAAAGTACGGTTATAACGAACTCAAAGGGACTACTTATTTTAGTTCGTTATAACCGTAGTTCGTTATAAGCATATATACAGCAGAACTACAGCAAATAGTCGGGACCAAAAAGTAAGTTCGTTATATCCGTCAGTTCGTTTTAAGCGTGTTCGTTATAACCGTAGTTAACTGTATTCATTTTTTCACTATCACAAATCCTTGACGTCCGGGTACGTTACATAAAACAGCAGCATGGGCAACTATACAATTTGGGCATGATTCTGAAGACCCCCCCCCACCCCCCTACCCCCCACCCCTCCTACTCAAAGAAATGAAATGAATGGTCCCAAATAAGAGTTTATAGCTGTGTGGTTTTTTATATCAACGATGACGCAAGTTCATTAGCCAGCGTTTCCCGGATAAGTATTTAGGTTAGAAAAATAGTTGAACGACATAATAGAGGAATATCTGCATTTAACTTAACAAAAAACACAGTCTATTAGTGATACAAATAGCCCGAACCTTCAGATATTATAAATCAGCTTGGAAAAAAGGTTTAATGTAAGTCTAATATTCTTTTTCTTTCTTTGGACCAAATCTTGGGTTTATGTTACTTAATAAGTGGTCTATCGCATCCCTGGCTCAGAGTAAGCGAGACGGATATTGCATGTTAATACCGCAGCATGACTGGGACGTGTCACATTGTTATTTGCAGGCATCGACCGAAACAAATATATCCAATGTAGCCAAAGCAAGTCTATAATGTTTGGCAAGTCAAGATTACTACACTATCGGAAAATGAAGGAAGTCTCTGGGCTCCTTTTTATTGTATGTTATAACTATAATTCAACGACTGTTTTTTTCTGTAAAAAAATGTTCATTTTGGAGACTTAATGTTAGTCTAGCATCGACATTGCTGTCATTCACTCCTACCGACACTGATAAATAAATATTAGTAATGAAACATCATGTTGAATAACCATAACCGCAGAGGTCAGATTCTTCAGATCGTAAGAAGCGAAAGCGTGGAATGTTCCACGCAGCTTTGTTAAATATCTTCCCCAAATTCTGTGACACTTACACCGTGAAGAAAAGCTCGTTTATGGCGCCTCGCTGATACAACGACTTTGCCTGTACATCACATAGAGATATTGATGTAAACAGCTCGGCCTTGTTGTTGTTATAAGACTCCGCGATGTATCCTTATTTGTGTGGCGCTGGGAGTTTACATAACTCGAATAGCCGCCACATAACTAGTGCCCACCAGTATGGTCATAATTATATCCAAACATAAGCCGCGGAGTGCATCGTAGGCTTCGGCTCCGGTGGTTCTGCTGCTGGAATGCGCAGCCGCTAGGAACACATGTCAGCACTGGGCCTGGTAATGGTATGGAATGAGCCGCTTTGGCCTAACTGCATGTGAAGAAAGACAGAGCCCAGTTTGAAAAGACCTTGCAGTGGTGGTAGCCACGGATTCACCTGGGTTGTGGTATGTGGTGTGTTTACGTCAAGACAGGCGTGGATGAGTGCGTTCTTCGGTAAAGAGTGGATTCGGGGGGTAATTTGGTTTTGGAATTGTTCTCGCTTCCCGGGCTGATTCTAGGTCAGTTGGATGAGGCGGGCGCTGTTCTGTTATCTTGCAAGTTATTTTATTAAAGGAAACTTACAAAAACACAGAAATTAGATTAACCTTTGTAATTATTCTTACTGGTGCGGAATTTCATATATTCCCAGGGACATGTGCCTCATGGAACGTTAACATCAAACAACATCTTAATCCTAAATATATTGGGATGTTTAGACAAAAATTTAGACCCGGAAAAAAATATAATTACAAAATATAAAAATATATTATACGCACATGCGGGTTTTCTTTAAAGTAGGTTGTAATTCATTAACTTCTAAACGTCTGTTATAAAACCAGATTTTCCCTGAGACCAGTTTTGTCGGAAGCTAACCTCCCCTACACCATCAGCATCAGCATCAGCATCAGCATCGCTGATGCAATCGCTTGGCAACTTCGCAGACGCGGGGGCGGCGGGGTAGCCTAGTGGTTGAAGAGTTCGCTCGTAACGCGGAAGACGCGGGTTCTGTTCCCGACATGGGTAAACGTCAAGCCCGTTTCTGGTGTCGCCGTTGTTGTATTTCTGGAATATTGCTAAAAGCGACTTAAAACCATCCTCACTCATTTGTAGACGCGAATCTACATGTATTTCAAATACTGTAAAGATTTTATTAAACCTTTTGGTCGTTTGATCGTTAGGTGAAGCAGGCACTGATGGGGCGATGAACTAGCTTATGTGTTTGGAGTTAGTGAACGAATGTAGTGTTACGCCGCAGGTACTACCCTTTTCTCTGTAACGCCAATAGTGAACAATCTCATTAAAATCGGATCAATTACTCCGATACGACACCTGCATATCTTAGGACAGCCCAAGAATCACGTGAACTATGGAATCAGCCAATCAACATCGAGGCTTCATGAGCATCATGAGGCATCAATATACGCTACTGGGATACGATGACATGCATCGACCAAGACAGCGAGCCTGACCACCCGATCCGTTAGTCGCTACTTATTACAAGTGTTGCTGAAGACCAACCAGGAATTCTAACCCGGATCTTATCTTCACGGGACCGCAGAGAGGTATTGTAAGAGATTAAAAGATCTGACTTCAATGAGATTGACCTATGAAGAATTAAGTACCATAACAATCTCTCTCTCTCTCTCTCTCTCTCTCTCTCTCTCTCTCTCTCTCTCTCTCTCTCCCTCTATATATATATATATATATATATATATATATATATATATATATATATATATGTGTGTAATGCATATATATATATATATATATATATATACTCCGGTGCAATTCGCAGAAAAGGCCCTATCTTGACGGATCTTGTGAGTTCCTCGCCCAGTGCCGAGCTCGACACAAGGCGGTATCGTGTAACCAGAAACAAACAAATCTGTGACCAGATAGTCGCAACCGAACATAAAGGAGAACTTTGTTTGCATTACAAATGGACTGTGACAGGCATCAGATGGTATCAGGGCAGAGCCATGGACGATGGACGAGCTAAGGTGTTAGAATACTTGATTTTCATATACCTTCTGCGATATTCATAGAGGGAAACAGTCGAGTCTAGAAGCACGAGCAACGATTCCACGATGTTACACAATGGGCGCTTCACCACATCACTTTCGTTACGGTCCTTCTGGAATCCTTTAATCAGACACGAGGTGAGGTGATATGGGGTTTAACGTCGCGTCCAAGATTATTGCACTTATATAGCGACGTGCATGCACGTGTGTGTGTGTGTGTGTGTGTGTGTGTGTGTGTGTGTGTGTGTGTGTGGCCACTCAGACACAGTATACTGTATACCGAGCCGACCAGTCCATGTTTTAACCCCTTAATGCCGAGTGCCTGACCGGGTAACAACAAGTACCATCTTTTAACGTCTTTTGGTATGACGCGGTCGGGTATCGAACCCGGACCTTCCGCTCTCCGAGCGCTCTACCTCTAGACCACGGAGGCGGTCCGTCCTTTTGTAGCCCGCTATTCATATGATTTAGTACATACTTTCTTTAACCCGGCAGTTTAGTCGCCTCTAACGACAAGCATTACTTGACTGCTGAACACAGAATCATCGCACACTCGCGAAGATCCCGGTTAGAATCGGTCTTCAGCAACCCCTGCTTGCCGTTAAAACGACTATTCTTGTCGTAAGAGGTGACTAACGGGATCGGGTGGTCAGGCTCGCTGACTTGGTTGATGCATGTCATCATATCCCAATTGCGTAGATCGATGCTCATGATATCAATCACTGGATTGTCTGGTCGAGACTCGATTATTTATAGACCGCCGTCATATAACTTGAATATTGCTGATTGCGGCGTGAAACAACAAACAAACGAAATCGTGAGACATGGTCAATAAAATTATGTTTTGGTAATCTACGTATTCCTGTGGTTGGATGACCGTCAGGGGTACACTGATGTCCGCGACACGTGCACGTACGTGATCCTCCTCACGTGACCTCCACGGGGGCGTTGTACCCGGAACTTACTTCTCCATTAAAGATCCGTTTTGCAAACTGAGTATAAAATATAAAGGTGCAGCAACATCCAGCAACGTAAATGTATCGACCCCTGAACGCACGGACAGACATATATACAAGACCACACCGCACCAAGCCCTCCTCGATGCAGCAGGACACGTATATTCAACCCTGATCGTCCTTCTCAAGACTCATGGTGTATCATGTTTTGTGTTTACGCCAAACAATGCTTCCGGTAATACAATAGTCTCCAGCATCCAATGTTTAACAGGATCCAGACGAATCCTTCACGTCAACAGTGGACACGGGTGGCCCAGTCGTCTAAGGCGCCGCAATTCGCTGTGCAGAGTTGCGTCCCTTCGGCACGCCAGAAACCTATGATTGTGGTTCGTATCCCGGTTCGCCCCGATTATGTTTCTAGGTTCGTGGGTTTCACCGAAGCGGTAAACGTCTAAGACCTGCATCTCTTGGGCTTTCCTCCCACATTAAGCTGACACGCCGCGATATGACTCGAATACTGTTAAAAGCGGCGTTAAACACAACTCACTCACTCAGTCACTTCACGTCAACACATAAGTAGTACCAATAAGGTAATGTTTTTTTTAATAAAGCTATGTACCCTGGTTCCTGTGTCTAACCTATAGTATTTACATTGCGCTGACGACACTCATTCACCCTTTCCACCTCAATATTGCTCACTGCGGCGAAAAAAACTTAATTCACAGTATGTATCAGACTATTGCTGACTGTGGCATTAGACACAACATCCAATCACCACCTCTTTACTATCCCACCCCATGTCTCCCCGACAGCTTTTGAAAGCATGTCCGTGGTCTATGTGAGTCTGCTGGGACCCCTGTGTTTTGTCCGTGGTCTATGTGAGTCTGCTGGGATACCTGTGTTCTGTCCGTGGTGTGTGGGAGACTGCTGGGACCCCTGTGTTCTGTCCATGGTGTCTGGGAGTCTGCTGGGACCCCTGTGTTCTATCCGTGGGGTGTGGGAGACTGCTGGGACCCCTGTGTTTTGTCCGTGATCTGTGTGAGTCTGCTAGGACCCCTGTGTTCTATCCGTGGGGTGTGGGAGACTGCTGGGACCCCTGTGTTCTGTCTGTGGTCTGTTGCCTTCACCTAGGAGCCTTTGCTCTGTCTGTGGTCTCTAGGAGACTGCTGGGACCCCTGTGCTCTGTCCATGGTGTGTGGGAGTCTGCTGGGACCCCTGTGTTCTCTCCGTGGTCTCTAGGAGACTGCTGGGATCCCTGTGTTCTGTCCGTGGTGTGTGGGAGACTGCTGGGACCCCTGTGTTCTGTCCATGGTGTCTGGGAGTCTGCTGGGACCCCTGTGTTCTGTCCATGGTGTCTGGGAGACTGCTGGGACCCCTGTGTTCTCTCCGTGGTCTCTAAGAGACTGCTGGGATCCCTGTGTTCTGTCCGTGGGGTGTGGGAGACTGCTGGGATCCCTGTGTTCTCTCCGTGGTGTGTGGGAGACTGCTGAGACCCCTGTGTTCTCTCCGTGGTCTGTGGGAGACTGCTGAGACCACTGTTTTCTCTCCGTGGTCTGTGGGAGACTGCTGGGACCCCTGTGTTCTCTCCGTGGTCTGTGGGAGACTGCTGAGACCCCTGTTTTCTCTCCGTGGTCTGTGGGAGACTGCTGAGACCCCTGTTTTCTCTCCGTGGTCTGTAGGAGACTGCTGAGACCCCTGTTTTCTCTCCGTGGTCTGTAGGAGACTGCTGAGACCCCTGTTTTCTCTCCGTGGTCTGTAGGAGACTGCTGAGACCCCTGTTTTCTCTCCGTGGTCTGTGGGAGACTGCTGAGACTCCTGTGTTCTGTCCCTGGTGTCTAGGAGACTGCTGGGACCCCTGTGTTCTGTCCCTGGTGTCTAGGAGACTGCTGGGATCCCTGTGTTCTGTCCGTGGTCTCTAGGAGACTGCTGGGAAGCCTGTGTTCTGTCCATGGTGTCTGGGAGTCTGCTGGGACCCCTGTGTTCTGTCCATGGTGTCTGGGAGACTGCTGAGACCCCTGTGTTCTCTTCGTGGTCTGTGGGAGATTGCTGAGACGTGCCAATACCCCCGTTTTCTCCCCGCTCTTATGACACCTGACACGCAGTGCGTGAATTTGTCAAAGGAAATTTGAATTTTTCTATTTACTTTCCTGAAGCATATTTATATAAAGCAGGAAATTGCCTTATCCCGGTAAATGTCATGTTTGTTACCGAAGGAACAAGGCTACACAAGTTTCCCATTAAAACCCCGTCAAAACAAGTTTCAAACTTTACACCATTTACATAAAAAAACATTTATTTTTCTGAATTTGTTTTTAATAAATTGTAACCTGCGGTAAAAATGCGTATCCTGTAATTTGCTCTGTATATTTTCATAGACATGTGTTTACTGACGCGAATTCTGCTGACAATGGTGTTGTCTGCAATGTCGGAAAGACATGAGTCGTGGTTCTGGTGCACTGTGTTCTCCGACCACAAACCAAAGTGCTTCTCCATGCCGTGTAGGAGAGAGTTGTTGTGCTGTTGTAGTGCGCAGAAGGAATTGGCTGAAACTATATAGGTCACACGTTCTTATCTACTCTTTTGTCTAATATGCCGGATTCTGACAGTCCCTATTCTTGGTGTGTCGGGGTGGGAGTGCTCGCGTGCGTGTGCGTGTGCGTGTGCGTGTGTGCGTGTGTGTATTTGTGTGTTTTTGCGTGTATGTCGGCCTGTGTATGTTTTTGTGTGTTTTTGCGTGTGTGTTTAGCTCTCGCCAACGTCTTTGAAGCCGCACTCACTGCCGGAGAGAATGACTTTTGATAACGCTGGTGAGAGCGACTTCACGCACTATTTTTAGAGACACTTCACCAACGCTGAAGAACGTCAAAAAAGTTTGCCAGAAAGTCTTCATTAACGCTAGTATGAGCGACTCCAATAACGCTGAGTACTGAAATGCTGATAAGAGTGACTTCACTGACGCTGTTAAGAGCGACTTCAATAAAACAGGTGAGAGCGACTTCAATAAAACAGGTGACGTGCGTGTCTGTATGAGTGCGTGTGTGCGTGTGTGCGTGTGTGTATTTGTGTGTTTTTGCGTGTGTGTCGTTCTGTGTATGTGTTTGTGTGTTTTTGCGTGTCTACATATGCGCATGTGTGTCTGTCTCTGTGTGTGTCCGTGCGTGTCTGTATGAGTGCGTGTGTGCGTGTGTGTATTTGTGTGTTTTTGCGTGTGTGTCGTTCTGTGTATGTGTTTGTGTGTTTTTGCGTGTCTACATATGCGCATGTGTGTCTGTCTCTGTGTGTGTCCGTGCGTGTCTGTATGAGTGTGCGTGTGCGTGTGTGTATTTGTGTGTTTTTGCGTGTGTGTCGGTCTGTGTATGTGTTTGTATGTTTTTGCGTGTCTACATATGCGCATGTGTGTCTGTCTCTGTGTGTGTCCGTGCGTGTCTGTATGAGTGTGTGTGTGCGTGTGCGTGTGCGTGTGAGTGTGCGTGTGTGTGTGCGTGTATGCTTATCAATAATTATTTGATTCCACCCACGATACTGCCTGCATGGTCATCAAATGGTCGGTGCAGCGGTAGTGCTGCACTTTATAAGGTTATACGGAAGCCTGATGAAATGAAACATCCGCTGTGTTCAGGTGCGTCCGGTATATAGAGAGGCCTCTCTCTATCAAGGTGCGTGCAGGTGCGTCCGGTATATAGACATGCATCTCACAGTCTAGGTTCCTGGAAATACACGCTGTTAATGCCAACAGATTCTGTTTTCACAAACCCTATACGTGGAAGGATGTCAGGAAGCGGATGTCAATATATGGTAATGGGGGGACTACCGCGTTCGTCCATAGCAGGTTCATGTTTACAGATCAAGCTCTGAGGTTAAGTTTCGATTTTTAAATAAAATAAATCACTCCTTCCCGTGGAGAACGCCACCTTCCTGTGTTCATTGTGAACGCAGGAAGGTGGCGTTCTCCACGGGAAGGAGTGATTTATTTTATTTAAAAATCGAAAAGATAATTCTTCATAATGTGAGGTCGTGAGGTAAAATAGAGTTTAACGTCGCTTCCAAGATTATTGCACTTATATAGCGACGTGCATGCACGTGTATGTGTGTGTGTGTGGCTGCTTGTACTAGTCCGGACTGTTGACGATTTATAGTGCTAGCCCACTGAGATACCATGCCGCAGTTTAACATGAATACCCCAATCAGACACTACAACAAGGGCTAAAACAAGGACTGGTCGGCTCGGAGTCAGTATACTGTGTCTGAGTGGGGTATTCATGTTAAACTGCGGCATGGTATCTTAGTGAGCTAGCACTATAAATCGGCATCAGTCCGGACTAGTATAAGCAGCCACACAAACACACTCACGTACATGCACGTCGCTATATAAGTGCAATAATCCTGGACGCGACGTTAAACCCCATTTCACCTCACCTCACCATTTAGGTCTTACTAGTCTCAGATTGACAATGTAATTTTCAGATACGATTGTACACGACAGTTATTTAAGTGGAAACAGCTGATCCAGTCACGCAAGCTGCCACAATTCGCTACGCTGATATTTCTTCAACAACGCTTAAATGAAATGAAGTAGCTCTCGCCAACGTCTTTGAAGCCGCACTCACTGCCGGAGAGAATGACTTTTGATAACGCTGGTGAGAGCGACTTCACGTACTATATTTAGAGACACTTCACCAACGCCGAAGAACGACGTCAAAAAAGTTTGTCGGACAGTCTTCATTAACGCTAGTATGAGCGACTCCAATAACGCTGAGCTCTCAAATGCTGATAAGAGTGACTTCACTGACGCTGTGAAGGGCGACTTCAATGTAACAGGTGAGAGCTACTTCAATAAAACAGGTGACGTGCGTGTCTGTATGAGTGCGTGTGTGCGTGTGTGTATTTGTGTGTTTTTGCGTGTGTGTCGTTCTGTGTATGTGTTTGTGTGTTTTTGCGTGTCTACATATGCGCATGTGTGTCTGTCTCTGTGTGTGTCCGTGCGACTTCAGTAAAACAGGTGAGAGCGACTTCAGTAAAACAGGTGAGAGCGACTTCAGTAAAACAGGTGAGAGCGACTTCAATTATACAGGTGAGAGCGACTTCAATAAAACAGGTGATAGCGACTTCAATAAAACAGGTGAGAGCGACTTCAGTATAACAGGTGAGAGCGATTTCAATAAAACAGGTGATAGCGACTTCAATAAAACAGGTGATAGCGACTTCAATAAAACAGGTGAGAGCGACTTCAGTAAAACAGGTGAGAGCGACTTCTATAAAACAGATGAGAGCGACTTCAATAAAACAGGTGAGAGCTACTTCATTAAAACAGATGAGAGCGACTTCAATAAAACAGGTGATAGCGACTTCAATAAAACAGGTGATAGCGACTTCAATATAACAGGTGAGAGCGACTTCAATAAAACAGGTGAGAGCGACTTCTCTAGCTGCGATTAGACGTCAAAAGCGTTCATGACAGCGGGGATGATGTTTCTGGGTCTGTCTGTCTCCCAGACCCTAGAGTATAAGTTAAGGAACGAGTCCAACTCAAGTCTGGAATGATTCGAAAAGTCTAGATTGCCTAAGCTCTGATATTAAGGAATGTTCTGGGCTCCATTTGGACTATATTTGTTTATATTTTGTAAATTATTGGATTAAATGTTAGTATATGTACAGTGGTAAACATCTACGATCAGCATCGCGTCTTATCACACACACACACACACACACACCCTCCCCTACCCACCCTGAACTGACTTGATGTAAGTGGAATACTTTACTTGCAAAATGACGGTATACAAACTCACTCACTCACTCACTCACGTGAGAACGAAACGCTCGACGGGAAAAGGATGCCGAACACTAGACCAGTCTATCAAAGGATCGGCGGATGAATATGCTATCTTTTTGTAGAACTAATTTTAATTGCGGAAGCATGTAGTCCGTGCCTCTGGCGATATGACATGTGGCCGCCCTGCCTCCCACCCCCCACTTCCGCCCGGCTAGCCAGCGAGGGAGGAAGTAGCGCGGCCGACCCATGTGTAATACATGCAGCCACACGCTCTGTCGTCACTGTATGTACCATTGCGCGCACTAACTGATTCTATATTTATTTATTCATTTTTCTATTTATATTTGTGTCTTGACATACTTTATTCGTATCGTAGTCAGTGAAACCAACTTATATATCATTCCCGTGCCTTCTTTATAACTCCTCTGTGCTGAGCGTTTGTCTTTCGGGCCGACAAAATGAGAGTCGAGTGGTTAAGGGACCATAATTTGATATTCTGGAAACGAAAATGTTTCTTTCCATTTATATCTGTATGAATATATTGAACCTCCCCATCCCCCGACACCCCCTCCAAGTCAGTGAGCCTCACCACCCGATCCGCTTGTCGCCTCTTTCGACAAGCATGGGTTGCTGAAGAGTGAAGACCAATTCTAACCCGGAGCTTCACGAACGCATATATGGATGGACATTGGCAATATTACGATCAAACTAAAAACAACACAATGCATCATAAGTTTCAAGGTTTTGCAATTCAGCCAAAAAGGATACATCACACAATGTTTAAACTAGTCCAGTTTACGTTTGCATTACAACTAATACATATCATCTGTATGATCTGCAACAAAAAATGCTTAATTTCCGTTCTTACTCGAGGGTAGCTATCGCAATGGATACACGATCATGTTCCGCCACTCGTGAAGCGACCGGCACCAAAACACACCTCGCCGCCTCCTAACACGTTAGAAAGCCATACAATTATAAAGCTCGCGACAAGAATACAATCATGCCTTTTTGTTTGTCTGGGTATTGAGAGCGTTTAGAGCGGGGCGGTAGTCTACATGTTTCCACACACTGATGGGGAACCAGGCTATTCCACTTGGACAGTGGCCAAGGGTGTTCACTAGAGGCAGCGTGGGGATCTGCTTGCATTTGACAGTGAGGTACGGCAAACCGTGCCACGTGATCGCCATCTCCTCAAAGACAAAAAGAATCATAACCAATTATTCGAGATATCGGTAGGTTCGAGATTCCGGAACGGGGTGGGGTTGATAACAAAGTTGGATACAGTGTTTAGGAAAAGGAGGGTGCATTTGGTTGTGATTTTTGCAATTCGCGTTTAGTTATCGTGTTCTGGTGAAAACACATCGCCATATGAGTCATTCATAGTGTTTTTTAACAGGACTCAGTGTTATACGCTTACGTTTAGAATATACTGTGGACTCTAGTGGATGAGGTGAGGTGAAATGGGGTTTAACGTCGCTTCCAAGATTATTGCACTTATATAGCGACGTGCATGCACGTGTGTGTGTGTGTGTGTGTGTGTGTGTGTGTGTGTGTGTGTGGCTGCTTGTACTAGTCCGGACTGATGCCGATTTATAGTGCTATCTCACTGAGATACCATGCCGCAGTTTAACATGAATACCCCACTCAGACACAGTATACTGACTCCGAGCCTACCAGTCCTTGTTTTAGCCCCTTAATGCCGAGCGCCAGACAGGGTAAGAACAAGTACCATCTTTTAAAGTCTTTTGGTATGACGCAGTCGGGGATCGAACCCCGGACCTTCCGCACTCCGGGCGGACGCTCTATCACTAGATCAGGGAGGCGGTTGGAATATATTTGTTAAGCATGCTTTACGAAAAGAGTATGTTGGGTGCGTGGCCCGCCTATATGTCCGCACACCCCACCTCCATTAGCCCGATCCGTGGATGTGTCCTAAATACCTTAAGTAGCATTGACTCTGAAAATACGTTCATGAGGGTCTTAAGTTTTATCAAGTATGTGATGTCGATCACTGGTTTGACATGTATGGCGTCAATATTTATCGTCAGTGCCAGAAATGCTTGGCGTGCTTTTTCAGACGATGGGGTACGGCATCACTCCACAAAGATTATGTCATGGCGCATTTTGCTAAGCAGTTGCTTCATTCTGCTATGCAGCTGCTTCATTTTGTTAAACAGTTGCTTAATTTTTAAGCAGTTGCTTCATTTTGTTCAGCAGTTGCTTCATTTTATTAAGCAGTTGTTTCATTCTGCCGAGCAGTTGCGGTCATTTTGCTGAGCAGTTGCGGTCATTTTGCTGAGCAGTTGCTTCATTTTTATAAGCAGCAGTTGCTTCATTTTGATCAGCAGTTGCGTCATTTTGATCATCAGTTGCTTCATTTTTTAAGCAGTTGCTTCATTTTTTAAGCAGTTACTTTATTCTGCTATGCAGTTGCGGTCATTTTGCTGAGCAGTTGCTTTCTTTTTTAAGCAGCAGTTGCTTCAATTTGATCAGCAGTTGCTTCATTTTGATCAGCAGTTGCGTTATTTTGATCAGCAATTGCTTCATTTTTTTAAGCAGAATGAAGTTGCTTCATTTTCCTGAGCAGATGCTTCATATTTTAAGCAGTTGCTTCATTTTTTTAAGCAGTTGCTTCATTCTGCTATGCAGTTGCGGTCATTTTTCTGAGCAGCTGCTTCATTTTTTAAGCAGCAGTTACTTCATTTTGCTGAGCAGTTGCTTAATTTTGCTCAGCAGTTGCGGTCATTTTGCTCAGCACTTACTTCATTTTTTTAAGCAGTTGCTTCATTTCTTAAGCAGTTGTTTCATTCTGCTATGCAGTTGCTTCATTTTGCTGAGCAATTGCGGTCATTTTGCTGAGCAGTTGCTTCATTTTTTTAAGCAGTTGCTCAATTTTTTAAGCATTTGCTTAATTTTTTAAGCAGTTGCGTCATTTTGCTGAGCAATTGCTCCCTTTTTTAAGCAGCAGTTGCTTCCTTTTGATCAGCAGTTGCTTCATGTTTTAAGCAGTTGCTTCATTTTTTAAGCAGTTGCTTTATTTTTTAAGCATTTGCGTCATTTTGCTGAGCAATTGCTTCATTTTGCTGAGCAGTTGCTTCATTTTATAAACCAAGAAAAAAATGGATGCCATGCATTAAAATCCAGTGATGGACATCACATAATTGATAAGACTCAAGACCCCAATGAAAGCATTTTCAGGGCATGGTCCAGGGTGTCTATACTTCTCCTTGTGATAGGCGAGTGAGCGAGTGAGTTGGATGAAGCACCGATATGAGGAATATTGCAGTTATATCACGTCGGTTTAACGTGAGAACGAAGCCCGATGCTGTTACATGAACATCGAGGGGCCCAGTCGTCTAAGTTGCAGAAATACGATGTACAGATTTACTTCGCACATTCGCGCCCCGATTCGATAAATGTGTTTTCCAACTTATTATGATTCAGTGACTTTTCAGCACATATCCAAACCACCCCCGTGGTCGAGTGGATAGAGTGTCTGCCCGGAGAGCGGAAGGTGGAGAGTTCGATCCCCGGAAGCCTCATATCAAAACACGTCAAAAGATGGTATTTGTTGTTATCCTGCCTGGCGCTCGGTATTAATGGGATAAAATAAGGACTGGTCGGCTCGGAGTCAGTATACTGTGTGTGAGCAGGGTATCCATGTCCAACTGCAGCATGGTATCTCAGTGGGCTAGCACTATAAACTGACTATGCTCGGACTAGTAGAAGCAGACACACACGCACGTTCATGCACGTCGCTATATAAGTGGAATAACACGACGTAAAAACTATCCACATCTTCCCACCAGTACATTTCCTCGTAATTTTTTCATACGTTTTTATGCAGACGACTTACATCACTTTTGGCTTTCCTCCCACATCAACCTGACGTACCACGTGATATAACTGAAATACGACTGAAAGCGTCGCAGAACCCAAACCGTACGTAAAGGCGATCAGAATGTAAACTGTTCCCCGAACAGATACTTCACCAGATGTTCGTGTCCACCTCCCAGTCCATCGCCGCAACGGACTTTTGAAATGGGGATCGGATGGTTATTATGACAACACTTCCATGGGGATTCCTGGTTAGAATAACCTATGCTGGTCGTAAGCGGTGAGTTATGGGTCCGATAAAGGACTCTGAATTAAAGCAATGATATTGGATTTGAGAATTTGCGGAATGGTGTAAAGAACTATTTGTTTTTAAATGTAAAGGTTGGTTGGTTGTTGTTTAACGCCACACTCAGCAGTATTCCAGCTATATGACGGCGGTCTGTAAATAATCGAGTCTGGACCAGACAATCCAGAGATTGACATCATTGACGCAATTGGGATCGATGACATGTATCAACCAAGTCAGCGAGCCTGACCACCCGATCCCGTTAGTCGCTTTTTACGACAAGCATAGTCGCCTTTTACGGCAAGCATGGGTTGCTGAAGACCTATTCTACCCCGGAATCTTCGCGGGTCTAAATGTAAAGGAAACAGAAAGTAATGATTATAGACTTTCGAAGAAACAAACCAGCCTTACATCCAGTTGCAATGGAAAATAATGTGTCCAGTTGCAATGGAAAATAATGAATATGAACTTGTAAAAGAATATGAGTACCTTTGGTACCATCTTTTCATGGAATTCAAATACAGACTACTTTTTTTTTAAAAAGGTGAAAAAGAGTGTACTGTGTCGTTTAAGGCATTCCTATATTGACACAACAGCTCTTTTCTTGTTTTACACGATCTTCATACAAAGCATTATAACTTTCAGTTTCCTCTGCTGGTATGGAATCTGACCGTTCAAAATAAAAATAAATGAATGAAATTTGTAAATATTGCACATATGATTATCGGCTTTCTGTCTTATATCGACATGTATTATGTATTACTTTTGTAATTTGTTTGATCAAATCAATTTTTCAAGTGTATACTTTCTTTTACCCAGCAGATTAGAACTGAAATAGTCTTCAGATTGGCATTCGGGGGAAGGCGATTGGGCACACCAGAGACCTATGATTGTGGGTTCGAATCCGGGTTCGCCCCGATCATGTTTCTGGGTTTGTCAGCACCACATCCGTGCTCGTGGGTTTCACCGAAGTGGTAAACGTCTGAGACCTGCATCATTTCGGGCTTTCCTCCCACATTAAGCAAACCCGTGAAGATCCGGGTTAAAATAGGTCTTCAGCAACCCATGTTTGCCGTAAAAGGCGACTATGCTTGTCGGAAGAGGCGACTAACGGGATCGGGTGGTCAGGCTCGTTGACTTGGCTGATGCATGTCGTCGTATCCCAATTGTGTGGATCCCAATTGCTCGTGATATCAATCACTGGATTGTCTAATCCAGACCCGATTATGTACAGACCGCCGTCATATAGCTGGAATATTGCTAAGTGCGGCTTTAAATTTAAACAATGAATAAACAAATCATATGCATACACGTGCATTTCCCTTAACATACACCGTATCTGCTGTACTGACGGTGTAGTTGCAATCGTCAAGGGGAGTGTCTGCTGTAATTGCCTTGGTTGGGGAAAACAGTGCGGGAGATGAAGGAATTATTCCTTTACACATGCTCGTGCACAACAGCTGCTTCCAGCTGAACAGCTGCACGTGCAGAATCCAGTACTAGCGACTCCTGTATTCACTGACACCATGTTTTCGAACCGATTTTATCTGCGCTGACAGCCCTCATAATAAATTTCTGCCATAGCCCGAAATATTTCAAACAAACGAAACAACATATTATTCAATCCTGAAATGCTAAAATAGTTGCTTGTTGATAATGCTCTTGCAGTTTTTAATACAAATGATCATATTACTTTGTTAAATTTGTTTTGAGTGATTAGCGTTGTTTAACACATTCTAAAATTCCAGCTGTATCACGTGGCCTGTTAAACATTGAGACTGAATCAGGGAGGTTAGTAGCCTTGTGGTTAAAACGTTCGCTCGTCATGTCGAAAACCCGGCTTTGATTCCCAACGTGGTACAATGTGTGAAGTCTATTTCTTGTGTCCCTCGTAGTGATATTGCTGGAATATTGCTAAAAGCGGCGTAAAACTACACTCACTCACTAACTCCCGAACTCACTCACGACCAACGGATTTGTGAGAGAGTGAGTGGACATTTGCGCCGCTCTTTTGCGGTAATATCCGAAAAAAAGGTGCCGCGCATTGTGGAGAATCGAACCTGGGTTTATCGTGATCGGCTTACCCACCTTCGGTAAAAGAGAGAACCTTAAGTGAGTGAGTGAGTATGGTTTTACGCCGCTTTTAGCAATATTCCAGCAATATCACGGCGGGGGACACCAGAAATGGGCTTCACACATTTTACCCATGTCGGGAATCGAACCCGGATCTACGACGTGACGAGCGAACGCTTCAACCACTAGGCTACCCGACCGCTCCTAGAGAACCTTAAACATCCACCATGCTACATATACATGTTGTCATAGTCAGACTTTGAAGGATTGTATAATCTTCTTGTTAATTCGTATTCTACACTGACTGGAACTGGGAAAAAGACAGAAGATAAAAAACAGCTTCTGACCCACTATCGGTCAATCAGCTCGCTGGCTTAGCGTGGGAACAAACTCTAACCTCAATCAAAGAAAACGACACTTCCTGAAGATGGCGGCTCCGCAAGTAAAGAATTAAGCACCTACTTTGTATTATACACAGCTGAATGCAGCCGAGACTTACTGAATGAACTACCGGAAAGTCATCAGGTTAAGGGTCGTGTATTGCACTGTCACTGTTGCCACAAGACTTGTTTCAACTTCCGAGCTAATTTTGGCGGTGTTTCAAAAGTGTAGACGCTTGATCGGTTCCTGAAACACACAATATAGCAACGGATGTCGTTTTTGAGGAGGATGGTGTTTTCTAGAATGACACAGCACGTACACTCTATAGAGTTGTGCCATTCCTGCTCAATGTGGGAGGAAAGCCCGAAGTGATGTAGGTCTCAGAAGTTTACTACGTTGGTGAAACTCACGAGCACGGGTATGGTGCTGAGGAACCTCGAAAGATAATCAGGATAAATCAACGATCATAGGATTCTGGCACGTCTAAGGGGCGCAACTCTACCCGTTCTTATCATGCTGTAATATTGCAACACGAGACATCAAACATCACACAACCACTCATCCATAAGCAGTGAACCGCGACATACCTAATATTTCTAATATTTTAATTTTATCTCTCCCTTTTTTTTTTGTTTAACGAAGCAATATTCCAGCTTTATGACGGCGGCCTGTAAATCCTGGAATCTGGACCAGACAATCCAGTGATTAATATTGTGAACAAAGATAACACGTCGTCAATCAAGTTATCGAGCCTGACCAAATGATTCATTTGGTCGCCTCTTGCTGGGGACCTATTCTAAATCGTAATCCCCACGGGGTTCGCGGATGTCCGGAATAACGAGTGTCCAGTCTAATGGCGCATATAGATAGTAAATGGTACCCCAAACAATTGAGAAGAAACCAGTCGGAGAATGCTGGATTAATGTCCTCTTGTATATATGAACTTTCCTGTGAATTATCGTGAGTCGGCGGCAGGTGAGGCCGCTTTGAAAAGTATACAGTTCAACCCCGTTATAATGCCATCCTGGTTAAAATGCCACGTTTTCCTTGGAACGGATTTCCGCTCTATCAATTTAGCTTTTTAAAATCCCATCCTGGTTATAATGCCAATGCCAATACCAGTGCCAATGTTTTTTTCTGAATAAAGATCCGAGTTCCCTGTCTATGATGCCAAATTTGGGGGGTAATGTTCACCAACATGTATCATCATCGTTCATCTTTTTGAAATCAGATCCCATCTTTAGTGCATTCGGGGCGGTCGGTTAGTCTATTGGTTGAAGCGTTCGCTCGTCACGCCGAAGACCCGGGTTTGATTCCCGACATGGGTACAATGTGTGAAGCCCATTTCTGTTGTCCCCTGCCATGATATTGCTGAAATATTGCTAAAAGCGGGATAAAACCTCATTCACTCAACCACTTTAGTGCATTAGTTCTCAAAGCTAATCCTTCTCTAATGTTTTTTCAAGGGAAACTTACAAGAGCACTCACAAGCAAATTAGTTTCATCTTCATAACAATATATTGTTCATTACTCAGTTTGGTTGTACTTATACCAGGCCGTGTCAAGGTAATGTGGGTTAAAGCTCTAGTTAGTAGAGGTGAGGTGAGGTGAGGTGAGGTGAGGTGAAATTGGCGGTCTCTAGTTAGTAGAACGGAGTGAATGAGTGAATTAGATTTCACGTCGCTTTTGGTTTTACTCAAGCCATCACATTTTATACTCAAAATGGGCTTTTGCCATTGTACCCATTGAGCATCGAACTCGGATCTTAGGTGAGACGAGCTGACGCCTAATCCACTGGGCTACTCCACTGCCCCGACACGGCCGTAAAGGTTGACTACGGGAGACAGTGCGGACACATCGAAAACCGTTTTGATATATCGCCAGGTAGCCAAGTGGTTAAAGTGTTCGGTCGTCACGCTGAAGACCCGGGTTCGATTCCCGTCATGGGTACAATGTGTGAAGCCCATTTCTGGTGTCCCCCGCCGTGATATTGCTGGAATATTGCTAAAAGCAGCGTAAAACCAAACACACTCACTCACTCGTGCCCCCGCGACGGAGAGCGTTACTCATGCTATTAACCCCTAGCTTACTTGGCCGAAACTTGATATTTTTCGGGCCACTGCTGCAATATTGCTGACTGTGGCGTAAAACAATATTCAATCAAGACTTGAAGTCACCTGAGATTTCGTTGCGTCATGAGCTTATACCACGTGTGTGATCAATTCAATCACAGAGCACTGTTTGATCACAGATGGTTTTAACCTAGGGAGTGTTGCGTTTGATTCTTAACAGCAGGTGCCCGTCAGTGATGTTAAGGGGATACCGATGACACATGTATATCACCTGGCCACCTGGGCACTGGGTGCTCGGCTTCACAGCGCTAATTACAGGTGAGCGAGCAACACCGGGACACAGTTCTC
Source organism: Haliotis cracherodii (assembly GCF_022045235.1). Classification (NCBI taxonomy): domain Eukaryota; kingdom Metazoa; phylum Mollusca; class Gastropoda; order Lepetellida; family Haliotidae; genus Haliotis; species Haliotis cracherodii. The sequence continues at coordinate 30,596,409 of NW_027266330.1, read as the reverse complement.
CTCACCTCAGAAGAAAATGGGCACAAAACTACGGGAATTGTTTACAAATCAATTTGGCGAAGTATTCAATGACGTCAAAGGGGAGAATGTTGAAAACCGGGGTCTGATGGAGCTGGTGTTGTGTGCAGCTGTCGCTTGGGAGGGGGGGGGCGGTCGGGATGGGGGCAGGGACGCTGGGTGGAGAGGAGGGGATGGGCGAGACTTGGCAGAGTGATGCTTAATCTTTAATGGGGGGAGGGGGGGGGGGGGGGGGTGATGGGTGTCGCTTGTTACAATCCTGGAGATTTTATTCAAGGGTTACTGGATCTGAATGATGTAAAGGTGCATGTCGTTGGTACACGGCCATTCATGTCGAAGTACAGTGATTTGGCAGAATAAATATATAGGCAGACCGGAGAGGGAGAAAAGAAAACATATGGGACGGGGTAATTAGCAGGAAGAGGAGTCAATGAGTTGGTTGTAAAATAGATAGCAGAAAGAATGACTTTAACAAGGGAGTAAATACAGAGAAGAAAAGAAGAGAGGATGAGAGAGAGAGAGAGAGAGAGAGAGAGAGAGAGAGAGAGAGAGAGAGAGAGAGAGAGAGAGAGAGATCATATTAAGTGGTGTACATGTATATGTATGTTACATCATAAAAAATAACAACATAATATTTGGTCACTCGGATCAATGTTGTATCATGACACAAAAATTTATAAAACCCATACCTGATAACAAGCGGAAGCGCAATACGCCCTAAAAGTGGGGTGGTATAACAATTCAATTATTAATGTCAACCATTTGCGTTGATACAGGCGAAGCAGCGGTGGACAAACTGAGGTAGCGTTACCGGCTGGTTCTGGTCCTGTCGTAAGCGTTGTTCCATCTCATCCCATACATGTGGGGAAGAGGTCTGGAACAACAACCGGTTAGGGCAGTAGGGCAATGTTATGTCGCAAAAGGTCTGTGCAGTATCCTGCTGCAACGTGGCATAACGTCCTTTCATTTGCACAAACGGTAGAACATGATCTCGAACGATGTCGTGCCGGTAGCGTACGCCACTGAATTTGCCATAAACAAGGATGAATTGTGATTCCACCAATGTCGTAACACTTCCACTCCCAAAGTGACGAAGTTGAGTAACCCACGCGTCACCAAGACGTTCTCAAGGTAGACCCCTTCGCGACCATAAGAGCTGATCAGATAAGGCCTGGGTTCATATCTTAACCGTATACTGTCCCAGTCTTGTCTTCTGAACCTCAAGGGGGCACGGGTGGCCAAGTCATCTAAGGCGCCGCGATTGGCTATGCAGATTTGCTTACCTTAGGCACGCCAGAAACCTATGATTGTGGGTTCGAATCCCGGTTCGCCCCGATTTCTAGGTTTGTCAGCACCATACCCGTGTTCGTGGGTTTCACCGAAGTGGTTAACATCTGAGAATAACTGGAATAATGTTAAAAGCGGCGTTAACCCCATCTCACTCACTCACTCACTCTGAACCTCAGATGATATCAAGCTAGCGCTAGGTGATGACGTGGCATATCGCTGGACGTCCGGGCCGGATGTTATGCTCCCTCAACCGGTTGCGTCCAGTTCTGGCACTAATAGGTCCCAACCCAGTTGTTAATGTGGCAGTTTGGTAACGATTCCGTAGACGCACCAACCGAATATGGTTGTCTTGTTGACGTGACGTTGCACTTGGACGACAGGTCCGTGGCGTCATGAGTGTTGCCCTGCTGTAGGTAATGGCTCGAAAGAGATTATATTTTGTTTCGATGGACATTAAAACGCCTGGCAACTTCGTGTTGCGCTATTTCTGTTTGCAGCATACCCACGACGCGTAGATGTTGATTTTCAGCAAGCCGTGGCAGTGCGTAGGCGTTATTTACAGTAACAAAAGTGTTTTATGAGCACCGGGTAACAAAACAATTATTGTGTGCTGTTCATATTAAAAAATACCAAAACACGTGTGTGAGTATCATGCTCTCAACAAACACGCAAACATCCAAATTGTGCGCGGTGCATGGATGTGCACGTGCAGATTGTGCATCACGACCTAAAGTTGGGGAGATGTCTTGTTAAATTTGTATTGAAAGATGAATTGTTTCATTTAAGAATAAACATATTTTTTATTGAACTTTATATTAAGCAGAATTTCTTTTTTCCCTTATTAAATAGTTTATGGACACTAATACTGTTTAAGGGACATCTTCGGACAGATTCGATAATAACATTTCTACTGTAAGACCAGATTACCTACATTCTATGTCGATATGTAGGGTGGTCCGGCTTCGTGACTGCACGTGTGTCGTCGTGTACTAGAGGTTTGTCTGATCCAGTCTCGATTATCGTTCACTCACGCTCCCACTCACTCACTCACTCTACCATTGCGTTGGTACTCCATCTGTGTTACTTGATATAATGTTCATTCAGTTTTTAATTCGAAACCGTAGCAATAGCAAGTACTGAAGTTATTGTTGTATTATCATAAGATGCTAAATTGACGACGCAGTGATGTGCTGAAGGGAGGAGAGATGCAGAGGTTGAGAACGCTCCACACATGAGGCAGTTGAATAAAATAGATCGGGGGAACCTCAGAGTGTTTTTTGGATGGGTGGTGTATGTGTATTTAGCTGGAGGGGGGAGGGATATTGGTATAGTCAGCTGGCTAATCTGGGAGAGGTTTGGGGGCTAAAGAGGTAGATAAGACGAATGATTGTTTATCATCAATTAAGTGAGCATTAGTTGGGAATGGAATGGATTTACACCCAGTGACCCCAGTTTACGCGCGCCTGATGACGAGTTGTGTTTTTTTGCGTTTCAGGAACATTGTCTTTGAAGTCGCTTGTGTGGAACCGGTGTGATTAATGTTCTCCTCTCTCATAATTTTCTATTAAAATAAATCAGGTTTGCTAGTGTGCGTCACAACAGCGAAATACGACAGGCAAACCATATTTGGTCTCCGCTCACACCCACCTGGCTGAGGCAGAAACACAGATGTACGTGACCGTTATCTGTGAGTGAGTGAGTGAGTGAGTGAGTGAGTAGGTGGGTGAGTGAGTGAGTGAGCGAGCGGGCGGGCGGGCGGGAGGGTGGGTGGGTGGGTGAGTGAGTGAGTGAGTGAGTGAGTGAGTGGGTCAACACAGCTTTGTTAGATTATGATATTCACAATCATGAACCACATGTGTGACAAACATCCAAAGTGATGCATCTCTTTTAGCTGTTTACCATTTTGGTGAAACCTTTTGCAATTTTTGTTTGTTGTAATCACTCTGGACCAAACAATCCAGTGATCATGAGCAACGATATATGACGTCAGGGTACATTGACATGCAAACAAAGTCATTGAGACTGACCACCTGATCCATTTGGTTGCCTCTTTGACCAAAATGGGTTCCGGGTGCTCTATTCAAACCAGGAATCCCCACAGAACAATCATGCTAGGTCAAATGTAAAGTTTGCTGAACATGCATACAGAGTGAGTGAGTGAGTAACTTACTGATGTCATGACATCATAGTCATTGGTCACTGACAAAATACACCTTTGTTTGTTTTGTTTGTCTGTTGTTTAACGTCACACTCAGCAGTCTGTAAATAATCAAGTCTGGACCAGACAATCCAGTGATTGACAACATGGGATACGATAACATGCATCAACCAAGTCAGCGAACCTGACCACTCAATCCCGTAAGTCACCTCTTATGACAAGCATTGTCGACTTTTACAATAATACACCTAGTCACACAGAGTGGGTTGGTGGGTGGGTGGGTGAGTGAGTGAGTGAGTGAGTGGGTGGGTGGGTGGGTGGCCGGGTGAGTGAGTGAGTGAGTGAGTGAGTGAGTGAGTGAGTGAGTGGATGGGTGGGTGGGTGGGTGGGTGAGTGAGTGAGTGAGTGAGTGAGTGAGTGAGTGAGTGAGTGAGTGAAAAGGTGAATGAATGAGTGAGCGAGCGATCGAGTAAATTAATGAGCGCCTTGTCCATTTTAAGCACTGGTCCAGTTATATCACAGCATGTCAGATTACTTTGGGAGGAAAGCCCAAATGTTACATGCTTTATGGGAGCCATGAAAAAATATAACATGTATTTTGGGAGTCATGAAATTTAAAGGTGTTACATGCATTTGGGGAGTCATGAAAAAAGGCTACATGCATTTGGGGAGAAAAATACCCCCCAACTCCCATACCCTCCCCTATAACAAATGACCAATCCCTTAAAAGAAACTGTTAAGCAGCAGAATAACGAGCCACCCCTTAGTGTGAAATGTTGGGCTAATGCGGTACAAACCGTGCACCATATTCAACACGCCTTCCACATTGTTCGCAGCTCTCTGACCCCGTGACGATAACTGTCAGATTTTAATGGATAAACATGCCGTCGATGTCGACTCTTGGCGTTTACTGAAAATCTTCCAGATATAAACATTGCAGGCATATGGTTGCCCGATCATTCACTGGGTTTAAATTAGTGAATGAGTTATGATGTTTGTGAGCAGGTTGTAACTTAACGTCAGTACAGATGTCTCTGCTCCAATGTCAACAAAGTGCATGTTGAATTATTTATCGTGAGCCGGCACTTAAGCATCGTTATTTATTTGTGTCGTCGTTACACCTGTGTTGATGTTACAGTAATTCAGATCTTAGCTCATTCTAATTATCAAAATTAGATGTCGGTGTTAAACACATTATGTTGTTCGGCGAGTCTACCGCGTGTGCGCCAGAGGTAAACCCAAAGAACGAAACTATCCGCTTCTCAATACGAAATGCAACTGCTTTGATCAATGAATGGAGTCACATTTTAGGGCCAATAAATATATGATGAAACATCTCAATGAATTGTCTTAACAGATGAATTAACCTCTTCCGTATTCTATTGACAAAAGGTTTGCTAAATATAAAGTCATGAAAAAAGAATTGCGTTAAATTGTGCAGTGAGGAAATTTAGGTGTCTGGCTCTAAACCAGGCGCCGTGAGGGTAATGTCCCCTTACGGGTATCCTTGGGTTCCACGAACAAGACCAGGCACCTAGAGAGTAATCTCCCCTTACAGTTATTCTTGCAAGCTCCTTCCCAGCGCGTGACACCTTCGTTAGCTCCGGGAACGTACTATCGCTGTGAGGAGCTTGTTATTCTTGGTTTCCACCAACATGTGTTTAAATGACAACTTAGCTCTCACTCACGGAGATACGGCTTCATGTCGATGTGGGTTAGACGAATAGGACTGTTTATATATTGTAATGATAGGGTATATTTCAGTCGTGAGAATACAATAACAAGCGTATTATTTTATAGTGAGACCGCCTCCATGGTCTAGTGGTCTGCCCGGAAAGTCCGGTGTTCGTTGCCCGGCCGCGTCATACCAAAAGACTTTAACTGATGGTACTTGTTGTTACCCTGCCTGGCGCTCGGCATTAAAGGGCTAAAACAAGGATTGGTCGGCTCGGAGTCAGTATACTGTGTCTGAGTGGGGTATTCATGTTAATCTGCGGCATGGTATCTCAGTGTGCTAGCACCATAAATCGGCATCAGTCCGGACAAGCAGCCACACACACACACACACACGTGCATGCATGTCGCTATATAAGTGCAATAATCTTGGACGCGACGTTAAACTCCATTTCACCTCATCTCACATCAATATCTGCAAGATTAGGTACACTGCACAGCCATGTAGTTTGATTATCCATCAGTGGGAAATAAACATTCAATGATGCTGATAACACCGATAGATGGAAAAATCAGTTGACATACATTTTTTGTTTGTTTGTTTGTTGTTTAACGCCGCACTCAGCAGTATTCCAGCTATAAGACGGCGGTCTGTAAATAATCGAGTCTGGACCAGATATCCAATGACTGACATCATGAGCATCGATCCACGCAATTGGGATACGAGGACATGCATCAACCATGTCAGCGAGCCTGACCACCCGATCTCGTTAGTCGCCTTTTACGACAAGCATAGTCGCCTTTTACGACAAGCATGGGTTGCTGAAGACCTATTCTAACCCGGATCTTCACGGGTATGAGCTTGAAGTGGGAGGAAAGCCCGAAGTTGTGTTTGTCTCTGATGTCTACCACTGCATGTTGTCAGACCCACGTGCACGGGTATGGTGCTGACAAACCCAGAGTAACAAGAAGACGTAGTCATCAGTCTCCCCTCCACAGTGCCCGGATGAATACAAGCAGCCCCCACACGTGCATTCAGGCCGCTATATAAGTGCAATACTTCTTACCATTATTTCTTCCACAGCGGAGGGCACGGGTGACAGAGTTGCGTCCCTTGGGCACGCCAGAAACCATTGTGGGTTCGAATCCCGGTTCGCCCCAATTATTTTTTTCTAGATTTGTCAGCACCATACCTGTGCTCGTGGGTTTCACCGAAGTGGTAAACGTCTGAGACCTGCATCACTTCGGGCTTTCCTCCCACATTAAGCTGACATGCCGTGATATGACTGGAATACTGTTAAAAGCGGCGTTAAACCAAACTCACTCACTCACTAAAGGCAGCTTGGTGACAGAAATGAAGCATATGTCCTTGGGGTCTTTCATTTGACAGTATGACAGATAAAGTTTTAAAATTCCATATTGTTCGATGCACAAACTAAATACTTGGCAAACGTGAAACATACATTTCGCTTCGGGAAGCGGGCACTTCCATCATTAGAAGCCCCAGCGTACACGTTCACACAGGATGAGATTCGACGAAACTTGCTGTCAAATTAAATTTCTACACAGAATAAAGGTGACGCAACGCAAATGTTACCAGCAACCAGTACGACTGCATGGAAAACCGCCAGTGTAGGAGGAAATAAATCTTGCCTTTAACAGTCGGGGTTTGATTTCAACGGCAGATATAATTAACTTGTGTGAGCGGCATCATTTTCTATATTTCCTTGTTATTTTCGTTATGCCTCGTCCTGGAGTAAGGGATGTTAGTTGCCAGGATAAGAGCCCCACTGTCTGGGCTAAAACACTGGCTGCCATTATACGATACCGTTATCGTTGAATCTGGTATCCGGAAGTCTATATCCCTGTCAGCAAGTCAAGCGCTGTCGTCTACCGTGTACTATTTTAAGAATACAGTGAATGCAGTATGATCCTCATGGAGCTGATAATACAAAATAATTGTACGCCGATATGCGTACGTTCATCGGGTAAAAATAGAGCCTTCGTGCAATTAGTGAATGCATATTATTACTGTTATTATTATCAGCTGGTCTCAGAATGGCCACGTACGGAGTGGTCACGGGGGCACGGGTGGCCCAGTCGTCTAAGGCGCCGCGATTGGCTGTGCAGAGTTGCGTCCCTTGGGCAGGCCAGAAACCTATGATTGTGGGTTCGAATCCCAGTTCCCCCGATTATGTTTCTAGGTTTGTCAGCACCATACCCGTGCTCGTGGGTTTCACCGAAGTGGTAAATGTGGGACCTGCATCACTTCGGGCTTTCCTCCCACATCAAGCTGACACGCCGTTAAAAACTGTTAAAGACCGGCGTTAAACCCAAACTCGTTCGCTCGCTCGGATTGGTCACGAATGCGAGAGAGAGTCACGAATGTACTACTGGCAGATTGTCAATGAACGCCGCACTCAGCAATATTCCAGCTTTTTGACGGCGGTCTGTATTTAATCGAGTCTGGACAACCCAGTGATTGATATCATGAGCATCGATCTACGCAATTGGGATTCGAGGACATGCATCAACCAAGTCAGCGAGCCTGACCACCCGATCCCGTTAGACGCCTCTTACGACAAGCGTTGTCGCCTTTTACGGCAAGCATGGGTTGCTGAAGACCTATCTAACCTGGCCAGTGGCCTCGATCCACGCAACCAGGATACGATGACACGCAACCATCGTCCCAAGCCACCGAACTAGACCCCCTATCCATTTAGCAGCTTCTAACGACAAGTGAGTGAGTGAGTATGGTTTTACGCCGCTTTTAGCAATATTCCAGCAATTTCACAGCGGGGGACACCAGAACTGGGCTTCACACATTGTACCCATGTCGGGAATCGAACCCGGGTCTTTGGCGTGACGAGCGAACGCTTTAACCACTAGGCTACCCGACCGCCCCTCTAACGACAAGTATAGGTTGCAGGGGACTATATTCTTTCTCGGAATCCCTGTGGGAAAAAAAACATATGTTAAACTCAGAGGCTTTGATTTGCTGGCAGTATTTCCCATTAATATATTTCAGACAGCTACGTGTTGTTGTCTGCATTTTACAGACTCGTGGTTACAAGTACAATGTTTGTTTTAGATTGTATACATTGTATTACGCCGTTGATATTACAATGACCGGAATCAAAATGGCGAACAATGACTTACATTGTCGACAGACAAACATGATCCCGTTTATCTGATCACAATGAGTCACTGCATTGAATTTGTCCTTTGAAGTGGGGTGTCATGGACGGACTGAGTGAGTTGGGTTTAACGCCGCTAGGAACAGTATTCCAGTTATATCACGGCCTGTCACCTTGATACAGTGATTGACATCATGAGCATCAATCCACGCAACTGGGATACGATGACATGCATCAACCAAGTCAGCGAGCCTGACCACCCGATCCCGTTAGTCGCCTCTTACGACAAGCATAGTCGCCTTTTAGGGCAAGCATGGGTTGCTGAAGACCTATTCTAAACCGGATCTTCACGGGCCACCACATTGGTGAAACCCACGAGCACGAGTAGACCTATTCTAAAGCCGGAATCCCCACGTCCTTTTCAGGGGTATGAGGATTAGGCAGAATGTGGATTAGGCAAAATGGGGATTAGGCATCATGAGGATTAGGCATATTAATAGGACCACCTCTGTGGTCTAGTGGACAGTGTCTAAGTCCGGAAAGCGGAAGGTCGTTGGTTCAATCCCTGACAGCGTCATACCAAAATACGGTACTTGTTGTTACCCTGCCTGACGCTTGACATTAGGGGATAAAACAAGGACAAGTCGACTCGGAGTATAATGTGTCTGTTAAACTGCGGCATGGTATACCAGTAGGCTTTCACTCGTCCGGACTAGTACGCTATGTAAGTGAAATAATCTTGAACGCGGCCTTTAACCCAAAGGCGACGAAAACACCGATTAATCACTCTGGGAGGCAGAGGTAGGCATACAGTCTAGTTACTGTGTGCTTACAAAGACGAGCAATGTGTGTATGCAGTCAAGAGTAGTGTGCAAGTTCGACATACAAAATCTGCCTTCATTTTTGAAAATTTCCCCCTACTTCCAACTAATCACCCCTACCTAAAACTAATTGGAAAAAAATGTTGATATCCTGAAATTAATTTGTTTGTCACGCGAATCCTTCGCAATGATTTATATATCTGGCGGTTCGCCGGAGCTTTCCATTCACGCCGACTGCTCTTTCACTCAAGTTTTTGGGGTACTTCCGACGGAGATGCCGTTCATTTTCAGCTAAATATGACGATTAAGGATGTTATTTAATGCCTTGAACTGAAAAACCCCGGGAAACCCGATTCTTTCCGATGGAAAACTTGCAATACCTGCTCCTCCAATACATTCCCCAGGTTTGGCAATTTTTATGACTGCTATGGGTTGACCTGTTGTCGATCAGAATTCAAACATGCTTATAGTAAGTGAACTGGGATTAACACAGCATTGAACATTATTTCAGTGAAACAAGGAACAGAGCTTCAGTAATACCAGGAACAGTGCTTCAGTAATACCTGGAACAGTGCTTCAGTAATACCAGGAACAATGCTTCATAAATACCAGGTTATAACAGGAACAGTGCTTCTGTTATACCGGGAACAGTGCTTCTGTTATACCGGGAACAGTGCTTCATTTATACCAGGAACACTGCTTTAGTTATACCAGGAAGAGTGCTTCAGTTATACCAGGAACACTGCTTCAGTTATACCTGGAACACTGCTTCTGTTATACCAGGAACACTGCTTCAGTTATACCAGGAACACTGCATCAGTTATACCAGGAACAGTGCTTCAGTTATATACCAGGAACACTGCTTTAGTTATATCAGCTTTAAAGATGCAAGTCTTAGGTGCATAGAATTGTAACCTGGGAGCATTTGGGATTCAAACACAGAACAGGGTTGCAAATAACGGACTTGCACTATTTCAAGTCCCCATCAAAGCACCCGTGCGTGCCTGGTGACTGGTGAGGCATTCAGTAAAGACAACACAACACATGAATGATCTAGCCAGCCTTTATTGCCACATAATCAACATTCATACGCAGATGACATCAAGTAAAACTAACGTTCTCATAATATACAAACATAAACTTTGTTCATAGGACATCCGGATTACATTACAACGTGAAGTGATGGCTACTCCAGGCAAGATAGTGTCATTTACAGCAAGTACAGTGTCATAGAGGCAATGCCATAGAGCTAAATCAGTGTAGAGTGTAGAGCCGGGACAATGACAAAGAGATTCAACTATGCCATAGTGCAGGGACAATGCCAGAACTGGGACAATGCCATAGAGCTGGGGTACAATGCCACAGCACAGGGACAATGCCAAAGCTGGGACAATACCTCAGAGCTGGGACAATGCCTTAGATCTAGGTCATTGCCTTAGAGCTAGGACAATGCCTTAGAGCTTGGACAATGCCTTAGAGCTGGGGCAATGCCTTAGAGCTAGGACAATGCCTTAGAGCTGGGACAATGCCTTTGAGCTGGAACTATGACAAAGAGTTAGAACAATGCCATTGAGGCAGGGTATCACCATAAAGCTAGGACAATGAATGAACCTCTCCCGCTATGTAGGAATTGTATAATAATGTAAATAACAAGCACTGTATATGCAGCAGGTATATAATTCCCTCCTGAATCCTTAATATCACCTATTGATAAAGATACATCTCTTGTCAGAAAACAATCCTTGAACAAACTATGATCATTTTGCAAGGATTCTACAATATGTATGCCATAAAACCCATGCTAACTTGGCCACAGAGATAAGTCCCTTCTCAAGGAGCAGCCCTTCCAGGAATGATGAATGTGGGGTGTATCACTGCTGTCATAAAACTGACTGGGGCATGCTCTAGTTCCCCCGACCCTCATCAGTGAGGCATTCACCACAAACACCAGGAACATTCGTCCTAAAACCACAGCCACATAACCTCAGCTGGAAGGGACATAATTCATACATCATAAACTGCCCCGCCCACTTGATACCTCAAGGTCTATACCATCGCATGCACAAGTCAGGTGTTTCTCAACCAGATGAGATAAGATCGTGTTGCTGGTACACTTCCAAGATGTTTTTCGTTAATCTAACTCAACTGCCTGGCATCGATCCCTCAATTTGTCCTGCTCTATGACGAGAAGAACATTAAACATTTACATCTTGAACTTACACATGATATAGGGCCCACATATTCCCTGCAGAGGTATATCAATACATAACACCAATGTTTACACTCCGATCACAAATATATTACTATATTATGCCCATACTTACAGAAACAGCTTCAACATGACAAAAAAGGCCAGACCAACTTTAGATATTGTTTTCATAATTTTCTACACTGATGCCAAAACATTCGAAAAAGTTCAAAAGTGAGAACTGAAAAATTATGTACAAAATCCTGTTTAAATGTTTCATATTGAAAAATCCTTAATTAAAACAAAACAACATTAAAAATAAAAAATAATTTTTGTTTGTTTTCGAAAGATTAAAAAAAGGCCATTTGTGTAACAAATAGTAACAGTGGTCTGGCCTGTACAGTCGGCATGGAAACAGATAAACAAATAAACAAATGACATCTACACTGGAGGATTTTCGTGCTGAATACATGTATACATTCCATGGGACATTGAACTAGGAGAAACAAGCAAAAATGATGAAAATAAGTGAAAATCAATTAAATTTGTTAATAAGACAAAAATAAAAACATAAGCGCAAGCTTGTGATAATACTGCCAGCTATGTACAGAATTATGGTACACACACATAGGGATGTCATCGTGCAATGGGATATCGATAATTTTTATAAACAATTTATGAATATTGATACCAGATTAATAATTCACTGCCAGGGACATGCTTACATTTGTTAACATCACCATGGTTACAATGGACAATGAGAGGGCAGAAACTTTAATCAAACATTTAATTAATCAGACTAGTTTATATTTTACATGATCTTGATTAATTGCAGGTCAAGATAGGTGTGAGTGAGTATGGTTTTATGCCGCTTTTAGCAATATTCCAGCAATATCACGGCAAGGGACACCAGAAATGGGCTTCACACATTGAACCCATGTCGGCAATCGAACCCGGATCTTCGGCGTGACGAGCGGACACATTAACCACTAGACTACCCGACCGCCACAGATAGGTGTGTGAGTGAGTCGGTTTGGTTTAACGCTGAACTTTGAACAGTATTCCAGTTATACCACAGCATGTCAGCTTGATGTGGGAGGAAAGGGTCTAGATAGAAAAAGTTTTATCTATGCGAATACAGAACAGCTAATTGTGTTATTAATTGACACATATCAATATATTCTTGTACTTCTGAGTCAATATATTGATACTTAATTTTCCAATCAATGACACCCCTATGTGCACAAGGACAGGTTGACAGAATGAAATCAGTATCACAATGAGCTTAATCATAACTTGATTAGCTATGGTAATATACAATGGTTGCAGGAATGTTATTAATATTTATCGTGCAATAGCTCCATAGTATATACATTCACTACTTTCACTATATTGTATAACAGCTATATTACCCACGTTTCTATTGAGGTGAACTACCGTATTCGCCATGTAAAGTGCCCTGGTCCAATAGAGACCCCTAAACAACTTCAAGACCCATCTGAAGTAATCTACATAAGCCCCCTACTATAACCAAAAATGGACACGCCATATTACAGATTTGTTTACAGAAAACAGAAGAACAGATAGGGTAGTAGACTAACATCTAGTCTCTGAAATGAACATATCGTACAGAAAAAAAACAGTTGTTAAAATGTCTTAATAAAAATATAATAAAAAGGAGCCCAGAGACTTTTTCAGACTGTTACTGAAGTAATCTAGACTTTCCAAACATTATAGACTTGCATGGGCTGTATTTGATATATTTGTATCAGGGTCTGTAAGACAGACTAATGGGGTATATAACTGCCTAGTAAATATTATCATGATTATGAAAAATGTTTAATGTTCATTGATGTTTGAACTAAGTGTGTTCACTTTCATCAATCTGTGGAAACAAATTTTACTCATGTGTAGTTTAAATAGCCCCCACTCCCCTCTTCCCAATTTAATTTTTTCAGCAAAATTGGCACTTACTGTATGGCGAATACGGTACGTCAAATGTAATATGACACCCTCACAGGTATGCAGTAAAGATCAACCACACTCTCCATCTACTCCATGATTATTATTCCTTCTCCAAGAAAGTCACACTAAACAATATACATAATAGCCATACCTGGCTGGAAATACAAAGTATGAAATAGCACAGCCTTGTCTTGAGGGAGTTCACTGTTCACAGGGGTGTCGCCAACGGTAACGATGCAGCAACAGAAACACCAGCATGGTCCAACATGGATCTCCTCATCCACACACAGAGTGAGTGAGTGAGTGAGTGGATCTTGTTAAGCGCAATCAGCAGTATTACTAAGACTGTACAGGATGGAATGTGGACAAGACATAGAAGTGGTCGACAGCATGAGCAAAGATCCAAGGTACAGGAAACACATTCAGGAATGTTAACTTAAAGTTACATATTTAACCCACATGACCCTGGGTGTACAACAGGTAATGGTTTGTTTGTTTGTTTGTTGTTTAACGTCGCACTCAGCAATATTCCAGCTACATGACGATGGTCTGTAAATAATCGGGTTCGGACCAGATAATCCAGTGATTGATAACATCAATGCTCATGTGTGAGTGAGTGAGTATGGTTTTATGCCGCTTTTAGAAATATTACGGCGGGGGACACCAGAAATGGGCTTCACACATTGTACCCATGTCGGGAATCAACCCTGGTCTTCCTATTGTATCCATGTTTGGAATCAAACCCGGGTCTTCGGCATGATGAGCAAACGCTTTAACCACTAGGCTACCCGACCGCCCCTGTTACTATAGACTATTATTAGCTAATCATTCCAGATCGAACTGATTATTACCAGACTCTGACTTTGGTCTAGTGGTAAAATCGCAGACAGCTATTGCTCGGCGCCTGACAACAAACCTAACTTGCTGCTTATTGTTCAAATAACGCCCCATTCGTCAAATATCCATGTACCCAGGGCTCCTATTACGATGAATGCTATGTGTCCGTGTTGACGACACCCCTGGCCACAGTCCCAGTCATTGGTACTGACTAGTGTCAATCCACCCACAGCCGTGGAACAGACAGCAACAAACTCACACCAATAATTACAGATCAATCCCTGGTGGAATGCAGGGTACGCCTATCAGGTATTTTAACTGTTTTAAGATGAAGTGGAAATGAGAAGGCACCAGAAACTGGTTTCATAAGCTGGTACCAATTAGGACAAAATCTGTGTATCCACTAATTTGCCTAATATGTGGATGGGATGCCTCACAGTTCCGTTCTGTGAACCACCTGTGTGAATACACTACTCCACTTTGATAGTACCCTTATCATCCATGATATACCAAATGATGGTCCAAGCACCTCCATGTCAATATCCCCATAAGTGTGCTTAATGTGGCATAGCTTCATGGGTACAGATCTGTTTACAAAACTGATATGCATTCGTACATCTTGGAGGCTATCAATTCTAACAATTCCACAATTCTATAGGAAATGGTTTTTAACGTAACATATGAATGTCTGTTCCACAGATTGGACAGTTTTTTATATTCTTGTTTCTTCCATGTCCCAACAACTAGAAATGGTCATAAAGTTAAAACACAGAAAACTAGTACTACTCCCTATTCAGAGAGATCAGGTAAACCAATCAAGCCAAGCAAGGTGGTAAGAGTTACCTCCCTTTGACATGCTGAAACTGCAATTCCTTGTTATCGAGAATTTTTCAACTAGTTTGACATTAAATAATGTTTGGGAAGCAATTAGATATATTTATGACCAGATTGATAAGTTGAAGGACAAAGAGGGAACATGGTGGATCAACTTGAAAATTAATCTTTCTTGAGTCGTTGACTGGTCATCCTGTAAATGATGCTGTCCACGCCTGGGTCCATGTACCACATGCCGTACACGATGGCGTACACAGCGATGGCCAGTACCACCATCATCCACAGGATGATGTTGAAGATGGCGGGATATTCCTGACTGTAGTCATCGGCCAGGTTCATGCTGTTTGACTTTGGCTTCTGAAAGTTTAATACCAGACATTAATACACGGGTAGTGTTGGTTTGTTATTTTGTTAAACACAGCACTCAGCAATATTCCAGCTATATGACGGCGGTCTGTAAATTATCAAGTCTAGACCAGACAATCCAGTGATTGATAGCATGAGCATCGATCCACTCAAATGGGATACAATGACATGCATCAACCCAGTCAGCAAGCCTGACCACCCAATCCCGTTAGTCGCCTCTTACGACAAGCACAGTCGCCTGTTACGGCAAGCATGGGTTGCGGAAGACCTATTCTAACCCGGATCTTCATGGGCCTACACAGGTACAATAAACTATGTTTATAACGAACACCCTTAAAAGGAACTGACAGATATAACTGTTATTGGTCCCGTCCATTTGCTGCATATTTGCTGCATATTTGCTGCATATTTGCTGTATATATGCTTATAACAAACTGACGTCATAATGAAATAAAATTAGTGGTCCCTTTTAGTTCATAGTTTAATGTATATGGTTGACCCTCACATCATTTATTTAGTCCAGCTCAGAGGCCAATCTTTGGCCCCAAGTGTGCACCATCTGTCAGTATAACATCCAAATGAAATGGGAATATAAACATTCTTAATTAACGTTCATATTTATAACTATGTGATAATGTTTTGTTTGTTTGTTTGTTGTTTTACGCCGCACTCATCATTATTCCAGCTATATGACGGCGGTCTGTAAATAGTCGAGTCTGGACCAGACAATCCAGTGATTGACATCACGTACATCAAACCACGCAATTGGGACCAATGACATGCATCAACCAAGTCAGCGAGCCTGATCCCGTTAGTCACCTTTTATGACAAGCATAGTCGCCTTTTACAGCAAGCATGGGTTGCTGAAGACCTATTCTACGCTGGAATGTGATAATGTGACGGCTTGGTCAAGGTCATTTGTATTTGAATGAAAACAAGACCAATAAGGAGGAAATGGTTTTACATTATTGCATTGAACACAAGATTAAGATACCCCTGGAATTAAGAAAACAAGAACTATGAAAGTATAACAGTTTTGAACTAAATAACAACTTCCCCAATCTGCCTGGCACTTAGTTTCGAATCCTGGATAACTCCCTGCCTCAATAATCATGTTAATCACAATTCAAAGAACTGAGCCAAAAGTGATTATCCATTTCATGGGATTTCATCATTCTTGGCACTAACAACATGTCAACTGATAGCATACACATACTGACGTTAATCAATCGCATACAGGTTTGAAATAGACATGTTTAAAAGAACATGACAAATAACTCCCTAAATTCAGATTTGGGTAAAATCCTAATTCTCAACATGTGTGTTTTGCTGCTCATCTGCTGCCAGTCAGCAGTGACACGCCCTCGGCTTGTTTATGTTAACCTGTTAAATTGTCTATCTAGAATGACAACGGATTACCAGTAAATGTATCTGGTAATCAAATGTTAAATAAATGTCAAGCATCCTGGCAAGGACCCAACAGTTTTTCTAGTGAAGAGATTCCGCTGTTTCAGATTGGGTTAATATTGTGAGAGAGTTTGTGCATCATTCTGCTGCAAACATCTCCACGAGGCAAGAGAGTTAACTGACCATAAAAGTCCAGTTTCCACCCTTGCCGAACTAGGATGGTATTATGGAGTTACATTTTGGCTGGGCTAAGAGACTATGCATAGTCCAATCAAAATCGCACAACGAAATCAAAATCAGGTT
Source organism: Haliotis cracherodii (assembly GCF_022045235.1). NCBI lineage: Eukaryota > Metazoa > Mollusca > Gastropoda > Lepetellida > Haliotidae > Haliotis > Haliotis cracherodii. Next base: position 30,579,411 of record NW_027266330.1, on the reverse strand, counting down.
CGTAAACTGTCGTGCTGATTTCGGTCGACTGCAGGATTTGCAAAGCATGTGCACCACAAACTCGTTGTCAACAGATATTTTCCAAATCTTTTCATGATTACGTCTTGATACGAAAGGTGGAATCTGATTGGTCCATAGGAAAGATTTAGAAGGGTTATAACTCGGAATAACCAATGGCGGCGCTACGATCAAGCCAAGGAATTCCAGCCTAGTTCGGCAAGGGTGGAAACTGGACTTTTAAGTCAGTTAAATCCCTTGCCTCGGGAAGATGGCTGCAAAATGTGCAAGTGAGTATGGATTTACAGTCTGTGACTTAAACCAGCAGTCCAGAGCCTGAGTCTAGAGAAATTTTGTTTGGTCGAGTAAATTCAGCTAAACATAGTCCACATATAACAAATTGTTATATTTGGGATAACACTTTCTCAGAAGAGTCTAGTACCTTTTTAGTTTGAGTCTCATCCGGTATTCGAATCCACACTCCCAGAGTGAGGCATCTAATCGTCAGCACACAAAGTCAGCGATCTAACCCACTCAGGTTTCCACAAAAATGAAAGTCTGACAACTGGTAGTCTAGATAACATACTTTGTGTACCCCTATTACAAGTGTAAATTGGCACTGCTTTCATGGCCGAAAGTTATGAATACACAATGCCACATAATACACTCTACTCTACTGAAACCAGAAATCCACGCAATTGGGTTGGATGACATGCATTAACAAAGTCAAGGATCCTGTTAGTTGCCTTTTACGGCAAGCATGGGTTGCTGAAGACCTATTCTACCCCGGATATTCACAGGTCCAATGGCATGGTACCTCAGTGTTCTAGCACTATATAACTGGCATTAGTCCAGATTAGTACAAGCACACAGACACACGTACATGATTTCCAGTCTCTGCATAAATACAATCATCTCGAATGTGATGTTAAACCCTATTTCATGTAACGTATTATCTGTTAGAAAGTTGCTGTAATTTTCAGGTGGAGCAGGTTTCTGTGAGAAGCTCAGCATGACCAGGTAGTACCCTAGAAGAAGATTAAAACTGTGCAAATCCATAAGCCAGACTAGGACTCTGAAAGGGCTCGGGTCAAAGTCTGTGACCTAACATGACATTTTTAACCTGCAGCCAAGGGAGACAACTCCGCAAAGCAGGCTGTCACATCTTTGACGTGTTACCCATGCTCCGTTTGAGTGAGTGAGTGAGTAAATGAGTGAGTGAGTGAGTGAGTGAGTGCGTGAGAAAAGTTCAGTGCTGCTTTTACCAGTATTCCAGTTATATCACGGCATGTCAGCTTGATATGGGAGGAAAGCCCAAAGTGATGCAGGTCTCAGACGTTTACCACCTTGGTGAAACCCACGAGCACGGGTATGGTACTGACAAACCTAGAAACACAATCGGGGCGAACCGTGATTCGAACCAACAATCATAGGTTTCTGGCGTGTCCAAGGGACGCAACTCTGCACAGCGAATCGTGGCGCCTTATCACGCCAACAAAAGCCACGAGCATGGGTATGGTGCTGACAAACCTAGAAAAATAATCGGGATGAACCAAGAATAAGAACCACAACCATAGGTTGGAATGCCTAAGGGATGCAACTCTGCACAGCGAATTGTGGAACCTCAGACGAATGGGCTGTCACTGTTCCGATTGACAGAACCATCGACTCCTGACAACTCTTAGAGATAAATCAAAACAAAGTCACAAACATTCTGCGGTAAGTTCATGAAATATTTCTATCTGCTATTCATGACACGAGGGATACTTGTGTAAAGCCGGGTGTAGTTACTGAAAGTGAGCGAATGTTGGCGCAAGCCACAGTCTAATATTCCTTCCATATCACTGGCTGATCAGGACAGCATGTGAAATTGTTTAGCTCTGACCACAAAAATGAGTGAGTGAGTGAGTATGGTTTTACGCCGCTTTTAGCAATTTTCCAGCAATATCACGGCGGGGGACACCAGAAATGGGCTTCACACATTGCACCCATGTCGGGAATCGAACCCGGGTCTTCGGCGTGACAAGCGAACGCTTTAACCACCAGGCTACCCGACCGCCCCTGACCACAAAAACCAGAGGTTGACAGCATGAGGACTGTCCTAGGGACTTTTTTTGTGTGGTGCCACAATCCACTTCCTCTTTACTGAGTGAGTGAGTGAGTGAGTGAGTGAGTGAGTGAGTGAGTGAGTGAGTGAGTGAGTGAGTGAGTGAGTGAGTGAGGTTTTACACCACTTATAGTAATATTCCAGGAATATCACAGCAGGGAACACAAGAAAAGGGCTTCATACATTGTACCCATGTGGGGAATCGAACCCGGGTCTTCGATGTGGTGAGTGAACGCTTTAACCACTAGGCTACCCCACCGCCCCTCCTCTTTACTGGTCCAGTCATCAGTGAAATACAAGTGACCTTGACCAAGCCATAATATTTGTCATAAATATTACCATTAACTTAAAAAATTCTTATTCCATTCGGGGCAGGTTTGGTGACATGTGCTGCAGATTTGTGGCTGAATATTGGCCTGTGAGCAGAAAACATGGCACTTGGTACTGAGGGCTTATTTTGTCCTGGAATCCCCATGCTTTGACGTAAATTTTCAGATGGACAAGGCTGCAGACCCCATATAAGGTTATCATGATTATGTACATATTTTTTGGGAAGTCAGAAATGTCTTTTATTGTGTCAGTGTTGGTTGTCCAGTTTGTTGTACATGACGACAGCCTGTAAAAAATCAAGTCTGGACCAGACAATCCAGTGATTCAGACCATGAGCATCCATCTGTGCGATAGGGATATGATGACATGCATCGACCAAGTCAGCGAGCCTGACCACCTGATCCCGTTGGTCGCCTCTTACGACAAGCATAGTCACCTTTTACGGCAAGCGTGGGTTGCTGAAGATCTATTCTACCTCGGATCTTGACAAGCACTGAACAACATTTAAAGGGGTGCTGTGCTGATGACTTACACTAGGGGCAGGAGTTGTGGCCATGAGGCTGCGGACCTTCCGGACGTGCCCCTTCTGTGGCGCCGCACTCAACACCTCCACCACAACATTGTCCTTGTACAGCGACTTGAAGTGGTCGGTCACCTGGAACACAAGCAGGTAACTGTTGTCATGGAAACTAGAACTCACACAGCAAATGGTGGTAAATATTTCACAGTTCAGGCACATCAATCTTAAATATCTCGGATGAACATTAGCCTGATAGAACATGTGCTTTATGCCATCGATAAAGAGACCTATCATACTATTTTGTTTTCTACACCATATCACCATTACTGTATTCAGCGTAATAAGCGCCCAGGGCGCTCTCAAAATTAGAAATAGGGTTCTCTTATTATAATATAATTTTGGTGAAAAAAAAACTGAGTTGAAAGATTGTAAATTTCTTGGTTTATGCTGACAGCCTGAAATGATACAAAAGAAAAGTCGTATTTAGCACAACAGAATATTTTCCAGAATTTAATTGCCCATGATTAAGGATGCACAATACTGCATATAATATATACATAATACACGAATAAATAAGTCTTGTGTACATTGATCGGAAGGGGTGCTAATTGGGATTGTTCACTAGCCAAAATATTAGCAAATATCGTGGTGGGCGCTTATTAGAGAGGAGATCTTATTACGTCGAATACAGTATATGTTATTAAAATGCCCCCCATGGTTTATTCACCCTGCAGTGTTTTAAATTTACGATAAACAACACCCGCTCGTCGTTTATTTCTTAAATAGACAGACTAGTGTTAACATGAGTATACGTACATGATCTACGAAGTCTGAAACCATCTTGGTGGCATCCTTGGTCTGTTCTGACTTGAGTCCGTGTTTATCTGCCACATTGCGGAGGCCGTAGATTGTGAAGGAGAACAGGTCTGGGGTCTTGTTCTTCACCATGCTGGGATTCTCAGTCATCTGCCAAGTCAAAGAGAGTCAGGTCAGGACTAGACTTAGACTACTGTGAAACCTCCCTGACACAAGTAACTCCACTAAAAGCCGCGGGGCCTGTTCTGTTCTATAGGTGTGTGGTGTTGTGCAGAGCTCCAGATAACTTTTTGAGCAACTGAGTATTCACTCCAGTTTCTATTGAATTGGGTTATTACATTTTTCAATGGTTCACCGATATTTTTTCACTCATCTACTCATCACTCTATAGGGTATTTCCCAAAATAAGTGAACATCTAAAAATTAAAAAAAATATGAAATAATGTTTTAGATGTATATAACTATTAAAAACAAATAGGCTTGACCCGGAAAGTAAATTAACTTGTAATTGTGTTTCGGAAATTAGCTCCTTTGTACACATCCTAAAAAAGATTCATTGGGAATTTACGCGAGATGTTTTTATCCATTTGAGTTTTTCTGTAGGCAAGTTAATTGAAAGTAATTGGGTTTTGAATATTTTGGGGGGGTATTTTACGCAAATACGCAGCTTATCTGTAGCTCTGGTTGTGCGGTGTTGTGCAGTGCGGTGTGTAAAACCCACAAACAGTGATATGATAGTTTGTTTGTTGTTTAACGCCGCACTCAGCAATATTCCAGCTATATGACAGCGGTCTGTAAATAATTGAGTCGGGACCAGACAATCCAGTCAATGACATCATGAGCATCAATCCATGCAATTGGAATACAATAACATGCATCAAGCATGTCAGCAAGCCTGACCACCTGAACCCATTTGTTGCCTCTTATGACAAGCATAGTCGCCATTTATGACCAGAATGGGTTGCTGAAACCTATTCTACCCTGGATCTTCAAGGATCTGATGAATTCAGACAAAGGATGCAGCTGCACAGCAAATCCATGCTCCATTCCCAACCAAAACCACCCGACATAATACACCAAAGATAGCAATATGAGAAAAAGGATGTGGCAACACTCACAGTCTTCATAACATCAGCAATCATCTGCATCTCACTCATCAAGGACAGGTCAGATTTCAAGGTCATGTTCAATGATCCAGACGACAGTTTATGGATGATGGAGTCTGCATCTAGGAGACGGTCACTGAGTTTGCGGATGGAATTGGGCAACTTCCTGAAAAGCTGCTCTTCTGTTTTCAAGTCAAACATCTGTTTTGGGAAGGAACAAGATACAATCAATGCATGCATCAGGGAAAGATGTGGCTATAGAACAGTATTCCATGGATTTCAACAGGGTTTTACCTTGCAAGCCATATGCATTCCTGTAAAGTAATAAATGCTGTAGTGTGCTGCATGTAATGAAAATTACTTTAAAACCTGGAATGAATCAATGATCATGTGGACAGTGGTCATGATTGATGGATGATATAACAGACATCCGTAACTGCTCTAGACAGTTCTGCTCTGCTGCTAGATGCACTGTAGGTACAACGGATATTATTGTTCGTCCCAAAGGACTCACTTTAAGCTTTTTCTGTGTAAAATCTCAACATTTGTGCCTACTTGGTCAAAGACATAAAAATGTAAAAAGTACCTGACCGTTGAGTCTCCTAGCACGGGCATGGCTCTTAACATCGTTATCAGTAGATTTTAGTGTTATCATATGGACTTTTATAAGCTAAGCTAACTAAACCGAACAGATATTTACTAGACTTGTGCTTAGGATTGTGATGCCTCATGCTTAATACAACTGGCTATTTTCTTCCATCAACATGATCAAAACTTGGAGTGTGGAAATCTGACACTGGTTGTATTTCTTGACAGATAAATCTTACGTCATCTTGTTTCAATTTATCAAGTTTTAGTTATTCCATATTCTGTTGCATCCAAATCGGACTTGCAGTGGATATTGCGTCCAATCATAAAGTTTATGGATATAAGATGCAATGTCTTGCTTCTGGTCAAACTTAATCTCCAAATCAAACTGTGATGTAAACTGTGGCATCTATGGCTAAGGCATTACTTTCCTGTATGTGAATGAATGTGAAGAGACGTGTGTTATGGGCAGTCAATCTTTGAGACTTTGATTTAAGCCTCCTGTCTGGAATTGGTGGCAGTGGGGTAGCCTTGCGGTTTAAGTGTTTGCTCGTCATGCCAAAGTGGGTGAGTGAGTGAGTATGATGGATGGATGGTTTGTTGTTTAACGCCGCACTCAGCAATATTCCAGCTATATGACGAGTCTGGACCAGACAATCCAGTGATTGAAATCATGCAATCGAGATCGATGACATGCATCAACCAAGTCAGCGAGCCTGACCACCCTATCCTGTTAGTCGCCTTTTATGACAAGCATAGTCACCTTTTACGGCAAGCATGGGTTGCTGAAGACCTATTCTACCCCGGAATCTTCACAGGTCGAGTGAGTGAGTATGGTTTTACGCCATTTTAGCAATATTCCAGCAATATCATGGCGGGGGGACACCAGAAATGGGCTTCACACATTCTACCCATGTCCTGAATCGAACCCGGGTCTTTGGGGTGACGAGTGAACGCTTTAACCAGGCTAACCGACCGTCCCTCATCATGCCGAAGACCCGGGTTCGATTCCCCACATGGGTACAATGTGTGAAGCCCATTTCTGGTGTCCCCCCGCCGTGATATTGCTGGAATATTGCTAAATGTGGAGTAAAACAAGAATCACTCACTCACAGTAGCTATTATTGGTGTACATCCTGCACATTAGCATGATTAGACTTGTGGGCCACTTATTTGAGAAAACGCAACAGTCCAAATAAAGATTTACAGGGCCATACAGCGCTTAAAATTAAGCATGAAAATCAAGGGAGGGGTCCTTGTCATAACCTTCACCTTAAAGTTAAAAGATGTAGGGTACCCTAGATGCAAATACAATGGGTCAACCCAAACAAAGCCATAAAATGGAACACAGGTCTTACATTGTTGTCTGCGTGTAGATCCAGCATGAGAGGGCTCTGGTCCAGGAACGTTCCCTGCAAGGAATTCATCACGCCCTCCACGTCTGGGAAGGCAACATCCTGCAACAGAGATAGCGAGGTGAATATACAGGCCACTCAGGGACGACACAATAAAACCAAAACCTTTCAGTTACACAACATGTACAACGCATGGAATCTCTTTACCAGGTTTATTTTTACAGGTAAACAAAGTTGGATACAAAAAGCTGTTTGTTCTTTAATACTGTGCTCCAATGACATGATGACAGTCTGTAAACATGGTTAATAATCGAGTCTGGACCAGACAGTGTTTGATTTTATGCGTGAGTGAGTATGGTTTTACGCCGCGTTTAGCAATATTCCAGCAATATCATGGCGCGGGACACCAGAAATGGGCTTCACACATTGTACCCATGTTGGGAATCGAACCTGGTTCTTCGGCGTGGAGAGTGAACGCTTTAACCACTAGGCTACCCGACCGCCCCGTTTGATTTTATGAGCAACAGAGTATGATGCCATGCAGTCAAGCAAGTCATTGAGTCTGACCTACCGACCCATTCTTCTCCTCATAAGAACATCTACAGGTCCGAATGGTCACATAGCAATAGCCCCGTCCAACATGTTTAAAAATTCTACTAGCCCTTAGGATACCTTTAACATTAACAAAATCAGTCAGGGTTGACGGGCTGGTGCCAATTTCCGTTCCTGTGACAGCGTACGTTGCAATGGTTACTGGGGACTTATTCTAACCCAGAATATTGCTGTTGGAATTGGCTATAACACTTCCAGTTGTGAATATGTTCAAGGGTGAAATGATCTTGTGAATAACAAAGTTGAGGCATAACACCTGTATCATAAGTGTCACCTGTTGGATAACAGGAAGAAAATTCTTAAGTGATCCAGGTTGAATACTCAATGTTACTCATCATAATGTGACAGGGAGAATTGGGAAATTCAATCTGTGAATCCTGGCCTAAATAAGGGAGGCAACTTAGCATGGTAAACTGCTGCCACTGAGACTACAGATTAAACACATGCTTTCTAGTTATATGTATGTTTGAATGGGCTGTACAAACAATTATGACTTATGAATTCTTCACTTACATCATCGACTGGGAACTTGGCCAGTTTCTTGAGAGGCAGTGGCTGATCGGGATGGGTGACAATTGTCATGAGAACATTGGCCTTGGGCCTCTTAAACATTGAGCCCTGTACCAGCCCCTTCCATCCGAGGTCCTGAAACAGAAATAATAAGTCATGTATCAGAATGCTGATATTGTTACCAAGAGCCTGCACCACAGGCATTGCAGGAACTTTCCTTGTAACCTGTATATAATTTTGCATGTAACCTGTATCTTATTGGTGAGGTGAAACAGGGTTTAATGTCGTGTTCAACATTATTTCACTTATATAATGACGTGCACGCATGAATGTGTGTCTGTGTTCATGTGTTTTTTTGTGGCTGCTTGTACTAGTCCAGACTAATGTCACTTTGATCACGTTTATAGTGCTAGGCCACTGACATACCATGCCCCAGTTTAACACGAATACCCCACTCAGAAACTGTTTACTCATTACTGGCTCTGAGTGGACCAGTTCTTGTTTTAGCCCCTTAAGGCCGAGCGTCAGGCAGGGTAACAATAAATACTATCTTTTAACATCTTTTGGTATGACAGGACCGAGAATCAAACCAACGACCTTCAACTCTCCAGGCAAAGGCTATGTCAACTACACCACAAAGGTGGTCTCTTTATATACTCATTATCAAAAGAAATGTGAACCATAGAAACACGTAGAGAAGTATGTACCTAAACATGCTAAAGAAGAGATATTTCCGCTTAATGACAAAACTAAAAATCAGTCAAGTGTTACCAGAGGTTCTTTATTCTTATCACGATATGCTACACATGATTACCAAACTTTACACACTAATCCTGCATGAGAAATGGTGCATCTCGAGCCATAGATCAGTGACGTCACATGTGATGCGTTCATGAGCGACGGTTCACACAACATAACAGTTATCTGACATCTCTTGGATACGAGTAATTTTCACATATTAACCAACTTGGGCTATCAGCGTTTCTTTTGTCAACATGACACAACTGGACATAAATTTTCAAAGTCATGTTAAAATAAACATGTTTAAAAGCCATATGGTCAAGCTTGAAAATGGAGCATGAGTGAGCATTGAGCTGTCGTTTTACACAAGTCAGCAATAAATCCCTGCACATACAATTCTACTAGCCCTTGGGATACCTTTAACACAGACATACTGACTCGTAAATTGTGAATTTGCATCCATGTCAACATAGTTAAAGCATGTTGTTCCTGTGTGTTACACGCCACATGTCAACTGTTCCTATACTTACAGATTCTGTCTTCAGCCCAAGTGTGTGAGCGAGGACTTTGGGCACCTGACTGGTGTGGAGCTGGTCTGCTTGTTGTTGGAATGTCACATAACTCGGGGCATGTGTGATCACCAGCTCCTGGCCAGCCAGACTCACACTCAACACAGCTGAAACACAGGAACATCAGCATAATTGGCAGCAATGGATCAGCATGATTAGTGCCAATGGAATAGTGGATTGCATAGCATCGTTTTCTGAGCATGCTAAGTTGACTTATTTTCGACCAAATAGATTTAGTGTGCAAAATCGACTCATAATTCTGCTAGTCGATATTTTAGAGAGCAAAATAAACACATGGCATTCACATTTCTATATTTTTTAAACATGTTAGTTTTTTTTCTCTGCAGCAATAGAAACCGACGGTTTTAGTCCACTAGTCCTTATAATGATAAAGTATAGCAAAATCCCCCAAAATTGCAAATTTCCCAAAAGTCCTTAGGATACCTTAACTATTGGGCAGCTTGGCAAGAACTACAGGACTAGTGCCAATTTCTAACACTGCTCTTGTATACCTAAAGGACGTGCAGTACACCCATTAATTTCTAACACTGAGGTGAACATTTTCGTGACGTATATCAACACGGTCATCATGGTCATAGAGACCGATGCCGGACAATTAATTCCAAATGATAATTATCATGTAGTCATGACATACATATGTCTGAAATGATAATCACTGAACTTCCATTAACTGGAAGATGTTACTCCCAACTGTTTACGGATTGGATGGATTCCCCATTGTACACGGATTGCCAACCACCCTGATCATGCTCATTGAACTCCTCATTACATACTGGGGCAGTCAGGTAGCCTAGTGGTTAAAGCGTTCGTTTGTCATGCTGAAGACCTGGGTTCGATTCCCGACATGGGTACAATGTGTGAAGCCCATTTCTAGTGTCCTCCCTCGTGATATTGCTGGAATATTGCTAAAAGCGGCATAAAACCATACTCACTCGCTCATTAAATACTGTTAATATTTATGACCTAATCAGCATGATCAGGGTTCAGATTGAACTCGAGAACAGAGAGGAATGTCTAGAGTTAGTTCAGTTTAGGTAAGATGCTCCGGGGAATCAACACTGCATAACCTACCACTATGTGGTGACCTGGTACATATGTACATAGAACTTCTTGTATGTATAAAACCCATACTATTATATATACCACAAATTATTGACTCTCACAGGACTCCTATGTTAATATCTTCCAACAGTACATGGACCCTTTGCACAGATGAATATGTACATTAATATTATAATCAGTATACAATTTTACAACAGGATACTGATAGATCACAGAAGGTATGTAGTTATATCAAACGCCCATATGTGTGATCATTCTGGAAGGAATTTCAAAAACCTTGTATTCTTATATGAACAAAAACAAATGTCTAAAGGAAACAGATATTATCCAAAAACACTAAAATGATAAAAAGATACATAAATGTGCCGTATTCTAAATGAAATGGGCACTTACAATTTACGTATCGTGTTTGATGAAATTATTCGACATAGTTAGGCATACTAGTCACTACATGTCCGTGTGATCCAAGTCAATAACAGTGACATGGTCATATCCTTGTGATCATGTGTGCAGATTTTGTGACGGCTGGCCAATCGAGTAAAATTGTCCAGTTTGTTCAGCAGGGATATCTTCGTCGATAGTAGGATATAAATGAAAAAATCACAGACTATCAACATTTTCATAAGGTTATGTAAACATTCTAAACAGAAACCAACTTACCACAGAAAACTAAAACACTGAACCGGGTCATTACGGACGTCCTCCAGAGCTTCAATGTCGCCATTTTTGTTGATCATGTGATAATCAAAGGGAGGTAATCCGGTAACACCTCAAGATTCGCTGCCCCATAAAAATAAACTTTAATTCAACAATTATTTTAGGGTTTCAGCATGCAGTTTGTCACAACATTCAATTTTATGAATTGTTTCACTAATCATTATATAAACATTAAAAGCGATGCGATTCATGACCTTTTTTCATGAGTACTGTAGAGCATGTATGAATTTCATGTTCCATAAACTCGCTGTGCGCTCACATAACGTCAGTCCTTAGACCCGGAAGTATTTGACCTACTTAGCGCATAGCTGGAGGTAAAGGGCGTCACACCTGCCGATCAAGCCGGTAGCAGGATAGACGACATCGCACTTATTTACCTGTTGTAATTTAATCAACAGCGTTATTTTCACAGACTGGGTTCGATTGGTAAAAATGGCTGCTGAGGCTAATATACATAAGGTTGTTCCCTCTATCGACCACAGGCTGCTCATGCTCGATTATTTATAATTCGAATTCCATACACAAAACCCAATAAATCCACAAACTCTATTGGTCTCTTCTTCACATTCTCGGGGCGGTCGGTTAAAGCGTTCGCTCGTCGACCCGAAGACCCGGGTTCGATTCCCCACATGGGTACGAGACTACCCCTGTAGTCTAGTGGTTAAGCGTCCGTCCGGAGAGCGGAAGGTCCAGGGTTCGATCCCCGGCCGCGTCATACCAAAAGACGTTAAACAATGGTACTTGTTGTTACCCTGTCTGGCACTCGGCATTAAGGGGCTAAAACAAGGACTGGTCGGCTCGGAGTCAGTATACTGTGTCTGAGTGGGGTATTCATGTTAAACTGCGGCATGGTATCTCAGTGAGCTAGCACTATAAATCGGCATCAGTCCGGACTAGTACAAGCAGCCACACACACACACACACACACACACACACACACGTGCATGCACATATCTTTGACTTACATACGGAATAGATAAATAATTATGAGACTATTCTTTAAAACAAACCTAACGGTCCAATATTACACTAAAACGTTCGTGTTTGTTGCGGAATATGATCGGAGTTGAGAACATTACATGGGGATGAGTAAACATTGGAAAGTGAGTGAGTGAGTTGGGTTTAACAGTAATCCAGTTATATCGCGACGTGTCAGCTTAATGTGGGAGGAAAGCCCGAAGTGATGCAGTTCTCAGACGTTTACCACTTCGGTGACACCCACGAGCACGGGTATGGTGCTGACAAACCTAGAAACATAATCGGGGCCATGGGCGGATACAGCTTTTTTGAAAAGGGTGGATGCACAATTAAGATCTATTTATTGTCTTTGGGGGTAAGTTTTACAGAAAAAAAGATTTTTTTCGAAATAAAAAAAGGGGGGGGGGGGGCACAACAAAGGTGTTATTGGACAATAATCATATAGAGGGAGATACGTTCTGTCCTAGACTGGTTTACCTGCCCTTGAGAAGTATGGTTCATGGTTAAAAATAACAAACGCACTCACAACGTTGTGGGGGTTCGTTACAACAATGTTGCTACTACTTTGAAAAGATTATAAATGTGCTACATCTTCCCTTGTGGCATTTTCATCGACGGCGGCGAAGCACTATCATCAGCACGTGTTTCCGGTTCTGTTGTTGTGCGACATTTGCATTCTATAGTTCATCTCTTTGTACTGTGATCTATTTTCTTAGTGATCATTTCGAGAATTTAAGAAACATTGTTCAAGTTATGCTTTGCGACGTGGATTTTCTAAAGGGAAGTTACTCTTCCAACCATACGGATTGAATCACCCATAAAATCCTAATGTGGCCGATCGACTCATTGTCCCCTACAAAAAGTATTAATTCAATGTCAACTCATGAGTTAGAGTGAGTGAGTATGGCTTCACGCCGCTTTTAGCAATATTCCAGCATTATCACGGCGGGGGACACCAGAAATTGGCTTCACACATTGTACCTATTCTGAGTTAGAGATTAACAGGCCAATTCGCACATGCCTGGTAATTGCTCATTTGGCTAGTTGCCTTTAGAACCATACTGACTGCTATTGTACTTAAGAAGTCAAATTTACAATGTAACATGTCTCTGGGACCAAAGAATTATATCCAGACAATCGGGTTGTCTACGTAGGTTTTTCACTGTGTTGTTATTACATTTCTGTACACAGAAACGTACCTAGGGTACATTTCTGTAGTAGTACCTGTGCCGACAACGGCCCCTTCAGCTCTAGTAGATGACAGCAGTTTGTTGATATTTTGATTCATAATGGTCGAATAGCTGTTGATAGACTAACACGGTAGACTTGGTGCCAAGCTGTTCATTATCGTAAACAGGATCAGCTTTTCGGGGTAAGTTTCCTTTTCCTTGTATTTTTAATTATTTTTGTTTTTATTTCAAAACCTCTCCGAGTTGAGCAAAGTGCATCGATTTCGCGAGCAGATGTTGGTAATCATGCTAAGGTAACGCTCTGTGATACCTTTGATCCCCTTCATAGTAGACAGTTCGAATTCTGAAGCGTCTGACCATAAGCAGTTTTGACAACAAAGACATTAAACGTGTTCAGAGGTTGAATTATACTAATAACTCTTCATGTCAGTCAGGGCGGTCGGGTAGCCTAGTGGTTAAAGCGTTCGCTCGTCACGCCGAAGACCCGGGTTCGATTACCGACATGAGTACAATGTGTGAAGCCCATGTCTGGTGTTCCCCGCCGTGATATTGCTGGAATAAGCGGCGTAAAACCATACTCACTCACTCATGTCAGTCAGATCTCCGTCCGCTTTAAGAAGGTAATTTACTTTTTGCAGGTGTCATATGGTCATCCATGTTTGTTTACAAACAACGCAGTCGTAGTTTTGGGTTTTACAGTAAAATGAAAATCACGTGAAATAAATGAAAAAAAAAGAGAAGAGAAATCACGCTGTTGATATGAAACTATGTTTCTTGTAAAAATCTCGAATCAGTGAGATTGTAGCACGTACAACGTTTGAATGAATGGCGTAGATTTGTGAATGAATGGAATGAGAAAAAAATAGTCCCGTTGTCAAATGAAAATTGATCTTTGTTTAACTGACCAATCAGCTTCGATAATCACTAATTGCACACTGTGCAAGATATCAAACAGATATTACACATAATATCGTCGGCCATACGGTTAATAAAATATGATAGATTAAAATCATTGTGACTATTTACGCCAGTTAGTACGCACAAGCGTCATATTTCATTTCCAAAGTGACATTTTACTTTCCAGAGTTGGACAAAGCAGGGGAAAAAGAAGTTAAATTGATACAATTCATTTCTAACATGTTGATATACATGTACCTGACATATATGCATGCAGCGTGATTTAGCATACATTCTTGGCCATGTCTAAAGCCCCATTCACATGGACACTTTTACTTACGTGAGTATATATACTGACATAACTAAATTTACTTATGGTGGCATGTAATCGCATTTGCTTACGTGAGTAAATATACTCCAGGAGTAAAGAGACATGAGTAAAAGTATATTTGTTACACCTGATGAGGTCTAGTTAAAGTATATTTACTCATAAGTATAAATGCTCCTGGAGTATTTCTGGTCATGTGAACAGAATCTCTATTTGCTTACGTAAGCATATTAAATCCAAGATACTGATAATCAGTAAAAAATTCCGAATGTGCAGGAAAATACGGCTGTAGTTCCTTGCAAAGAACGCATGTCATGCGAAAGTTATCGATCCACAGTTTATCATCAAATGATCCTTTGACGACATTGTTCCACCAGTGCTGAGAACGTTCTCTCTTCCACAGTTCTCTTTCCTGGCATAAAGCTAAGACTAATCCCATACTAAGAAAGTATGGAAATTCTCTCTTTCGCCTCTGGTTGACTATCTTCAACAGCAACATGGCCTCAAATGATAAAAGTCCACACTTTTTATTATGAAATGATGTTTACTTCTGCCTTGCATAAACTTCATGTGAACGCAATGTAAATATACTTTTGCTTACATGTGTAAATTTTGTCCATGTGAATGGGGCTTAAGTTAGCTGACAGGAAATACTAAAGGTTCTAGTTTGGCATCTACAACAGAGTAGTAGTAGTAGTTTATTTGAACTTTTACAATGTCATGTTTATCTCTGTTGTTTTCCAGGGATCCATTCATATAATATAAGAACTGGTCTTCAACCACCCATGCTTGTAGTAAAAGGCGACTAACGGGATGCATGTCATCGTATCCCATTTGCCTGATCGATGCTCATGATGTCAATCACAGGATTGTCTGATGCAGACTCGATTATTTACAGACCCGTGGTCATTAAGCTGGAATATTGCTTAATGCGGCGTTGAAAAACAAACAAAAATGTTTCAATGACCTTAAATGTTGATGCCACCCTACGGGGAGTCCGAAGTAGGCGTTGCTTCAAGTAGCCTGTGCATGTCGTAAGAGGCGACTTACTTTGATTGGGTGGTCGGTCTCGGTGTCTTGGTTGATTGCGTGTCACAGTACCCCGAGTGTGTTAATATTTGCTGGTGCCGTGGCTACTTGAAGCAAGTGTACCCAACACACCTTTTTAATTACAATGGATATATTATATGTGTTTATTATTCTGTTATCAAATAAATTTCTTAGTTATTATGTACCTCATAGTTTGATTTCGGTGTGTGCACTAAATGCACGGGTATGGTGGTATATGCTTCAACCAATGTTACGGCTATATCCCGGCGGCAGAGGACTGCAGGAATGGGCTTCATACGAAACATTAGCCAGATATAAGGAATCGAACTCGGCCGTTTCGGCTTGACGTGCCAATACTTGATTGAGACACTGTGCTACCTTACTGTTATTATGGACATATTTCCTTCACACATAAAATATTACCATGCACAGTGGAACCTGTCGAGACAGGACTTTGATTCAGCATTTGTAATAGAAGGCGATATCCATTGTGCCGAATATACTATGATTCATAATAATACTTCTTTGAATCGTTCTTCTATTTACGTTTGCTATCCTCTGTTATAATATTCCTAATACAGGCCTCTGCGTAATCAGACTCACTTTCGGCCCCATAACATGATAAACGTTCATTTCGCCTGGATGTCAAAACAATGACGCAATGAAGTCTAAAGCAGATATTCCACAGTACTAAACTGTTCACATTGGACGTCAAAAGCCTCTGGCATGAATACCTGATGTGGATGCAACGGGGTAATTCTCCCAAATGTTGCAGGCAAATGGAATTTCAAAGTTTTTTACACATGGTTCGTGGTGTTCTCAGTATCCCAGTTAATGGTTCTGCGCTGGCCATGACGGTAGACGGGCTAGCAACGACACCAAATGCATGGTGACAAATGATGAATTAATGATTAGTATTTGTTTGTTGTTTAACGCCGCACTCAGCATTATTCTAGCTATTTGAGACTTGCTGCCACTCTGTGTATCCCAACTCTCCCCTGGGTTCACACTGACTGGCACTTTCTTGTGGCTCCCGGCACACAGCACATAGGAGCCTTCCCCTAACCCTCTCCGTCAGCCCTGTTTGACTAGGACTTCTTGTGTACCAAGTTGTAGAGAAAAGTCCCCTTAATTATCAAGGCTGTACAGAATGATAAGTCCATGGATGTATATCAATTCTATCCTTACTATAGAGCAACTCATTATATGAAGCGGCGCATCACAACAGCAGCGACACATTGGAGACCAACTCATCATACGAACCGCTTCGTCGCAACTGGAGAGACAACACTAGATCAACTGATTAAATGAAGTGGCGCGTTACAGTTTTGTTTGTTGGTTAATGCCACACTAAGCAATATTCCAGCTATATGAAGCGGACTGTAAATTATAGAGTCTGGACCTGACAATTCAGTGATTGACATCACGAGCATCGATCCACGCAATTGGAATACGATGACATGCATCAACCAAGACAACGAGCCTGACAAACCGATCCCGTTAGCCGCCTCTTACGACAAGCATAGTCCCTTTTTACGGCATGCATGGGTTGCTGAAGACATATTCTACCCCGGATCTTCAGGAGTCTGGGGTGGAATCATTAGAGACCTATATAAAGTGGTGCGCAACAACCGGAGCTGAAACTTTAGAGATCATCTTATTATATGAAGTGGCGTGTCACAACTGCAGCTGAAAGATTAGAGACCAACTCATGATATCAAGTGCCGTGTCACAAATGGAGTTATTATATGAAGGGGTGAGTCACAACTGGAGCTGAAACATTAGAGACCAACTCATTATATGGTGGTGGCGTGTTACAACTGAAGCTGAAACATTAGAGACCACTCATTATATGATGTGGAGAGTCACAACTGGAGCTGAAACATTAGAGATCACCTCATTATATGAAGTGGCACATCACAACTGGAGCTGAAACATTAGAGACCAACTGATTACGTGAAGTGGTGCGTCACAACTGTAGCTGAAACATTAGAGACCAACTCATTATATGAAGTGATGCGTCACAACTGGAGCTCAAACATAAAGACCAACTCATTATATGAAGTGGTGCGTCACAACTGCAGCTGAAACATGAGAGATCATTTCATTATATGAAGTGTTGCATCACAACTGGAGCTGAAACATTAGAGACCAAATCATTATATGAAGTGGTGCATCACAACTGCAGCTGAAATATTAGAGACCAACTCATTATATGAAGTTACTCGTCCCAAATGGAGCTGAAACATTAGAGACCAACTCATTATATGAAGTGGTGCGTCACAAATGGAGCTGAAACATTAGAGAGCACCTCATTATACGAAGTGGTGCGTCAGAACTGTAGCTGAAACATTAGAGATCACCTCATTATATTAAGTGGCACATAAAAACTGGAGCTGAAACATCAGAGATCAACTCATGATATGAAGTTGCTCGTCACAAATGGAGCTGAAACACTAGAGACAAACTCATTATATGAAGTGGTGCGTCACAACTGTAGCTGAAACATTAGAGACCAACTCATTATATGGATTGGTGCATCACAACTGGAGCTGAAACATCAGAGACCAAATCATTATATGAAGTGGTGCGTCACAACTGGAGCTGAAACATTAGAGACCAACTCATTATGTGAAGTGGTGCGTCAGAACTGCATCTGAAACATTTGAGACAAACTCATTATATGAAGTGACGCATCACAACTGGAGCTGAAACATCAGAGACCACCTCATTATATGATGTGGCGAGTCACATCTGGAGCTGAAACATAAGAGACCAACTCATTATAAAAAGTGACGCATCACAACTGCAGCTGAAACATTAGAGATCACCTCATTATATGAATGGGTATGCAAAACAGGTGTCCATAACACGAAATCTTTGCACTGATTAATGTGTTAAATAATGGCCAAACGGAGTCAATGTATCGCTTCATTTGAACCCGAAGCTGAGAGCTTTTTAATATCTATCAGTATATGTGCTATAGAGGTCAGACTTCCAGACGACCTCAGCTGACACTACAACTGCCTTTCTACGGTAACTGGGGTATCATTGGGCGTGGACAGCACCCGCAACTCATTCTTACACTTCACCATGAATGCGGAAGGTTATACTTTCTCCACTACTCGGAACATTCGGACCAGCAAAATACACCCCTATATCTACTGACCACATTCTTCACAGAGAAAGTCCAACAGAGCATGGCTTTCTCAGAATGGAGCCCACGTGACCACGGACAGTTGCAATGTATAACCCATGTCCAGGCACCTTGGTCGTCTAGGTATAACCTACAATTGTAGGACAAGTTTACATTCAGTCAAAGTCATCGTGGCTACAGACACTATATGGACTTGAAGTAGCGCCGAGTTTAAACCATAATATGGAAACAGTGATTCTGTCTGGAAAAATAATCTGCTTCGTCTAAGTGATGCGTCTGAACTGGATATGAATCATTAAAAAATCAGCTCATAATAGTAGGAAGTGATCCGTCACAGCTGCAGCTGAAACAATAGAGACCAAATCATTATATGGAGTAGCACATCACAACTGGAGCTGAAACATTAGAGACACCTCATTATATTAAGTGGCACATCACAACTGGAGCTGAAACATTAGAGACCAACTCATTATGTGAAGTGGTGCGTCACAACTGGAGCTGAAACATTAGAGACCAACTCATTATATGAAGTGGCATATCACAACTGGAACTGAAACATTAGAGATCACCTCATTATATTAAGTGGCACATCACAACTGGCGCTGAAACATCAGAGATCAACTCATGATATGAAGTTGCTCGTCACAAATGGAGCTGAAACACTAGAGACAAACTCATTATATGAAGTGGTGCGTCACAACTGTAGCTGAAACATTAGAGACCAACTCATTATATGGATTGGTGCATCACAACTGGAGATGAAACATCAGAGACCAAATCATTATATGAAGTGGTGCGTCACAACTGGAGCTGAAACATTAGAGACCAGCTCATTATATGGAGTGGTGCGTCACAACTGTAGCTGAAACATTAGAGATCACCTCATTATATGAATGGGTATGCAAAACAGGTGTCCATAACACGAAATCTTTGCACTGATTATTGTGTTAAATAATGGCCAAACGGAGTCAATGTATCGCTTCATTTGAACCCGAAGCTGAGAGCTTTTTAATATCTATCAGTATATGTGCTATAGAGGTCAGACTTCCAGACGACCTCAGCTGACACTACAACTGCCTTTCTACGGTAACTGGGGTATCATTGGGCGTGGACAGCACCCGCAACTCATTCTTACACTTCACCATGAATGCGGAAGGTTATACTTTCTCCACTACTCGGAACATTCGGACCAGCAAAATACACCCCTATATCTACTGACCACATTCTTCACAGAGAAAGTCCAACAGAGCATGGCTTTCTCAGAATGGAGCCCACGTGACCACGGACAGTTGCAATGTATAACCCATGTCCAGGCACCTTGGTCGTCTAGGTATAACCTACAATTGTAGGACAAGTTTACATTCAGTCAAAGTCATCGTGGCTACAGACACTATATGGACTTGAAGTAGCGCCGAGTTTAAACCATAATATGGAAACAGTGATTCTGTCTGGAAAAATAATCTGCTTCGTCTAAGTGATGCGTCTGAACTGGATATGAATCATTAAAAAATCAGCACATAATAGTAGGAAGTGATGCGTCACAGCTGCAGCTGAAACAATAGAGACCAAATCATTATATGGAGTAGCACATCACAACTGGAGCTGAAACATTAGAGACACCTCATTATATTAAGTGGCACATCACAACTGGAGCTGAAACATTAGAGACCAACTCATTATGTGAAGTGGTGCGTCACAACTGGAGCTGAAACATTAGAGACCAACTCATTATATGAAGTGGCATATCACAACTGGAACTGAAACATTAGAGATCACCTCATTATATTAAGTGGCACATCACAACTGGCGCTGAAACATCAGAGATCAACTCATGATATGAAGTTGCTCGTCACAAATGGAGCTGAAACACTAGAGACAAACTCATTATATGAAGTGGTGCGTCACAACTGTAGCTGAAACATTAGAGACCAACTCATTATATGGATTGGTGCATCACAACTGGAGATGAAACATCAGAGACCAAATCATTATATGAAGTGGTGCGTCACAACTGGAGCTGAAACATTAGAGACCAGCTCATTATATGGAGTGGTGCGTCACAACTGTAGCTGAAACATTAGAGATCACCTCATTATATGAATGGGTATGCAAAACAGGTGTCCATAACACGAAATCTTTGCACTGATTATTGTGTTAAATAATGGCCAAACGGAGTCAATGTATCGCTTCATTTGAACCCGAAGCTGAGAGCTTTTTAATATCTATCAGTATATGTGCTATAAAGGTCAGACTTCCAGACGACCTCAGCTGACACTACAACTGCCTTTCTACGGTAACTGGGGTATCATTGGGCGTGGACAGCACCCGCAACTCATTCTTACACTTCACCATGAATGCGGAAGGTTATACTTTCTCCACTACTCGGAACATTCGGACCAGCAAAATACACCCCTATATCTACTGACCACATTCTTCACAGAGAAAGTCCAACAGAGCATGGCTTTCTCAGAATGGAGCCCACGTGACCACGGACAGTTGCAATGTATAACCCATGTCCAGGCACCTTGGTCGTCTAGGTATAACCTACAATTGTAGGACAAGTTTACATTCAGTCAAAGTCATCGTGGCTACAGACACTATATGGACTTGAAGTAGCGCCGAGTTTAAACCATAATATGGAAACAGTGATTCTGTCTGGAAAAATAATCTGCTTCGTCTAAGTGATGCGTCTGAACTGGATATGAATCATTAAAAAATCAGCACATAATAGTAGGAAGTGATCCGTCACAGCTGCAGCTGAAACATTAGAGACCAAATCATTATATTGAGTAGCACATCACAACTGGAGCTGAAACATCAGAGACACCTCATTATATTAAGTGGCACATCACAACTGGAGCTGAAACATTAGAGACCAACTAATTATGTGAAGTGGTGCGTCACAACTGGAGCTGAAACATTAGAGACCAAATCATTATATGAAGTGGCACATCACAACTGGAGCTGAAACATTAGAGATCACCTCATTATATTAAGTGGCACATAAAAACTGGAGCTGAAACATCAGAGATCAACTCATGATATGAAGTTGCTCGTCACAAATGGAGCTGAAACATGAGAGATCATTTCATTATATGAAGTGTTGCATCACAACTGGAGCTGAAACATTAGAGACCAAATCATTATATGAAGTGGTGCATCACAACTGCAGCTGAAATATTAGAGACCAACTCATTATATGAAGTTACTCGTCCCAAATGGAGCTGAAACATTAGAGACCAACTCATTATATGAAGTGGTGCGTCACAAATGGAGCTGAAACATTAGAGAGCACCTCATTATACGAAGTGGTGCGTCAGAACTGTAGCTGAAACATTAGAGATCACCTCATTATATTAAGTGGCACATAAAAACTGGAGCTGAAACATCAGAGATCAACTCATGATATGAAGTTGCTCGTCACAAATGGAGCTGAAACACTAGAGACAAACTCATTATATGAAGTGGTGCGTCACAACTGTAGCTGAAACATTAGAGACCAACTCATTATATGGATTGGTGCGTCACAACTGGAGCTGAAACATCAGAGACCAAATCATTATATTAAGTGGTGCGTCACAACTGGAGCTGAAACATTAGAGACCAGCTCATTATATGGAGTGGTGCGTCAGAACTGTAACTGAAATATTAGAGATCACTTCATTATATGTAGTCGCACATCACAACTGGAGCTGAAACATTAGAGAGCAACTCATTATTTTAAATGGTGCATCACAACTGGAGCTGAAACATGAGAGACCAACTCATTATATGAAGTGGCGTGTCACAACTGGAGCTGAAACATTAGAGATCACCTCATTATTTGAATGGGTATGCAAAACAGGTGTCCATAACACGAAATCTTTGCACTGATTATTGTGTTAAATAATGGCCAAACGGAGTCAATGTATCGCTTCATTTGAACCCGAAGCTGAGAGCTTTTTAATATCTATCAGTATATGTGCTATAGAGGTCAGACTTCCAGACGACCTCAGCTGACACTACAACTGCCTTTCTACGGTAACTGGGGTATCATTGGGCGTGGACAGCACCCGCAACTCATTCTTACACTTCACCATGAATGCGGAAGGTTATACTTTCTCCACTACTCGGAACATTCGGACCAGCAAAATACACCCCTATATCTACTGACCACATTCTTCACAGAGAAAGTCCAGCAGAGCATGGCTTTCTCAGAATGGAGCCCACGTGACCACGGACAGTTGCAATGTATAACCCATGTCCAGGCACCTTGGTCGTCTAGGTATAACCTACAATTGTAGGACAAGTTTACATTCAGTCAAAGTCATCGTGGCTACAGACACTATATGGACTTGAAGTAGCGCCGAGTTTAAACCATAATATGGAAGCAATGATTCTGTCTGGAAAAATAATCTGCTTCGTCTAAGTGATGCGTCTGAACTGGATATAATTCATTATCAATTCAGCTCATAATAGTAGGAAGTAATACGTCACAGCTGCTGCTGAAACATTAGAGACCAAATCATTATATGGAATAGCACATCACAACTGGAGCCGAAACATTAGAGACACCTCATTATATTAAGTGGCACATCACAACTGGAGCTGAAACATTAGAGACCAACTCATTATGTGAAGTGGTGCGTCACAACTGTAGCTGAAACATTAGAGACCAACTCATTATATGGAGTGGTGCGTCAGAACTGTAGCTGAAATATTAGAGATCACTTCATTATATGAAGTGGCACATCACAACTGGAGCTGAAACATTAGAGAGCAACTCATTATTTTAAATGGCGCATCACAACTGGAGCTGAAACATGAGAGACCAACTCATTATATGAAGTGGCGTGTCACAACTGGAGCTGAAACATTAGAGACCAAATCATTATATGAAATAGTACATCACAACTGGAGCTGAAACATTAGAGATTACCTCATTATATTAAGTGGCACATAAAAACTGGAGCTGAAACATCAGAGATCAACTCATGATATGAAGTTGCTCGTCACAAATGGAGCTGAAACACTAGAGACAAACTCATTATATGAAGTGGTGCGTCACAACTGGAGCTGAAACATTAGAGACCAACTCATTATATGGAGTGGTGCGTCAGAACTGTAGTTGAAACATTAGAGACCAACTCATTATATGGATTGGTGCATCACAACTGGAGCTGAAACATCAGAGACCAAATCATTATATGAAGTGGTGCGTCACAACTGGAGCTGAAACATTAGAGACCAACTCATTATATGGAGTGGTGCGTCAGAACTGTAGCTGAAATATTAGAGATCACTTCATTATATGAAGTGGCACATCACAACTGGAGCTGAAACATTAGAGAGCAACTCATTATTTTAAATGGTGCATCATAACTGGAGCTGAAACATTAGAGAGCAACTCATTATTTTAAATGGTGCATCACAACTGTAGTTGAAACATTAGAGACCAACTCATTATATGGATTGGTGCATCACAACTGGAGCTGAAATATCAGAGACCAAATCATTATATGAAGAGGTGCGTCACAACTGGAGCTGAAACATTAGAGACCAACTCATTATATGGAGTGGTGCGTCAGAACTGTAGCTGAAATATTAGAGATCACTTCATTATATGAAGTGGCACATCACAACTGGAGCTGAAACATCAGAGATCAACTCATGATATGAAGTTGCTCGTCACAAATGGAGCTGAAACACTAGAGACAAACTCATTATATGAAGTGGTGCGTCACAACTGTAGCTGAAACATTAGAGACCAACTCATTATATGGATTGGTGCGTCACAACTGGAGCTGAAACATCAGAGACCAAATCATTATATGAAGTGGTGCGTCACAACTGGAGCTGAAACATTAGAGACCAGCTCATTATATGGAGTGGTGCGTCAGAACTGTAACTGAAATATTAGAGATCACTTCATTATATGTAGTCGCACATCACAACTGGAGCTGAAACATTAGAGAGCAACTCATTATTTTAAATGGTGCATCACAACTGGAGCTGAAACATGAGAGACCAACTCATTATATGAAGTGGCGTGTCACAACTGGAGCTGAAACATTAGAGATCACCTCATTATTTGAATGGGTATGCAAAACAGGTGTCCATAACACGAAATCTTTGCACTGATTATTGTGTTAAATAATGGCCAAACGGAGTCAATGTATCGCTTCATTTGAACCCGAAGCTGAGAGCTTTTTAATATCTATCAGTATATGTGCTATAGAGGTCAGACTTCCAGACGACCTCAGCTGACACTACAACTGCCTTTCTACGGTAACTGGGGTATCATTGGGCGTGGATAGCACCCGCAACTCATTCTTACACTTCACCATGAATGCGGAAGGTTATACTTTCTCCACTACTCGGAACATTCGGACCAGCAAAATACACCCCTATATCTACTGACCACATTCTTCACAGAGAAAGTCCAACAGAGCATGGCTTTCTCAGAATGGAGCCCACGTGACCACGGACAGTTGCAATGTATAACCCATGTCCAGGCACCTTGGTCGTCTAGGTATAACCTACAATTGTAGGACAAGTTTACATTCAGTCAAAGTCATCGTGGCTACAGACACTATATGGACTTGAAGTAGCGCCGAGTTTAAACCATAATATGGAAGCAATGATTCTGTCTGGAAAAATAATCTGCTTCGTCTAAGTGATGCGTCTGAACTGGATATAATTCATTATCAATTCAGCTCATAATAGTAGGAAGTAATACGTCACAGCTGCTGCTGAAACATTAGAGACCAAATCATTATATGGAATAGCACATCACAACTGGAGCCGAAACATTAGAGACACCTCATTATATTAAGTGGCACATCACAACTGGAGCTGAAACATTAGAGACCAACTCATTATGTGAAGTGGTGCGTCACAACTGTAGCTGAAACATTAGAGACCAACTCATTATATGGAGTGGTGCGTCAGAACTGTAGCTGAAATATTAGAGATCACTTCATTATATGAAGTGGCACATCACAACTGGAGCTGAAACATTAGAGAGCAACTCATTATTTTAAATGGCGCATCACAACTGGAGCTGAAACATGAGAGACCAACTCATTATATGAAGTGGCGTGTCACAACTGGAGCTGAAACATTAGAGACCAAATCATTATATGAAATAGCACATCACAACTGGAGCTGAAACATTAGAGATTACCTCATTATATTAAGTGGCACATAAAAACTGGAGCTGAAACATCAGAGATCAACTCATGATATGAAGTTGCTCGTCACAAATGGAGCTGAAACACTAGAGACAAACTCATTATATGAAGTGGTGCGTCACAACTGGAGCTGAAACATTAGAGACCAACTCATTATATGGAGTGGTGCGTCAGAACTGTAGCTGAAACATTAGAGACCAACTCATTATATGGATTGGTGCATCACAACTGGAGCTGAAACATCAGAGACCAAATCATTATATGAAGTGGTGCGTCACAACTGGAGCTGAAACATTAGAGACCAACTCATTATATGGAGTGGTGCGTCAGAACTGTAGCTGAAATATTAGAGATCACTTCATTATATGAAGTGGCACATCACAACTGGAGCTGAAACATTAGAGAGCAACTCATTATTTTAAATGGTGCATCATAACTGGAGCTGAAACATTAGAGAGCAACTCATTATTTTAAATGGTGCATCACAACTGTAGTTGAAACATTAGAGACCAACTCATTATATGGATTGGTGCATCACAACTGGAGCTGAAATATCAGAGACCAAATCATTATATGAAGAGGTGCGTCACAACTGGAGCTGAAACATTAGAGACCAACTCATTATATGGAGTGGTGCGTCAGAACTGTAGCTGAAATATTAGAGATCACTTCATTATATGAAGTGGCACATCACAACTGGAGCTGAAACATTAGAGAGCAACTCATTATTTTAAATGGTGCATCACAACTGGAGCTGAAACATTAGAGACCAACTCATGATATGAAGTGGCGTGTCACAACTGGAGCTGAAACATTAGAGATCACCTCATTATTTGAATGGGTATGCAAAACAGGTGTCCATAACACGAAATCTTTGCACTGACTATTGTGTTAAATAATGGCCAAACGGAGTCAATGTATCGCTTCATTTGAACCCGAAGCTGAGAGCTTTTTAATATCTATCAGTATATGTGCTATAGAGGTCAGACTTCCAGACGACCTCAGCTGACACTACAACTGCCTTTCTACGGTAACTGGGGTATCATTGGGCGTGGACAGCACCCGCAACTCATTCTTACACTTCACCATGAATGCGGAAGGTTATACTTTCTCCACTACTCGGAACATTCGGACCAGCAAAATACACCCCTATATCTACTGACCACATTCTTCACAGAGAAAGTCCAGCAGAGCATGACTTTCTCAGAATGGAGCCCACGTGACCACGGACAGTTGCAATGTATAACCCATGTCCAGGCACCTTGGTCGTCTAGGTATAACCTACAATTGTAGGACAAGTTTACATTCAGTCAAAGTCATCGTGGCTACAGACACTATATGGACTTGAAGTAGCGCCGAGTTTAAACCATAATATGGAAACAATTATTCTGTCTGGAAAAATAATCTGCTTCGTCTAAGTGATGCGTCTGAACTGGATATGAATCATTAAATAATCAGCTCATAATAGTAGGAAGTGATGCGTCACAGCTGCAGCTGAAACATTAGCGACCAAATCATTATATGGAGTAGCACATCACAACTGTAGCTGAAACATTAGAGACCAAATCATTATATGAAGTGGCACATTACAACTGGAGCTGAAACATCAGAGATCAACTCATGATATGAAGTTGCTCGTCACAAATGGAGCTGAAACACTAGAGACCAACTCATTATATGAAGTGGTGCGTCACAACTGTAGCTGAAACATTAGAGACCAACTCATTATATGGATCGGTGCATCACAACTGGAGCTGAAACATTAGAGACCAAATCATTATATGGAGTAGCACATCACAACTGGAGCTGAAACATTAGAGATCACCTCATTATATTAAATGGCGCATCACAACTGGCGCTGAAACATGAGAGACCAACTCATTATATAAGGTGGTGGGTCACAACTGCAGCTGAAATATTAGAGACCAACTCATTATATGAAGTTACTCGTCGCCAATGGAGCTGAAACATTAGAGACCAACTCATTATATGGTGGTGGTGTGTCCCAACTGGAGCTGAAACATTTGAGACCAACTGATAATTTGAAGTGGCGCATCACAACTGGAGCTGAAACATGAGAGACCAACTCATAATATGAAGTGGCGTGTCACAACTGGAGCTGAAACATTAGAGACGAACGCATTATATGAAGTGGTGCGTCACAACTCATCATACCAGGAAGCAGGAGCATAACTTATTGCTATTTTAATATGAACAGAGTTTACATTGCTTTGATTTATATGCCTTGGCGAAAGTTGACGATTTGTCATTTTCCGTTGAATACGCCGAGAGAAAAACGAAAATAAAGATCATGAAATCTGACAGCAATATTTCAATAGGTGCAAAGGTCACCGGATGTGATGTCACAGACAGGGGTAGTGTGCCGATAATCACAAATCACTACAAATTATCATTAATCACCACTAATGTGAAATAACAATGTGATTTTCACGATATAATTGGCGTATTTGGAATTCGTTTGACCTTGCATGCTCCCGTGACCCGGAAACGGTAGAAGATGAATCAACACGCCACATGCAAGTTCCTCCGTATCTTTTATTTGAACTTTTGTTGACATAAGGATCACCATTCGATGATATAAAGGGATATGATTCATGTTTCTGCGATGTACACACTGACGATTTCGTTTTCACTGTAATAATTGTGTCCCAGGCAATACGTCTAAAGATAGTGTCGATCGGCAATGATCAGCCTCCATAGGCGCGCGAAAATAGGCGTGACAAAACGTGTAGCATTCATGCGATGTAGAATATGATAGGATATACGCAAGTGCGTGATGTATATATCAATAACATACTACATGCATACTTTCAGTATTAGTTTCTCATTAAATGTGGGATAGTTCTCGGAGCAATTTAAAATTTATTCCATCAATATAGAGACCGCCAAGATTGCGTATTGATGATAGATTTGTTAATATTTAATTATTTACAGCTGTTCACAGCTTCTAAAATATTAAGTTATAGTTTTATATTTAGCAGCTCTTTTTTCATAATGATGTATGGATACTAAATATGCATGATCAATGCATCAGCACAGTGTAACTGATTAAACTTCAATTATTATCTTTTGTTTAAACATATTTTATTCAACAATTATTTTCTTTCACCTGAACATCAATTATGTGAATAAGTAACTATTTGATAACATTATTTAAGTTTCGTATTCCACAAAAAAATAAAGAAATAGATACGATCCTTATGAGCATATACATACACAACTCATGTGGACATTAATCTTGTGTATAGAGTGGTTTGTTTAAATTGTTTCCAAAAAAAAATATTCTTAAATTTAATTGTCATATGAATACGATACATTAGTTTCTTGTAACAGTACATGATATTTTTGTTTGTTTGATCACAAGAACCAGGGTGGCGCTTTAGCTGGTGAGTGAGCCATATATTTATAAGAGAAAGTTATCTTTTGAAAAAGGAAAAGGGCACATATACGTACATTGACAATTCTTGCAGTTCTGTTCTGTTGGAGAAAGGTACATGGAAATATCCTACCTTGTGTATTTTTTCATGGTTCTCACCAATGAAATAATGTGTCATTAGTGTGGCAGGACTTTCAAGGTTTGTTGCAGTATGCAGGTGTGTGACAGTGACGCTCATGCAAGTCCCCTAAATGAACATGAACCAACGTGAAATGTGATCAACAGGGTTTCGTCTGTCAGTCAATGTGAAGTACAAATATTCAAAATAAATGCAGATCACCACCAGCTTAGGATCTGACATCCTTGATCATGTGAGGGGTTTCTGAATATCCAGTAAGTATAGGTCCTTATCATGTTCTATGTATCCCAGCCGTCTTGGTGGAGTGAAGAGAAATACATGATTACACCCCCCCACCCCCACCCCAAACTTTCTGTATGTGGTTTATTTTCGCATATATGTACGGCTGCGAACCTGTTTTTCCATTGTATGCACAGTATCAAACTTCATCAGCTGTTGTGTCACAAGTTCCACAGTTGGTGTGTATAATTGTGCCCTTGCCATCACGAAACAAGAATTACCAATTACCATATTTGCAATGAAAAAACACACATTTGTCTTTCCTTGAATAATCCTAGGTTTAGTGCTTGAAATTTTCTGTGTCATAAATTATTTTTTTTACATTTCATAAGGATTTTTCTTTGATAGGCCAACATCGAACCATCTGACTAGTTTGATAGAATAATACTTTTAAAAGTCCTCATTTCTGAGGTGTTCATACTTTTTAGATTTGCTCCTACTTTAAGGACAAAACATGAGCCGTCTACCTGACTATGGTTTCGCAAACAAATACTTGTTTTAAAATGTGAAAGGAATTGTTGCATTGTTTACTTGGCTGCCTGCTGATCATGACTGTCTTGGACGAAAGGAACGGCACCATGTCCTGTACATTCTAAACCTAAGTGTTCTACATCGAAGTACCGACATGCCCATTGCATGCTGCAGGAAATTTCATGTCAAATATGATTCCGCAACATCCTACAACCAAAAACATTTATTTTGTCATAGTCATATATCTATCAAATTCTTACATATTACATTAGACATTATTCTAACAAATGTTCGTTAGTAAACACAAGAATACTGTGACAATCAGATTTGTTTCATTATTTACAGGTTGCAAAATGTTTTGCCAAATATGCAACTTGACTGACAGAGTAACTTACTTTGATAAAGACTAAAGCAAAATATACAAAAGTACCTTCCTAATTGATCTGCAGAACCTGGTTTCTATTCCTCCTTTGCGTAGACGTGTCCTGTGTTCAATAATTTCCATTGTACTAATTATCTGCAAAGCACCCTGTGATAGAAACAAAAAACAACAACGTGAGACTGTTTCTCTAAACTTTGTCACATAAAATACCCAAAAGCATGTCCTGTGTAGGTTTAGTTCTCGTTGTTCATTACATACTTACGCTACTCTGCTGATTTTGATGCATGCTGATCATGCCCTGTGACCACCAATTTAGATTTTCAGAGATTTGTTGCATGCTGCCCGCATCGCACGTTCTGATGAACTTAGTCTGGATTCATATAGAACCTGAAATAGAGATAGTCATGTTACTTGAACATAATTTCGGAAACTTTCAATAGTCACATGTTCAAATTGGATTGAGATTTCATCTCACAATTTGCGAATAATGCCTGTGGAACAATGGCAGAAATGACGGTTAAAATGGCGAGGAATATGGAGCGGATTTTACTTCGTATGTGATCAGCACATGATTTTATCGCCGAAATATTGCATAATTTTGGGTAAGGATAAAATATGAAACAATAGTATTTCTAGATGGATACTTACCACATATACCCTTCAGATGATAGGAAACTGTAGCGCCAAATAAATGCTACATCATAAGTGCTATGGTTCACAGGGCATGGGCAGCTTTGAATGCTAGTTAGAAAAAGAGAACCCCAATGTTCAAAAACACGTGGAGAGAACGCATGTGTTCAGCAAAAGACCGTACACATAAATGCCCCAGGTAAATTTAGCTAATAGAATGCCAGTGTTCTGATGCACGTAAATGTTCCGTAATGCTGGCAAGTTATTTCCATGTATTACCAATGAGCTGTATTTCAATAACGTTTCTTGTTATATTTAGTTTGACTACATATGAGTTATTATTAACACATTGTATGCCGTGTTTATAAACTATTTATTATTCATCAAACTCAAAATTTCCCCTTTCTTATAAACATTTTCTGTTTGACTTACCAATCTATCAGCCTCTCTTCTCTAAAATAATATTCCGAAAATATAAATATATGGTCGAATTTAAATATATCTAACGATATTCAGCACATTATCTCTGCTAATGTGCATGGACTTCTCCGAGGAGAGAACACGATCGTTCTACAAAAGATCACAGGCGTTCAGCAATAGAACACGTGCTGTCGGAAATAAAACATTAGTATTCTGCGGCAGAACGTGTGGACGCGTCCAGTGTTCAATATTAGAATTAATAGATTTAGAGTGTAGACCGGTTAAAATTCCAACATACGAAGTTTTCAAGGTTATTGTCTTTGGTAGCTTTGTTGGGGAAGGGCTGACGGGATTTACCTGCTTACCTCGTAGCATGAAACGCAGACAGAAGTCCCCACATGTAGCTCGCGACCCGCCCCCGTTTCTGTCGACAGTACACGCAATACAACATAAAACAACTATTGAATACATCGACATTACTTCTAAAATGATGACAGCAACAGCTTTTTTGCATTTGGGTTAACCGCTTATAGAACTGTAAAGTTCGATTTCGATTTGTTTTTCCTTTCATTGAAACTGTGATAATGGCGCTATGATTGGTTTGCTGAAATAGTATTTTCCGTGAGTCGTGGTACATGCTGTGATTGTACAATATAATTGATAATCAATTATGTACGTATATACATCATCATATACACATTATAAATTTCCTCAGAAAATGGAGTATATTATCATAGGATAATCTATTGAAAGTCTTCAACTCTTATCTCATATGTTATCTGAAAAGTCAGCAGAGAGTAAACTCTTTCAATGACGATTTGTGTAGGCTAAATAGACGGTGTTTTTTGCCGCTGTGATTTTGTCGTCTGTGTTTGTCGTGATTGGACCTCGCGTGTTGTGACGTGGATGACGTCACGTTAAACATCTGATCTAATGTTGTGGTCGTATAGTGGATACACGTGGTTTCAGTTTCCAAATAATAATAATAATAATATATTCTCTTTGACAGAACTAGAAAGTAGACTAATACACCACGAATGTGAAGATTACCACGGCGAAGCACGAGTGAATAAGACCGTTTATCACCAGACTAACACTGTTAGAATATTTGGGGCCGCTTTCTAATTATATTATGTTGACATATGTGCCTTTCATATCTGTTTATGAAGGCCTTACATTCCAAAAAAAATAATGTGCATATAGTTGAGTTAAGGAATGGAATGTTTTACAGTGAGAAGGCTGTCAAAATCCAATATAAAACACCCTTTTAATATTTTAGCCTCTAATAATCTCTAGAATCTTGCGTTGTTCAATTTATAACCAGTAAATATAACTAAATTTACATAAATATATTGATAAATTCATAATCGATTTCTGAAGGACAAAATGATTTCAGTGTATACTAACTGTGATTTCGTTTTGATGTTTTAAATAGTTTTCATTTGTTTTTTTCACTGTGCATTCTATAAATTATCAAATACTTCGATAAGTGACATACATATTTTGTAATAATTACCTTGCTTTGCATCCTTAGTAAGATTCTGTTTGTTTGTTTGTTTGTTGTTTAACGCCACACTGAGCAATATTCCAGCTATATGACGGCGGCCTGTACCACCAGACAATCCAGTGATTGACATCATTAGAATCGATCCACGCATTTGGGATCGATAACATGCATCAACCAAGTCAGCGAGCCTGACCACCCGACCTTAGTAAGAAATAGAATTTGTAAATAAAAATCTTGTCTAAGAGCAAAATAAATGCGTTCTTGTGGTTCTTTTTTAACAATTTTAAATTCTGCATGTTCCCTCCAAGTTGGGGTTTAGCTAAGCAAACGAAAAATGGAAAGACATAATAACTGAAAACCATTTATATTAAGGACTGTCTTAGTTATATTTTCTAAGTTCAATACCAAGAATATATGACAAATAATTCTATAATTACTTTCATTCAACAACGACCATTGTCTATTTCAAACTTTTCCTTTTGTAAAATGAGATGAAATGGAAAACTGTACTGGAAATAAACTATCACGACTGTGTTTGAATGTGCATGTACATACCAAGGTGTAATATACACTTCTAAAGTCGTATTTATAAAACAATATGAAAGAAAATGTTGTCTTTCAAGGACTGACCATACAAGTAATATTTTGAGCAAAGGTCTACGCGAGGCAGCCAAGTGCGAAATATATGCTGAAACGAGAGATGCATGTTTTCTAGTGGTTATTGTGAAACAAATTTGTTCAAAGTTTTGTGCACATGAACTGTACTTCAATCGAAGTAATTCATATTTTCGTAATTTTCTCTTTCACGTCATGTAGATATTACTTATAATTGTACAGCAAAAAGCAATAACATTGCCTTCTTTCACCTGTGCAAGTTATCGTTGCCTGTATTCAATATACTCTACTCTATGCTTCTTGAGCTTTCAAATTCAAGTATTAATATTGTCCAATTACATCTAGTTTCAAGCTTCTTTTTTTTATAAAATAGATTAAACCATCAACAACACATCATAACACCAGAAGTATAATTGAGCGGTCTGTGTGATTGCACAACGAAGCAATATGCTTGTATGACATACAGTTACGAGTGATCGAAAATAGGTTCGTTGAATAGATTAGCTGCCCATGAATACGTTCCAACGATTTTGATTAAATCTATGTATTTACTCTTGGGTGGTACTCTTACGTTATAATCTTGTACATTATCAAGAAATAATAACGATGCCAGATATTGAGCGATGTCAATTTGAGTATTGATAGGGCTGTTTAGCGATCTTTCACATTTTGTCCTTTGAAAATGTTCGATGTCAATTACCCCGAAGTGTTTATCACTAATGAAAGAGCAGGGACACTGAAACCTACATGGACGTAACCGGGATTTCTTCCAAATAAACATTCCAAACTGTCATTCGTATTGTAACATTCTCTCTTTGACAGGCTGCGTACGAACTAATCACGACCACTTCCGTCAATTTTGTTTTGATGTAAAAAACACTGACAATTTCATGACCAGTTATCGCTGAGGACCAATTATCGCTAGCTCCCCGTTATAGCGCGCACGTGATCGCATCTCATTTTCTTTTGCTCGTTTTCATTAGAAGAGAGAAATATTTAACCGAAAATGATTAATAAAATGGACGCTTGTGAGGAAATGATTAGAAAAAAATACCATAATCACCTTGCTGAAATACAACTTTAGAAAATACTCGCGGGCTGTGTCACGCGAGTATTTCACGCGAAATATAAACCATACAACACGATGATGCATTTTCAGTTCTGTCATTGCTTTCTATCTTTCTGTCATTTCTTCCCCAAAATACAATTCTGAAACCTATTTGGGTACACATGCATTATACGGGACACCAATCCGCCATGTTTGTTTGATGCTACTGATAAAGAAGATCGAATTTTGGGAATATTGGTTTTTGTCAGATTACAGACGACAAATTGATAATAGCATTTCCTATTCATTTTGATGGGGAAAAATTTGATTGCGATACCTGAGATACTAAAAAATGCAATTTGTATAACTAAAGCGGTGCGTGTGATCACGTCGTATGTTCTGTTAAGACAATAAGTTGACGGGAAAGTTCTATTTCCACTGTTTTGATTCCCTATCGTAGATGTTATAACAGAAATCAACCGACTCTTATTCGACGGACAGAAATTCACAAAAATAAAAGTTATTGGTGCAGTCAACTTTATACACGGAATATGTCAGAGAAAACATAAAAATAAGTAACTGGTCGGTGACCAGTAAGTATTAATCACGGAAATTTCTGAATGAATGTGTACTGCGACATAAATATAATATGTCTTTATACGTCAGGATATGTACTTCCATTAATATGAATTATTAGACAATTTCAAACAAGAGGCTTACTTGGCTTGACTTGCCACATTCGAATGCTTCCATATTATGATTAATGTAGAAAAGCTGGAACCTTACAATACCGGCACTTTTATCGATGACAAGTTAGTGCATATAGGTCCGTAGAAATATTGAAACACTAGACATTTTTGATAACAGACAAATTTTATGTTAAAACGAATCATATACATATTCTGTCACACCATACCAAACCCAACCAAAATCAACCTCTGGCAAATATATTTTAAACCATTTGTCGGGACAAATATGGTATGCAATTGGGATCGATGACATGCTTCAACCAAGTTGTTAAAATTTGTTGATAAAAATTCCGAAGGAAAAAGTGACACCTAACCTCACCCTCCCTATTTAGACTCTGGTACTAGGTTTGCGGTTGCTTACAGCGGACCAAACAACTACCCTCGTCGGAGTAGGACTGCTGAATCGACGGAGCTAAAACTCGTTTTTATTGCAATTAATACCAAGTTTTATTGATATTAAACCAACAGGTTTTAGGATTCACAAAGAAAACAGCATGTATTAATGTTACTGCACCTTTCATAGCGGAGCTGGACAAGATGGAGCTGCAGTGAATGGTTAAAACGGTCATTTATGTTCTTACATGTATGTCGTTGGTGTTTTCAACTTAACCAATTACACAATAATAATTATATTTCAACCGCATTACGACTGGAAGACCAAGGATGGATTTAACACATTTTACCCAATTTGGGCACAGAGCCGGATTTTCGTCACAGAAGCGAACGTTTCAACAATGTGGTTTCTCCATACAACACCAGTAATGTAAACAATAGAAAACAGTTTCGTTGCCGTTATAACGAACAAGTGGTACATTGTATATCATTTATCAGTCTTTTTTAGATAGCGAATGCCGCTTTTAGCAATATTCCAGCAATATCACTGCGGGAGACAGCAAAATTGGGCTTCACACATTGTACCCATATCGGGATTCGAACCCGCGCGTGCACACTATACACACACCGAATTATTCTTTTCAATAAATTTTCACAAGGAGAATTTTGTCGAACGCCTCCGCACATTGGCCAACAACCTATGCATACATACAGAGTATTTGCTGCGACACAGAAATTAGAATCGATATGTTTTATGTACATGCTGTAATATTACATTAAATTATATGTTTCAATCATTGAAGACATGGAAAATCCCCCCACCACCTCCACACACACACGCAAGCACACACATATACACACATACACAGTGACTGAGAAACGTTCTTACCGGCCTTGTGCCCTGGTGCTGTTTTGTATCGAATATAACATAACATTTGCGAATCATTACAGCCACAACGATTATTCATTTACATAATTATATGTTCACCTACAGATTGTTTAATTACATATTGCTTCGCTTACCTTCTCGTTTTGTTCAACGTCCTCTCCAGAGTGAAAACATACGACAGGGCTTGAAATAACGCTGACAATGTTTCTTCGTGAAAAGTCTTCATAATGCACATGACAGACCAAAGATTTAAAAGCAGCGTTTAAAGTAGCGCGTGAATAATACACACATGAGAAACAGGGGTTTAAGCCCATTGTAATCGCGATTTTAAATAAATTCCAAACAGCTTGTTGAAATTAAATTAACATGCACCGGAGCATATGATAAAGTAAGTGTCGTCTGCTTCGATTCATAGAGTCTTGATGACGCGCAGGAAAATCTCGTGCACCGGAAGTGTTTCCCGATTGGCTAGACTCGTAACCACGACATCACGTGACTATTCTGGTGAACACCTGCGTGAAATATACAACACTTCTAACCTGAGTTGACATTTGTTTATATAAATAATCTTAACCGACAAAGCCATTGGCGGTAGGGTTTGAACGTGAAGCGTTGACTCGTCACACCAATTCACCACATGGGTACACCCAAAAGAGCTGATTTTGACGCCCCTCTCTGTAATATGGCTTGGATTTTGTTAGTTCCAAATTTCGCACATGAATTTTACTAATAAATGGTAATGTTTTAGCGGTATTCACCACAATAGAATGGAGATATAAGACAATGGAAAGTCGAATATGAGTTGCCAAGGGCCTTAACATTTTAATGCATTTTGATCATTATGATGATTATGATTAAAAAATATTAAAGAATTAGGAACAATATGTATAAAGTACCACACGAGCGAAAAAGATATTAACTAAGGGTAAAAAGAAAGTATGCCGAGATTGTTTTTTATGTAATGGAAAAGTTAAACATTTTTTGTAAAATATGTCTATTTAACCATAACTCTTTCCTGAAACAGTTTGTGAAAAGTAATCTGTGACTAGGTGATTTTGGGAAAAAATATATTGGTTCGATGCAGACTAGGGTAGGAAAAGAACTTGCAGCCACATGACCCCTAACATGTTTGAAATGTTATTAATTTATACCGAAAAGAGCAAATTTATTGATTTTCAAGATAAAATATTTTAGGTACCCATCAGTAGTTGTGTATTATGCGAATTACTGTTTTTAATTTTTAAGAGTTCTAAATCAAATCCTAAAAAATGAAACCATGTTGAGGGTATTTTTTTAGTGCTGGCAAAGTGCCAGTATAATTTTTTTGGGTATGATATCGCTAGCTTAAGATATTTGTAATTGAAAATCAAAGATTATTTATGATAAAATCAACTGAGATGTATCGATTCCTTTGGTCCTCAGTATATATGTGGAATGCAACACAGCGTGTAGCTACTACGTGACCTAGCAAGCGCTCACACTTTGAAACCGTGTTACTGGACGGCCCAGTGTGGAAATTGTCTTTTATGAGTCGACTCGATATCGTTGTTTGATTGTTGCATTAGTTTTTAGCATATATGGGTTTGATCAAAATGCTCAAACGTGGATTTTATCAAAGAAATTATTAATTTACCCAGAAAATGATTGAAAAGAATGAGCAAGCTTCAAACTTTTTGGTAAAACGAGATTGTCTGCCAAAATAATAAAAAAAACATACTTATAAAGCTTAACTATTTAGGCTTTTATTATTATTTAAGAGAAATATTTGGTTTTGCATCAGTAGCTGAAGAATGAAGAAATATCTACCCTCAAAAACAACAACCGCCTGCTCAATTTTAAAGAGTCCAAATTGAGTTTATCACTACATTCCAGTTTCAAGAATCCGATGGTTCAGAGGATATGGGGGTAAGGGAGGGGTGGGTGCTTGTGGTGTTGTAGCCTAGTGGTGGTTAAAGCGTTACACCGAACGCCTGGGTTCGATTCCCCACATGGGTACAACCTGTATAGATCCGGGGTAGAATAGGTCTTCAGCAACCCATGCTTGCCGTAAATGGCGACTATGCTTGCCGTAAGAGGTGATTAACGGGATCGGATGGTCAGACTCGCTGACTTTGCTGATGCATGTCATCGTATCCCAACTGCTTAGATCAATGTCATGAATAAAGAAGTAGGTCAAGGTAGAGTAATGTCCGTCTGGCCTTTCACGTTTTTTTTATAAATGACCTCCTATATGAACTTGGAAACTCAAATTCTGGTTCCATTTTGCCATGGGGTAAATGTCCTGGGATACGTCTTGCTCGACACTTCTTTGTCGAGTATCTCTAATGAAGCCCTGCAAAATCTACTGGATGTCGTTCAAAACTATGCTCATAAGTGGGCGGGTTGGGTAGCCTAGTGGTTAAAGAGTTGGCTCGTCACGCCGAAGACCCTGGTTCGATTCCCCACATGGGTACAATGTGTGAAGCCGTAATATTGCTGGAATAATGCTAAAAGCGGCGAAAAACCATACTCACTCACTATGTTTATAAGTGGCATAATGTAAGCAAGTGTGCAGTTCTATGCTCAGACAATAAGGTTCAAATCATAAATGTATCCATTGGCGATATGCATGTTCCATTAAATATGCAGGGGTATATCTCAGTACAGATAAATGAGCACTTGAACGTACAAAATTAGCATGTGAAAAGTTTCTCGCATTCGTCAAAACTTATCATAAAAATGGGCTGAATTTTGGTGGTCTGTATCCTATATCTGCAGCACGTATCTGGGAGAGGGTAATCTTGTCATGTGGCCTCTATGGATGCAGCGTATGGGTAAACTTCCCCTTAAAGAATATGAAATGCTTGAAGCTGTACAACGTTAATTTTGTAAAATAGAACGATCAGTGACCA
Source organism: Haliotis cracherodii (assembly GCF_022045235.1). Taxonomy (NCBI): domain Eukaryota; kingdom Metazoa; phylum Mollusca; class Gastropoda; order Lepetellida; family Haliotidae; genus Haliotis; species Haliotis cracherodii. The sequence goes on along the minus strand of NW_027266330.1, from coordinate 30,539,838 downwards.
CAGGCGCACCAAGAAACTGTCTTTATATCCGGAAGTTCGTTAGAAGCGTGTTCGTTATAAACGTAGTTTATTGTATTACATTATCTATGATAGATAAAAGAGCACTCTACTTCTTTGGAAAGTTATGAAAGGCAAAGTATAACTGTTTTTTTAAAGTAATGTTTCTAGCTCGCCTGGGTCAATTTATGTGTACAGATAGTTTAACATGCAATATATGTAGTAGAAAATATCCGATACATAATATGCTACAACTTGTACAGAACTATAACTTAAATGATACACTTGTTAACTATGTCAAAAATTGTCAATTTAGTAATAAGAAATGCTGGTCCAAGGCTGTAAATGATGCTATTAAATCTCATCGAGATGAAGTATTTTCTCTTCATCTTAATTCAAGACTTCCATTAATGAACACTATCTTTGGAAGCCAGCCGTGAAGAATTATGACCAGTTAAGTAATATTGCAAGACTTGTATTCTATGGATCAGCTGAAATTATTTCTGGAGAATGTTATTGTAAACATGTTGACAGTAATAATGTAAAGCACGTGTTTATGTCTTGTACGATCATTATGAATTACTCTTAAACACCATATGTGGTATTCTGGATGTAAATGTTTTTTGGGAGGAAGATGATGTTATTCTTGTGTTTTTGCATGGTGGATGTCCAAAATAATATATTACGTAATTAGAAAGAGATGTGTGGTCCGAAGTAATCATTAATGTAAACCACTTTATAAAGAAATGTTGATACCTGCTAAAAAAACTTGTATGTTTATGAACATACTTAAATATACCCCCAATCCATGTTAATCATGTAACATAATTATCTCTGCATGTTGTACTCGTCATTCAATTGGAGGAAATAAAGAATATCTGTCTATCTATCCCAATTGCGTAGATCGATGTTCGTGATGTTAATCACTGGATTGTCTGGTCCAGACTCGGTTATTTACAGACCGCCGTCATATAGCTGGTATATTGCTGAGTGTGGCGTTAAACAACAAACAAACTTTATCACATTCGGATGGCCCAGTCATCTAAGGCGCCGCAATTAGTTCCTTGGGTACGCCAGAAACCTATGATCGTGGGTTCGAATCCCGGTTCACACCGATTATGTTTCGATGTTTCTCAGCACCCTGCTGGTGGGTTTCACCAGTGTTGTAAATAAATGTATGAGACCTGCATCACTTTGGGTTTTCATCCCCCACTAAGCTGACACGTGGGTTCGAATCCCGGTTCACACCGATTATGTTTCGATGTTTCTCAGCACCCTGCTGGTGGGTTTCACCAGTGTTGTAAATAAATGTATGAGACCTGCATCACTTTGGGTTTTCATCCCCCACTAAGCTGACACGCCGTGATATAACTGTAATACTGCTCAAGCCAACTCACTCACTTAACTGTCAATTGGTCGACCTGAATATTGCTGAATGCAGCCTTAAACCACAAACAAACAAACAAACAAACAAATTGTGAAGCCCATTTCTGTTGTTCGGCGCCGTGATATTGCTGGAATAGTGCTAAAAGCAGCGTAAAACCGAACTCACTCGGAGGATATGGCGAAAAGGGGAAACAAACACACGCAAAGGCAAGTTAATTGTTCACCTGGAAAAACACGGGAACGGACATCCATATGAAGCAATATTCTTACATGATGAACGTTTACTGCATGAAGACAGTGTCTTTGATCGATCATCCCAGCAATGGTGTCGCAGGGATTTACCGAGTCTTGGGGACTCGGTAATGAATTTGGGGGGTCCCGGGAATATATTCGGGTACCAGTTTAATTACCGCTGTACCAACAGCAAAAAACATACAAATTATGTGTGAGGGCTTTTGCTTCTTTCAGAAAGGGATTTTCTTGTTTGAAACGACATTTATTGACAGAGTATAGACACTGACATGGAATGTCCAAACATTGATAGTATTTCTTATCAGAACAGAAATATCATACAAATTAAACCTACAGTTTTAATTTAATCATCCCAACATCCATATTCCTGTGTGTCCAGTGGATATTATTTGCGTCCGTTTATAATCGTTATGTGTACAGGGCGCAATATTCTTAAAAATGTTATGTCACTTCTGGAAGGGGCTATATTGTATTCGTCAAGATTCGTATAGTGTATATAAAATCTTAGGATGTTTGTGTTATGCTTTTTGCGAGAGTTAATAAAAGTAAGATATATGTCGTACACATGTTTATGAATTACTGAGAAAAATTATGATATTCAGGAGTAAAATACATAGGAGTATACAATCATGACATTGTACGATAGGGGATGATTTGCACAATGCGTATGTGGGAGGGGATATATATGAAACTAAATTATACTTCTTTTGAATATTACTGATTTTTGCATTAACAAACAAACAAAGAGTACGATACTCCTCAAGTCGGAGTTACAAGGTGTACAATTATGAATGTATGAATGTGCGTTCATGGATGCAATTTACCCCCATAGTTTACATTTAAAATTAAAAGGGGGTTGGGGGGTACCCCATTGAAACCCGCTGTGTTGTCTTACAGAATATATTTTTTCTAGAAATAGAATGAACTTGCAATTATATTTGAAAATGAGGGTGTACCCCCCTTGAACCCTCCTGTGTTGTAAGAATTTTAAACTTGTAATACCAGCTTTTTAACCGATGGCTAGGCAGTGCATAGATCTTTTGGATTCGTTTACTTTAGATACTGTTGGAAAGACAATCAACTCGAGATGCATGCTATACAATTTGGTTACAGAAGAAGAAACACTTTTGAAACCGCGACGTCATCACAGTGCGGCACTGAGAGTTATGCAGGCTGACTGACGTCCAGGCACCATGGGGGTTAGGACAACAGAGAGCTTGGCATTTGGCGCTTTTCGAAATACGCCAAGCCAAGGGATGTTGAGAGCTTTCAATATTTGTTCGTGAAACGTGTTCAGAGAGTACATAAGCACGCGTTTTGGTATTACACAATGTGTAATACAGCTGTATGTTTATTAAACGGATGATCTCTTCGCGGGCAAGTTATAAATAGAGAATACTACACTCATTGTAGTTAGATGCCATTTTAACGAAACGAGTGGATACCATGCAAAGTTCATACGTTTCGTAAAAATGGTATCTAACGAGAATGAGTGTGGTATTTTATTTATTACCAACGTGAAGTATATATTTAAGTGTAAATACATAACAGCTTTAGTTCGTGAACAGACCAAACTAAAACGGGTTGCAAATGTGGTTGTGCATGAATATTGATATATGACCAAATATGGGCATTGCTAACATTTCTATGCATACGTATAAACAACATGTTCTTGCCGTTGTGTGTGCAAACATGACATCATCAACGCTCAAAATCTTATTTTAAGAATGTTTTCAACTTATGGTATTTCAAGTGCATTCTCGTTAGTACGCATGACAACTGTAAAAAAAACCCCTTAAAAGGTCAATTAGCGTCGCGCTTTGAATCTCGGACCACACTCGTTCCTTCGCCCCGACGTGATCCCGGCCATGCAATCAAAATGGTTCGATTTCCTTGATCTATCAGCGGAATTTATATCCTCTCTGTACCATTTTGGAAGAGGGAAATCAGAGTGCTCGCCAAAGACGTTTATGTTAACTGTATGACCCTACACTGAAGACGTGGAAATCAACAAACTCAAGTCTTGTAGGTGACAGCTTCGAACGAAGGCCAAGGTCACCATTGGAAAAAGAAAAGATAACCGTGATCTACTCACAGCGTTTTACGCTCGAGATCAATTAGGAATGTTATTTTCACATTTGGGATGTTTGAGCCACAAAAACAGAAGTCCGTCACACTTCCACGGAGTTTTCGAATGTGGTGTATCGGTACTCTTCACTTTGAGTGATCTGGTCGTGCAGTCGTATATGCTCATTCATGAACAAACACCTTCGGAAGCAATGTCACAACCGGAGCATCCATATTACGTCCAGTTATCTGTCCAGATAGTTTAATCCGACTTCATTTCACCACGCTTAACCTACTACGTTAAATCAAATAGAAAGTTGCGAAAGTGGTCGGCTGCGTCATTCTTATAGGGACCCTCGATCTATCGGTATAGTCGTACTTTGCATATGGCTATAGCTCTATGCATAACAAATATAGAATGCAAAGCGAATTTGATGCTTGTTTGGTTTAATAAAGTGTTTGTAAATGTCTCTCGCTTTCATGAGATTCCTTCAGTTCTGCCTTGTAGTTGTAAAACCGAATGCATCTGGGGATTTATTTTGTGAACGGAAAATGTAGATGCCGGTGTGACAAAAGTCTCGGTTATCCAATCAAAACAAAACCAACCAACCGAGGTCATATGGTAAACTAAACTCGCTCCCGTGTAAAACAACTTCAACTCCGAAAAACAAATAATTAAGCCTTTAACACACTTTTCATCATTAAAATCACCCATTAAATTAAAACACCTTCAACTACATACATCTATCTTTTAAGATTGATTAATCCTGCAACCTTGTACGGGTGGACAGTCTGGGAACATGACAGAGGAAGTGTTGCACAGAAATCAATCATGCTCATCTCTCCCCGTATTGCACGTGCACTGACGGTATATAGTTCGTTTGTTTGTTTGTTGTTTAACGCCGCACACGGCAATATTCCAGCTATATAACGGCGGTCTGTATTTCAGTTTTCCCATGTACCCCAACAGGCGACTAATGCTGGACACATCCGGGACAGGACAAAGGATGGGAGGCCGTGGTCTAGCATCTCCTTTTCTCAGAGGAGTGACTGTAATTACGTCCATCTCGCAACTTTCACATCGCACATCATAATGGTTAAGTAAACACCACAATACTTTATGTATGTTTTGAGAATGGGTTTTATTCTGTATGACGGCTATACGTACACAGTGAGTGAGTGAATTGGGTTTAACGCCGCTTTCAACAGTATTCAAGTCATATCGCGGCGTGTCAGCTTAATGTTGGAGGAAAGCCTGAACTGATGCAGGTCTCAGACGTCTTTATGTACACATGAAATGCTGCATCTATTTACACCACCAGCTGTACAGTACGTACACAACACGATTAGTAACTTTGTCTTCAAATGACAATGTATTTGAACGAATTTGATGATATTTACAAGATGATACTATGCAACTATTTACAATAATTATTATAAGGAAGTTGGCAACGTGACAGACAAGTCCAGGAACCTGTCTGCGAAATGACCTGTGACTTCGTGGCTTCTGTTCACGTTGTTTCCTTGGTTTCAAAGCTGCCTTCTTCTCCGTTTCTGTATCTGAAAATATAAGGCATTATGTTAAACTGTGCCGGATCACTCCACAATCTGTATGGACAAGATGACAGAGAACAGCGCGGGAAGTTTGCTTCACTGGTAGACATGTATTCTTTCACCCAGATACCTGTGAAGATCCTGGGAAGAATAGGTCACCAAACCCATGTTTGCCGTAAAAGGCGACTGTGTTTGTCGTAAAAGGCGACTAACGGGATCGGGTGGTCCGGCTCGCTGACTTGGTTGATGCATGTCATCCTATCCCGTAGATCGATGCTGACGATGTCAATCACTGGATTGTCTGGTTCTGACTCGACTGCCGTCATATAACTGGAATATTGCTGAATGCGGAGTTAAACAAAAACAACAACAACAACAAATCATTCACTTTGGTAACAGGCACGTGAATAAACGTTAAAACGAAGAAACGCTCTTTGTAACTCAGAAAAGTACGTCTTGATTCATACGGCCTCTTAAATCCACCGGCCCAGCCTACGGATTGAGCCGAGCAGAGCTACGTTGACAGCATTTCTTTCGCCCTCTTTCCGACATCTTTCCATCTAGTCTGGTAGATGGTACAGCTTGAATACGACCTTTACCAAATCCGGAGCCATGTTCAACTCACAGTTGGATACGTTTCCGAACTTCAGAGGGCAATTTCTGTGACTTGACGCAAGCGCTGTGTCTCCAGGAATGAGGGAAACCGAGGTGTGATCCGATTACGTCAGTCGCCTCTTATGACAAGCATAGTCGCCTTTAATGGCAAGCATGGGTTGCTGAAGACCTATTCTACCCAGGAATCTGTACGGGTTTTATGACGTCATATAGTTCCTTGTGATGCAAAAGATACGTCACAGTCGTATACTGAAAAGCGCCAAATTTCTAGCTCTCTGTTGTCCCAAACACTTTAAAGATATTCTCACTTTAGATTTTCTGTCAAGATTTCTGCACAAAATGTATAGCCACACATCCTTTGAATTTTGTAGTAATCGCAAATTCACACCGACGGGACGACCCTCATCATTCTTTTCATTAATTTATATTGAGTGGTAGCCCATTGGTTAAAGCGTTCGCTCGTCAAGGCGTAAACCCGGGTTCGATTCCCCACATGTGTAAAATGTGTGAAGCCCATTTCTGGTGTCCCCCACCGTGATATTGCTGGAATCTTGCTAAAAACGGCGTAAAACCATACTCACTGACTATATTTAGAATCTCTGATACTAAAAGAGCGATTTGCACCTCTTGCTGGATATAAAACATGTACTCAATTAATTATGGGTAAAATGAGAATAATCAAGTTTGTATAATATTTTCTTCGTTAGCAAAACAGAAACTACACCGATCATGATCTGATTTTTTTAACTGGTATTAATCGGTGAAGTAATCTGTATTGAACCGTCTTCGTCTGGTGTATTGAGTAACTAACATACTTTGACATAACTGTGTGTGTGTAGGGGCGGTCGGGTAGCCTAGTGGTTAAAGCGTTCGCTCGTCACGCCGAAGATCCGGGTTCGATTCCCGACAAGGGTACAATTTGTGAAGCCCATTTCTGGTGTCCCCCGCCGTGATATTGCTGGAATATTGCTAAAAGCGGCGTAAAACCATACTCAATCACTGACATACCTGTGGGCCCATTCCAGATCACTATGACTCAATGACAGCAGACCGCCGTCATACAGCTGAAATATCGCTAAGTCCGGCGTTTAACAACGAACAAAACGAACGCAAAAAAAACATTGTAGTCATGCATGGTAGCTAAAGTTGAGTGAAGTTTCGTAAAATCTTTCAATAATTCTGTCGCTGAAGCGTGTTTGATATCGTTTAATGTTTATGTCGAACCGTTGGTCACACACGTGAAGACTTCACATTCATTTTAGTAAAGGAGACAGTAAAAGCAAACCGGTGTTTATAATTAGATGTGGCTATTTGAACCACATTTGAGAGCTTGAGCAATCAGGACAATTCATGCAGTCAACGCAAACATAGACATTTTCAATCTCTCAAAACGTGAGGCTTACAAATTAAAAAGCCATATTTCACAATGTATTTTTAAGGTTCTAACCTCTGCATAAACATTAACATGATCTTATTTATCGATTCCGTTAAGATACATTTCGCCTCAATATATTTAATTTACCTGTACAACATAAAGATCCGGGGTAGAATAGATCTTCAGCAACCCGATGCTTGCCCGAAAAGGCAACTATACTTGTCGTTAGAGGCGACTAACGGGATCGGGTGTTCAACAAACAAACAAGCAAACAAGCAAACAAACAAACAAACAAACAAACAAACAAACAAACACCCCATGAGTTAAGTTCCGAGTGTTTTGTTTTGACTGTTGTGAATAGAGTTTTACTTACAGCTTTTAGTAGTGTAGTGCGGGGTGGACCGGCTCGGAGACAACGGAAGGTCTTCCGGTGGGTTTCACTACTACGTTTTAGATTTATTAGCAATAAGTTTACATTATTTTCGTATTATTGAAATATTCGCTTGAAATCACGACTGTGTCTCTTTGTTTCTCTGTTGATGGAGAAGCTGTTGATTGAGTTGATTCTTCACATTCATCTCGATGGTACACACTTCACACCTCTGCAGCCTCTACTGTTGCTGCAAATAATCCGATTTCACGTCTTCAGAAAAAAATACAACTTCTTATGATCAGTGAATTGTTTTTTAGATGGCACATACGTCAGATGACGTCATGATGTGACGTAGGTATTTTTTACCACATGAAATTAAACGCTGACAGGTCTACAGTTCTTTGATTCTATAATGATGCAACATTTATCTTGTTCACTCCAGCCTTTGTTGTGTCACTGGGTAAAGCCATCATCCTATAACTAATAGAGGTAAACATGCACGTCACTGTAGGTAGTGATATAATACACCACCCTCATTAGCGGTCTCGTAGCCTAGTGGTTAAAGCGAACACTCGTCACGCCGAATACCCGGGTTCGATTCCCGACATGGGTACAATGTGTGAAGCCCATTTCTGGTGTCCCACGCCGTGATGTTGCTGGAATATTGCTAAAGCGGCGTAAAACCATACTCACTCACTCTCATTGCTGGGTGAAACAGCATGTTGGAGAGTCCTGCTATTCCCGTGACATCTTGGTTGGACACAAAAGTTGTCAACATGTTTACAAAGGCTTTCAAATCTCTTGATGGAAACGTTATTTTTGAAACTGTAGGTAGTCTGGCACACGTGAATACCACCGACAAAGAAGTTCAATGATACCCTTTAAGCTCAACGATATGTCCTTTTTGTCCGAGTAGTCTCCCTTGGACAATGGTAATATTACATGTTGCGTCTAATAACTAGCTGAATTAAATTGTCCTACCGTGGGAATTCAAGGGTCCGATCAACAAAGCGAACGTAGAGGTAAGGTGGTCGTCACTACCATATTCCCCCATAGAATTAATAGGACTGTCTTAGTGTAGCAGGACGAGGAGTCATCCCACGGATGACATCTTAACCTTGTCAACTTGCTGACGGGGTCAACCTCTTTGGTCATGTGGGACAAGGCGTCCGACCTCTGATCAGATGTGGGAATTAGGGCTACGATCGCTTTGAGGAGCCGGGCCCATGGGCGGTATTCACAAAGATTCTAAGAATTGTCTCATCTTTATGTTTGAACATTATTTAGGTACTGGTCCTTTATTATGGAGGGTGGGTTGGGGGCATGGAATAATGACACATGTACAGGGGGATGGGTCATATGAACGTATATATGGTAAGTAAAATGGTTGTAAAGTATGATAAGCCCTCTTCTGAAAGTCAAAGTTTTGAGGGTGGTGTGGGGGAGATGGTTATTTTTTGTGGAGGAGGGGGACATTGATTGTGAGATGGGGGATGGTGGAGGGTAGTGTGTGTTGGTGGGGTGGGGGTGGGGTGGGGGGATGTTGTGCGTGTGTGTGTGCGCAGAACTCTATAAAACTTCTTTGGGGGCCTTCTTTGAGTCAATTTTTATTTTTGTATGACTTGGTTCAGTATGGCTTCATGATATATATATATATATATATATATATATATATATATATATATATATATATATATATATATATATATATATGCAAGATAATGAAACAAGACACAATTGGCTGCACCCATGAGTGCCTTAAACACGTGCAAGTTCTCATAATGTCATGAACGCTCAGCACGATGACGCAGCTAAAACACTACCAAAGCCTGTTTCAAACATACGTTCCATGAACCACAAGAAACGGGCGTAAAATGTCTCTCCTGGCCTACGGGCACTTTTAAAAAGACTATCTCAAAAGCATTTGGTTTAGTCGCGCCTCTGATGTCTAGTGGATCACTCATTTGCCCACAGATATGTAAATTCAATCCTTTGAAATACACAGGAAACATTTGTCATTTGATTTAACCTCATTTCGTTGTCTGCATTGTCTTCAAACTATCTATGTCTCTTGCGAGGGACTTTTACATGTTATGATATCATCGGAAGTTGTAAATATAAAATACCCGGGTTATAATAACATCTCCCTTAATGATATTTAATCGGGACCGATCGGAGATCAATAGGATGACGTCACTGGATGTCTATAAACATAAAATACATTCTTGGACAACACTTATCACTGTCTTATATTTCGAATACAAGAAAGCTACGCGATAAATCGCAAAGAATAATACACAATAAAGCGTGGTTTATTTCACGATAAAACATTATTCTATCATGACGTCATTTCTGAAAATTCGAATATGCGCTCGCAACTTGATATATTTGGTTCGTAACATGGGCTTGGCCGATGTTTCCGAGGTCTGATTCTATTCATTATCATAAAAAATTGGGTAAATATTTTTAAAGCATGTAGATTTTATGAACATCGCATATGATCTATTACAGTGAGTGAGTTGAGTTTAACGCCGCTTGTAACTGTATTCCAGTTATATCACGGCATATCAGCTTAATGTGGGAGGAAAGTCCGAAGTGATGCAGGTCTCAGACGTTTACCACTTCGGTGAAACCCACGAGCACGGGTATGGTGCTGACAAACCTAGAAACATAATCGGGGCGAACCGGGATTCGAACCCACAATCATAGGTTTCTGGCGTGTCCAAGGGACGCAACTCTGCGCAGCGAACTGCAGCGCCTCCCGTGTCTCATTACAATGTGTGTTTATCAAGTCATCGTGGTGCATGCAATCGACCTCTGGTTTAAATGCCTGTAGTGCATTGGATTACTTACAAGATCCTGTGACAAAGCCAAATAATATCAATCATTCGCCCACAGATGCATTATTATATATTATTTAAAATAACTTTTGTAATTGTTGGAACGATGTAACGTTTTGTCTCATGGATGTGTTACGAGAAATATTTTGTGTTAAGTTATAAGTGTGTGTGAAAATGGTTTTTTACCGCTTTTAGCAATATTCCAGCAGTATCTCAGCGGGGGACACTAGAAATGGGCTTCACACATTGTACCCATGTCGGGAATCGAACCCGGGTCTTCGGCGTTTCGAGCGAATGGATTCACCACACGGTGAGCCCAGCGCCCGTTCAAGTTAAAAACACTTATCAAGTGAGCAACTGGATGTGTTGTTCCGCCGCTTTGAAAAAAACCATTTCAGAAATACAACAGCACGTCACAATAATGTCGAGGGACAGTCCAATACCACAGACCGTGGACATTATTTTATCAAACTGATGAAAGCAAGGACGGATACAGTGTTGAAAATAAAACAAGCATCATTATCAAGGCGTAACTTGGATTGGATCCTGTCACCAGCGTAAAAATATTAAATGAAATACGCAATAAACACCAAATATGTATGCAAATGAATTTATTACTGACCACAACACAGGGAACGGCAGACAAAGACAGGGCCACAGTGACTCACAAACACATGGGAAACACGTCAATGGTGTTGACGCTTCCAGCTCGAATGTACATGTTAAGCTGACAGACACAAAATGTTTCAAGTCGAGGTTCACACTGACGCGTTGTCAACATTCTTTTCTTGTGTACCCCCGTCATCCGCGTCATTGTATCAAACATGTTAATTCTAGAAGGCATTTGTCGTGAGGAACAATTTTTTGTGTGTAAAATACAACAATATTGTCAACAACTTCAATTTGAGCTTATGCTCAGATAGCAGTGTATTCCAGCGAACAAAGTACTGTGATCAAATACAGTTATGAATGTCAAAATAATAACGTTGATGATGAAAATATAATGGCTTCAAAGATTGGTGTATCTGCCAAATGTGTAAACAAATAAACATTTGTTGTGATAGTCACGGTCCCCTTGTTTATATGTGTATTTGGGCAGAGAGGAAGTCAAGTTCAGGTTTTCTTGAACTGCTGTAAATCTACGGTTGACATTGAAAGTAAGCAGTAATTTTTTACAAAAAGAGTTACTAAACAACAAAGAAAAGTGTAAACGTGGCGATAATTTGAAAATTCAAATTTGTTAAACTCGAATTTAAAGAAGAAAAATATAATGCATTATCCCTTTTTAATTTTTATCTTACAGGAAAGATTTAGAACTAAGTCGTTGTGTGTAAAATTTAAAAAGAAATATAAGTTAAAGATAAAAAGCTAAGGGATGCCGATTTTCTTACACGTGTAGATTTTCTATGAATTGATTTGACTTTGGGCGTTTGGTAGTTAGAATAACATGAAAATGGGACTAGTCTCAGGGGTTAGGTTAATAGTCCTGGACACCTGACTAAGAGTTTGATTTCTGGCGTAAGGTTGAACACATCAATACAATAATTCAAATAATCCAATATGCTACGTACCTAGAAACATCTCATACTTAGAGCTTGTTGCATGAGTTTTACTGAATAAAAGTCATGTACATTCTGATATCCAACTGAATGTCTGGTCATCTAGGGTCTACCTCTAAGCCTGTCTGAGACAGTTGTCACGAATACTGTATCTGGAACTTAACAATAACCACGGGAATCTGAACTTCAGAAATAAATGTTTAAACTTTTTATATTTGGTATCAAACACCCATCTATTTTATATAAACTGCCTGGCGAAATAAAGTATATGCTTGAAAATTGGATTTGACAAAACTATTACAAAGGTTATCAAAACAATACTCGGCTGATAACAGTCGCCGAAATACTGCAAACTTCCAAAACACAACTATGTCACCCGTATCAAATACATTACCATCGAACAACCGTTTTTTACTTGTTTCAATTTAGTCACCATCAGTTAATACAAAAATAACAGGAATAAAATGCAATCGTAGATCACATCAATGCAATCACGAATTGTATTGTGATACTGATTCAATATGCTTTCCCCTTCGAAATCGCTACTATAACCCCACCTTAAACCTCCCATATATCCTACAGTACGACTTTTATCGTCCAGGTATTCATGACGTCACAAACCTGTTGTGCGTATCATGGGTTATTCCCGACTGCATTGGTATTTTCACTGAAATATGACAATATATATATATATACGATCGGGGTGCTCACTATTGTCTGATTTCATTCTTGGCCATTCTCTTTTTTAACAGAGAATACCCCATAAAATTACATTGCGTAAATCGGAACTTCCTATTCCCGTGAACAACCTATAGGAAATGGTTGTATTTGTGATATAGTTGGTTTAGTAAGTACTGACATGAATGGTACATCGCTATAGTGAAAATATCACAATGAAACCCCGGTAATCTGGAAAAACTCGGTTTATCCGTACTATCACTTTGAACGTGTATGTCTTATTGACTCCATAATCCGGACATTTGTTTTTACAGGGAATGATGCCTTCTGGATAAACGGGTTTCAGTGTACACCATAGACAGACACAAAAAATCAAGCCTTGTTTACGTCCCTAATAAAATACATTGCGTATATTCTGATACGGCTGTAACGCCTATACTTTGGACCAAGATCCGAATTGGATCGAACCCGGAAGTTGTTTGTTTGTTTGTTTGTTTGTCTTTTAACGCCGCACTCAGCAATATTCCAGCTATATGACTGCGGTCTGTAAATAATCGAGTCTGGACCAGACCATCCAGTGATTGACATCATGAGTATCGATCCACGCAAGAACCCGGAAGTAACTGAACCTCGTAGCAAAGGGACAACCCTCTGCACAGCGTCCGGCCTATCTAATTTGATTTCCGAATGATGAATATGAAATGACGCATTAATGTCACTGTTTCAATCTAGATCAGTCTCTACACACCCCTCTGTTGAATAGCTTAGAGTATTTCACACAAATATGACGTTAAATACACAATTTATAACAATACAAAAACAAAAAAGCATCAATATAACGGAGATTCCTCTGTCACAATCGACATAAATAACACTTACTCTCTTCAAGCTGAAGTACGCATGCGCGTCTAACCGTAAAGAACAGTGTTTTAAAATGCATTCATAATAGTTTTATGATTTGTAAACTGAGAGTAGGCATAAATTATATGGAGTCGTAGAATTCTGGGTTTCAGTGACATTGACAAATGTGTATAAATTAGACTTAATCCGAAATATTATTTTGTGAAAGTATCAATACCAAATATGACACTGCCTTTAAGATCATATGCACAGATCGTAGGTCACTATGTGACGAAAGAGTTTCCCCAAATAGGATCTACAAGTAGGAACACAGATTGAATATTGGTTTCGTCACAGTAACGTGTAATATAAATATATGTGTGACGATGATGGCTATACACAACGTTACATGAGAAAAACGCAGCTGTTTATTTACATATCAACATGGGGTGAGGTCACGGTATCTAACCCCACGTTATATCCCTTCCTGGTTGTGCGCATAACAGACTCAACGAATCTGTGACCCGGATGGAGAATGTCCATATTGAGAATGTGACCCGGAAGCAAAAGGTCACAACGAGGGTGCGATCAAGACGCAGGATGCCTCCGCTGTGAATGATGAAGCACTTTATTGTCTAGGTCCTGTTCGACTGATGGAACACTCCAGTTTCGTGTCCATGTTTCAAGCGACCAAATGTCGTTTCATTGTCTGGCAAGATAGACGTGTTTAGGATCATTGTCGTCTTTTATTACTCGTTTTCACCTGATGCCTTCAACGTGTCACAGAAATACATATGTCCTTTTCCTCGATTTTCACCATCGTCCCTGTGTATTGTTCTCTAGTTTGTATAAGGCATGGAGTGTGCGTCTCTATAACAGATACCACAATGTCAAATATGTGAGCGTCAAAGGGTGTCATTACAACCAACACATTCTTCTGTGATAAGAAGATCAAGATTCTCTTCTGTAGCAGTTGTATCTTTTCTGGACATTTAGCTTTTGAAATCTCAAAGTCCCAAAACGACCCTATATAATTCAGACCGTGTTTGTTCTTCCTGGAGATTTGTTATTGACGTGTCCAACGTTCTAAAAAGACTTCAATCAGCCTTCCTGGTTCTGGTTGAGCCACTCGACGGGTTGTGGCCAGAATCTCTCTGGTACTCTTCAACATAATTCGAGAGAATTGTCAAGAGGGGTTGTTTGATAAGACCATCCAGCGGTCATACGTAGAAACCCTGTGACTCAGTCTGTAGGTGACCTGCCTGGGCGTCTATATAATAAGCAGGTGAGTTGTATGGTTGGGAATTGTCTGTATATACACCGCGGGAATGTGGATGGTCCTTCTGGATCACAGGGTGTTGTTTGTCGCTTTGAGAGTTTTTATTTTCAGCAAGAGATGTCTTGCTTTGCTTTGAGTTATTCAAATCATTGTGTCTATGTTCCTGTTCCTTGAAGGAGGAACAGGCCCGTTGATCTCGTTCCTTGAAAGAACAGTTCCTTGGTTCCCCGTCCTTGAACGAGTTCCGTGGATCCCGTTCCTTGAATGAAGAACAATTCCTCGGTTCCCTTTCTTTGAAGGAGCTTATCTGTTCCTCGTCCTTGAACGAGTTCCGTGGATCCCGTTCCTTGAACGAAGAACAATTCCTCAGTTCCGCTTCTTTGAAACTGTTCCTCTGGACCTGTTCTTTGAAAGAGGAACAGTT
This sequence comes from Haliotis cracherodii, assembly GCF_022045235.1. Taxonomy (NCBI): domain Eukaryota; kingdom Metazoa; phylum Mollusca; class Gastropoda; order Lepetellida; family Haliotidae; genus Haliotis; species Haliotis cracherodii. Next base: position 30,524,599 of record NW_027266330.1, on the reverse strand, counting down.
GAGTGTCCTTTCCTGCTGCATCTCTTTGTTGCTGCAGACGCTGCTCCTGGATGAGGAACTGAGGCTCATCTGACCATGTGACCTGTCTAAAGAAGAGTCCAGGGTGGTCAGCCTTGAGAAGGACTTGTCCAATGACGTATTGGGTGATGAACCTGTCACCTCCAGCACGATGGAGTTGCCATCGTGGTCCGTCGTCTCCCACCGGTTGTCACACAAGGGCCGGCAGATGTTGGGGAAGAGGGGAACGATATGTCCGACCTCCGCCACTTTGAACTGCAGGGTGACGGACTGGAGGATCTTTGGAGACGTGGTGGCCGGTAGACGCTTCAGGGCGAACTGAACATTGTAGTGTATCTGGGCATGGATCGTGAAGAGACAGAAGTCTGATCTCGACAGCTCAGGGTCAGCTCCGAGAATGAGTTTATAGAAATCAAGCATATCATCCCAGTTTTCATCACTCGCGTACACAACCAACCGGATGTGCTCTTTCCCATAATGCACTTGCCTCACCGCCCACAATGGCAGATCGGACGAAGTGTAGTAAAATTCTTGTGAATTGTAGGGATACGGGTTTATCTTTCCCTTTACGAGTTGTTCGGAATGATGAAATTTCCATGGCGGTTTTTCAAAATGGCGTCTGGCTGATTGTATCCGTTCACAGCCAAGCATACCTTCTTCGTGCAGGAACACAATGATAGCGAGGCTGGACACATGCTCTGAAAGTGTTTCCTCACGATCAGTATTGGAACTTCTTTCTCTGATTTTGAAGAGCTGAAGGTCCGAGTCTATCCAACTTAGGACAGGCTGGTAGAGGTCAAGCAGGGGAATGACCTCATGGGTGTCCGCATAGAACTGGACGGTCAGCTTGGTGGGGTCGTTCTGGAGCAGAGAGTCCGAGTCGGAACCAGATAGGCTGACACTTTCACTCTCAGCGTCTGACCTGCTTGAGCTCATTGAGGACACGCTGCTACCTGCAAACAGAAATACATCGTTGAAAACGTGATACAAGGTGAAACAGCTAGGGAGAGACTGCAGTCAGTTATATTCAAGTTTCGAAACTATCATCAGATCTGGACACACTAGTGGTTGATATCGAGGTCCTCGTAATAACGACACGCATTAAGGGGATAAAACAAGGACTGGTTCGGCTCGGGGTCAGTATACTGTGTCTGAGTTGGGTATTTATGTTAAACTTCGGCATGGTATCTGAGTGAGCTAGTACTATAAATCGGCAGCAGTCCGGACTAGTTCAAGCAGTCACACACACAGACATACGTGCATGCACGTCGTTATATAAGTGCAATAACCTTGAACGCGACGTTAAACCCCATTTCACCTGAAGTGACTTGGTATAGTTTTACGCCGCTTTTAGCAATACTCCAGCATTAGATCGGCGGAGACATTGAAATAGACTTCTGGTGTTTACACGCCGTGATATAACTTGAATGTTGGCGTAAAACCATATTCACTTACCCATCTGTTGACTGACATCAGCCATTCTTACAATGTCTTCAAAATAGGAAGTATTTCACCTTATAAAGAAAGGTTATAAAATAAACGTGCTCTATCTTTAAAAGGAGTATTGTGTTAACAAGTATTCGATTGCATACTATGTTTACGTTAAATATACGTCCATAACTGTACATGCGTATCTACTTAGGGGATATACATTAACTTAATAAATACTATGAATGGTTAGGTCAAGTGTCGCTTATACCTAAGTTCAAGTACGCGCTTGAAGGCCCGCTCTTTTTCACAATTAATTATGAACTATTAAACAGTATAGCTGAATATGGAAAAGATTAAATATAAAAGGAAATTTTATTCTTAAAATTTGAATTGTACTTTTAACAATAAAATGTTGACTCTAAAAAGAAATTCGATATATCGACCCATAGTGGGTTAAGACGGGATTTGACAAGAGCGGGCAATAGGAACTTTTGAATTTACATGAAATTTTATTCTTAAAATTTGAATTGTATTTTTAACAAAAAATGTTGACCCTAAAAAGAAATTCGATATATCGACCCATAGTGGGTTAAGACTGGAATTAACCATAGTGGGTTAAGACGGGATTTGACAAGAGCGGGCAATAGGAACTTTTGAATTAACATGGAATTTTATTTGGCTGACGTTACAAAAATATTTTGCCTACCAAAAGATGGTCACTATCGGGATATATCAAGTCAATTTAAGACAAACGTGTTTTTCAGTATGGGCAACATTGAAGTATTGCATGGGTTTACTGATACAACACATGTTCGTGTCGGGGAGGTGTTTATCTGGCAAGCAGGAAGAGATCTCGTTTGATCACACCTTTGCACTCCAAAAATAACTTTTTAAAATAAACGAATCCTAAAATAGTAATCGTAGGATAATTCCATGCCGCAATTATTGTAATACGTCATGTTTGTCCAGTATTGTTTCCGGGTTAGAATTGGTCTCCTGCAAGCTATGCGTGTTGTACGAGGCGACTTAATAAATTGGGTGGTCCGGCTCGGTGACTTGGTTGAACGGGGGTCATTATACCCCGTGTCACTGGTTTGTCGGCTACAGACCCCCCTCATATAGCTGGAATGCGGCGTTACGCAACAAACAAACACACGACAACTTCAATACAGGATGTGCGGGAGCTGTCTCAAACCACACACACATTTACCCCAAAATTACTTTTACAAGAAGTGCAAATAAAACAGCATTTATGCTAAACCAATGACGCAGGTATCCTAATACGTTAATTGCAAAGGAGATACCAGGAAATGATCTTATTTGATCATGCATATTCACTTAAAAACAGAAATTCATGTCAAAATAATGCGTATATGATAAATTAATGCGGCATTCATTGCAAGACGGTGTATATGATAAATTAATGCGGCATTCATTGCAAGACGGTGTTTCTAACCTGAGATTTTAGGAAGAGATTTTTTGGAGCACGCATATTAAAAGAAACGCATCTTAATAATTAAGGAATAATTAAGGAAAAACGAATAAAGCATCATTACATACGCCATTTTAAGACGAGGTTTATCATTTTAAAAGACATTCAGGTTATTTACAGGTTCTAGGATATCCATGGATAACCTGGGCAGTGGAATGTGCCTTTAAGGCGTCAATTGGTCTGGGTAATCAATGGCACAAAATACAAACATGTTAAAGAATGTTGATTGCCTCATTGATTCCGACACAGCACTAAAGTGTTAGTCCTCTTAGGTCGTGACTTCCCTTTCAAGATCCCCTCGTACAATCAATGTGCCCCCATGTACAGCGCTAATGTGGCTAGAGCCAATTTGCACAAACTGACGGCGTTTGTTGTACGTGTCAACCATGCGGTGAGGAAGTCGGATGTTGATGACGGCGGAACAAGGAAGATGGGAGGAAGGTGTGGGTGTGAGAACATTATACTCAGATGACAGGACACCAGAGTATGGGGCATCTGTAGAGTCGCAAATGAACTCAAATGTAAAAAGTAGAAATGTGAAGTATAGAGAGATTGGTCCATAGAAATGTGAAGTATAGAGATATTAGCCAGTATAAATGTGAAGTACAGAGAGATTGGTCCATAGAAATGTGAAGTATAGAGAGATGTGTCCATAGAAATGTGATGTATAGAGAGATTGGTCCATAGAAATGTGAAGTATAGAGGGATTGGTCCATGGAAATGTGAAGTATAGAGAGATGTGTCCATAGAAATGTGATGTATAGAGAGATTGGTTCATAGAAATGTGAAGTATAGAGAGATTGGTTCATAGATATGAGAAGTATAGAGAGATTGGTCCACAGAAATGTGAAGTATAGAGAGATTGGTCCATAGAAATGTGAAGTATAGAGAGATGTGTCCATAGAAATGTGATGTATAGAGAGATTGGTCCATAGAAATGTGAAGTATAGAGAGGTTGGTCCATAGAAATGTGAAGTATAGAGGGATTGGTCCATAGAAATGTGAAGTAGAGAGATTGGTTCATAGAAATGTGAAGTATAGAGAGATTGGTCCATAGAAATGTGAAGTATAGAGAGATGTGTCCATAGAAATGTGAAGTATAGAGAGATTGGTCCATAGAAATGTGAAGTATAGAGAGATTGGTCCATAGAAATGTGAAGTATAGAGGGATTGGTCCATAGAAATGTGAAGTATATAGAGAAATGTGAAGACAAGGTGAAGTATAGAGAGTATTGGGACATAGAAATATGAGACCAAAAAGTGATTATAGAAAAATAGTGCAATAGAAATGGTGAACTATAGAGAGATTTTGGCATACAATTGGGATGTAATGTGTGTGGCTGTGTATGGCTACTTGTACTAGTCCGGACTGATGCCGATTTATAGTGCTAGCCCACTGAGATACCATGCCGCAGTTTAACATGAATACCCCACTCAGACACAGAATACTGGCTCAAAGCCCACCAGTTTTTTTTAATCCCCTTAATGCCAAGTGCCCGACAGGGTAACAAGTACCATCTTTTAACATCTTTTGGTATAATGCGGCCGGGGATCGAACCCCGGACATTCGCTCTCCAGTAAACCACGGACGCACAAGCTCCGCATCGGAAGAAGACTTGTATAATGACGGCGATACATTACAATTTTCCTGGGTGCAATCAGGCAGAGGACTTCCCTTGTTCTACAAGCTGCTTTGTTCACTGACTGCTTGTCTCCTATCTGTCGTTTATCTCAACAACAAAATGAGAAATCCTTTTCTCGGTGTACACAAGGGCATTAGGATCTTGCACCAGCCTGGGTAATCATCAGCTGGCTTACGCACTCAGTGATACCGTCAGCAACGATCCCTGAATCGTTGCAGAATTGATATTAAGTAATTTATATTTGCTTGTTTTGTTTTTTATCGAGTCAGGTTAGTTCGTCTAACGTGAAGAAAACAGTTTCAATTTTGTGTTGTTTTTTGTTGTCTATGAACAATGTTGACATCAAAATATAAAAGAGGGTCTTCAAAAGCATTATAATAACTTCGGGGGCACGGGTGGCCAAGTTTTTTAAGACGCCGCGATTCGCTGTTCAGAGTTGCGTCCCTTGGGCACGCGAGAAATCTATGATTGTGGGTTTGAATCCTGGTTCGCCCGAATTATGTTTCTAGGTTTGTTAGCACCATACTCGTGCTCGTGGGTTTCACCGAAGTGGTAAACGTCTGAGACCTGCATCACTTCGGGCTTTCCTCCCACATTAAGCGATAGAACTGGAATACTGTTAAAAGCGGCGTTAAACCCAACTCAGTCACTCACTCATTATAATAATTTTACCTAAATGATATGAGAGAATGACGATTAAGATAGAATAATACGAAATTTGAAAACACAGTTTTGTTCCCGTGGGATTTTCAAATGAACCCTGTCTTGCCTTTGCATGTGTTTGTGACGGGTGTCACAGGTGGGGAAGGATACGCCGACCTTTTCGCGAACACCTGGTATCATCACTATTTGTTATTGATTCATGAACACATAGCTGGGATGGTAAATCGGCTCTGCGTTTAGCAGATATTTCTCTCACGCATATGGAACTGTTTTTTACTTATTTGAATAATTCAGACAGTAACATACACCATAGGTGTCCGACAGGTCATTAGGTTTTAGCTCCCGTCAAAGAAACGGAAAACAGCAATATTTTCATTCCGCGTCAACCTCGGGTCAAGAATTCGTACAGATTTGTCCGTTGGTTTGCTAACAATACCAACTACAGTAAACTACGGTTGTAACGAACTAAAAAGGACCATTAATTTTGGTTCGTTATAGCCGTAGTTCGTTGTAGACACATATAAACAGCAAATGGGCGGGACCCCAAAGTAGTTCGATATATCCGTCAGTTCGGTATAAGCGTGTTCGTTATAAACGTAGTTTACTGTAAATAGTGTCACGGCACTGTAATTCTCCTGGATAAGTTGTCAACGGTTTAAAGTACCAACATATACTTACATCAGGTTGTTGTCAGCAGTATCAGTCAAATATGTTCGGCATAACCATTGAGGACAAACAGCTGACACTAACACATGATGATTTGAACCAACAGTGATGTCATCGTAAGCAGAAACATATGTGTCAAGGTTCAGCGCCATCATTCATGCGATTTCAGGGTAAAAGAGGTTTACATAGCCAAATATGTCTTTTCAGAGAATTTGGGCGGTCGGGTAGCCTAGTGGTTAAAACGTTCGGTCGTCACACTGGAAAACCCGGGTTCGATATTGGTACAATGTGTGGAGCCCTTTCTGGTGTCCACCGCCGTGATCTTGCTGGAATATTGCTAGAAGCAGCGTAAAACCATACTCACTTTTGGAGAATTTAAGAACATGGCCAAATCAAGAAACAAAAACGAACTTGTATGTTGAGTCCCACTGTTCCATGGGTACCAAGTAACATGCTTGCCGTAAAAGGCGACTATGTTCGTCGTAAGAGGTGACTAATGGGATCGGGTGGTCAGGTTCGCTGACTTGGTTGATGCATGTCATCGATCCCAATTGCGTTGATCGATGCTCATGATGTCAGTCATTGGATTTTCTGGTCCAGGCTCGATTATTTACTGTCCGCCTTCGAATAGCTAGAATATTGCTGTGTGCGGCGTTAAACAACAAACAAACAAAATCATCGTTGGAACCAACGGCTGAAAGTGTTTATCTCTATTACTTCAAACATGTTACAACATTTCTATGAAACGAGCATGTACTGTCGATCCGACACGCCACAATCCACGACAAAATCGAAAGTTTGGTGCTTTCAGAGCAATTTGCTCAAACGAGTTTAAGCTGTCATAAGCGGTAACGATTCATTCCTACTTCGTCGGATAATGAGGTAAAAGGGAACACAGTTCATCTTTCAAGGCAATTGAACTGCGAGCACCCAGCATTTGTCTGGTGAACAATGAAGGTCTACGGAATCTAGTTGATGAGGCCAGGGAACAGGCAAGATAACATGGGAACTGGGGAACAGGGACCAGGACACGGGGAACCGGGAACAGGACACAAGGGACCAGGAACAGGACACGAGGAAGCATGAACGGGGAACTGGGACCAGGACACGAGGAACCAGGAACGGGGAACTGGGAACAGGACACGAGGAACCAGGAACGGGGAACTGGGAACAGGACACGAGGAACCAGGACACGAGGAACCAGGACACGAGGAACCAGGAACAGGGAACTGGGAACTGGACACGAGGAACCAGGAACAGGGAACTGGGAACAGGACACGAGGAACCAGGAACGGGGAACTGGGAACAGGACACGAGGAACCAGGAACGGGGAACTGGGAACTGGACACGAGGAACCAGGAACAGGGAACTGGGAACAGGACACGAGGAACCAGGAACGGGGAACAGGGAACAGGGAACAGGACACGAGGAACCAGGAACGGGGAACTGGGAAGAGGACACGAGGAACCAGGAACGGGGAACTGGGAACAGGACACGAGGAACCAGGAACGGGGAACTGTGAACTGGACACGAGGAACCAGGAACGGGGAACTGGGAACTGGACACGAGGAACCAGGAACGGGGAACTGGGAACAGGACACGAGGAACCAGGAACGGGGAACAGGGAACAGGACATGAGGAACCAGGAACGGGGAACTGGGAACAGGACACGAGGAACCAGGAACGGGGAACTGGGAACAGGACATGAGGAACCAGGAACGGGGAACTGGGAAGAGGACACGAGGAACCAGGAACAGGACACGAGGAACCAGGAACGGGGAACTGGGAACAGGACACGAGGAACCAGGAACAGGACACGAGGAACCAGGAACGGGGAACTGGGAACAGGACATGAGGAACCAGGAACGGGGAACTGGGAAGAGGACACGAGGAACCAGGAACAGGACATGAGGAACCAGGAACGGGGAACTGGGAAGAGGACACGAGGAACCAGGAACAGGACACGAGGAACCAGGAACGGGGAACTGGGAACAGGACACGAGGAACCAGGAACAGGACACGAGGAACCAGGAACGGGGAACTGGGAACAGGACACGAGGAACCAGGAACGGGGAACTGGGAACAGGACATGAGGAACCAGGAACGGGGAACTGGGAAGAGGACACGAGGAACCAGGAACAGGACACGAGGAACCAGGAACGGGGAACTGGGAACAGGACACGAGGAACCAGGAACAGGACACGAGGAACCAGGAACGGGGAACTGGGAACAGGACACGAGGAACCAGGCACAGAGAACCGGGGACAGGACACGAGGAACCAGGAACGGGGAACTGGGAACAGGACACAAGGGACCAGGAACAGGACACGAGGAACCAGGAACGGGGAACTGGGAACAGGACACGAGGAACCAAAAACAGGACACGAGGAACCAGGCACAGAGAACCGGGGACAGGACACAAGGGACCAGGAACAGGACACGAGGAACCGGGAACAGGACACTGGGATCCAGGAACAGGACACGAGGAACCAGGAACAGGACACGAGGGACCAGGAACGGGACACGAGGATCCAGGACCAGGACACAAGGAACCGGGGCCATGACACGAGGAACGAGAACGGGGCACGAGGAACCAGGAACAGGGAACAGGACACGGGTAACCGGGAACAGGACACGGGAAGAGGAAATCGGGAACGGAACACGAGGAGCGGGAACACAACACAGGGGATAGGGGAATTGATGACAGGCACGGGGAACGGTGGAACGGGGGAACATGACGTGGGAACGGGGAACATGCTATGGAGAATGCACACGAGGAGCTGGATAAGCAAAACAGATGCCAGTGATCCGGTGAGGTAAAAAAATCCATAGAACAGGGAACGGAGAACTGGGAACATTGGACAAGAACAAGGACACGGAACACAGGACAAGAAATACAGAGTCCAAGGCTCTTGATACAGGGGAAACAGAATAGGGTACGGTGAACGGGGGTTTGAGGAGAAGAACAAGATAACAGGACATGAGAAAGGGAACGGACGACGGGGACCAGGGTCAGAGGGAACAGAGAAACTGAAATAGGATATAAAAACAGGACATGTGAAACATAGAACAAGGAACTAAGAAAAGGAATGCGGGGACAAAGCCAGGATAAATCTACAACGGTGGCCCTGACCATATCTGTGATGCTGCGGTCTCTTGAGCGAAGTCCGGCCTATGAGTCTGTCCACTCGGACACTGGCGTCTCCGCCACTGTGTGTCCAGGGTGTGAGATGCTTCATGTTGGGATTATCAGCATATTTAATCTCTAGGCGGCTTAATCTCAACAAACTTCAATTTCGTGTGTCGAGACGATGTGTTTGCTTTTTGAAAATAATCAATTTACAGAGAGCTCGTTAGTTGACTTAGCAGCTTAAAGGGAATTTCCAAATTAGCAGTTTACTGTTAATGTTTAAGGGCGTTAATACTCGCCAACAGCAGAGGAGTGAAGGGCGGGAACGGCGAGAAGACAGTAATAGGCCTCCTCGTTTGAGATTTGGGGAACAAAGGAGGTTTATAGCCAAAGTATGACAGAACATAGCCCTATACTAAATGAAGACGAGGCAATGATTCGCGACAATCCAGAATATCGGTTGTATTAAAGTAAGGTGAAATGGGGTTAAACGTCGCGTTCAAGATTACCGCACTTATATAGCGACGTGCATGCACGTGTGTTTGTGGCTGCTTGTACTAGTCCGGACTGATGTCGGTTTATAGTACTAGCCCACTGAGATACCATGCGACTGTTTAAAATGGATAATCCACGCAGACACAGTATACTGGCCAGAATACCCAGCAGATCTTGTTTTATCCAGTTAATGTCGAGCTCCGGGAGGGGTTACAATAAATACAGTATTTTGACGTGTTTTGGCTTGACGTGAATGAATGAGTGAGTGAGTGAGTAAGTGATTGAGTGAGTGAGAGAGTAAGTGAGTGAGTGAGTGATTTTGACATAGCGTTGAGCAGTACCTAAGTTATTTCACGGTCCAACATTTTAATGAAGGGAAAGCACAAAATGACGTAGGCCATTGACGTTCACCACGTTGACCAAACCGGAGAGCCTTGATGTAGAGATGAAGAACCACGGGGCGGGTGTAAGATTCGAACTCACGACACACGGATCCTGACAGACACAGGAACCGGAGGTACTGATATCGATGATATGAGTGAGTGAGTTGGGTTTAACGCCGCTTTTAACAGTATTTCAGTCATATCACGGGATTCGAACCCACAATCATAGGTTTCTGGCGTGCCCACGGGACGCAACTCTGCACAGCGAATCGCGGCGCCTTAGACGACTGGGCCACCCGTGCCCCCTCGACGATATGGATCAGGGATGGAGTGAATAGGTTTTACGCCGACTTTAGCAATATTCCAGCAATATCACGTCGGGCGACATCAGAAATAGCCTTCACAAACAGTACTCAAGTGGGAATCGAACCTGAACGGCGCAACGAGCAAACGCTTTAACCACAAGGCTACCAACCGCCCGCACTGGGGAGGATGATAGAGAAAGTACACGAGTACACAAGGATGTTGGTGATGACACCGACGTGGCTCGTCTATTCCGGGGTAAGAGTTGGCGTCGATTCAACGTGTTTGTCCCCCACGAGGAGTACAGAGGGATGAACATGTGTGGGCGGGACAGCCCTTGCCTCTAATACACACGGGCCACACACAGGGAGGGGTGACGGGTTAACGGCTTGTGAGGCGAGGGATTGGAACAACAGTTAGAGATGGCGCCTGCACAACTCAAATAGTGACCATCATGACAGAAGCCTTTACTTATGTTACTGGCCTGAACGTAAAAGAAAGATAAACATAGAAACATCTCACTGAGAATCAATATCACCTAATGGGAGGGGTGACGGCGCTATTTTAAGGTGTTGTTTCGTTTTGTTTGTTGTTTAAAGCGCCGCCAGCAATATCCCAGCTATATGATAAAGGTTTGTGTATTATCGACTCTGAACAGACAATCCAGTGGTTGATAATATGAGCGATGCTCCACGTTGCCGGGTTACGATGACAAGCAGCCAACCAAGTCACTGATCACCCAATCGTCTTAGTGAGTGAGTGAGTATGGTTTTACGCCACTTTTAGCAATATTCCAGCAATATCACGGCGGGGGACACCAGAAAAGGGCTTCACACTATAATGCGAAGGAAATGATTTTTTATTTGTTTCATCTCGACTGACTTCGGGTCTTTAGAAAAAGCTGACTTGGTGTCTCAGAATGCCTCAACTCGGAGCCTGAATGAATGAAGCGAGTGAAGCGAGATATTGGGAAATAATTGATGACTGTCGACATTTTCTGAAAGAATGTCCCCGAGCAAAGCAGTAGTTTGTCAGATCGTTCGGTACATTTCTTACAAAGGTCGGAATCTTTGGGTTAAAGGCTCAGACTCCGCTTTTAGCAATATTTCAGCAATATCACGGCGGGGGACACCAGAAATGGGCTTCACACATTGTACCCATGTTGGGAATCGAGCCCGGGTCTTCGGCGTGACGAGCGAACGCTTTTACCACGAGGCTACCCGACCGCCCCCAATCGTCTTACGATAAACATGGATTGCTGGAGTCAAATTATAATAAGACAGTTTAGTTCCTTATTTAACATGACAAAATTACCGATACATAGCGAGTCTCATCTTCGGCACGCATCAAAAGATACGAGGGTAATATTCTATTCATCATCAAAATTATTGTGCCACCTTTTTTCAGATTGTGACTAGTGTCTCGAGAGTAAAGGGCTTTGTTCCACAAAGAGATCTTAGCGTTAAGACGACCACAACTCCTATACTTTAATTCAAACATTCGACACTCGTAGCGCTGCCACAGCTTGGTGACACAGAGCCCAGCTAACCAGCTTCAGTTGAGAGAGATAAAATTAGTGACATTTCATTGTGACGTCGTGGTAACCGATGACATCACAATCGGCTGCAATGTCATGGTAACCGATGAAGATATCGCCTGAGAGATATCACTTGATCTCAACAAAGCGATATCACCTGTGAAAACGTGTTTTGGATAGTATATAATTTCTTTCCTTAGTGTTATTAAATACGTTATACATGTAGAGCGTCTATAAATGTTTCAACAGAAAACCTGAAATGAGACATTCCCTTGGTTTTGACAATGCTTAAATTAATGCATTAAATTTCGCCTAAAAATGTTTACAACGCTGTTTTGAGCGGCCAATATATTATAACCGAGAGTTGAGTTAAAGCCATACTTCATTGTTCCCTCAACAGAAGACAAGAAGGCAAGCTTCCCATCAGGACTCTAACGAGCAAACGCACATGTCACAAGTCCACCTTAGCGTATCTGACATGGAAACCTGCATTTAGTCGAGTCTGGACAAGGTAAACCAATGGTTGAAATCATGAACAACGATCCACGCCGTCAGGGTACGATGACGCGCCATCAATCAGGTCGTAAATTATTTCCACCTGATCCTCAGTTTAGTAAGTTCTTGGGGAGAATCTATTCTCATCCTGATTACAAGTGAGTGAGTGAGTGAGTGAGTATGGTTTTACGCCGCTTTTAGCAATATTCCAGCAGTATCACGGCGGGGGACACCAGAAATTGGTTTCATACAATGTACCCATGTGGGGAATCGAATCCGGGTCTTCAGCGTAACGAGCGAACGCATTTACCACGTGGTTGATATAAGAACATAAATGTGATAGACAAGCGTGACTGAGTGAGTATGGCATAATGCCGCAGTCTGAAAGGTTCCAGCAATATCATAACGGGACACTTGAGAAATCGGCTTCAAACATTGCGCTCACACACATATCAAACTCGGAACTTTGGCGTGACAAGCGAACATTTGAATCACTAGGCTATCCTACCGCCCTGATGTCATGATGAAGTTACTTACCGTCACTGGATGACGTCGACGTGGAGAAACTCCCCCTCCGTGACCTGAAACAACGGAGATATTATACATTAGAGAAGCAATAGAGGTACAGTGATGTTGCGGTGGGGGGGTGGGGGGGTGGGGGGTGGGGGTGGGTGCTACGGTGTGGGGATGGTGCGGGGGTGAGGTGGGTACGGTGCGGGGTTGAGGCGGGTACGGTGCTGGGATGCTATGGGTATGGTGCGGGGGTGATGCGGATACGGTATGGGGCATTTGCGGCGATGTTGTGGGGGTGCTGCTGGGACGGTGTTGGGTCGATGCGCAGAAGTGTCCGGGATGTAGCAGGGATGGTGCAGGTAGGGTTACGGGGATGGTGCAGGGATGGTGACCGTCTTTGTTAAATTTGAGCTGTGATACAATTTTGTTATACCTCTATTAAGAATCTTGCAATTCCATTGGTTAATCCCTACCACGGTATAAATCAACACATTTCGATGTAGACCCCCACATCATTTCACTGACACTGACCACGAATATTGACTCGTCACATGATCAGCATTGACCTGTCACGTGATAAATATAGACTCGTCTGCTAGAAAACAAGATGGCGTCTGGTACGAACATTTCACGGTTCGCGGCTAAGTTTAATGAAACAGGGGATGGTTTAAAGTCTTCATAAACGTAAAGCGAATTTTGGTATAACAAAACGAATGAGTACTCTTGACGAGGTCAATATACGAAAACAAAGACCCTAGGACCCAACCCCTTCGACGGTCGGGCCCTCGGGTCCTTGTTTTCGCATATTGACCGAGTCAAGAGTAACTATTTGTATAGTATTAAACCCTCTTTATCCAAATACTGGTTGTGTACTAGGTTATATTTCGTTCCCTTGCCTGTGTTTAGAACTCGAAGTCAGTGCCACGTGTATTGCCATGTGATAGGTTTGCACAACAACATAATTCTGATGGAAAAAACGTCACTTATACAATAATCATTCCAGTTTATAATAAATACACCTTTTTTATTTTAACAATGAAAATAACACAATGCTGTGTGTAAGACCTGGCGCCTGCATGATACGTTTGAACGACAAAAGGCAGAATTTCTGCCGGGAATAACAGCTGTGGTACAAAAAGACAAATACCACACAGACAGGATGTTGATAATATTGCTGTACCATTCTTTATCATCGTTATTTATAGCATATTAATATTCTTTATGTTTCGATTTCCATATCTACATTGTATTAATAACAAAATTATACAATACTTATATTCAAAAAAAAAAAGAGTTAGGAAACATTAATATTTTTGAGAATAGTTTTATGGAATTCGGGGCTCGGTCTTCACGACGAAAAAATTCCCCCCAAATTATCATGATCCCTTACTTATTTTGCTCGGTATATATACATTTCAGTGACAAGAGACATGTGTGTCGGTATTCCGAGGCTATGTACTATGTATTATTGTATAACTGTCCAACTACATAAATGTAGAGACCCGTGAAGATCCGGGGTACAATAGGTCTTCAGCATCCCATGCTTGCCGTAAAAGGCGTCAGGCTCGCTGACTTGGTTGATGCATGTCATCGTATTCCAAATGCGCGGATCGATGCTCATGATATCAATCACTGGATTGTCTGGTCCAGACACGATTATTTACAGACCGCCGTAATATAGCTGGAATATTGCTGAGTGCGGCGTTAAACAACAACCAACCAAGTTAATGCAATTAAACTGCACACGTCAGTTGTACGACGTGTAAAATGATAAAGTTGTATTTCGCAATGTGTTTATGAGCAATGCGTTATGTAACGGAATGTGCTATTGACCAAATCGTAACAGTATATAAACTGAGTTACAAAAGAAACTATATCTCACTGTTGACCTTTTTACATATGTTGTTTGATTGTCAATTGAAAACATCCTAACTTAGCGATATCATATTTAAAAAATGAACTGTACCGGCGCTTAGTCAGTACTCAAAGAATGAAACACAAACAGTCCGCATGATACACAACAGTTGATGGGTATCTTTGTCATCTTATCTTTGAAAGTAAAAAAAAATTACATTTTTCGTAACACATGTACAACATATCAAACATGGCAGTGGGTCATGTGGTTGCAAATTCATTTCTTACCTTAGTCTTCATTGCATAAATTTCTTTTTACACAAAATTACCCAGCAAAAGATTACTTTTTACAAACTGTTGTGGGAATAAGAGATGGTTAAATAGACATATCAAATAGACTTTTCAATTACATAACAAAAACCCGTTTTATATTGAAAACGTAATTTCTTTGTTCACAGAGGAGTGTTACACTAACAATTAGTCACAGAAATAAAGTATTTTATTTAAAAAATATATAGAACTATATCTTAAAAAGAAAAAAAGTAATCCAAACGGAGCCCAGAACAATGCTTACTTTCACACTAGACTTGCCAAAACTAATCTAGAATTGAGTTGGATTCGATTTTAATTTATTCCATTGGGTCTGGTAGACTGTTAGGGGAGTGTCACATGGAAACAATCCAAGCAGGGCGTATCTGAAGCCGTGTGTACCCAAGGATTAACGAAGTGTTGACCATGCCCCTGGGGTAAGATCAGCACCGCCGGCATGAACACTACCATGGTCATCGTCGCAGGTCATATCACCTCTACACTACTGCAGCAATACGGGAAGCTGTTATAAACAAATATTATGGAAGTCTGATTAAGTTGTTGGGGAAACGCGACGCCGAAGTTGGCCACCACGTCGAGAAATCACTGGCTTTAGCGAAGACCCGTGGGAATTGCTTTTGCTTTACTGATTGTAACAGTATATTGTTCAATTCATTTCAAATCCTGTATTACCTCGGCGTGAATAGATGTTAAGTCGCCGCTGGGACTTTGTGTAATATTAACGAAATCACTGTCACGAATCAGTATTATAGCTATGTACAATTAGGTTCGTTTTTTGTGAAAGTCGGGTTTTGGTTATTTCGGAATTTCGGAGACGGTATCAGATGAATAATCTTAGTTCATTGTGGAATATTGTGATTAATCTCAATTCGGAAGATGTGGCATTGTCTGCTCCAATCAAACCTTTCATTTGCCACTCAACCGAAGGGATAGTTAATGGTACATATTGAAACACGGAATCAGGTGCGGAACGAAAAACTAATATTTAATTTGTATCAAATGAAGTTATTTGAGAGTCGATGACTGTGATAGGTGGAAACATCATGAAAATTCCTCTTCCACAAATAAATTCAGTTGACTGGTTCTGTCACGTCTGCATTGGTCGGGCGACATAAAGGCGGACTAAAACCATACGAAACACACGACAAGCAAACACGTTGACAACAGAGCTACCCAACGTCTATCTGTTAAGATGACGTTTTCGAGTATCGAACAAAGCGTAATCATTTATAACCTTCGACATTAGTCCGGACTACTACAAGGAGACACTCTCTCTCCGTCTCTCTCTCTCTCTAATAATACTATTTATCTCTGTGTGTGTGTCTCTCTCTCTCTCTCTCTCTCTCTCTCTCTCTCTCTAGCTTATTAATAGGATAATCTGTTTCTGTCTGTCGTTGTCTGCCTCTCTATTATTTCTTACACATTTCTCAGTCTCTCTCTCTCTCTCTCTCTCTCTCTCTCTCTCTCTCTCTCTCTCTCTCTCTCTCTGTGCATGCACGTCGCAATGTAACTGCGACGGTTTAACGTCTTGAACGCGACGTTAAACCCCATTCCACCTCGCCTCTTATTTGATAGGAAAAACTGTGTGAACGTCCCCTGGGGCTATTCTTGTCTGCACATACCTGAGAGGCGATTGATTTGTAGACACATCCAACTTCCTAGCACCAGATTTAACAGGCATAGTACAACTATGTCCTTCCTCTGTCGCATAGCTTCTAGTCAGTTTGGTGACGGAGGCTTTACGACCACAAGGGAGCGCTCATGTCTCGTGTTACAGCCTCGTGCAGGGCAGTTAAGAATTTCAGTCACGCCATTTTGGAAGAAACTCTACATAGAAATACAAAGGTTCATTGTTCGCTGCGCGTTCCTTGAAACCGATAAGCCGTTGCTCTACACAAGAGAGTGTGAGTGTGGGGTCTGGGCAATATTGGGTAATTGTTCGAAATACTCAATGGAATTTCACACAGTATTTATTGGCCAGTTTACGTCGTTTGTGGAACGCCGTTTGTACTGAACACGCGACTACGGTAATCCATTCAGATTACATGAACCCGCTCCATCACTAGTACATTCATCTCAGTAGTCACACATACCAGTTTGTGGTAGTTCTTTACAGTGAATCCGGTATCATTTTTTGTGACTATTTGACAGTGTTATCCCTCCCTGATATACCATGAATATCCGTTAATCTGGACATGAAAGGTCTGGATGAATGGATAACGCGGTGTGCGTGCGTGCGTGCGTGCGTGCGTGCGTGCGTGCGTGCGTGCGTGCGTGCGTGGTTGTACCATTGCAAGCAACCCGTGAAGATCCGGGGTATAAAAAATTAAAGGTCTTCAGCAACCCATGCTTGTCGTAAAAGGAGACTTTGCATCATGAGCATCGATCTAGGAAATTGGGATACGATGACATGCACCAGCCAAGAGTGAATTACGAGCCGGACCACCCGATCCCGTTAGTCGCCTCTTACGACAAGCATAGTCGCCTTTTGGGGGAAATAAATTGCTGAAGACCTATTCTACCCCGGATCGTTATGGGTATTGATGCGGGTACTTTTATGAAGGATGTCTACCCGAGCCCGTTATCGCCTCTTATGACAAGTATGGGTTGCTGAAGACCAATTCTACCCCGGATCTGCACGGGTCAACTTGAGTGATTGTGTCTCACTCTACCCCGACGGCGTGAAAGGTTTCCCATAATGTCAATCACTGGATTGTCTGGTCCGACTCGATTAGTTACAGGCCACATCCCACTGGTAATTCTAACCACGAAGACGCTGAATCCATACACGGGCATTACAAAACAAGGGATATCGTCAAACATCAACTTAGGATTGTTTGTCTAACATATTACACCGTAGTTAGCAAACGAAAGGCTGTGACTTCAAACAATGTTTTGGGATTGTTCACGTGGCATGCTGTTCGCTGATAGGCAGACAAGGGTATTTACCAAACGGAACGGGATTTTGTGTGTGACATGAACATTAGTTATGAGATATGAGTGTGCGATGACAGCCTTGCATGTCTCGTGGAGGATTTCTGGTTGAACAGTTATTCCTGATATACATAATTTCACCTACAGGAAATAATGCCGCTTTGTCTGCGAGACACTAGCTTAACGTTGTTCACCACTGCGATCATGTTAAAAGTGCAATAATATCCCTTTTAGGATTGCCAAGAATTTCCTTAGTGACATGCCAGAAGTAGATCTATATTAGCCGATGACAAATGTCCTTTGTCTTGTCAAAGATCCGATCAGAACGCCAGAACATGCGTCGTCAACCCTTAGCGGTAACCGGGCAAATTTTGTGTTTTTGCCATAGGTGAATGTTAATTGGCGACATATGATTGATGTCAATATGTCTATCGTGTCATCAACAACGATATGACTGTATATCTGTACTTGCTTTAGGCTCAGGAAACACAAACAAAGCTCAGTCGTTGCAGTAAACATGACATTGCAAACACAATTTGAAAAAAATATTGGCAATATGATACAGGAACATTTCTGGGAATGATGCCTCCATGAGTTATGTCCCGCATTCATCTAATTTATTTTTTTCAGTTCTCAAATTTTAATAAATTAAACGAAGAATAATACATTGGCATAAAATACCAGGTCATCTTTGGTGTCCAAAACTCAAACCCAGGCTTCATACACTACCGGGCAAAAGGAAGTATACAACCATGTTTGACGGTGACTACGGATAAAAAATGATAATTCGATGGTGACGTGTTTGATAAGGGTGATGGTTGTGTTTTAGACCTTACGTTTGTGTTACGGCGACTATTTCGGCTTACGTTGGATAACGTTTATTATTTTCCATGTGTATGCTTTCTTTTGCTCGGTACTATACGTTCCCCTTTTTTGCGCCATCAGTATACATTCAAAACCGTGAGGCTTTTAGTAATGGTTAATCAGTTAGTAACGGCTTCGTTTAGCAATCTGAAAAGGTGCACAGTAACTGTATTGATTCAAAGCGTATAACCATATAGTTATATTTAATAGATGCCAAGTAATTGCGGTTATATTATGGGTTTTGACAAAGATATATTTTCGCTATATGACTTATCAAACGTCAGGGGCGATCGGGTAGCCTAGTGGTCAAAGCGTTCGCTCGTCACGCCGACGACCCGGGTTCGAATCCCGACATGGGTACAATGTGTGAAGCCCATTGCTGGTGTCCCCCGCCGTGATATTGCTAGACTATTGCTTAAAGCGGCGTAAAACCAAACTCACTCACTATTAAACGCCAATACACGAGCGATCAACTGACAGTCAATACTTATCGTTCTACAACTCGGGTTGCAGCTTGTACGGGTACACAATAGTACGGAGATTGAGCCATTAAGCTCGGTAATACATAGTCATCGATATCGTCAAACACAGGCGCAAATAGCAGCAAACACATTTAGCCTCAGAGAGATCTAACACAGCACGATCCCCGTAATAATGGGTATGTATCCAGTTTAAAGTCAGCTGTGACTGCGTCACATTGTCACCAGATCTCCACAGGGGCAGGTACAGATTAGTAATCGAACATACCACGTGGGGATGAATAGGCAATAATCTGGGCATTCGTAGCGGCTAATCCGTTAATCCGCGACCCGACAGATGTGCCCTGTGCGCTTAGACCTGCTCATGGGGATCTGATGTAGGAGATTTGACTTGTGCTCACTTGGGAGCATCTTACGTGAATGATTTTGTCATAATTCCAACTGATCTTTAAACGCTAAATATTGTAATCCTCATGAGTGGTTTTATAACATGTGACGCATTTCACCTTGTTAACTCGATTTTAGCAGCAAGGTTAAGTGACGCATGGATTCGTGATCTTGCTTCAGGGTGACTACTGAGGGAAATATGTATGATTGGCACACTAATGAAAGAAATCAATCATGATCACATACATGGATCAATCTTTGTAGGTTCATTAACCGAAAACATTAACTTGTTTAGATTTCATGATCTCACGCGCTTCTGGGCGGTAGCTGTGACGAATAATTGCTAATTGCTAATTGCTAATTGCTAATCGATGATCTGATATCGTTCAATAACGGTCAAATAGTCAGGACTCGCCGGATCCTGAAGGGAATGGCGTCGACAATTCTAGTACAAGCCGGTAATTGCACAACTGATTGGACCGGCATATCCTGAACTTGGCAAATAACGGTATCAAGGAGTGATATAACAATGTATGTTTTCACTCATGAAATAAATGCACCAAACACTTTACTTGTGTCACGGATAATAGCATGAAGGCATTTAACAAACTGGTGTCACTATCCAAATGCCGCCGCGTTGAAAGAATTTGCAATCAATCTTAGAAGAGAAATATCTGCATAGTCAGGCAACTCGAAGGAAAACATACATTCTCCATAATTTGGTACATCGGTGGGGGCGGTGGGGTAGCCTAGTGGTTAACGCGTTCGCTCGTCACGCCGAAGACCCGGGTTCGATTCCCGGCATGGGTACAATGTGTGAAGCCCATTTCTGGTGTCCCCCACCGTGATATTGCTGGAATATTGCTAAAAGCGGCGTATAATGCTACTCACTCATATCAGTTGTTTTCAAAGACATATTTTTCGTCATACTCCACAAACTAATATTTTCTGTCCTGCCATCAGAGGCAAAGAGCATGGTTTTGACACTTTCTCTGAGACAGTTCCATTTATTTCAGAACTGCCCCTATATCATACCCAGGTCGCTATGTGTTTCAATAGTGTTGAAGTACTGCTCTCAAACATACACCAAGCTGCCTTTACAAGTGTCAGAGCACCAATCATGAACCTAAATACATACCCCATAAACCACAACATGACCTGTCATTGACGTAGGAACGGCAGAGGAGATACAAGCACCTGTCATGTACATGGCAGCTATTGATGACCCTGTCAATCACTCTGACAGCAATGTAAGCCATACCGACTGTTTGCCTCACATGGGCTTTGTGTATGGGTGGACGGACTCTTCTCACCAATGTTATACTGTCCTATTGGTCAGTGGAAATTGTACTGACTTCAGCTGTTTTGTGTTGTTTTTGTTCAACCTAATTTATGAGTGACAGACACAATTTTGGGAAACCGTTCGTTTACAATATAATACAATATAAAGTATATGAAACCGATCTCATTCACTTGGTATATCGTTTGAAATGTAACCTTCTGGTTCCGGCAGAATCCTATTCGACATAATGGTATACTGACCGGTTGTCTAGAACGATGGATTACTCGAATATTTCCGATAGCTCCGAGTAATTAGCATAATTAATTTCACACGTATAAACAAAATCACACATAGACCTCACAGATAACACATATCAGACATATTACACACACACGTATATATATATATGACGTGTCTACCAAATACGCGTTGGAAAAACAAAGCACGCAAACATCTCAACATTTGATTCTGACATGTGTTGAATTTATGTGTCGGTTATTTCAGTTATACTGAAAGAGAAGCTTATTTCCCTGTATCTTTCATTGTTCCCTCATTCGTTTCCATCAGTATATCATATGTCAAAATATCTCACAGATCACATATATACCTCATGGATGACTCATATATCTCATAGATCACGTTATGCTTGTCGTAAGAGGCGACTAACGGGATCGGGTGGTCAGGCTCGCTGACTTGTTTGATATATGTCATCGTATAGCAATCGATGCTTATGATGTCAATCAGTGGATTGTCTGGTCCAGACTCGACTATTTACAGACTGACGTCATATAGCTGGAATATTGCTGAGTGCGGCGTTACAAAACAAACAAACATAGATCATGCACACCCCACATGATATATCAACATCTTATAATACTGGTGCCCCGATTATGTTTCTACGTTTTGACAGCACCATACCCGTGCTCGTGGGTTTCAACGATGTAGTAAACGTCTGAAACCTGCATCACTTCGGCCTTTCCTCTCAAATTATACTGACACGCCGTGATATAACTGGAAAACTGTTAAAAGCGGCGTTAAACCCAATTCACTCACTCACTCACTCATTATAAGACTGGTCATATAGCCTTTAATTCATGTACTGTTCATAATGATTAAACACCATGTACTGAATGTGAAATTGAATATTTCAAACCCAAAAGTCTCCGAGACTTGTCACAGTAGCCGTATACATGTATTGCGCTCATCCTAAAATACCAAATGAATAAAGTCTTGAAACCTTGTTTGTCTGCCTTTAAAGTTTCCCCAACTCACATACCACCACTGCCATAATCACCCCGCCCACCAACCCAGGGACCACCCCCCCAGGGACCACCACCCCAGAGACCACATTGTAAGACCCATTGTTGAACGTGTAAACTTCTCAAACAACGATTACATACACGGCAAAAAAACCTTTTGTGAGGGAACTGTGTTTGTTCTTAAAATTAGCAGAACCAGATCTGTGGCTTTGCTGCCCTTTGTGAAATCTCCCGTCCACATGGGGACTTGGAGACCGTTAGGCAGTTCACACACAGCGACATACAAGTCCAACAGAGGTGGCAACGCTAACCAATCTAATGGCTTTAAGTAGCCGGAGCCCTGCCTAAACCACGTACAACCAAGACGTGTTCTTGTACACAGATCGCAACGTGCAGATACCTTAGATGATGAAGGATTATCTTCCCATCTTAGTTGAACATATGTTAAACAAAAACGGTTTTGTTAGTTCAAACTAGAAATACAAACTGCACTTCAACGCCCTGTGACTTAAAGCAAGCAGCTTAGTGCGATACGCTAACTCTGAAAATACATCGACGTCTTAATAAACTCTATCGTACAACAAATATGCACTATGTTTTAAAATGACATACATAAATATAGACAAACAGAAAAGTCGAGTGCAGAAACGTGTGCCGATGCCTGTGTTGACTGGAGTATTTAGAAGTCCTGACTTGAAAGGGAATTTTGGATCATGACGTGTAGTACGCATGTTTCCCATGTTAAACACGTATGTAACAGTCTGGGTCAGGGGTAACTATTTCAAAGCAACATCTTCCTACGACATAGAGCTACTTGCTCCTAAACTGGTATTATTTACAATATGATTATGTTGTTATATATAACACCTTCACACTTCCGGGAATTAGTTTGAAGCTCTACACATTTTACGTTTGTAAACAGAGCTGCAAAAAAAATTGGCTCGATTGATTTATAAATATTCACTCCACAATCTCAGTATGAAATACACGTGTTTAAAATAGGACTCGTGATATTAGGCACAAGTTCTGGTGAGGTGTTCAGTCTTGCAAGTCGTGTTGTATCGTGCTGTTAGTCTCCTACAAGACTCTATCTATAACAGCTGCTAAAAGATTCGAACGTAAGAGTACTGTATAGTTAGTTCAAAGAACATTACCATTATTGTTACATTGATTATGAGTTATGATTATGAGTGAGTGAGTATGGTTTTAAGACGCTTTTAGCAATATTCAACCAATATCACGGCGAGGAACACCAGAAATGGGCTTCACACATTGTCCCCATGTTGGAATCGAACCCAGGTCTTCGGCGTGACGAGCGAACGGTTTAACCACTAGGCTACCCGACCGCCCCCCTAAAGGGAGAGGGCTGAGGTGTGTACACTATGTTTGGGGTTTGGGTGGTGGGTTCAAATATAGGATCGCGGAGATGTATATTGTTGGGTTTGCATGTAGGGTTTATAACGTAGAGAGTTGATGTGAGGATGTGAGGCTAGAACGTAGAGGTGATGATGTTTGTTGTTTATCGACGCTCTCAGCATTATTCCAGCTATATGACGGCGGTCTGTAAATAATCAAGTCTGAACCAGGCAATCCAGTGATTGACTTCATGAGTATCGATCCACGCAATTGGGATACGATGAACCATCAACCAAGTCAGCGAGCCTGACCACCCGATCCCGTTACTCGCCTCTTACGACAAGCATGGGTTGCTGAAGACCTATTCTACCCCGGAATCTTCACGGGTCGTATTTTGTTGGGCTTTTGTAGGGTCAAATGGCGGAGATTAGATGTGTAGTGTATATTTTGGGGGTATGGGTGGAGGATTTAGAGCACAGGGCGTTGGTGTTTTTTTGTTGTTGGAATCTTGGTGTTTGTCGTAGGGTGAAGGGGGGAGGGCGTAGGGCGTAGGGCGTAGGGCGTGTATACTCTGCTGGGGTCTACAATGCTGGGAATGAGGATGTCGCTCAAAGCGCATTCATGTGTATACTTTTGGGAGTTGAGTACAGGAACAAGACCCATGAGGTGGTGAAATTAATGTTGATGGGGTTACTAGCAGTTTGACAGAGACAATATATACCCATAATATAGACAACACAGGGAAACATCATCTTTCATGGTTAACTCTATACACAGACAACCCTGATTACACACTCTGCGGCTTTGTGAACTCACGTTTGCCTAAGGTTGATGTCTAAACGGGCGCATTTCGCACGTTGTGTTGACATTAATAATTCCAGAAAAAATAATCTTCATTCTTTGTGACTACAACGTGTGCACACAAACGACTATGGTTTATCCATATACCCTGTGAGCCTGTGTATTAACAGTTAAATTAAGTTGCTCAGCCTGTTATACATTCAAAAAACATGTTTGTCTTCCCTTAAACATATATAGATATCCATTTAATATAATCACACAACTATTTGGCACTGACGTTTCGGATATGGTTTCATTTTGGCGGGTCACCAAAAGATTGTCTATTAAATGGGATGGCGTCACGGGGAGTTTATAAGGAGGTATGTGTAGAAATAGATTCATTGCCTTTTTGAATGGTGCAGCTCAAATAAGGATTTCAAAGGCATATTTATCTTAAGAATTGTTGCGTTGTATAAATAAAAATTATAATTATCTACAGATTAAAATAAATGAATGCAGCAAAGAGGGTTTGGGTGATCCTGGCACGGTCAGGCTTATTAGGCTCATCATCAGCTCAGGGCCCTTGCCTCCTTTACATGCAGCCCAGACAGCGACTTCTCCCATGAAGCATTGCCTAGTCACACCCACAAGGTCCGCATATTTGCCATGTTATTCCTGACTTTGTCAATCACATTGGTGTCAAAGGGGGCAGAAAACTCAATGATTTCATTGGATTTATGAAAAAGGACAAGATCAGGTTTGTTAACCTGGATAGGTCTGAGGCTGTATACGGGCCATACTCCAAAGAATTTTGTATTTTCCATTGTCCATGACGCCCTCTAAATATTCTCGGTCGTACCATGGATGGACCTCTGTGTCAAAACTGCAAGCATTGCGAAGATGGCAATAAAAAGATCGAGCCAATCCATCATGTCGCTTTTAAGATACTGTCTTTGTGCCAAAAGCTGGGCATCCACTGACAATGTGTTGGACAGTCACATAAAATTCATGGCATAATCTACATTTGATTCAAAATCGCACATTGACGGCTTCGAGTTGGAAACAACTGGTCCTGAGCAGCAAACAAAAAGCCTTCTGTTTCACTTTTCAGGCCAGTCGGCTTCATACAAGCAAAGGACTCTGCATGGTTGCTGATCTTCTCAACACACTGCACGGAAACTCGATGCAGTGGTCGTCCAGAATTTCAAGAGACGGTTAGTTCCTCTATGCTTGTTACCCTTTTAAATCATTCATCGAGACATTACTTGGTTTACTTTCAAATCTTCAAACGATTCTTCATCGGGCTTATCACACAGTATCGAATGTCAACTCGTCACATCCCCCATAGACGCACAATTATTTCCCCGTTACCTATGATTGTGGGTTCTAATCCCGGTTCGCCCCGATTATGTTTCTAGGTTTGTCAGCACCATACCCGTGCTCGTGGGTTTCACCAAAGTGGTAAACGTCCGACACCTGCATCACTTCGGGCTTTCCTCCCACAATAAGCTGACACGCTGTGATTTAGCTGGAATACTGTTAAAAGCGGCGCTAAACCCAACTCACTCACTCACTCACGCTTGTCCTTAATTAACGGCACTGATTCTACCTTCGTAAATAAATCACTTTAAGGCATCGATGTCCTTTTGCATTACCAGTGAAAACATACGAGTTGCGTGATTGCCGTTAGAAGGAAATGCAGAAAGTTGTTTACGATTGAAATTTGATGTAAAATGCCTCTACAAGTGGTTCCGGAAGTGCAGACAAGCTATTCAGTAACAGTCAACTTTGGGACATGTTAACAATCCTTTAAGTAATCGGAGTCTTCTTCATTTATTTCATTTAATAAAATTACAAATAAACAAAATTATTTACTTCAAGCAGAGAACATGGTTACTCGCACTGTGCCTTTATTTATCGTTTGTAAAATTAATATTTTAGGCTTCACTTTGATCACGGACAGCATCATAATTGTTTTATTTTCAGCAAATATTTCGGAAGTCGCATCGGGGTAATCACGCAGTCCTGTCAACAAACCACGGGGCACGTGTATTCAGTGCATATTACAACGCAAGTAATTACACAACACAAACACTACTCCACATTCAGGAGATCCCAACACCCCGGGACGAGTCAAGTCTGAGTCAACATTACTATTTGACGACAAGGAGTTACTCCAGCAATTTACATTCTTGTGCCCCTGTCGCCTTTCAACTGCGTCGCTGGGGGCGTTGCTAGGGTAAACAAATCTTGATTACGTCTTTCCGGAAAAGGGTTCGGCCTTTACTGACATTGACTGCAATTAATTATGATTGTAAAGTTAAATTAAAGTCATAAATGCGAACCGATGTCGTAAACCGTGGGTGGTGCCGTAAACAGGTCTGAAATCTCGCGGAACCCCTATGTTATGATCGGGCAATAACGTGTTTCTTGGCATTTCTTTTAAGGGATATATCCATGCATGAGCAATACGAATAAAAGGACGTGAATTCTGATTAATCAAATTCTAGAGGATGATTTTAAAATTTCGTCGGCTTGTTCTGAAATAATACTGGACAGAAAGACAAACAAAATTGTTTGAATTCTTGTTGAATAAATTCCTTCTATAACGCCACAGATTGAAAGGATTCATCGTTACGTTATAGGACGCTTCGAAAGGAATCGTTTAGCTTTACGGTTAAAGCGTTCGCTTGTCACACTGAAGATCCTGGTTCCATTCCCACGAGGGTAAAAGTCTGAAGTCTATTTTTTCGTGACATTGCTAGTATATTTGGTAAAGGACAAACTCAACCACTTAGTGCATTAAAAAGTCATACCAAAAGACGTTTAAAATTGGTACTTGTTGTTACCCTGTCTGGCACTCGGCATTAAGGGGCTAAAACAAGGACCGGCCGTCTCGGAGTCAGCCTACAGTGTCTGAGTGAGGTATTCATGTTAAACTGCGGCATGGTATCTCAGTGAGCTAGCACTATCAATCGGCATTAGTCCGGACTAGTGCAAGCAGCCACACACGCACACACACACGCACGCACGCACGCACGCACGCACGCATGCATGCACGTCGCTATATCAGTGCAGTTATCTTAAACCCACCTCACCTCACTAACCTATGATCATATTCCCCAAGTGGATCTTGGGCGTCACCAATTAAGTATTCTGAAATTACACCATTCCGATCATGGGTTCGTCATAGGCTAAGCACGGATTAGCCCACGTTGAGCCTAGGCCTGCACTTTGTAAGAGCTAAGCACCAGTTAAGCATGGAATGATCTGACCGAGTTAACTTGACTTAAAAAGAAACACACCCGTACTGATGCAAATATTTACTTTTTAAACTCGTGTTTGCCACTAACGTATACCTTTGGTCACCCGTGAAGTGCGCAGTAACATCTTACACGTCCAAGGGCCAGTATTTACAAACATTAGGCACAGGTGTTTCGACCTTCACCCTTGATGAGGTCATGACCCTCTGCCATGTGACCGGTGGTGTTGTCACAGTAACTCTTGTGGTCATCTCAACAAATATTTCCCCTGACCATACACTCCTGTCCCTCCCAGCAGACGCTGGACCACGTGCTGAGACAGAAAACGCGGGGGAGGGTTAAACTGACATCTTTGCACAGTGAGCTGTCATTTTGTTTGGACTTGTCTGGAATCTCTAGCGTCCTCTACGTCACATTCTACAGTAAGCTTGGAATATTAGAACACTGTTTTGTTTGATTGATTGTTTGATGTCTAACGCCGCACTCAGCAGTATTCCAGCTATATGACGGCGGTCTGTAAATAACTGAGTCTGAACCAGACAATCCAGTGATTGAAATTATGAGCATCGATCCACGCAGTTGGAATACGATGACATGTATCAGCCAAGTCAGCGAGCCTGACCACCCGATGCCGTTAGTCGCATCTTACGACAAGCATAGTCGCCTTTTACGGCAAGCATGGGTTGCTGAAGACCTATTCTACCCCGGATCTTCACGAGTCCATTTCTATGTCTGCTCAGATGTACTGCAATGCTCTTTTATTCTCGTAAAATGGAGTTTAGGATCTGGAACTATTTTTCTGAAATTGACAGACTGAGTGAGATGAACTCCACGGGTCTAGAACACTGTGGGGAGCAAACGTCATAACACATGCGGCGTTGCTGATACATTACATACAGACAGGGCTAGTTGCTAAGGCCTTCAATGCCAAGGGTCAGTGAACCAGAGCAACAGCTGACCTCCTATTCCAAAAATACAGCGAAGGAAATGATTTTTGAATTGTTTCATCTCGACTGACTTCGGGTCTTTAGAAAAAGCTGACTTGGTGTCTCAGAATGCCTCAACTCGGAGCCAGGATGAATGACGCGAGTAAAGCGAGATATCGGGAATTTATTGATGACTGACGACATTTTCTGAAAGTAGTTTGTAAACAGCTAACCTCCGATGTTGACGTCTTTTCTGGTATGGTTCGATGATGAAACCGAGTAACGTTGACGTATTGCTGGCATGGGTCGACTTTGCGACCGATAGCGACGTGACGGGCCTGTGAATCACAGCTACCGATGATATTTTCGAAGTTATGTTATTGCTTACGGTTGTTGTGGTTGACAACCATATTACCTGGCTTTTAGGTGCTGCTAGGATTTAGATTAGCGTCCGGATTAGTATTTCAGTAAAACTTCCTTAAAACCAGTCCTAATCCATGGATTATTGTAAATCTGCCAAGTGGGTTTAGGGTGAAACAGGTATAGGGAATCAGAAGCCATTAAGGTTCTATGTTTGCTGAGTACAGAGCTGTAGTGTTTTATTTTATTTGTTTGTTTGTTGTTCAACGCTGCCCTCAGCAGTATTACAGCTATATGACGGCGGTCTGTAAATAATCGTGTCTGGACCAGAAAATCCAGTGATTGACATCATGAGTATCGATCCGCGCAATTGGGACACGATGACATGCATCAACCAAGTCAGCGAGCCTGACCACCCGATCCCTTTAGTCGCCTCTTACGACAAGCATAGTCGCCTTTTACGGCAAGCATGGTTGGTGAAGACTTATTCTACGAGTCCGTTTCTATGTCTGCTCAGATGTACAGTAATGCTCTTTTATTCTCGTAAAATTGAGTTTGGGATCTGGAACTATTTTTCTGAAATTGACAGACTGAGTGAGATGAACTCCACGGGTCTAGAACACTGTGGGGAGCAAACGTCATAACACATGCGGCGTTGCTGATACATTACATACAGACAGGGCTAGTTGCTAAGGCCTTCAATGCCAAGGGTCAGTGAACCAGAGCAACAGCTGACCTCCTATTCCAAAAATACAGCGAAGGAAATGATTTTTGAATTGTTTCATCTCGACTGACTTCGGGTCTTTAGAAAAGGCTGACTTGGTGTCTCAGAATGCCTCAACTCGGAGCCTGGATGAGTGAAGCGAGATATTGGGAAATAATTGATGACTGTCGACAGTTTTGGAAAGAATGTCCCCAAGCAAAGCAGTAGTTTGTCAACAGCTAACCTCCGATGTTGACGTCTTTTCTGGTATGGTTCGATGATGAAACCGAGTAACGTTGACGTATTGCTGGCATGGGTCGACGTTGCGACCGATAGCGACGTGACGGGCCTGTGAATCACAGCTACCGATGATTTTTTCGAAGTTATGTTATTGCCTACGGTTGTTGTGGGTGACAACCATATTACCTGGCTTTTAGGTGCTGCTAGGATTTAGATTAGCGCCCGGATTAGTATTTCAGTAAAACTTCCTTAAAACCAGTCCTAATCCATGGATTATTGTAAATCTACCAAGTGGGTTTAGGGTGAAACAGGTATAGGGAATCAGAAGCCATTAAGGTTCTATGTTTGCTGAGTTACAGAGCTGTAGTGTTTTATTTTATTTGTTTGTTTGTTGTTCAACGCTGCCCTCAGCAGTATTACAGCTATATGACGGCGGTCTGTAAATAATCGTGTCTGGACCAGAAAATCCAGTGATTGACATCATGAGTATCGATCCGCGCAATTGGGACACGATGACATGCATCAACCAAGTCAGCAAGCCTGACCAGCCGATCCCGTTAGTCGCCTCTTACGACTAGCATAGTCACCTTTTACGGCAAGCATGGGTTGCTGAAGACCTTTTCTACCCCGGATCTTCATGGCCAGAACTGTAGTGAGTGAGTGATCTTGGTATTACGCCGCTTCGAACATCATTCCATCTATATCACGTATCTCACGTGTCAGCTTGATGTGGGAGGAAAGCCTGAAGTGATGCATCCTTAGACGTTTACCACTTTGGTGAAATTCACGAGCACGGGTATGGTGCTGGCAAACCCAGAAAATATAATCGTGTCGAACTGGGATTCGAACCCACGATCACATGCCCAGGGGACGCAACTCTGCACAACGAATTGCGGCGCCTTAGCCTACTGGGCCACTCGTGACCTATATACCTTTAAGTAAAAGTGGCCAGCTATAGTGACTTGTCCAATATAGCTGCACAACTCGTGTTGAGTGCTGAAAACATTTCATACATCAGCTTTAGGAGGTCTTATGATTAAGGAAGCGGTCGAGTGGCCTAGTGGTGAAACCCGGGTTCGATTCCCCTCATGGGTACAATGTGTGAAGCCCATTTCTGGTGTCTCCCGCCGCAATATTGCTGAAATATTGCTAAAAGCGGAGTCTGAGCCTTTAACTCAAAGATTCCGACCTTTGTAAGAAATGTGCCGAACGATCTGACAAACTACTGCTTTGCTCGGGGACATTCTTTCAGAAAATGTCGACAGTCATCAATTATTTCCCGATATCTCGCTTCACTCGCGTCATTCATTCAGGCTCCGAGTTGAGGCATTCTGAGACAACAACTCAGCTTTTTCTAAAGACCCGAAGTCAGTCGAGATGAAACAAATCAAAAATCATTTCCTTCGCATTATTTTTGGAATAGGAGAACTATACCCCCAACCCCCCACCCCCA
Organism: Haliotis cracherodii; assembly: GCF_022045235.1. NCBI lineage: Eukaryota > Metazoa > Mollusca > Gastropoda > Lepetellida > Haliotidae > Haliotis > Haliotis cracherodii. The sequence continues at coordinate 30,493,360 of NW_027266330.1, read as the reverse complement.
CCCCCCATATACAATAGGCGCCCTGGCAATTTTCTCCATTAGCGGTGGAGCGTCCGTTGATTCTATTGACGTATTGATTAAACTAGTCCTGGGTCAGTCGCCACATAATGCTTCAGTAGCGCTGGATTATTATGATGTAAATACTGACCACCGAAAGTAATCTTCTCAAACTTATTTCCTTAAGAAAGTTATTAATAAACTGCACAATTATATAACGACAAAAGAATTAAGACGTTTTTGTATTGATGTGAATCCGCACTCGGCAAACAGGTTTTAGAAATTTAAATGAATAAATAACATTTTTGTTCACGTGTTATTTCTACATTATTAACTTAACTGATACATTGAAATATAAAAGACATAATCTAACGAACAGGGTTCGAGTTTTCAAAGATGTAATGAGCTGTGCCTGCAGACACTGATGCGGCAGACACGCAAGTACAGCGTGCACTTAAAAGGTCAATATGCTGTCGTACTTAATGAATCTCATCACGTCTCCGACGGTTATGCTGACACAGTTGACGACGGGGAAGGAAAGCGTCGGAGACACTAATAGGAATGCGTATACATGCAGCTTCAGTGTGTGCATGATGTTTTATGCCGCCAGAAGGACCGTGTGATACAGTAACGCATGTTTTGTGTTTGATTGTTTGTTTGTTGATTAACGCCGACCTCAGCAATATTCCAGCTATATGACGGCGGCCTGTGAATAATCGAGTCTGGGCCAGACATTCCAGTGATTGACAACATGAGCATCGATCCACGCAACTGGGATACTATGACATGCATCAACCAAGTCAGCGAGCCAGACCAGGCCCCATTAAGTGACGAATGTAAGATTGTTAGACGGGATGCTCGAAAAGCATTGAGAACATTTAGACGTAGACGTGGTGTTTCTAATAGAAACATCTACTGCAAAAAGAGAAATCACCATTAAACCTGCTGTAGGAAAAAAAATCTGACTTGTGTAAATTTAGGCTTAAAAAATTGACTGATACTATCTATTCTCCATCTAAGTTTGGGGAAGAATACGTTCATTAAAAAAGCAGGCAAAGAAAAGTTAGTATCTCAAAGGCTGAGTGGCTTATACGTTTTATGAAAGTTTTTTCAGTTGACACTGTTTTCAACACTGACAGCGATGTGTTTGACGATGTGTTTGATGTTTCCTCTTCATGTTATAATGATGTTGACGAACTTATTTTAGAATCACCCATATCACAGGATGACATTCTGGACGCTATAGTACATCTAAAAAGTGGAAAAGCTGCTGGTCCTGACCATATTGTGGTTGAAATGATAAAATGTTCCAAATTTGAGGTGATGCCTTTTCTCCAAAAATGTTTCAATAAGATGTTTGACAGTGGTATATTCCCAAGAAGCTGGTCTTGTTCTGTAACTATTCCAAAACACAAGAAAGGAGAGTTTAACAACCCATATCCTTAATGAGTATTCTTGGAAAGATTTTTACATCAGTGCTTAATTCTAGGATTACGAATTGGGCTAACATGCGAGATAAGATTCCCGAAACTCAAGCTGGTTTTAGAAACAAGTACTCAACTTCAGATCATATATTCACATTTTATGCAATAATCCAAAAATGTCTATAACGTCGTAAACACAAAGTATATGTAGCCTTTGTCGACTTTAAAAAAGCTTTTGACTCTGTTGATCGTTATAAACTATGGCACTGTTTAAGAACTACTGGCCTTCGTGGCTCTATGTACTCTATATTAAAAGCTAGGTAGACAAATATCAAATCATGTGTACGATGTGGTGACGATGTTTCCGAGTCTTTGACTGTCCTGTTGGCTTACGACAAGGCTGTTTCTTGAGCCCGATATTTTTCTCATTTTTTATTAGTGAATTATATTATGAAATTATGGCTGAGGGTAAACATGGTATTCAATTGCTCCCAAATGTAATGGAAATTTTGATGCTTCTTTTTGCCGATGATGTCATTTTAGTATCAGATTCTGTTGTTGGATTACAAAAAAAACTTATCATTTTAGAATGTTACTCCAAAGAGTGGAAACTATCAGTTAACCATGATAAAACAAATACTGTCATTTTCAGAAGAGGGGGTCAGGTGTCACTGAATGAAAGATGGTTTTCGATGGTAAATGCGTTAATGTTCTGAGCCATTATACATATCTTGGTGTAATGTTTACACATACAATGAACTTCAAGAAATGTGTCTCGGTCTTAAAACCACGTGCAAAGGCCTTAATCAATGTAATGTCTGTCTCGCAGAAAGTAGGAAATTTTACACCGAATATATTTTTTAAATTATTTGATGCCCAAATTCAACCAATCCTGTTATATGGATCAGAAGTATGGGGATTTCAGCGATACGATTATCTTGAAAAGCTACATCTTTTAGCCTGTAAAAAATTCTTATCCGTTGGTCTATCAACACCCAATTGTATGGTCTATGGCGAGTGTGGCAAATACCCGTTATATATCAAATCCCAAATTAGATGCTTGAAATACTGGTTTAATATTCTTGGAATGCATGAACGCCGAATCCCCAAACTTGCTTATAACATGCTTGTACATTTAGATGACATGGGCAAAGTAACATGGGCATCACCTATAAGAAACCTTTTGTTTTCTCATGGCTACGGCTTTGTTTCGTTAAACCAAACAGTTGGTGATGTTTTTGAAACAATTTCGTGTACAATCTATAAATATGTTTTATCAGGAATGGCATTCAACTCTAGAAAACAGTTCAAGGTATGACTTGTACAGAACGTTTAAGAGTCTTATTCAACCAGAAAAATACTTATCAACATTAACATCAAGAACCCTTCGACGTTCATTTATTCAATTTGGGCTCGGATTGTTAGATCTCACGATAAATGAAGGCAGAAAAATGTCCACTGAAATGTCGAAGAGGCTGTGCCCATTATGTCATTCAGCTATAGAAAATGAAATTCATTTTACTTTTGTCTGTCCTTATATTATTATTGTGACCTAAGAAGAAAGTTTAGACCAGAACGCTATCTGTCAAATTATCCTGTACCTACTTTTATTTCTCTTCTTTCTTCAAAGGATGATGCTGTCATATTAAAACTGGCTAATAGATATATGTTAAAAATGCAATTTCCCTCAGAAACAAATTGTTAAACATGAGTATATATCCAAATATGTAAACTTCTTATTTTTGTAACTCTCTTGTATATGGGCCGGAGGCCCTACATGCAATAAATATCTTTGACTTTTGACCATCCGATCCTGTTACTCGCCTCTTACGACAACCATAGTCGCCTTTTACGGCAAATATGGGTTTTTGAAGACCTATTCTATATCGGATCTTCACGGGTCAGGTAACGCATGTAGATATCCCGTTTCGTTGTTTGAGGCCTGACGGCACGGGCTGTTGTCCCGGCGTAACTGAGGCAGGTGTTTACGTAGGTATATACTCCGTAATGACGCTTATGTCTACTATCTACTTGTAGTGAGTCAGGTAGTGCCTAGTGTTTGTTTGCTTTTCTCGTGTGAACACTAGCGTTGTGAACTCGCCAAACATCCAAACAAACACGGTTATAATTTACAGTGAATCATAAAACACTGCTAGTCAATAATTATTATCTTGAAATGGGCCATAAAGTTTACCTATTCGTCAAGCGTGACGATAGTTGTAATTTATCTTTGATAAACGAAAGTGGTTGTTGAAAGTGAACCGTGTTTTTCCTCATCAACTTACAGGGTTTCAATTCACGTTCGCATGATCTAGCTTTAATAACATGGGTGTAATGTTAACTTGTGCATAATCGTCTCCTCCTCTCATATATAATCGTTTTGCAAATGACAAGACACGAATAAGGGGGGTTTGTCTGTTTTGGATGAAAGGGATTTCTTCATCGTTTTAGTAGACGTTATTTCAACCACAGTTGTTTTGTTTATTAACTTCACATTAAGATAAATAGGCGAATATTATCCTGCTATGTGACCCTTATAGTCACAGAAAAGCAATTAAGTATTGTGAGATGAGTTTTAAAGGCTGCAGAAAGCTGTACTCAACGCATCCTTGTGAGAAATTAAATAGAAGCGATAATCGAAGGGCATCAGGTTCTCAAGTAACACTGAGGCTTTATATCTAAAGAGGCTGTGACATGCATCAACCAAGGTAGCGAGCCTGACCACCCGATCCCGTTAGTCGCCCCTTAAAACAAGCATGAGTTATTGAAGACCTATTCCAGTCCGGAATCTCCACTGGACGTATATATATCTCATGCGCCGCCCGTGGTGGTTATAAAGTTATAAGGGACTGAAATTAACTATATATATTTTGTTTCATCATGTTGTTTTAGATCTATTTAGTTGGACAGTTACAACGTGTGGGGTTCGCAATGTACAGCGAAACAGATAAACAAAATTTCAATTTCACTCGTGAAGATCCGGGTAGAAAAGGTCTTCAGCAACGCTTGTCGTAAGAGGCGACTATACTTGTCGTAAGATCCTAGAGGCGACTAACGGGATCGGGTGGTCAGGCTATCTTATTTGTTTGATGCATGTCATTGTATTCCAATTGTGTGGATCGATGATCATGTCAATCACTGGATTGTCGGGTCCAGACTGCCTTCATATAGCTGAACTATTGCTTAGTGCGGCGTTAAACAAACGAACAGCCATTGGATTTATAGTTGAAATAAATAGATAAAATCTAATTATCGTATAGTTAATTTTAAAATGAACAGGTCTGTGTGGGTATCCATGTCAAACTGCGGCATGGTATCTCCGTGGGTTAGCACTATAAAACCGGCATTAATCCCGACTATATCAACCAGTGTCACACACACACACACACACACACACACACACACACACACACGTAAAATAAGTGCAATAATATGGCACCCTATTTCACCCCACCTCACCTAAAAAGTTAACTCCTAAGCTCTGACTCACCACCACAGTGCTCATCACCTCGAAGTAGGATTCGCTTGGAAGTCTCTGTCAACATGTCGGGGTATGTCTCAACACTTAAAGAATGATTTGTGGGTTGTGTTTGTACATTTTTAACTGTTGACTGTTCCCTCACCCAGCTGTAATGACTACTTGATTCAGAACTTGACACATTGGTGTGACAATTGTAACATTGGTATGAAAAGGGTTGTAGAAAACATGTAAACACTGCAGAATTACCAGTCACTCTTACTGCGCATGTACATTTTTTCGCCATTGCAATATTCGTAAGGAGTCGTGTGAGCTTCGGGAAAGTCTTGAGGGCTACGGAAAAGGGCGAAAGATGACGAATGGTATTGCACATGGTTTTAAATTTAATTTCAAATGTGAAAGTGTAACATACATTGAATGTGGTATTGTAATCTGAAATCAATCATTTCCGTTTTGGTGACTGAATTTCCTGTCTTTGTTCCTGTAATTCATTTTGTTCGTTTGTTTGTTTTTAACGCCGCAATATTCAACTAAATGACGGCGGTCTGTAAATATTAAAGTCGGGACCAGACAATCCAGTGACTGGCATCCTGAGCATTGATCTACGCAATTGGGATACGATGACATGCATCAACCAAGTCAGTGAGCCTGACCACCGATCCTGTTAGTCGCCTCATGCCAGTAGGCCTTTGTTAGAGTATATACGGTAAGTAATAACGCGGGTAAGTAATAACTGTCCGGCGGGCGTCACTGATAACGGGATATCCCGCCTATAGGAGTTAGCCCTGCTTCGTACAATGAATAGAACACCGACCAGGTGGTTGTTATGTAGATATCGACGAGCTGTGTCTTCTGACTGGCAAATATGTTCTCAAACCAGAGTAGGTAAGAGGCAGACGTGTATATTCTCCTATTGAACTTTGACAATGAATAAATTAAGTTATAGATTAAAGCAGATAAGCAGAGGAAAGAAACGGACTAAAGGACAGACGTGGCGTCAGATTCCTGGAAGTAGCGTTCTGGTGGTTAATCAGTAATAAAAAATTATATTTTGAATTCATTCTAAATTAATTCAGATTGAATTAACGAAATGAGTGTCGTGGATCTAATTGTTTACGGAATAGCCACACCCAATCAACAAGCTACATTAAAACGTGAAACAACATTTACTTCAATGTACACAATAACAACAACGTTGACGTCATATAATGACGTCCACGTTTACGTTTAATCGAATCACTAATCAACAATGGCCTGTTTAAAGTAGGTCACGTGTCAAACATCGATTACCAAAATTCCCTTTCGTAGATAACAGTCCAGTTTGCATACCTGTATTTCCAACCCATCCCCTTCAGCGGGTCCCACAGGGGCGTGAGATTACGATACGATCATAATTACAGCCGCCATGTGCATGACCGTATCTCAGCCCCAACCATGTTCGGAGTTTATAATGTCCACACGTTTATACCATATCATTGACTTAATAGGCATTTCAACACACGTTCTACCGCCTTGCAGCGTCACGCTGAGCACTGAGACCTGACGCACCCTGCGGGAACATCGTGTTCAACATGACGCCTCGTTGTGATGACACCATTAGAACACTTGACCCGCGACGTGGGTCAGTCAGGCATGGAGGGTTATTGAATTTAATTGCCCAATTTAAAGACGACACGTGAGAAAGGGCTGATAAGATTAATCCCATTTAAGGTGATAATGGTGTCTGGCTTGGACTGTGGCAGTGGCTCATGCCTTATTGAACAGAGTTGTGTCTTAGATATAAAATGTCTCAATAAAAATAAATGGGCACGGTGGATATCTACTGAATATATGTTCAAACATAAATGACGTGATTTAAACCAACATAAAAATGTGATCATGAAAACATTTTTTTAAAGTTGCACTGTCAAATTTATGGCACCAATGTCGCATTTGAAATCATGTTTCGGTATGATATAATAGCGCAGGGAGCTTAGTGTTTGTCGAACTCTCGTGAGAAAGGCCGATTTGTTTAGAAAAAGGCTGGTATAGTTACTGCGGACCCGTGAAGATTCCGGGGTAGAATAGGTCTTCAGCAACCCATGCTTGCCGTAAAAGGTGACTATGCTTGTCGTAAAAGGCGACTAACGGGATCGGGTGGTCAGGCTAGTTGACTTGGTTGATGCATGTCATCGACCCCAATTGCGTGGATCGATGCGCATGATATTAATCACTGAACTGTCTGGTCCAGACTCGATTATTTACAGACCGCCGTCATGTAGCTGGAACATTGCTGAGTGCGGCGTTAAACAACAAACCAACCAACCAACTAAGTTACTGCGCATGACTTGATTGATAATCATACTGTTTTCAGTGAAGGAGAGCTATGCTGTCTGTACAACTGGCACCGATAGACTATGGAACCGAACACACAGGAACCAACGATCGCCGGATCCTGGTACGGATAAGGGACGCAACTCTGCAGCACATTAATATAACCTGGGCCGTTTGTGGCATACAATCAGGAATAATGAGACTGAATGCTCGTATTTATTAAGCAACAACAGAATATTAAGAACGTAACACTACGCTTCTCACCGGCCAACACAGATAAAAAGTTGTTAACATATTATCTAAATCTACGACCTCAGTGATATAAAGCCGTGGTCCAGATTCAGCTTCAATGAATGAGGAACTGCATCTTCGTGGCAGTTTTAAAAGTGTGACATATGATAATAATCTGTGAGAAATATAGCTTAAGATAATTACATGTAGTGTATGACAAGTAACATTAGAATAGTACGTGTCCACGGTCGTAGCCGAGTTTATTCACACATTCCACTTGTGTTCATCTACACTTTCTACAACCCGAGAAGATCCGGGTTAGAATTGGTCTCAACAGAAAACAGGGTTAAAATAGGTCTTCAGCAACCCATGCTTGCCGTAAAAGGCGACTATGCTTGTCGTAAGATGCGACTAACGGGATCAGGTGGCCAGGCTCGCTGACTTGGTTGATACATGTCATCGTATCCCAATTGCGTGGATCAGTGCTCACGATGTCAATCACTGGACTATGTGGTCCAGACTCGATTGTTTACAGACCGCCGTTATTTAGCTTGAATTTTGCCGAGTGCGGCAGTAAACAACAAACAAACAACAATCTACAGCCTATATAAGCCCAGAAGAAACAGGATATTCGGACTACCGGTGGCTGGTATTCTTGTCATATAAATACCATACATGCATGGGGGTAAGATATTGTCACACCTACAGCGTTAAGGGATATTTTAAGCATACATCCGTACACCTTTCAAGCCATATCTCAAACAGTCCGTATGGCATAATCTCACATATGGTATTGCCCGTGTTCTGTCTCCAGCCAAGCAAACACCACACCACAATGTACTGACTGAGAAGTCAATAGGGACAAACACATATACCACCAAGCACACATATACATAGACTTGCACAAGTCTCTAAGGCAATAATTATTAGTTTAAATCATAATTTCTTGTTTATATAAATAAGAAGAACAAGTCGTCCCTGTCGTCTTTAGACTGTCCACTTATCTAGACTTGCCTATTATAAGGATAGAATTACAATACACCCGTGGATTCGCTATTCAGCACAGCCATGGAGCAAGGCTAACATACACATAACATTCGAGTTATGGGTAAACAACGGCTTTGTCTCATCGTCCCGATGGTGACACGGCCGCCTTTGGCTGACCAGCTGGCAAGATTGACCATAGTGGTCGGACCGAGGTGGACATTGATCATAAACACATTACACACCGGAACTGAATTCCTTCTCAATGGATTATCGAATGGACTTTGTAAATGGAGCAAGAATGTTTATAAAGTTTGTGTAAATATTGTTAAAGCAGACTACCGCTGACCCGAGGTCACTATGGTGACACCGTGAGTGTTGGACAAAGGAACTGGAGGGTGGTGGCTGGGTAGAAAGCCGTGTGTCAACATGAAGGTGGGTGGTCAGCGCGGGGGAGAGGAGGAGTAGGGTGGGGGTGTATGTGAGAAAGGAGAGACAATCGGCGTCATGGCGGTCACAAACAAACCGAATATTTGTTCTGATGTAGTGATGGTTAAATGTGTATGAGTGTTTGTTAGAGAAGGAACATAGCTTCTTTTATGACCTGTGGCCTACTGTGTGGTCGAGTGAGGTTCTGTAAGGAAAGGAAAATGAACAGTCTTCAGCAACCCATGCTTGCCGTAAAAGGCGACTATGCTTGTCGTAAGAGGAGACTAACGGTATCGGGTGGTTAGGCTCGCTGACTTGGTTGATGCATGTCATCGTATCCCAATTGCGTGGATCGATGCTCATGATGTCAATCACTGGATTGTCTGGTCCAGACTCGATTATTTACAGACCGCCGTCATATAGCTGGAATATTGCTGAGTGCGGCGTTAAACAACAAACAAACAAACAAACAAGGCTTGTGGTGGTGTCGCACTGTTTGATTTAGTGTATACAGAACGGAACTATGTGAGAACGGTTTTACCCAGCTTTTAAAATTATTCCAAAATATCACGACGGTGGACAACAGCAATGAGCTCTACACATTGTACTGGGTCAGAAGGTGAATCAAACAAGGTCCTTCGGCGTGAAGAGCGCATACTTGAACGACCAGCCTTCCCCAAGAAAATAATGTTATTATTAGATTGTTCGTTTGTTGCTTAACGCCCCCCCCCCACAGACAAGTAGAAGTGATGCAAAATGTATAGACAAAAGTTTGTTCTTTGTTTTAACGCCGCTCTCAGCCATATCCCAGCTAGATGGAGACGGTCTGTAAGTCATCGAGTCTGGACCACACAATCCAGTGATTGCTTATTAGTTCATCAACAAAGCATCTTAAAGTATGTGATGAAGGTGACATGGATGATTCATTGTATAAAGCAAGTGAAGCTATACCATGATGGTGTCCTGGTGGCTTCACGAACAACGCATCTGAAGATGATGATGATGATGATGATAGATATTGATAATTCATTCCGAGGGGGTAATAGAGAGAGTGCAACCTGACTGGATAAGACTGATGGATCTATGTAGAAGTGGTGCAAAATATACATACAAAAGTTTGTTTGTTGTTAACGCCGCTCTCAGCAATATTCCAACTAGTTGACGGCGGTCTGAACCAGACAATCCAGTTATTCATATCGCTAACAACGATCCACGCTGCTGGCCCCTACGAAGGCAGTCTTCACGTGGAAGACGGAGGCACCAGTCTCAAATGCGCTGACACAGAGAGGCAGAACATTTGAACACAAACGGGGTAAGGATGGAACCTTGTGCAATCAAGTAGTGACTTCATCGTTTAGCAAGGACTATGACACCTTGAGGATGAAACAGGAAATGCGATCAAGTGTGTACAGGATGCAAAGCGTGCATACATGATTCAAGGTCACAACAGCACCCCACGGCTTACCCTCCCGGGGCCAAGGTTCTCAACACTGCTTGAATCATATGCCTCTGCATAGCCGATCACAAACACCAGGGCTCGCTATCAAATGATTCGAGATGTTCTGGTGAATCTTCGCAATTGACTGCATCCTATGTCATACATGAACATTTTTCTTTCCGTCTGTCAATTTTTCTCTCGATCCTTAAGTTGTATTTAACAAGATTACATTGAATGAGAGATATTCCAGTTGCCAATATGCGAAGATCCGGGCTTGACATCAAAGAGAATAAATAATTGTGCTTTAGTGTGAAGGACACAAGGAAGACGTCGCTCTAGTTTCATCACGACGTTGTTGTCCTTTGGTTGTTTGTTGTTTAACGCCGCACTCAGCAATATTCTAACTATATGAAGGCGGTCTTAAATAATCGAGTCTGGACCAGACAATCCAGTGATTGATATCATGAGCATCGATCTACGCAATTGAGATACGATGACATGCATCAACCAAGTCAGCGAGCCTAACCACCCGATCCCGTTAGTCGCCTCTTAGGACAAGCATATTCGCATTTTAGGGCAAGCATGGGTTGCTGAAGACCTATTCTACTTGGATCTTTAAGGGTATTTTGTTGTGCTACTGTTGCGCGAGAGATGTCAAGGGTCTTCCTGCATATCACTTCACGATAGAGGCGTGCTATCAAAAACACTTCAGTGCTAGTTTGTGTCGAGCAGTTCGAAAGCGTCATCGTATCTCGCGTGTGGAGTGTGTTTGTATCTCGTACACTGAAATGATACCGCTGGTATGTGTAAGATAACCTTCACCCACCGTCTGAGAAGTCACCATATTGTCTTGTTACACTTTTGACATTATCTCAAGTTGTTTAGATACTAAACTAGGTTGGATTAAAGTTCTGTGATAGGCTATCCGCCACTCGCAACGTTCTTCAATCGCTGTCTGACGATTTTGAACTACAAATGGTTGATAAACATCGATTACACTACTGATGGCGGGAACAACCGCAGAGAACTCAAGCATCAAGCTGTCTGATAACATGTTGAACAAAGTACTGAGAATATAATACACATGTTTGATAATGTTTACAAAGATAAGATAAAAACACTTCATTTTTTAAGTAACGTTTCAATTCATTTGAATTGCCGCTTATAAACATGTTGCACACAGACGCCAAGCTTTGAACATATTTGTGAATAGGCAACCCATGCTTAGGAAAATGTACAACTTCAAAGATCATAGTCTTCGTGGTTAAAGAGGTGAACAGCTCGCTATTATACGTCATCTATAATGTATTATGTTGAACCGATCGTTTGTCCACGGCTTGTAACGTTACGGGTAGATGTCAGCTGGTCCACGTGGAACACGAGCAGGTGGCCTGTGCCGGGTCATCACCGCACGTGCTGGGGCGTGAGGTAAACGACATAATGATTGACGGGTTGTCATTATTGGTTTTTGCTATTGTGAGCTGAAATTGATATGGTTTGGCGTTGAACCCGTGTTGGGTTGGGTCGTGTTTCAAAAAGTGAAAACGTTGCATTTTCACGATTTTGAACAGATGTAGTATGCAAACAACATTATTACAGAAGTTATTAGGTAAAAATAAGAGTTTTACCTTTTAATCGTTAATATACGGAAAATAACACGAGCTGACATGACCAGTCAATATGAATTAAGCGGGGAGTCGAGATGCATCTATTGAATATATATATATCATCTTAATTATCAAATTCATTTTACATATTTAGGGCTCCAAGCCGAAAGGCTGTAGAGCCCTATTGTAATCGTTCGATTTATTATTATTATTTATTATTATTATTATTATTATTATTATTATTTATTATTCCGCCGATTTTTGTACCAGGCCTAGCAAAATAACCACTTGCCTGATTGTGTTCAAATTTTGTATGTGTATGTGGACCGTTGGGTACTAGTGCCCGCCAAAAATCCAAGGCCATAGGCCCAAAGGCCAAGGGCGGATAACTGAAAAACAAGTATTTTTTGACGATATATTTTGCCCTGCTGCTCCACAACCGTATGTCCGTTTACTTTCAAACCTTGCATGTATCTGCTGCTTCAGTTCTTTAATATTTTTTGTTCTTTGACTTTGGTCATTGGTCACGTGGTTTGGCAGCAATATTGGATTCAAGGTTTTGCCAAGGTTTTTTGGGCACCTGTCTTCAAATACTATCTCCTCTGAATCCACTGCATGAAATGATTTCAAACTTTCTGAGAATTGTCTCCATACAGAACACAACAAATTAGCATAGCCGTTTTTTTATATCTTTTTTAGTTGCGGCCATATTGGATTTTGATTTTGATAATTTTTTTCACCAAAATTTTACTTAAAAGATCATATCTTGTAAGGTTCTCCACAGAAACTATTGAAAGTTTGCATGAAGTTTTGATACTATATGTACCTCATTTTTTTTCTGGGTTGCATACTGAAAGCACCACCGCTTGGTGGTATTACTTCATTTTAGTAAAAGTTATTGAGTACAAATTGACTTGAGTACAAATACTGAAGGAAGCGCCTCATAAATCTACTATAAACCCCCATTCACTGGCTTTGCAGATACTCAAGCGTTCTCCACAGTCTTGTTCAATATTATGTGTACTACCCTTGACGACCAGAGTTAGAATTGGCCTTTTTCAACCGATGCTTGTCCTAAGAGGCAATTATGCTTGTCACAGGAGGCGACTAATCGGATCGGGTGGTCAGACTTGCTGACTTGATTCTTCATTTCTCAATTGCCAATTACTACAGTACCTTATTTTTGACGGCGTTGTTAAAAGCAAACCAATTGCGGATTCGATTATGGGAAACTGTGGCACACGCCAATTTGGTAGCGGCAATGTCCTGCAAACGGTGACTATCTTTTGACGGAGTTGGTACAACCAAACCATGTGCGAATTCGAACATGGTCGAAGTCAAACTTGGGTTAAGAATACACTGGGAAACATGTCATGATGTCTCACAAGCGGTTAGTTACATTTAACGGCATTGGTACAACCAAACCATTTGGGGATTCGAACATGGCCGAAGTCAAACATGGGTTAAGAACACGCTGGGACACGTGTGGTGATGTCTCACAAGCGGTTCATTACATTTGATGGAGTTGGTACAAGCAAACCATATGCGGATTCGAACATGGTCGAAGTCAAACATGGGTTAAGAACACACTAGGACACGTGTGGTGATGTCTTGCAAGCGGTTCCTTACATTTGATGGCGTTGGTACAAGCAAACCATTTAAGGATTCGAACATGGTCGAAGTTGGAAATTGGTTAAAACATCCTGGGACACCCAGGCACATGTCAATTTAGTAGTGGTGATGTCTCATAAGAGGTTCCTTACATTTGACGGCGTTGGTACAGGTAAACCCTTTGAGGATTCGAATATGAACGAGGTCGGAAACAAGTTTAGCACTTTATCTCAGCAATGCGACAGGAACCCGGGGTCCGGACAAACGCAGAACGCTAATCCGTTTGACTGGAGCCCAATTGACAAAGAAGTTACAGCCTGTTTAAGAGTCACCAGGCCGAAAGGCTAAAGAGCCCCAGTGTTATCGTTCGATTTAATATTATTATTATTCCGCCGATTTTTGTACCAGAGCTAGCAAAATAACCACTGGCTCGATTTTGTTCAAATTGTGTATGTGTATGAAGACCGTTGGGTACTAGTGCCCGCTAAAAACCCAAGGCGGTAGGCCCAAAGGCCAAGGGCAGATAACTACAAATCAAGACTTTTTAAAAGATGTATTTCGCCCTATTGCTCCGCAACCGCTTATCCGATTACTTTGAAAACTTGCATGTATCTGCTGCTTGAGCTGCTTGACATTTTTTGTTCTTTTACTTTGGTCATTGGTCACATGGTTTGGCAGCCATATTAGATTCAAGGTTTTCACAGTGTCTTTTGGGTACCTGTGTTCAAACGCAAACAACTCCGAGTCCACTGCATGAAATGCTTCCAAATATTTTGAGAATTGTCTCCACACACAACACAGCAAATTCTAATAGCCGTTTTTGGATATCTGTTTTAGTTGCGGTTGTATTGGATTTTGATTTTGATAAAAAAAAATACCGAAATTGTACTTTAACGATCATATCTTGTTAGCTTGTTGACAGAAACTATTGCAAGTTTACATGAAGTTAGTGTATCATATGCATCTTATTTTCTGTTCTTGGGTGCATGGAAAAAGTAACAACACTTGGTGGTAATATTTGATTAAAATTTGGGACACCCCTGGAACACGCCAATGTCCTGAACACGGTGACTATCTTTTGACAGAGTTGGTACAAACAAACTCTTTGAGGATTCGAACATGTTTGATGTCAGAAATGGGTTTAGAACAGACTTAGCACACGCCAATTTCGTAGCGGCAATACCCTGCAAGTTGTGCCTACATGTGACGGATTTGGTACAAGGAAACCTTTTAAGGATTCGAACATGGACGTTTGTGCACAGTGTAACTTGGAGCCCGCCATTGCTGCTTTGCAGCTATATTTAGGGCTCCAAGCCGAAAGGCTGTAGAGCCCTATTGTAATCGTTCGATTTATTATTATTATTATTATTATTATTATTATTATTTATTATTATTATTATTTATTATTCCGCCGATTTTTGTACCTGCCCTAGCAAAATAACCACTAGCTCGATTTTGTTCAAATTTTGTGTGTGTTTGTAGACCATTGGGTACTAGTGCCCGCCAGAAAGCCAAGGCCGTAGGCCCAAAGGCCAAGGGCAGATAACTGAAAAACAAGTATTTTTTGACGATATATTTTGCCCTGTTGCTCCACAACCGTTTGTCCGTTTACTTTCAAACCTTGCATGTATCTACTGCTTCAGTTGCTTGATAATTTTTGTTCTTTGACTTTGGTCATTGATCACGTGGTTTGGCAGCCATATTGGATTCAAGGTTTTGCCAGGGTTTTTTGGGCACCTGTCTTCAAATACTATCTCCTCTGAATCCACTGCATGAAATGATTTCAAACTTTCTGAGAATTGTCTCCATACAGAACACAACAAATTAGCATAGCCATTTTTCGATATCTTTTGTAGTTGCGGCCATATTTGATTTTGATTTTGATCATTTTTTTCACCGAAATTTTACTTTTAAGATCATAGCTTGTAAGGTTCTTGACAGAAACTATTGAAAGTTTGCATGAAACTTTGAGACTATATGCAGCTCATTTGGTCCTGGGTTGCATACTGAAAGCACCACTGCTTGGTGTGGTATTATTCGATTTAAGTAAAAAAATCAGACTTGAGTACAAATACTGAAGGAAGCGCCTCATAAATCTACTATAAACCCCCATTCACTGGCTTTGCAGATACCCTCGCGTTCTCCACAGCCTTGTTCAATATTATGTGTACTACCCTTGACGACCAGAGTTAGAATTGGCCTTTTTCAACCTATGCTTGTCTCAAGAGGCAACTATGCTTGTCACAGGAGGCGACTAATCGAATCGGGTGGTCCGACTCGCTTCAGACTTGATTCTTCATTTCTCAATTGCCAATTGCTACGGTACCTTATTTTTGACAGCGTTGTTTAAAGCAAACCATTTGCGGATTAGGATATGGTCGAGGTCGGAAATTGGTTTAGTACACTCTGGGAAACTGTGGCACTCGTAAATTTGGTAGCGGCAATGTCCTGCAAACCGTGACTATCTTTTGACGGAGTTGGTACAAGCAAACTATATGCGGATTCGAACATGGTCGAAGTTAAACATGGGTTAAGAACACACTGGGACACATGTGGTGATGTCTCACAAGCGGTTCATTACATTTGATGGCGTTGGTACAACCAAACCATTTGGGGATTCGAACATGGTCGAGGTCAAACATGGGTTAAGAACACACTGGGACACGTGTGGTGATGTCTCACAAGCGGTTCATTACATTTGATGGCATTGGTACAACCAAACCATTTGGGGATTCGAACATGGTCGAGGTCAAACATGGGTTAAGAACACACTAGGACACGTGTGGTGATGTCTCACAAGCGGTTCATTACATTTGATGGCATTGGTACAACCAAACCATATGCGGATTCGAACATGGTCGAAGTCAAACATGGGTTAAGAACACACTGGGACACGTGTGGTGATGTCTCACAAGCGGTTTATTACATTTGATGGCGTTGGTACAACCAAACCATTTTGGGATTCGAACATGGTCGAAGTCAAACATGGGTTAAGAACACACTGGGACACATGTGGATGTCATGCAAGTGGTTCATTACATTTGATGGCATTGGTACAAACAAACCATTTGAGGATTCGAACATGGTCGAAGTTGGAAATTGGTTTAAACATCCTGGGACACCCAGGTCAATGTAGTAGTGGTGATGTCTCACAAGAGGTTCTTTACATTTGACGGCGCTGGTACAGGTAAACCCTTTGAGGATTCGAATATATGAACGAGGTGGGAAACAGGTTTTAGCACTTTATCTCAACAATGCGACAGGAACCCGGGGCCCTGAGGAACGCAGAACGATAATCCATTTGACTTGAGCCCAACTGACAAAGAAGTTACGGCCTGTTAAAGAGTCACCAAGCCGAAAGGCTGAAGAGTCCCAGTGTTAGCGTTTGATTTAATATTATTATTATTCCGCCGATTTTTGTACCAGAGCTAGAAAAATAACCACTGACTCGATTATGTTTACATTTTGTGTGTGTATGTGGACCGGTGGGTACTGGTGCCCGCCCAAATCCCCAGGCCGTAGGCCCAAAGGCCAAGGGCAGATAACTAAAAGAAGAGAATATTTTGAAGATGTATTTCGCCCTATTGCTCCACAACCGCTTATCCGATTACGTTGAAACCTAGCATGTATCTGCTGCTTAAGCTGCTTGACATTTTTTGTTCTTTGACTTTGGTCATTGGTCACATGGTTTGGCAGCCATATTGGATTCAAGGTTTTTACAGTGTTTTTAGGGTACCTGTCTTCAAATGCAAACAACTTTGAGTCCACTGCATGAAATGCTTTCAAACTTTCTGATAATTGTCTCCATACATAACGCATCAAACTTTAATAGCCGATTTTGGATATCTTTTTTAGTTACGGTCGTATCGAATTTTGATTTTGATCATATTTTTCAACGAAATTGTGCTTTGAAGATCATATCTTGTAAGGTTCTCCACAGAAACTATTGCAAGTTTACATGAAGTTAGTGTGCCATATGCATCTCATTTATTGTTATTGGTTGTATGCTAAAAGTAACACCGCTTGGTGGTAATATTTGATCAATACTTTGGACACCCCTGGAACACGCCAATTTCGTAGCGGCGATTTCCGGTGACATCTTTTGACAGAGTTGGTACATGCAAACCCTTTATGGATTCGAACATGTTCGAGATCGGGAATGGTTATAGAACAGACCTGGACGCTCTGGCACACACCAATTTCCTTGCGACAATACCCTGCAAGTGGTGCCTACATTTGACGGAGTTGGTTCAAGGAAACCCTTTGAGGATTCGAACATGGACGTTTGGGCACAGTGTTACTTGGAGCCCGCCATTGCTGCTTGCAGCTTTAATTTTGTTTTGTTATCCTTCAACTTATTTCCTGTATTAATCTATGTAATTTTTAAAGTTGATGATAAAATTGGATAGGGTTAAAATATAGGGAAAGATAAAGAAAAGCGGGGGTTGGGAGGGGGTTGGGGTTTGATGGTCGATTTATGTTTAGTCGTTAATCATTATTGACCAGTGTGTTTGCCAACTACGGACTTGTCATAATCCTCGGTAACCTTGAGACGCTGGTGTTCCCTAAACGCATGGTCATGGCAAACTTTTTGCCTTGGTTACATTTACGTCAGTCGTGGCTTGGCTTCAAAATCAACTGCCCGGGAGGCTTATCCTCGGTATAAAATTGGTATCGGGCCGTTGTTTGGCTCGACATCTGACGGTCGATTGGCAGTTGTCGAGTATTGCCCAATTATTTAAGCGATTGGCCTGACCCAGGAATAGAGCTCAATCTTCAATAAACCGAGTTCGCCTTGACGGATAAAATCACAGGTATTTCAGGGAAAGTAAACAAATTGTCGACATGCATCCTGGCCGAGTGATCGGTATTCCGGGGTCGGTTGACGAATACGCAATGTTGGGGGGTTCGCGAGACGGGGAAGAGCCGACATCCTGCGTTGAAGTACAGCTCTTTACATAAGGAAATCTGAGAATATTAGATGCTTGACGCAAAATATCCAAGCTAAAATTTTAAATTTCCACCTGACCTTCAAATTCTTACCAGGATACTTTTGGTAACACGATGACACACAGACATTTTTTAAATTTTTTTAATGTCTCAGGTTAAATGTGTAAGGATACAGTCAAATGTGAAAACAGAAGATCATTATTCCATATTCCTTTAAATTGTTTATATGATGCGATCAAAGGTAATTTTGACTCAAGAGGTTGAATGGCGTCTAAAATATGGAAATCTCCACAAAGTGTTATATCAAAAGTCAAATTAGCACGACACATTAACATAATACATGAGTATTATCACGGCTGTGGTTTGTTTGTTTGTTTGTTATTTAAAGCCGCACTCCAATATTCCAGTTATATGATATGCCAATTTACGAGCCGAAACTCCCCACTTTCAATGAGTATCCCTGTGCACGAATACCCCTTTAATTCTAGGTGCAGTGCACTCTAGTGACATCTTTGCAATAGACTAACGCTAAATCTCTGAAAAACTCATAATTTTGACAGAAACAAACAACTCCATTTAAATTGAATATGGAATATTGCAGAGTGCGGCGTTAAACAACAAACAAAATACTATAAGATGATAACGGAATACATCAGCTTCATCAGATACTAAGATAAACATTTAGTTCACTGTTTGTACATTCTACATTAGACGTTCCCATTATTTATGAACTATTATTAGGCATTGGTCTTCACGTATGCCTGTCGAAAGAGGCGACTAATGGGATCGGGTGGTCAGACTCGCTGACTTGTTTGATGCATGTCATCGATCCCAATTGCGTTGATCGATGCTCATGATGTTAATCACTGGATTGCCTGGTCCCGATTATTTACAGACCGCCGTCATATAACTTGAATATTGCTGAGTGCAACGTTAAACAACAAACACCCTATATAACCCCAGAAGAAACAGGATATAAGGAGTGCAGCGTTAAACATCATCAAAGAAACAGACATGCATACAAACAATCGCAGCAATAACTGTCCTGTATTTGGAGTGTCCCGATCACAGAGACACCATAGAGTGTCCCTGTATGCTGCATTGAACCTAAACTTGGCACAGTATAGCGAGTACGTCTACAGATACGTACCGCGTCCCGAGAGAGTTCAGATAAACAAACTTTGTTTACAAACCCACATCTACTGAGGAACGAGGTGCTCATCAACGGCAATTAACACATCCGAGAGTACATGCACATCGACCCGGGAACACGTGGTGTACCGAACACGTGTTTGTCTCAGAATCATCACAGATGGACAACAAACATACAATGACTGATCTGTATGCTATAGGCACGATACATATGTATGTACATGATATATATGCACACGCCCAATAAAAAAACCCAACTAAGATGCGTCTAATGCGTGTTTCTTGTTTAAACGCCGCACTCAGCAATATTCAAGCTACATGACGGCGGTCTGTAAATAATCGAGTCTGGGCCAGACAATCCAGTGATTGACTTGCTGCACTCAAAAGACCAAATACCGTAAAAACGTTCGCACAAAACGTTCGCACCAGGCAATCGGACACGAAAATAAGCGTCGTTTTTACCGCTTGATGGCCTCAAAATGGGAGGGTAGCTTTGTGCGCGAACCCGATGTCCACTGAACAATAATATTATGGATCATAAATTTCCAAGCAGCATCCCCAAAATATATTCATGATTCCTAAAGTGTTTGGTTCATAATCGACAAATGACAACACACATATGTCCATCCCTTTGCACATATTTTAGTTATTTTCGTAGGTATATCTGTGACCCTATTCCCGTTCATTACACGTCGTGCTCTTAATCATGAGTGACAGGTACATCGAGCGCAACATTCGACCTGTCCATCAGTCAGACAAGAGACGGATTACATGCACCTCTGGTGTAATTAAATACACATACGTATCAGTATGATTAATTACATATGCAGAGTATATATCTGATGGACACTTGTTTGAAAAGTTTCTCGCCACTGTACCGAAACGTCGAATTGAGACCCGTGAAGGGTAGAATAGGTCTTCAGCAACCCATGCTTGCCGTAAAAGGCGACTATGCTTGTCGTAAGAGGCAACTAACGGGGTCGGGTGGTCAGGCTCGCTGACTTGGTTGATGCATGTCATCGTATCCTAATTGCGTTGATCGATATTTATGATGTCAATCACTGAATTGTCTGGTCCAGACTCGATTATTTACAGACCGCCGTTATACAGCTTGAATATTGCTGGGTACGGCGTTAAACAACACACAAACGTCGCCTTTAATGAATATATAGTTGACACCCACATCCACCCTGTCGACAGTTATACTACAGACTCTAAAATGCCACTTAAAGGTACTGTATGCTGTGTCATTGATTATATATTCCAAATCCGCATCTTGTGTAATTGGTCCTGTGAACTGTGAGGCAAAAGAAAGTATGGGCTTTTTGCGCTGGCGATTAGGTGCCTGACTCTGCCATGTGGGTTCGAATCCTGGATGGGACTCAACTTTACCGAGAAAGTGTTACCCTAAATATAATATTTATTACAAAAGAAAGTATTCCGAGTTTATTTTCTGTACTGTACTTGAAAACAAAATTTGATTATGTCTATTTAAGCATCACTCATTCCTGCATCAGTTTGTAGAAAATAATCTGAGACTGGGTCATGTTTTGTACAAATATATTGGTTCCGTGACGACTAAGGCCAGAAATGAATTTGCAACGGCATGACCCCTACCGTTTTTGAAATGTTGTAAATTTGTGACGAAAAAAACCAAATGCACCTTTTTAAAAAATAGGTGTCCTAGATACCCATCAGCAGTTGTGCATCAAGCGATTTCTTTTATATTTAAAAAAAAATCGAATCGATTTAGTATTTTGATCATAAAACCATGTTGAAGTAATGTAACTTATTACGCGATCACGTATAGCTTGTGACACATGTATACATGGCCATGCTAGGTCCGAGATAACGGGGTTGGACTGTAGATTAGCAGGTGGAAGTGATTACGGCTGTAAGGTAAATAACACTTACGTAACCAGGTAATCAGAGCCAGGTAATAAACACGTTTCATGTTTGCTCGTGGGCATGTATATTAGATTTCGATATTGGCTACGTACATATATACTGGTCAACTTGTGATAGGGATATGTAGATAAGTTCAGTTTTACACGTAACACGCTTGGTTTATCATGTGGGAGAAAGGATATCTCTTTCAAGACCTGACTAGTATAAATGCAATTACATTAATATGTTGTTGTTGTTTGTTGTTTAACGCCGACGACGGTCTGTAAATCATCGAGTCTGTACCAGACAATCCAGTCATTGACATCATGAGCATCGATCCACGCAATTGGAATACGATGACATGCATCAACCAAGTCAGCGGGCCTGAAAACCCGCTCCCATCCGAGTCGTCTTTTACGACAAGCATAGTCGCCTTTAAAGGCAAGCATGGGTTTCTGAAGACCTATTCTACCCCGTATCATCACGGACCCTTTCAGGTGTTGATAGATACCAGTTCATATATACATGTCCTGCAACGACAAACATAGTGAACGGTGTCATCGTATGGGTATCATGGTTTTGTACCTGTGTATATTTCTGTTGTTAGGGACAGATGAAATTAATATTTCGCTTACGACGTATGCACGACGAGTTATTGAACGTGCCAATATTGAACTTCACATGGTAGCCCCCGCAAATCATATTTGATGGGAAGTTTCATGTTCAAATATGACAGGGCAATATTATAAATTACATGTGTTATGATGAGTTTTGATGGCAACATGTTATATCATATTGCATTTCTCATTTCCCCTATCTCTCTAATTACATATCTGGCTACCAATGAAGATCCGGGATAGAATAGGTCTTCAGCTTCCCATGCCAGCCGTAGAAGGCGACTATGCTTGTCGTAAGAGGCGACTAAAGGGATCAAACCTCTCTCTCTCTCTCTCTCTCTCTCTCTCTCTCTCTCTCTCTCTCTCTCTCTCTCTCTCTCTCTCATTAGGTTTCGGCCTGTCTTTCCCTGTCTCTCTAATCATATCTGCCTCTCTCTTATTTCATGAACATTGATCAGTTTTTCTCTCTAATTGTATATGTCTCTCTCAATCTCTTCCCCCTCCCCCCCCCCCCCCTCTCTCTCTCTCTCTCTCTGATTTATCATTGAAATGACAGTATTTTAGTAGACTCAATAAATAACAATACACGTGCAATATCCTTAAAATCAATACAAGTGCGTTACAAGTTTCTGGAAGTGATATATTTCTATTAGTTCCACTGTATTCAAGTTCCTATCCAGTGTAGATTTCGTAAAATATGCAAACTTTCTACCAAGCGTCGCGAGTGAGACATTGAAGTAAACACTGTACCTGTAGTCCCAGAAAGGAAAGCTCCGTTGGTCCGTTGCCTGTTTCTTGTGTCCGTACGTTCGTTGTAGGTACGTCTCCATGCTTGACTCGCGACTTCACGGGTACGACAGAATATCCGAGGGGTTGTTAGTGCGTTAACAAGTGTATGTTGAGATCACAGGAACAAAATCACTGTCACCATCTACATTCCGACGTTTTAAGTGTGTCACACTTTCAATAACGGTCACTTACTCCTGTCACAGACTGTCACACAGGTGAACCTCTCCAATCCAAACTTCACAACATTCGCGTGTATACTTTTAAATCCATAAGAAATAAAATGGCGTCGTCTATCAATGCGAGTCAGTCAAGTTATCGCAGTCCGTCCATATCGCGACGGCCGTCCGTCACTTCACCGACATAATCTGAGCAAGGTGATCTCGCTCCGCGCTGCCTGGCCAATAGGACTCGCTCAATGCTGGATTAACAACCAAGACGCTCCCAACAGTGAACGGATCTCCTAAGCTCCAGACACTGCTTGAATTCTCTCATACCTTATCTCCTCACCGCTGAGCTCCATACAGTGCCACACAGGTAAACTGAATACTGTAAGCGGTAGACAAAGCCTCTCAGAACCTGTGACGTGAATAGCGGGTTGTGTACAATGAGACGGGAGGTTAGAGGGGAGAGAGGTTGTCAGAGCGTATACCTTAATGCCATATTAATCTGGCTATGTGCCAATAGTTTATATATAACTACAAATACAGATTGCCGTGACACCTACTGAGGTTGACTTGGGTTGTAATGAAAGGAAGCTGTTGAACAAAGCCCCGCGATATTACAATGGCCAGTAATTACATGGGATAAACGAAATCCGCATTTAGGTAAGTGTTTCGACAAAATGCGAGATTGTATCTTTTATTAATACGTTTGTTTTAAGTATGTGGTAAGGATCTGTAGACATCGTGTGGCGAATTGTCTGTGACGGCACTAAGTGCTGACCTACACACACGTCGCTAATCATAAGACACAACGCCATACTGCCGGAGTTGATCTTTCATGTTTTGTTTGTTTGTTTGTTTGTTCTTTAACGCCACACTCAGCAATATTCCAGCTATATGACCGCGGTTAGTAAATAATCGAGTCTGGACCAGACAATCCAGTGATTGAGATCATGAGCATCAATCCACGTAATCGGGATCGATGACATGCATCAACCAAGTCAGCGAGCCTGACCGCCCGATCCCGTTAGTCGCCTCTTACGACAAGCATAGCCGCCTTGTACGACAAGCATGGGTTGCTGAAGACCTATTCTACCCCAGAATCTTCACGGGTCGATCTTTCATGTAGTCGAGTCTTTGTTAACCACGTATAAAGGTCATGCCTAAAACAGACAAAAACTAACACTGTGTTTTAGTGAGTGAGTGAGTATAGTTTTACGCCGCTTTTAGCAATATTCCAGCAATATTCAACGGCGGGGGATACCAGAAATGGGCTTCACACATTGTACCCATGTCGGGAATCGAACCCGGGTCTTCGGCGTGACGTGCGAACGCTTTAACCACTAGGCTACCCGACCGCCCCTTGTGTTTTAGTAACTAGAAATCGTTAGGAACCTGTCGGTAGACAAATTGTAATGTTATGTTCTGATTTCACAGGTTCTTTAAATTCTTGTTTCATGCCGTCATCGGCAATAGTCCAGCTATGGAATGCGGCCTGTAATTAATCAAGTTAATTTTTTGGGAATTTTTTAACGCCGTCGAGGTAGAGTTAGCCACAGTCAAATTGACCCGTGAAGAACCGGGGTAGAATTGGCCTTTAGTATGACGCGGCCGGGACTCGAACCCCGGACCTTCCGCTCTCCGGGCGGACGCTCTACCGCTAGACCACGGAGGCGGTTGCTCTGCATCGGAAGGTGACTTGTAGGATGACGGCTGATTGTACTTGCCCGCACGAATGCCGGTGTTATGATGCTAGCCGACTGAGATACCAAACACAGTTTAACACTCAGTCCGAACCGGCAAAACCCCTTGTTTAATCTCCTTTATGTTATTCGGAAGAATAACAACTTCCATCTTTTAACGTATTTTGGCATGGCGGGGACAGGTATCGAACCCCCGACCTTACGTTCTGCGGGCAGATGCTCTATCAACTAGGCCACGGAGGCGGTTTGAGAAAAAAGAGTCACACTTCGAATGTTACTTCCCTTTCAGACTGCTGTACTATCTAAGGTCGGGGGTATATAATTTAACCAAGGTTCCGTCCGTCCATCCATCTGTCCGTCCGAAAACTTTGTCCGCGCGATTTCTCTTAAACTATTCAGGGGATTCATCTCAAACTTAGTACATATAATCTGTGTCATATGGAGGGGTGCAGTCAAAAGAAAAAAAAATGTTTTTATTAATTTTCCATTTTTTTAAATGAATTTTTCAAACCCTAGCCCTATCCTAGCTATTTAATTTGAAACTACTGACACACTAGGCGGGTCGGGGGTATTAGTGAGCCACGCTCACTTTTGCTCTTGTTATTTATGTTTTACATAAACATATATTAAGACGAGCAAGGGTACGGTGCTGACAAACCTAGAAACATAATCGGGGCGAAAAGGGATTCGAACCCACAATCATAGGTTTCTGGCGTGCCCAAGGGACGAAACTCTGCACAGCGAATCGCCTCAGACGACTGGGCCACCCGTGTCCCCCAAAGAACAGAGACAGCCTATGGGGTCCATCTTTCGCCATATTTGAATTTTGTAAGTTTGAAAACAGATGCAGTTTTAACACAACGGGTACAGCTAAATGCAGGAGGCGAACGCAATGTGACGCAGGCCGGGGTCGAACACGTTATCGTAAAAACCAAAGGCATAGGCACGTTGCTAAATAACCAAGGATGAAGGTGTGTGTAAGGGAGTTTGACGCTAAAGGAAGCAATCATCCCGATTGATCTTACCTTCATACTCACTCTGCATCAAAGAACAAAGAGTGAGTGAGCGAGTTGGGTTTAACGCCGCTTTTAACAGTATTCCAGTTTTATCACGGCGTGTCAGCTTAATGTGGGAGGAAAGCCCGAAGTGATGCAGGTCTCAGACGTTTACCACTTCGGTGAAACCCACGAGCACGGGTATGGTGCTGACAAACCTAGAAACATAATTATGGGGCGAACCGGGATTCGAACCCACAATCATAGGTTTCTGGCGTGCCCAAGGGACGCAACTCTGCACAGCGAATCGCTATTAGACGACTGGGCAACCCGTTCCCCCCAAAGGTCAAAGAGAACACAGAAGTACATTTATTTATTTCGAAAAAAACAACTTGAATCAAGATGACGATCGACATTTTACGTGCGTTTCAAACACTTTCGCGTTTTCGTTCCAAGCGAGTTTTTGATGACACCCACAAGGCTGACCTCTCAAAATATTAGTTTGACGACGTTTCATGCTACGCTACGTGTTTTCTATTATTAAACTGACCTGAGTCAACCATGATTACCACGTTTCTAGCAACCGGGTTGACCAGATTCAGCCTGAGTTAACCAGTGTTAATACACAATGATTTGGGGCAATACCCCACATGAAATGATGCAATAAATGCAATTTTTGTGAGTGAGTATGGTTTTACGCCGCTTTAAGCAATATTCCAGCAATATCACGGCGGGGAACACAGAAAATGGGCTTCACACATTGTACCCATGTCGGGAATCGAACCCGGGTCTTCAGCCTGAAGCGCAACCTTAGATACATTTGTATATCAAAACATGTCTGCCAGAAGAAGGAGAAACACAACAGCCACGTGTATTCTATAACTATGAGAGTGTGACGAGTGTTTTATTGTTAGACAAAGCGGTCATGGTACTTTTTAGCATGTAAAACGACAAGTAAGTAAAGCAGTCATCGTTCAAGTTGAAACATTGTTGTTTTTGTTCTTTTTTTAACGTGGTCTGTAAATAATCGAGTCTGGACCAGACAATCCAGGGATTGACATCATGAGAACCAATGCACGCAATTAAGATACGATGACATGCATCAACCAAGTCAGCGTGCCAAAAGGGCTTTATTTGAGTTACTTATTGCAACTAGAAACATATCTATTACTGTCCCCAACGTGTTCTTTAAGTTATTTCATTGTCAGACTAGTCCGATTGTTTCGTATGCATCTGAAATTTGGGGGATCAATAGATTTGAGAGCACAGTTAAAATCCACTTACTGCCTTGCAACAACTTCTTTACAATGGCACCAAAAACACCTAATGCTATAGTTTATGGTGAAAATGGCCGATATCCGATGTATTTCAACTCACTTGGACGTAGTATTGGTTGCTGGTGTAAAATATTATGAATGCATGAAGCCCCCCCGCCCTCCAAAAAAAAGAAGCGTTCATGTTACTTTTGCCTGTCACAAACAGTTGTTGATAAAAAAATGTTTTATAAGTATGTTGAAGCTTTTTAAGGATTGTGCTATTGATATATTTACTCAAGATTGATATCTACTTTTTATAACAGTTTATGATATAAAGTTTGTTAGAACCAGAAAAGTATCTTTATGCAATTAGCGAATAAAAGCTTCGAAATATTTTAATGAAGTTCAGAGAGGGACTTTTACAGTTAAGGAACTATGAATATAGGTGGCAAAAACATCGACGTACTGTCTTTATGTGATAGATGTGTAGTATTTGCACTGGTGGGAGTGGCCCCAATTCTACCACCTAGATGGCCCATCACAAGAAGGACGAATGTCATTAAACTAATGAAAAATTGTCGCCATTAATGAAGGGATCTATTCGATGATTCTTTTCAGTTTGATTTGGTTGGTTTGTTGTTTTACGCCGCACTCAGCAATTTTCCGTTTTTAAGCATCTCGAAGATCATTCCTATCCTGACGGCGAGATTCTCGGTTGAAAAGGGAAGGGTTCGTCAGGTGTCTACAGTTATGCCTTGCAGAGTTGCGTCCCTTTGGTTGTGCGTTCGTGGTTCGTATGCCGTTTTTCCCTGATTGCTCGGGACCCTCTCGCTGGATGCTGCTGGCCGACTGGTGTCCTGTTGCCCTACCGAAGTTTTTATCTGCATATCTAGATACCCACACCCTCATCAACCCACTAGATCCTACATACCCGCACCCTCATCAACCCAGTAGATCCTAGATACAAACACCTGCAATAACCAAGTAGATCCTAGATACCAGTACCCCCGTCGACCGAGTAAATCCTAGATACAAACACCTGCAATAAACCAGTAGATCCTAGATACCAGCACCCTCACCAACCCAGTAGATCCTAGATACCCGCACCTTCATTAACCCAGTAGATCCTAGATACAAACACCTGCAATAACCAAGATAAATCCTAGATACCCGCACCTTCATCAACCCAGTAGATCCTAGATACAAACACCTGCAATAACCAAGTAGATCCTAGATACCCGCACCCTCATCAACCCAGTAGATCATAGATACAAACACCTGCAATAACCCAGTAGATCCTAGATACCAGCACCCTCACCAACCCAGTAGATCCTAGATACCCGCACCTTCATCAACCCAGTAGATCCTAGATACAAACACCTGCAATAACCAAGATAAATCCTAGATACCCGCACCTTCATCAACCCAGTAGATCCTAGATACAAACACCTGCAATAACCAAGTAGATCCTAGATACCCGCACCCTCATCAACACAGTAGATCCTAGATACAAACACCTGCAATAAACCAGTAGATCCTAGATAACAGCACCCTCATCAACCCAGTAGATCCTAGATACTATTACCTGCAATAACCCAGTAGATCCTAGATACTATTACCTGCAATAACCATCTAGATCCTAGATACCAGTACCCTCATCAACCTAGTAGATCCTAGATACATGAACGTGCATCATACCAGTGTATGCTAGATACAAGGGATAATTATCTTGGTGTTACACAAGGTTGAATACATAAGCCCCTTTCTATTTTCGATCTTCAATAAGGGACGACCATTAGGTATTCTGGGGAGATTTTGTATTAAGACTGGACATATCTTAGGTATATTCAAAAGTACGTACGTCCTTGCAAAACTAGTCTATAACACATTCTTTAAAGTATTTGATATTAAAATACATCTAATAGTATTATACAGGACAGACGTAAGGGTTTTATACAAATTTGCGATAATTTGATAAGAAAAGGTGAATTATGTGCTTGAACAAGGGTGTTGAGAGAAATTCACCAAATGGTATGGTGAATGTTGCAGGTACCCTGTGCACATCAACTAGTATATTAAGTTTATGAAATCGTGGTTATGATATTGAATATTTCACCCATGAGGTATCCAAAGTAGTATTGTAATATGACGCTAGTGTATGATTTTAATGGAAAAACACTATTACTTAAAAGTGGTTATGGCTATATATGTATCTTTCACACAAGTATGAAAGGATATGAACTTGCAAAACTGTTGTCAAACTTCACCCAAAAATGTCTGTATAATTTAAGAAATATAAAACGAGTGGGAGTTGTATGTCGTACAATATAACATTGCATAAATAAATAACAAATCATGGGAATAAATCATGAAGTGAGCTGCCCCGAGCGGTTTATTCTCCCTGCAGTGTTTTATTGTACGATAAAGAACAGCCACGAGTCGTTATTTCTTAAATGTGAAGGGGGCACGGGTGGCCAAGTCGTCTAAGGCGCCGCGAGTTGCGTCCCCTGGACACGTCAGAAACCTATGATTGTGGGTTCGAATCCCGGTTCACCCCATAATTATGTTTCTAGGTTTGTCAGCACCATACCCGTGCTCATGGGTTTCACCGAAGTGGTAAACGTCTGAGACCTGCATCACTTCGGGCTTTCCTCCCACATTAAGCTGACACGCCGTGATATAACTGGAATACTGTTAAAAGCGGCGTTAAACCCAACTCACTCAGTCTAATATGTGATATTAGCTTTTTGTACATCCCCTTTAATGATGTTCATAAAATGTACACGCATTGAAAATATTTACTCGTATTTTAACAACGATGACCCCCTGAACAGAGTCCGACCTCGGCAATGTCGGACAAGTCCATTTTATGAACGGGTGGGTTAAATTTGGTATTTCCAGCATATTCTCACAATCCTCACGTCAATTATCTGTACCTTTCTCCCAATACCTTCTGTCACATCTCTCCCACTTTTGAGACCGCCTCCGTGGTCTTGTGGTAGAGCGTCCGCCCGGAGAGCAGTAGGTCCGGGGTTCGATCCCAGACCGCGTCATACCAAAAGACGTTAAAAGATGGTACTTGTTGTTACCGTCTCTGGCGCTCGGCATTATGGGGCTAAAACAAGGACTGGTCGGCTCGGAGTCAGTATACTGTGCCTGAGTGGGGTATTCATGTTAAGCTGCGGCATGGTATCTCAGTGGGCTAGCACTATAAATCGGCATCAGTTCGGACTAGTACAAGCAGCCACTCAAACACACACGTACATGCACGTCGCTATATAAGTGCAATAATCTTGGACGCGACGTTAAACCCAATTTCACCTCACCTCATCTCCCACTTTTGGATGCGATCGTTCTGCCACTGCATTGCCTGCATTGCCAAGTTCAAGCTATGGGAAACAACTCACTAGACACATCCCTAAAAAATAACGTCGTCCAATATACGACATCATCAAGTTGCGAGCATATGTTCGAATTTCCTGAAATGACGTCATGATAGAACAATGTCTTATCGTGAACAAACAAACAGATAAACACACAAACCCAATTAGTCCTAGATACAAGTACCTGCTGCATCCCAGTAGACACTTGATACAAGTCCCATCAGCAAGCCAGTCGATACTAGACACTCACAAGTGAGTAGGATATACTGAACAACAAAAGTTCCTGTGACATTGAATAAGATTTAATGCAAAGTTATGTTTTTTACCAAATCTGAAACAATTTCGGTTTGCAACAGATAAAAGACTCCTGTTAGTGTTCAAATGGTTTAATTTGCCATACTGACTTCAGAAAATGCGCGATTAAATAAAAAAAAATCATGAACATGACAAAATGTCAATTTACAAATCAATAGCGTGTGCATCCATCTCTGGTTGCGATGCAAGCAACGCAGCTTCGTCTCATGGAATGGACCAGGTGTCGCACAAAGTCCTGTGGGATATCTGTCCATATCTGCTGGAGCATGTTTCGAAGTTCCTGGAGTGTCTGTGGAACACGTGGTTGACGTCGAAGGCGCCTATCCAACTCATCCCACATGTGCTCGATTGGTGAGAGATCAGGGGAGCGAGACGGCCAGGGGATGACATTCACGTTGTTTTGTTGAAGAGAATCCTGAACAAGTCGAGCAATATGAGGCCGGGCGTTGTCATGTTGAAAAGTAATGCCTGGGCCATGACGACGCAACAACGGTAAACAAAAGGGTCGATGATCTCGTCGCGGTAGCTCTGTCCATTGAAATTTCCCTCCACTATCAAATGGGTCCTCTGTCTTGCAGTAATCCCACCCCATACCATAACGCTGCGGCCCCCGAATCGATCTTGTTCCCTGACACAAAGATTGACGTAACGTTCACCTCGACGTCGGTACACTCGAATCCGTCCATCGCTGTGGCTGAGGTGAAAACGAAGACTCGTCAGGGAATAGAACTTGTCCTTGTACTTCCTTTCCTGCAACGTCACCTACGGACGCTGTTTTAGCAGGACAACGCCACACCTCACACAGCTTGAGTCACTAGCGACTTTCTGAACGCCAACAACATGGCCGTATTACAGTGGCCATCCAGAACACCGGACCTGTCGCCCACAGAGCACCTCTGGGACCAACTTGGATGCAGCTTACGAAAACAGCCGCCATTGACGAGGGATGCCTTGGCAATTGCCCTGCAGGAGGAATGGCGTAGGATCCCTAATCAGGATGTCAGGAGACTCGTGTTAGGGCCTGCATCGTTGCTGGAGGGGGTCACATACGATGTTGAGCCATTTCTGTAGCACAGGACTTTAAAAGAGATCGACGTTGATTATTCGTGTGTGATCGAATACTGGACACAGCAAGCATGGTAAATGTGTCTGCAGAACTTTATGTACATGTTTATTTATCTTGTCATTTTCAAAAAAACATTTTTGAATAATTGTTTTTTTTATAACAAAACATCAACTGTTACTAAATTTTGCGTCTGTTTTGTTTTAGACCAGAAAATTGTTTGGTGGCGTTTCTTTTGCCCGTTAGTTTAGAACGTATATCAGCATTCACCAATATTGCTAAAGCGGCGTATCTAACTCACTTGTCCTTACATCTGAAGAATGCTAAGCAATGCTATTGTGTATACGATATGTACAATGCTTCAATGTCAACACTGACAGACAGACATTGAAATAAAATGCAACACTTCATCTCAGTTATGAACAGTACACAGGCTAGTGTATGAAGCGTACTTAAAATCTCTTACATAACTGCTACATGTGTGTTGCCCGTTAAACACATGTTTTAAATGACTAACGACACCTTCGATTTTACTTTGCTGCTTCGGCGGTAAAATATCATCTTCCCGAGTCAAGGGCGGTAACTGACTATAAAAGTCTAGAAATTTAGACTCGGTGTCTGTGGTACCATCCGCCACAGAAAGAGGATGTATGAAGCCCTGGATGACCGACTTGAAGTACTCAGGACTCGCCGAAATAATTGAACTTCCACCATGACGCCGTCTCTCACCTTATTGGTGATCCATAGTCCCTGAAACAAATATTTCCAATGCAGTTCATGCAAGACTACACTATTTGCAAGTCTAGATTACTGCAGTTTCTGGCTGAAAATGGAGAGAGAATCTTGGCTCCTTTTCAAAATATCATTGAACTATTATTTAACAACTGTTTTTTTATAATATGTTCATTCAGAGACTAGTTCTTCGTCTAGTTGAGCTTCTGTGATGCCCTTGTATGTATCATACGTCTTGTACAGTGAGAAGTATCCATTGTATCAATTGCATTGCACCATGATTTGCCAAAAAATATACAAAAAATTGCATTGATAAATATATTGATATTTTGTAAAAAATGTTCCCAGTCTAAATTCACTTTTAAACTGTGATATATGAACCTGTGATATATGAATCTGTGATATATGAACTTGTGATATATGAACCTGTGATAAATGAACCTGTGATATATGAATCTGTGATATATGAACCTGTGATATATGAACCTGTGATATATGAATCTGTGATAAATGAATCGGTGATGTATGAACCTGTGATAAATGAATGTGTGATAAGTGATGTATGAACCTGTGATAAATGAATAGGTGATAAATCAATCTGTGATATTTGAACCTGTGATAAATGAATCTGTGATAAATGAATCGGTGATGTATGAATCGGTGATATATGAACATGTGATATATGAACCTGTGATATATGAACCTGTGATATATGAACCTGTGATAAATGAATCTGTGATAAATGAATCTGTGATGTATGAACCTGTGATGTATGAACCTGTGATATATGAATCTGTGATATATGAACCTGTGATAAAGAAGTGTGGAATAGAACATACCTTAATCCACCCCCACTCCCCCACACCACCACCCACCAACCCCCGGTTAAGGGGTTATCACTGATCACTGACCCACACACCTCATCAACAAGAGAGACTGGCCCGGCTTGTGGGAACCAGCACAAACTGAAGGGAACGACACATGAAGATGTGTAGTACTAATTAACAGCTCTATTCACCTAGTTCGGGATGCACATGCACTTGTGGCCCATGCGGATGGAAGTCGGATAGCGCCCCTCTACGGCGATATACAGCGACCACAGCTGACGCCGGGAGCGGAAAAGTCTGTACCGCCCTGGAGGATTGCGCTAACCTGTACTTAATACGGTTTCAAGCGATAAGTCGCAAAACAGACTGAAGATGAACGTCATTTCCTTTTCATATGCGAGAATAATACTGAACCGAAATGGTAGGGATCACGTTTTGGGAATATGTTTATGAAAGTGTGTGCTCAGTCTTCAACACAAACAAATATCCCTAAAATATTCATGATCACTATCTCTTTTTGTTTAGCATAAATCCCCTAAGATTATGGGTTCGAATCCCGGTTCGCCCCAATTACGATTGAAGGCTAGTCGGAACCATACCCGTTTCACCTTCCGTGGGTCGATGCTCATGATGTCAATCACTAGAGTGTCTCTTAGACTCTTATTTACAGACCACCATCATATAGCTGTAATATTGCTGAGTGCGGCGTTAAACAACAACAACAACAACAACCAGTGTGTCCTACATTGTGTGTCCTGAACTCTAAGATAAGGCATATATAGGTCACAGTTGGCATATGCCAACGACCTCCTTGTACATGGAATACTCGTACTTGTTTAGTTAGTGATACGCTAACACCCGCTGCTCGCACCCAGTACATTGCCCTTTACGTCAAGCCATTCTTTACTACTAAATAATAAGACAGGGACATCTGGCGGCAGTGGCTGCATCCGAGTAGCGTACATGTGATATTATGTGGAGTATGTACCACAGTTATTTGAGTACTGGTATTACGTTTGTTTTATTCATTGTCAAACTCCACAGTGTAACGGGAGTGTGCAATTTACTAGCATATAACGACGGCCCGTCAATAGTCGAGCAAAACTACCCATTTATTTGTTTTTATGATGATCAACGCTGTGTGACTACAAATTACACGCAGCCAAGCAAACCCCGATCCTGAATGCAGAGGTCATAATAATACAACGAAATATATATGTTTAGCTTATTGTAATTAAACATGTTTATTTTCGTTGTGAGCTTATGGGACACGTGGCACACGTGATGCAGTATATTAGTATATCAGAAGTCATCTGAAACAGCATGTTGAGCAGAATTGTTCTGAAAGATTATACTCACTGGTTAAAAGAATTCCCGTCAGAATGATCACAAGGAAGTTGCAGCCTCAAAGAAAAATATCAACATCAAACAAGAATGATTACATGTAAGTAAATACTAATGGCTCGAAACTTAAGTACTGGAACGTGTTCAAAGTGATGTAAAACCAAACTCACTCACTATTATTTTGGGGCACTCCTATTGTATTGTATGGGTGTACAAGCGATGCACCTCCCAAAATACATGTCGTTTTCCTTTCCAACATTTTTTTACCAAAAATCCCGCACACAACCGTGCAAATGTATCCAAACATAATATATTATAAATATGCATATCCATGAAAATCACAGCATGCATGACACAATATTGTTTAGAAAAAGGCTGGTATAGTTACTGCGGACCCGTGAAGATTCCGGGGTAGAATCGGTCTTCAGCAACCCATGCTTGCCGAAAAAGGCGACTATGCTTGTTGTAAAAGGCGACTAACGGGATAGGGTGATCAGGCTCGCTGACTTGGTTGATGCATGTTCATCGATCGAAAATTGCGTGGATCGATGCTCATGATATTAATCACTGGATTGTCTTGTCCAGACTCGATTATTTACAGACCGACGTCATATAGCTGGAATACTGCTGAGTGCGGCGTTAAACAACAAACCAACCAACCACAATATAGCAAGACTTAGTGTCAGTTCACATAGCTCTCTGAACATTTTAATATCGTAGTCATGCAATTACTGTCATAAGAAATCCGCTTCTTAACCATCAACCCAACTTTTATTTGTTTATTATCTTGCACAGTTAATTTGCATATGCCATAGTTCAATTACATAACTTTGACGTGAATGTAAAAGAAGACCTATTCTACCCCGGATCTTCACGGGTCGTATAACCATGTAAACAATGAAGCAGGATTGACAAACAAGACCGCAATGGAGATTCTTCAGTGTTCAGGTACAACGTTTAAGGAGGAAAGGTCACCAACGTCGACGGGACGTCATCACTTGCTGTGAAAGTACCAAGAGGCCAAACTGGTAAGGCCAAGAGCGTCGTCGACGGAGACGCCTCGGAGGTAGTTACCGGGAAAGGCAGACTGAGGCTGTCCGAAGTATCCATCCATTGATATTCGGGAAGAAGCGATGACGCTGAGGACCCAATGCAGAGGCGAGCTTACACGTCTTGTACGGCTGTTTCAAGGTACTGGGAAGTAGTATTCCGCAGCAGCATAGGCCTGGGCCCTGTTCCACAAAGCGGCCTCAGTGCTAAGTTGGTCGTAACTCCCATACTTTACTATAGGCTTACGATCAACGTAGCACTAAGATCGCTTTGTGGAACAGGGCCCTGGAGAATAGAAGAACGAATCCACACGGATGCTGCAGTGGGTTAGACCTCTGTTGGTGTCGTCGGTGGCAGTGAAATGAACAGACGCTTGCCATGACTACGAGTGAGTGAGTGAGTATCGTTTTACGCCGCCTTTAGCAATATTCCAGCAATATCACGGCAGGGGACACCAGAAATGGGCTTCACACATTGTACCCATGTCGGGAATCGAACCCGGGTCTTCGGCGTGACGAGCGAACGCTTTAACCACTAGGCTACCCGACCGCCCCGCGATGACGACGAGCTCTTCGTGGTGTTGACATAACCTCGAGTCCAGAATGGAGACATTCGTCATCACTCGCCCCTTTCCGTAACCTGGAAGAAGACTCGTCCCACTATCGATGAATGTATGTGCGGAAATACGACAAACCAATCAGAATGCGCGTATGATTTCAAGTTCTTCGTCAAAGAATCCCTCAGAAATAAGTTTTGATTTTATATATGTCTTGCATCTTAAAATTTACCCAAGACACAGTTAAATGTGTTCAATCATACTGTATAATTTCGCATGTCCCGATGTGCTATAACTGGCATCAGAAATATATATATAATATATGGGGAAATACATGTGAACCATTTCTCAAAGAGTTGACAATTGTTTTAGGTATGCCCGTTTGCGCTAAGACGGAATCCGGTCGCAAAATTAGCCATGAGAGGGGCACGCGTCGCTATTCGGCTTGTCCCGGAACTACACGAGTTGGTCACGAATGGAACGGAGAGTGTCAAGGCCCGTTGGTCGACTGTTCCTACGAACCACGATAGTGGTTGAATGGTGCACATTCGATCACGCTGACCGGGAAGGGGATTTTAGCGTTGAAATCACACCTGAGACCGGGATGCACCGCGGCCTTGGCGGTGTCTACTGAAGATAGTCCTCATGAACTTTAATGCATGGATTTCGCTGATACCCTTTGAATTGCCCAGAGTGGACGGAAGGGTCGTTCCTGCTGCTCTTCCGACTTGACGACCGATGACAACAGTGGAATGGTGAACAAGTTGATAAACAGTGATGACGTCGCACCAGAGACCATGACAAACAGCACCGTGACGGTGTCGCTCGAAACTGATCCTCGTGAAATCTAGTAAATGGATCATACTGACACAAATCACAGCGGCTCTCTGATCTGTCTCTGTTTCTCTCTCCTCCTCTTTCCCCTTCTCACCTCTAACATTTCCCCTCCCTCTCTCCCATCTCCGTTTCTCTTTCTCCCCTCCCCCTCTCTCTCTGTTTCTCTCTCCATCTAGCTCTCTCTCTCCCAAAGATAAATTTAAGCTCACTTATTCATCAGTAGGATAAACAAAGTCCTTAATCTCTCTGTTCCAGTGTTTCTGTCACTCACTCCCCCCCCCCCCCCCCCCCCCCCCCCCCGCCTCACCCCCTCCCTCTCTCTCTCTCTTTCTCGTTCCTTCTCTCTCAATCTCATCAACGGACACGCAATGGCTATTATCTCTTTCAATGGATAACTCGTAAGACAGGTAGACTACAATTGAAGACAAACGTCATTCACTTTTCATATGCGACAAATATATTGAAATATATTAGCCATGGAATTGAATTAATGCGTCGACGCTCTCCACCACATAAACCTCAACGACCCAATTTATAAAGGCCTTTTGTTTGAGATCAACTGTGTCTAGTAACACCACGATGCGCACCTTCTGCGCTAATACATTTTAGTCACGTCTGTCCTACATATGTGATCTATTTTAATACGACTGTTTGAACTAAGTAAAGAGAACGTACATCAGCGACCTGCATGGACTATTTACTGCCCACTTAACCACTGACTACTCGCATCCAACATGTTTATGTAGTCTACGAAATATTTATGCTGGGAACATTGGTGGCAGTGGATGCATCCGAATAGCATATATGTGATATTATGTCGAGAACTGCAGCCGACAATACCCGCGATTATGAAACTGTACCCAAAGATTCAGTTTGTCTTTGTGAAAACAATGACACCATGTCCAAGGTATTAACTGACAGCAGTGATCTGAATGTAACCATGTTGAATGCCTCAACTGGTCATTGCATTCAGAACAACAAACATAATTACATCTACGTCACTTCGAAGGACACGGGCTACGCATGGGTCGTTTGTACGGGTATGTACCACCGTTATTTGAGGACTGGTATTATGTTTGTTTTATTCATTGTCAAACTCCTCAGTGTAACGGGAGTGTGCAAGTAACTGGTATATCAATTACATATATTTGACGGACGGAGGGATGTTGGGATGAGTGTTTCAGCAACCATTTGGGGAAATTATCAACATTTATGTCGTCATGATAATCACCTGTTTTGAGTTTTGCATCAAATATTAGCAGTGTATTTGATACAGATCCGCTATCAGACCCTAGATGTGCTATGATCAGCCGCCGGTCCGGCCCCGGAATAGGGTTGATCCCCACCTATAGCCAAATCTCCCTCCAACTGCCAATTTGTTGGGACAGTGTGGTGTATATTCAACCACGTTTCATCAATAGCAATGATCGGTTTTCATCTCGGTATTCTTTTTATGGCACGTAAGTACTGGATGCGCTTTGCAATATTATCTTTCCGTTCCATAAACGGCTTGGCTGTGTTTTACGCCATCTGTTTTGGGATTTCATCACTGGGCGATTCCTCGACATATTTGGGCTAAGGAAACTACTCTCGCCTTTGTCACGAGCGATACCTTCTACTCTGATGCAGACACAGACAGACCAGTGGCAATGCTTGAGATTTATTTATACATCCCACCGCCATGTAATTAATGACATTATAGGTCAGATCTCGTGCCTGAGAATATATGATTTGGCCATGCTTATCTAGCTTTGACAAGCTTATTTGTTTGTAATTTAAATTCTGGTATCGACTTGTCACGCCGACCTCTTGGGAGCCACACGTGTGTTCACGGGAGGGTAGTCAGTTTCATTTTCATGTCCTGCACGTGCATAACATGCGTACACCCTCTCTTCCTATTATATACCAAACATGTTTGCCCAAATTGTGCACCGCCACGTCAAACCTATCCTGAATTACTAGTTCACAATTGTTTGTGAATGATAACATTTTGTGGGAAGATAGTCGCCAGCGAGGTTCGAACCAGTAAGGACATCTAATCGTCGACCTTAGCTATGGCGACACATACCAGGATATTGACATGACTGTGACATTATCCTGTATTTCCACAGAACAATGCACCAGTGCACAAAACAGCCACAGCCGCGGTTACAATCCACAAGTGTGGCTTCGAACTCCTTCAGCCTCTACCGTATTCTTCAGATCTTTCGAGAGGTGGGGTAGCCTAGTGGTTAAAGCGTTCGCTCGTCACGCCGAAGACCGGGGTTCGATTCCCCACATAGGGACCATGTGTTGAAGCCAAGTGTGGTGACCCCTCCGTGATATTGCTGGAATCGTGCTTAGAGCGGCGTAAAACATTACTCACTTACTCCTGATCTGGCTCCGTCAGACTTTCTTCTGTTCTCAAGACATAAAGAAAGCTCTTAGAAGAAGCCATTTCGAATCGAACCATGACGTTTAAGGAGAACTGTTTGGACAGCCAAGAGAAGAACAATGTCGTTCGCAAAAGTGTATCAATATGAAAGGTGATTATGTTGATAAATATATCATATTAATGTCTTCAGGTCAAGTCTTTCTGTAGGCGACAGCCACAACTCCCGCCCAGCCTAGTGCTCGGCATTAAAGGGAGAAATTGAGGACTGGTCGGGGTATCCATGTGAAACTGAGGCACGGTTTGTCAGTGGGATAGCACCATAAAACCGGCTTATATTAAGTCCGGACTTGTACAATGAGCACACACACATACATGTACATCGTTAATTGGGTGATGCTAAACACCATTTCACCTCACCCTTCCCCTTTGGCCGTTGATCTCTATACTGGTATTCATTTTGCAAATCATCGGTTATACGGTTGTTGTTCAGAATATAGTTTGTTAAATGTTGACGAACATAATTGTGAGTGAGTGAGTTGGGTTTTACATTATTCCAGTTATATCACGGCGTGTCAGCTTAACGTGGGAGGAAAGCCCGAAGTGGTGAAGGTCTCGTTTATCACTTCGGTGAAACCCACGAGCACGGATATGGTGCTGACAAACCTAGAAACATAATCGGGGCGAACCGGGATTCGAACCCATAATCATAGGTTTCTGGCGTGGCCAAGGGACGCAACTCTGCACAGCGAATCGCGGCGCCCTAGACGACTGGGCCACCCGTCCCCTCTGAAGAACATACAGTGAGCAATACTTCAACCCTATACCAATGGCAGGTTAATAGTTATACTAACTACCAGTAGACAAAGGACATATATCACAGGGTTGGTAATAAATATAACAAGATCAGTACGAAAATATTGAATAATAATGTATATCTAAGCATTGAAGTCCAGGTTACCACAGCAACCAATGCTATGTCTGGAGCGCATGTTGATTTCGGTACCTTTGCTTCAAGCTAGAAACTCCACCACGATCTGTGCAACTTTTTAGTCAGGTTCCACCATCCACCCAGGGCTCAGTGGGATTTCCAATACATTTGCATCCACATCAGGTTGTATGCTATGGCATACTGCTGCCTTCTTGTGTATGATAATGTCTGTCTTTGGTCTGCTTGTCCGCAAATATAAGATCTACTCGATAAATCGCAAAGAACACCGAAGAACGATGCGCGTTTTAGTTCACGACAAAACAATGTTCTATCATGACGTCATTTCTGGAGATTCGAACGTCGCTCGCAGCTTGATGACGTCGTCCCGGGCAACGTTATTTTTTAAGGGGGAACTGTCAGTTTGGTTCTTCCCCATAGATGTAGGTAGGCAACGCAGCGAAAGGCAATGGCCGAACGATCGCATCCGGATGTGGGAGAGATATGACAATCAGTAATAGGAGAAAAGGTACAGATGATCGCCGTGGAAATTGTAGGCCTGTTAAGGAAATACTTAACTCCCCCGTTCATGAAATGGACTTTTCCGACATTGCCGAGGTCGGATTGCATTCAGAGAGTCATCATTAGGTAAATACAGGTAAATATTTTAACAGCCTTAAAGAGCCTGTACATAATACTGTTATCTCATATCAGAAACAATATACTCCGACTGGTCATACATTTCTTTATTAGATATCACATGTATAAGCTTGCGACAAGAATCTTGTATGAGGATACAGACTTGACCTTCCATGTTTCTCCCCAGCCGTCTTCTTCATGCTGCTGATGAGCACAGGCTATTTGCGTGTCTTTGGCATCCTGTACTTGGCGTTCCAGGAAGAGTTCTCGTCCTCGGCGTCAGTCACAGCGTCTATAATGGCCGTCTACGCCGTCGTCTTCAGCATCATGTGTGAGTCACTGTATCTTGTATGTGCTTGTATCTTCATTATTTGCTTAAATAAGATAGCTTCGCGATAAGCTGCAAAGAACAACGAAGAACGACGTGTGGTTTATTTCACGACAGAACATTGTTCTATCATGACAACATTTCTGGAGAAGTATATTTGAATTACAAATTTATGTATGAATTCATTTTCTCTTTTTTTTCTAATTCATCTATTTAGTTTCTGTTGCAATTTAATGTCACATAAAACTTAAAACACAGACATTGGCAACACAACACTAAATAGTTGCCAACTCAACAATGAGTAATATTTGATAAAAAGTATGTCTAAGATATGTTTGTTATCATATATTGATTCAGTGTACTTGGTCGAGTAATGTTGTGTGAACGCCTCTTTAAGATTTATGCAAGTGGTTTGTTAAATCATTTACCAGTATATCTATACATCATGTAATTTGATACTATGTATAATACATCTATTGTTGTGTAGTTCTGTGAAACAATAATTAATACATTTACCGAGTTCTAGTTCTGTGATGCAATAATTAATACATTTAATGGGTTGTAGTTCTGTGATGCAATAATTAATACATTTACTGGGTTGTAGTTCTGTGATGCAATAATTAATATATTTACTGGGTTGTAGTTCTGTGATGCAATAATTAATACATGTATTGGGTTGTAGTTCTGTGATGCAATAATTAATACATTTACTGAGTTGTAGTTCTGTGATATAGAGGATTAACCACTGTGTTCGGTTGTTACCGAAAAATCTACACACGAGTGATTAATCTGCCACGATTAGAACGAGGCTTTGCCGAGTTCTAATCGTGGCAGATTAATCACGAGTGTGTAGATTTTTCGGTAACAACCGAACACAGTGGTTAATCCTTTTTCTCCCATAACAATACGCCATAAAATGTCGAGCTCGTAGTTGAAGATTTCCTGTGTTCAGAAACCACTCGGGATTCCCCCGAGCCTCGTTTTCAAATATGCCCAGTAATACAACTGCACCGAAAACAAGTAAATAGGCTCTAGCGACGACAACCCACAGGAGTCTTCCCGTGACAGGCAAGGCACTTGTTTGCATTCATTTTACGGGCTTTGTTAATTATTAAAAGATGATGGAGTAACGTTTTGAGAATTATTAATGTGATTTGATATCTATAAATGGGTTTGGATTAGAGTCTACCCGGCCAATAACGATTTGTATTCATCTCGTCGCGTCTATCAGTCCCAATGCGCAACACTAAATAGGTCCACCTTCGAGTGTATGTAAACACGTCAAACGTTTATTTGTCCGCTGGAAACTAATGTTATAAACCCAAATAAGAGGAAATTAAATTATTTTTGTTGTTGTAAAATATTGATAACGAAAAACAAGGGCTCAAGGAACTGTCAGCAGGATTTATCAGGCTAGATTCTATAAATACCAACTCAGGCAACTTATCAGCTGATTATTGCTGGGTGAATCTTCTCAACTCCATGAAAGAATTGAAATATTTGTAAACGAATTTTGCTCTTTAAACTAATTTCACAGTAAATAATTCAATATTTGACTTTTGAACATACTATTTACCATCATAACACCAAAAATGTTACTAAATGAGTTGTCTAATTTTCCCACATTTGAGAATGACAAGAAACAATGAATTTGCTCACAGGATCTGGTATGGGGCTCACAGGACCTTGTGTGCTTTTGGGTCTTTTTGCTTGTCCACCAATAATCTTAGATATGGTTCTATGTTGGTTGCTGTTCAGTGAACTGTAGTCATTTAGGCTTTGCACATTCTTGTGGCCAGATATCTGCAATCAATAAGCTTAATAAATAATACATTTTTATGAGATATGGGGTATGTCAATTTCATTCCTAAAATTTAGTTATAAGTATTTTCTTTGTATCACGTTGACATAAAGAAGTTGCACAGATCTTTACAAGTTTTCAAACATGAAATTTGATTTTTTAAC
This sequence comes from Haliotis cracherodii, assembly GCF_022045235.1. Lineage (NCBI taxonomy): Eukaryota > Metazoa > Mollusca > Gastropoda > Lepetellida > Haliotidae > Haliotis > Haliotis cracherodii. Next base: position 30,450,000 of record NW_027266330.1, on the reverse strand, counting down.
TTTGAATATTCACTGATTTAGCACTTAGTGAAGCTCCTAACCTGCATCACTTGGTTGCTAGGAACACCAGCATCACACAACTTTTGGACAACATATTTTCTCGCACTATGGTTGGTCAACCTTTTGGCTTGTGGTCCTCCATCTGTCAAACCTGAATCATAATGGTTTATTCGAAAACTTTATTACATTTGTTATATTAAATCTGCATTTAGTAATTAAGTCAAGTTATCATCACTGTAGTGTAAACATTATCATGTATTGATATAAACAATTTACATGTTCTCTTATTATATTGATATTTAGATCATATAGTTCAACATATATTACCTGCTGCTTTCGCCATAGATTTCATGAAGGAACCCAACTTGTTGATCACTACTGGCTGTCCCCTGAACCACTTCTTGGACTTATTCATGTCTGTACAAGTTGATATATAAAAGGGATCAGTTTCCTTCATGTAGTGTGTTGGCCTCAATTCTGAATACTTTTTGAACATCCTTACAGGACAACGTTCTGGGTTCTCCTTGGTAGCCCACATCTTTGGCTCAACTTGTCTGTAAGACAAACACATGATAGACAGAAATAGTGAAAGTATCTTTCACATCATTGATGATCTATTTTACTGATTAATTACAAAATTATTTGTGTAAGGTCACTCATTATAATTCATAAGAGTTACATTTCTTTCATCCATAAAACATACCAGAAGATGATTTCAAATTACATTAAAATCAATTTTATTGAAGTATATTTTAAACAATTGAATATTTTGGTTTTGTTGCACATTAAGTTGTATTTATATAATATTCATACTCACAAATCATCACCAATTTATTTTCCTTACCTGATATTATTTGGATCTGCTCCACCTCTTGTTTTTGTAGATCGCTCACAGAAGGCGACATAATCGTCGCCATTACCGTCCTGCTTCAGTTTCAAATCGCCCCACTTCATATCATGGTGCTCCTGCACTCCTCTCATACCAAAGTATATGGTATTGTTAAACCATACAGTGTGCAGGAGCGCCTCCGGTGTGTGTGATCCCAGTTGACCTGAAGGAGAGAGGGAGACTTTATATCAGTAAAGAGAACACCTGCCAATTATACATTACCTACAGACCTTTTATAACATACATGTGAAGAGCACCACTTCGCTCGTTACAAAAGTTTTAGCTGTTTTCATATGTTTTTTCATAGCTAAAGAACTAATTGTCACAGAATATTTGGATGTTAAGAGCTGAATAAATTTATCATAACATGGATTTACCTGATGAGTAAAGCCTGTCAACTTCATCCTCTGTGAGGCAATCCGCTTTACGAGGTCTGTTTCCTCTCCCACTTCTTTTCAGTTCCATTTGTTTGGAAGCAATGACCATATTAAGTTGGGCGAACTCCTCGCTCCTAATGAGACAGTAGGCGTAATTGTGTTCCCTCAGATGTCGGTTAAATGATGATAACATTCCTGTAAGTAAAATGTCTTTAAGAACTTGAAGATAAGCATGCTTCATACTTTTAGTAATAAGCAGACTGTTCTAAATAATAATTTGATATTAAGTGTATTATCCTAATGTAGAATAAACCAAAATTAAAATCATCATAACAATATATTTAAATTTAGATTTGTATAATTACTTTGAAATTTAAGATGTTCAAATATTATGTGTCATCTATTAAACTAACTGTAATCAGATTGTTCCTAATTTTGGAATATACACTATACATTGCTATCAGAATGACAGTAAGTGAATGATGTGGATGTTTACCAAAATATTAAACTTCAATTTCTTTATCATGTTTGTTAACATCTGTGAATGTAATAGTGAAAAGTTGCCAATCTGAGGCCCATGTTTTTATAATATTGGATATTACTTTAATAATGTTTCTAAAGTGCGTAATTTTACCTTTAAGGGATGATGGTTCATAGTTTTCACCGTTACTTTTCCTGGCATCCATAAAAAACTTGCAAAGGTGACTGTTAAGTCTGTGTGGAGGGATGGACTGAAGGGGTCTTGTTTCACCTCTATTTTTCTCTAACCACTTGGCAAGTGTTGTCATGTTTGAATTAGTTTTCTTGGCGGTGTTCTTATTTTCTTGTGCCTTGATGAATTGCTGAATTTCCTCCTGGCTACATGACATCCAGTTGTTGAACTCTTCATCAAACTCATCATCTGAACCATCTAGTCTAACATCTACAAATAAACAACATGAGATTTAATAACAGTTATTCATCGATTTATGTGTGTATATTTTATTGTATATATTTATACTTGTGGTAAGTCATGGTTAGGTACTCGGCAAGCCTCGTTCCTATGGCTAAGTTCTCGGCAAGCCTCGAACCCAACCAAAATAACAATTTTTTCAGAATTTCCAAAAAAAAATTATATCATAATTTTACCTCTGAATGGAGAACTCTCTCTTGATCTTTTCTTTGACCCATTCCTTTCTTTCGCTCGTGAGTTTCTACCTAAAATAATAGTATGAAATTATTTTTTCACTGCTACCTATAAGAAATCAAAATAGTTAAGAAAAAATATAAATACATATATTACTTTCTTGAGTTTTCAGAGATCAAGGTACTTATAACTTAATACATTCAAGTTTAAATGTGGTAATGTTGTTGTTTTTTTATTTAAAAAATGAGCTTCATAATTTCCCTGAAATTGTATGTTTCAATTATTGAAGTCTTCAAGGTAAAAAAAAACAAAAAAAACCCAAATAAATATAGGCCCAAATAGATGAATTATATTGATCTGGATAAACTCTACCTGTTGTAAGGGGAGACAACTGCTGTGGTATGATCGTTTCCTTCATTAAAATGAAGTATTGCGTTAGATACAAATTATTTGAGTCTTTATTTTCTTGAAATATGAAGTTTATGTCTCTATTATTGTCAAATAACTATGAAATATGCTTTGGACGCTGGGTTACACAAACGATCGATCGGCTCCATATCAACATTTCGTTTATAACGTGACATTGCTTATGTGTTTGATGGTTAATTTTTTAAAATACCAAAAGCAATATGGAAGTTTATTAGTATTTTTACATAAATTAATTAAGTATTTCATTAGCTGTTTTATTATCATTGAAAACGCCCAGTGAAGAATCTACCGGAATGGCTCACCTGGTCCCGTAATATCTAAGCGGTATCTTGCTTCGGTCACCGTCTTCCCATTCTGCGACTTAAAGGGGCACTGATCTAACGCCATTCCCCGGACTGGTTGTTGCCTTTGTTATTGTTTTTTCCCCCGTGAGTACCCGGATGATACGCAACGCAACTGAGCGTGACCAGAGACTGGGCTACCGTCTGCAAGGACAGCTAAATAAACTTGGAGGCTGGAGGCAATATTTGTTTTACGCATTTTTGCATAAATACTGATTGGTTAACTGTGATCTATAAAGATTCGACAAAGGGCGCATGTTAAATAATTTCTTCAGCCTAAACAAACAGACAAAAAGAACGGCGGAGCTCATCGGAAGTCGTCATTTGGAAATACCCCAGATGGTTATAGTTTAATACTAAAAAAAGTATCAATGCAGTGAAAGCATTTTCGGATTTCGGATTGTGTAATACAATTACTACTCCCTTGTTGTCATACACGTTTTCTCGTATAACCCTACACTTGTTTATTTGTCGTCATTCACTTGATGCTCAGTTAATGAATTTATTACAGGTACAATTAGTGGTAGCACCACTTAGATTACCTGACAAAGGTTCTCATTTGGCATTTATTGTGTCTGGGGTAATTATTCAATCTAAATCCAGGTTTGAAGTGAGGTTATGTAATATGCACGTGGCAGCCCAGCAAGAGATGAATGATCAGTTGATTTACTTTTTTTTGTAAATCAACGGATCGTTCCTAGTCATCAAAGGATTAACAGAAAATACGTTGATTGATTAATCACTGTTATCTTGCACAGTGGATATGTCAAAAGTGAGTGTTTACATGTCTAGGTTTACTAAAACAAAGGGAATACACTCATATAATGGCGTGAAGTGCCGATGTAAAAACAACATACAATTTGTTCGAAGGGTTAACTGATAATACGTTGATTGGTTGCTCATTGTTATCAAACTCAATGGATTTTTTAGGAACCGTCGACGTAATGAAAATAGTTGTCACGTGGCCTTTCTCAGCCGACCCTTGAGACTTGACACCCGAAACGATATATATCTTTTAGAATATTTGATAGATACAGAGACACGTGACATCGAATAAGTTTTTTTGTATAGCTGCAGACGAGTGGGATATTATTCCTTTGTGTGGATATTCACGGATACATTCCTCGAATAAGGAAGCTGCCTATTTATACACATAAATTTGGTAAGTTGTAATTATGGTATTTGCATTTTGTTTTCCTTCATTTGAACCGATTCGTTCTTGTTTTTCTACGTCTTGGTTGGGAAATTCTTCAATGCGCGATAGACGTTGTTTTCACAGGTCATTTCCTTTGTAAGCGTGTATAGATTACCGTCAATTTGTAAAATGTGATTCTCTCAGGCAATTTTTAAAATGTGTAAATATTTCAGTCATTTTGACTAAAAATTCTGTCCAGATTAAGACGATCAAAAGGGCCTACAAACATCACAACAGGTTATTATGTAGGATTAGAAGCCAAACAACATAGAAATGTACTTTTCAACGTAACATTTTCAGTCTCTTGGTGATGACATTAAACATCAAAATGTTTGGAATTCGTTATCATAATAATACAGATGGAAATGTTTTTCAGTCACTTTGTAAAATAACTGAATATTTAGACGTTTAATAAATATGTTACACATTTTGACAGTAAAAAAATATACACACTATAAAAAAAGCAATGCTCAGGTGAAATATTTACTTTGTGTTGCAAGTCAAAATAGTGTAAACGAAAATCTCAAAATTACCAAGCAAGTGACTTATCAAAACTTCGTCACCATTACCGATGCTACCCACAAAGATGCCTACATTTCCTTATTATTTCCAAAACTGTATTTCATTTTGTTGATCAATGTGACCATACGCTCTTATTACTACCGGTATCCATAAAAGTGACTAATGCGCTTACGAATGGCGCAACAGAGGTCGCGAGCTAGTCTAGATTTCTGCTCTACATCCGGGTACTCACTGGGAAAAAACAATAACAAAGGCAACAACCAGTCCCGGGGAATTGCGTTAGATCAGTGCCCCTTTAATCTCGTACATCGGGAAGCCGAAATTCTCAGATACATCTCCGCATATCACACCCCTTCCTCCTCCACAAATTTTCACTTGATCACCAACTTTCGGTGATTGAAACATCGTCACTACGGTGGGGCCTAATGTTTTGACAGCTGAGTATTTCCTGCACCAGACGACCTCGGGAATCCCCGATTCGAAAATAGTGCCGGAATTTATTTTTAGACAGCCAATCAAAACACGATGACACAGCTCTCCACTCTCAGCCAGCCAATCAGATTGCGTAAATAAAAATAAACCACTACGAATAAACCACTGCTGGCGATTGGAGATCAAGCCCTGTTATGGGAGAAGCAATAATTAATACATTTACCGAGTTGTAGTTCTGTGATGCAATAATTAATACATTTATTGGGTTGTAGTTCTGTGATGCAATAATTAATACATTTACCGAGTTGTAGTTCTGTGATGCAATAATTAATATATTTACTGGGTTGTAGTTCTATGATGCAATAATTAATACATTTACTGAGTTGTAGTTCTGTGATGCAATAATTAATATATTTACTGAGTTGTAGTTCCGTGATGCAATAATTAATACATTTATTGGGTTGTAGTTCTGTGATGCAATAATTAATATATTTATTGGGTTGTAGTTCTGTGATGCAATAATTAATACATTTATTGGGTTGTAGTTCTGTGATGCAATAATTGATATATTTACTGAGTTGTAGTTCTGTGATGCAATAATTAATACATTTACCGAGTTGTAGTTCTGTGATGCAATAATTAATACATGTATTGGGTTGTAGTTCTGTGATGCAATAATTAATACATTTACTGGGTTGTAGTTCTGTGATGCAATAATTAATATATTTACTGGGTTGTAGTTCTATGATGCAATAATTAATACATTTATTGGGTTGTAGTTCCGTGATGCAATAATTAATATATTTACTGAGTTGTAGTTCTGTGATGCAATAATCAATACATTTACCGAGTTGTAGTTCTGTGCTGGATAACCTGTTAAGACAACGTCTTTAGTAATTCGTATTTGACCTGTGTTCTGTCAAATATCCATTTCCTAAATCTATCCAAAGAGAGCTCACCTTCGTACACGACTCAAATATGTGTTCAATAGTTTCTTTCAAATCTGAACAGAAGCAACATAAGTTGCCTATGTATCCCATCTCGTGCAATTTATTGTTTGTTGGTAAAATAAGACGCCTTCTTAATGTTGAAACTATTGGAGTTTCGTTTTGGTAACACCTCTAAAAGGTATTAAGTTGTGGTTAAACTTATCTTTATCCAATCGCATACGCCGCTAAACAAAGATCTGAGGACATCCCAGTACGGGTCACGTTAGAACGACCTTTCGCGAACTTTGACCGACCAATGAAATGATTGACAAGATGTCGACAATAGCCAATCAGAAGGCAGTTTTCTCGTGCTTTACGGCACTAATTTCAAACTGGCTACAACGCTTCGAAACATATTTTGACAAATTCTCGATTACAAATTTGAAACCTGAACAAAAGAACATTCTGGAATGGCTAATAGATGGTCTAGATTGTATGGATTCAGTCGTTAAGCCCGTTACTATCGTTCGGAATACCCTGTGTTAAAGTTTTCGAGGTTGCATGATTAGAAATCACATTCCGATTGTCACTTTCATGATCTGGTAAGCGACGCTCTGACCCCTCTGACACGTAATGGGATGCCCTCAGATCTTTGTTTAGAGGTAGCGAGAACTAAGATCTGATTTTAATGAGATTTATCTTTATCCGTCAACGTAATTGTATGAATATATGTATGAATTCTTACAACGAACATTGTTTCGATAATTCCGTCAACAGGTAGCACCATATGCATTTGTAAAGCTTAAAGGTCATGGGAGTGTTTACTCGTCATAACGATGGCCTGGTTTTTATTCCCAACATGTGTTAAATGTAGATCCGTGACTCCCGCCGTACCATATATTGCTGAAGTACTGTTAAATGCGCGTATAAGCATTTGCAATGAAATGTCAAACAAGTCAAATCAATTATAGACAGTCCCATGATGTTTTCAAAGCCCTGTTCACGTGCAACATCCTCCTGGAGAAGTTATCGGCAAGGACGGTGACGTTAGTTGGAGGCATCCTGTTTGCTCTAGGTGTTGGGATGGGAGTCTTCGCTCAGTCAATCGGCTTCCTTATGTTCACGACCGGAGTTTGCGTCGGTAAGGACATTTCTTTATCTCTCGTCCATCTGACCAACCTTGGGGATTGCTGAAAAGAATCCCTACTTGGCCATTACAGTCATGCGAGTGAGTGAGTGAGTGCGTGAGTGAGAGAGTGAGAGAGTGAGTGAGGAAATAGCAATCTGCAGCTTTTTGGGGCGAAAAATGTCTAGATTCCTTCCTAATGTGCACAAAAACATTATAAGTGATGTCGAAGATCACAAAAGTCTCAGTGACATAAACTTTTCAAATTAAAATTTAATCTGCGAGAATGATGGGTCTACGACTTACCGTAAAACGACACGCAATGCTGAACAGCTAAGAATAAGGCTCTTATAAAAGTCGAAAATAGACTGTCGGTTGGTCCAAACTGTTAAAGAGGAATTCCTTGCGGGGAAAACGATAGCTGAATAAAGACTACCACAGCTGTATTCCAACATTTACTTAATTCATAAAGTTTAAAAAATATTTCGTGTCGAGTTAAGTGAAAATCTGCTGTCAGTTAGTGCCAAATTACTGACACTCAAGGCAGCTCAAACATTTCCACCTATGAATGAAATATGAATGAGAGTGAAAATAGTGAGTTAAAACATTTCTGTCATTTTGTGATGTTGACTCATAATAAGGACCCATTTGCGTAGATCGATGCTCATGATGTTAATCACTGGATTGTCTGGTCCAGACTCGATTATTTACATACAGCCGTGATATAGCTTTAATATTGCTGAGTGCGGCGTTAGACATCAAACAAAGATTATAAAACATAATAAGGAATATTTCCAACTTGCAGCAACTCCAAAGCTCTCTTGTTATAGAACAGCAGTGAAATATAATTTTAACTCACCCATTTATCATTTATCCAACAGTTCTTTGTCACACGCTCGCCTTGAATAGTTGCAAGCAGGATTAACTCACTCTTGGTAAGACGACACGGTATGATTGCAAGAGATGCACACCATGCCTTTTCATCTAACATTAACATATGTACGTGTTCTATACCCTGTAAATACTTTCAGGAATTGGCAACTCGATGGTGTTTGCTCCAGGGATTGTTTTTCTTGGAGAACATTTTGAAAGGCGCAGAGCACTGGCTATGTCGTTAGCATACAGTGGGGGTTGTATTGGCGGCATGGTGTATCCCCCGTTTACGCGGTACCTTCTGGACCTTTATGGAGTGAGAGGAGCCATGTTGATATTGGGAGGGCTGCATCTCCATCTGATACCAGCTTCCATGTTATTCATCAAACCAAAGAGGAAGAGGCACCCTGACAACTGCAAGGATGCAGAACATGGTCAGGATATTGACATTAACCAAACTACCGAAAATAAAATCACCTCGAATACATTTTTTGTGCCACTTAAAGTCGGCCAAATGTCGCAAAGTATGTGTGATTTGAATAGCATGTTTCCAACCACATATCAGCCTGACAAAGGACTCCATATATTGAACTATGGTTTCACAAACACCAATCTGTCAGCTTCTTTACCGTCGAAGTTGAATGGAAATCAAAACATGGAACATGACCAGCTGTATGCATTTGATTCGAAGTCAAACCCTGTAGACACTAGCAAAGCCAAAAGCAGAAGAAGCATACTTGTCAAGTGTGGCGACATGATGGACACGTCCCTGTTCACTAATCCTTTGTTCTATGTCTTCATGTGCTTCCATCTATTCAGCATCGGTGTAATGTCATATCCATCCTTCCTCCCATCGGTTGCCATGGAAAATGGAATAGGCGATGGACAAGGTGCTCTCCTTGTCACCATCCACGCTGGACTTGATCTGTTCTGTAGGACATGTACAGGATTCATAGCTGACCAGGGATGGTTTAAGAGATACAAAATATTGGCCGTGGCCTTTTTTATATTAGGGACACTGTACCAGTTTGTCCGCTACTATACATCCTTTCCTTTGATGGTAACGTACGTGGTCATGTTTGGCATGTTCAGTGGGTCCTTCTACTCCCTGCATCCCATCATAGCTGTTGACTTTTTTGGGGCAGAAAGATTCGCCAAGGTCCTCGGTTATGTCCAGTTTGCACATGGATTTGTAATCACAGTCAGTTATCCAATAATAGGTAAGTCTTGTCATTTAGTATGAAAATGATTTTTATTGTCCTACTTTTTAAAGTCAAACCATATTAAAGGAAAATAGCTCGAATGAGTGAGTGAGTCGAGTCAAAGAGTGACAAGAACAGTGTACTGGTTTATAAAAAAATGCCTGTCCGCATTGAACAGTTAATATTAGCAATATTTCACAATCATTTGTTTAACGCCGCACTCAGCAATACTCCAGCTATAGACGGCGGTCAGTGTTTAATCGAGTGTGAACAAAATAGTCCAAGAGCACCAAACCACGTCTTGGGATACAATGATATTGATTACTTGCATAATCAAGGAGCCTGACCACTAGATCCTCTTATGGTTTGGACCCGTGAAGATCCGGGGTAGAATAGGTCTTCAGCAACCCATGCTTGCCGTAAAAGGTGACTATGCTTGTCGTAAGAGGAGACTAACGGGATCGAGTGGTCAGGCTCGCTGACTTGGTTGATGCATGTCATCGATCCCAATTGCGTGGATTGATGCTCATGATGTCAATCACTTGATTGTCTGGTCCAGACTCGTACTTACAGACCGCCGTCATATAGCTTGCATATTGCCAAGTGCGGCGTTAAACAACAATGAACCAAACAAATCTTATTGGTTGCTGGGAATGTATGTTTTGTAATCTTTTGTTCTGTTGATAACTCTTTAACAATACGCGTGTTTCAGGCATACTCCGTGACCTGTCCGGAAGCTACATAACATCGTGCCATCTCCAGGGGGCGGGGCTGTATGTTGGCGCTGTTTTACTGCTGATCAAACCACTCACGAGGAATACCTAGTCATCAAATTAATAGCAAAGTGCAAGTCCGGAAGCATTCGTCATTATCCAGTGTATTATATGGTCATCTATGATGATAATTACTCTGAATGTAATGGTAATCAGTTATTATCGTCAATCATCATCATATATTCATCATTGTATAACGAATGCTTGGCTGCAAAACGATGTTAAATTGGACGTTTCACTGTGTATAATACTTTTCATCAAACGTTTCTTTTTCCTAATCCCAAATTTGAAAAAGGGTCCATTCGGCTTGGCGACATGGATAGCACTTTAAATATATTTTTTAAAGTGTGATGAATTATCTATCAGACATTGACAATCAGACATTGGTTACACAAAACTAAATGTTTTCCAAAAGACATCCATGGTTACGTGTTATTTGTATATACATAAATTGGCATTCAACCTCTATTACATGTTCATGTGTGTGCAGTCTGGCTTCAAGGCAGCAATGAAGACACACAAAAATGGCATGCGGTTGCCAGCTCTTTTCCACGTACAGGACGGTAAGCGCACCGCCCCAGTTCCGCACCAAATATCAAGTGTTTGAAACTATCTGTGGTCACAGTCAGTATAAGTCAGCATATCAAAAGGGACAACTTTAAATATTGAAAAAACAAGTTCAGTTTTATCTACTGGATGAGTTAAAAACATAAAAATCCTACACAAAATCATACCATTACAGCTCTCAGATTTCTCAGTCTTATTACAATGAAGCTGCTTGCTCGAACAAATGACTGATGGAGTAGTAAAACCTGTAGACAAATTGGAAAACATCCCCACAAGGCAAATCTGTGATTTGTGTATGAAGCTTTTCAGAAAACAAATTGGTTAAACTTCAATAATATAGAACTATCATTAAACCGCCCGCATGTTATCAGAAATGAGCGGGCCACTGTAACTTGATAATGCCCTCATATTGCTTGACAACAGGCCATTATCACGCCCGTTGTTAGGTGACGTCATAGGATAGGGATAGGTAACGTCACGTTTAATGGTGACGTCATCTGATTTGGTCTATGACGTTTCCATATTTGTAAAAGTGGATTAGTGACATTCGTGTTGATTGAAGTAAATGTTTCAAAACCGATATTGTTGTTTCTTTTTATTTGATAACAAATTCCATCCATTTTAGCTGTAATAACGGTAACGCTATTTTTTCAGGGCATTATCATTTGCAGAAGCCTTCGGTCTTTTCAACTGCACTCCTTCGTCGGGCAGTAAATGGAAGACCTCGGGCTCCTGCAAATGACAATGCCCCGAAAAATAGCCTTACCCTTATATTATGTGAAACAAAGTCATTTTTTCAGTTGGGAAATAAATGCTAGAAAAAATACATCACTGTATTATAAAGATGGTTAGCTGTCGGCAGGGGGATGCAAAAACAGACATATCATGCTCATTGTTAACACATTTCTCTCATATAAGTCATCATGTCGGTATGTGTAATTCGATCTATGTTTGTGTGAGATATACATCCTTGTCAAAGATACTTGTCGATGCTTACACAAGCGTAACCCCATTAAAGGATTTACATACTAACTGTGCTCCGTCCGGTGAATTGCACGCCTAAGTGGCTATAATATGTTGGTAACCAGGGTTTTATTGTCCTCTTGGTTGTCATAACACAGCCACGGGTAGGTGGGCGTGGTTAGTTTGTACTATCGGATTACCTTGTGTAATTCCACTTCAAAAATCACAAAAGTAGTGAGTGAGTTGGATTTAACGCCGCTTTTAACAGTATTCCAGTTATATCGCGGTGTGTCTTCTGTATGTGGGAGGAAAGCCCGAAGTGATGCAGGTCTCAGACGTTTACCACTTTGGTGAAACCCACGAGCACGGGTATGGTGCTGACAAACCTAGAAACATAATCGGGGCGAACCGATCCGAACCCGCAATCAGAGGTTTCTGCACAGCGAATCGCGCCTCCTTAGACGACTGGGCCGGAATTGTTCTTCAGATTGCCGTGAGAGGCGACTATGTCCTTAGTGGCAACTAACGGGATCGGGTGGTCAGACTCGCTGACTTGGTTGATGCATGTCATCGTATCCCAATTGCGTGGATCAATGCTCATGATGTTCATCACTGGATTGTCTGGTCCAGACTCGATTATTTACAGACCGCCGTCATATAGCTGGAATATTGCTGAGTGCGGCGTTAAGCAACAAACATCAGGTGTCGTTGGTCATGACTGAGGTGTTGACTTAGTTGTGCATTGCGCCGAAAGTCGAATCCCAGATTCATAATCAATTAAGATCAGATGAGATCAGCTTCATACTTCTGCTTGGCATCGGGTTCCCTCAGCTGGTAACCATCAACAATATGTACCAATTCAAGATTTAAGTTCAGACTTCGGATATGTTGTCGTATGTTATATCACAGCAGTTAATAACCTACACAGAAACAGGTGCTTGACAGCATGAACAACGATATGCTTATCTGCAGTCAACCAAGTCACGCAGAATGACAAACCAAACACCATCGAAGAAAACTCTCACGACAATCATAAGGTGCCTGGCACCTATTCTGTCAGCAACAACCACAGGAGGACAATCACGACGTGCTGGGGACCTATTCTGCCCGCAACACCAACAGTAAGACAATCACGAGGTGCCTGGGACCTATTCTGCCCGCAACAACCACAGGAGGACATTCACGAGGTGCTTCGGACCTATTCTGCCCGCAGCACCCACAGTAAGACAATCCCGACGTGTTGGGGACCTACTCTGCCCGCAACAACAACAGGAGGACAATCACGACGTGCTGGGGAGCTATTCTGCCCGCAACACCCACAGTAAGACAATCACGAGGTGCTGGGGACCTATTCTGCCCGCAACACCCACAGTTAGACAATCACGACGTACTGGGGACCTACTCTGCCCGCAACACCCACAGTAAGACGATCACGACGTGCTGGGGACCTATTCTGCCCGCAAAACCCACAGTAAGACAATCACGACGTACTGGGAACCTGTTGTGCCCTCAACACCCACAGGAGGACAATCACGACGTGCTGGGGACCTGTTGTGGCCGGAACTCCCACAGTAAGACAATCACGACGTGCTGGGGACCTATTCTGCCCGCAAAACCCACAGTAAGAGAATCACGAGGTGCTTGGGACCTATTCTGCCCGCAACATCCACAGTAAGACAATCACGAGGTGCTTGGGACCTATTCTGCCCGCAACATCCACAGTAAGACAATCACGACGTGCTGGGGACCTATTCTGCCCGCAACATCCACAGGAGGACATTCACGAGGTCCTGGGAACCTATTCTGCCCGCAACATCCACAGGAGGACAATCACGAGGTGCTTGGGACGTGTCTGCTTGCGACACCCGCAGGAAGACAATCGCAACATTCTTGGGACCTATTGTGCCATGCAACACCAACACTAGGACAAACGTGTGGAATTACACATATAATCCACTGAATATATTCTACCAATCAAGCAGTGGCTACGTTTGTATAACCTAAAGGCAATGTATCCTTTCAGTCGGGCACGTGACGCGCATACCTATGACAACCAGCCGTAGAAGAAACCAGAGAGGAATTATTTACGTTAATTGACAAATTGCATCTACCTTGATGACTTAAATGACTCATTTTCTCGATTTCTCATAAAGGAATAAATTCCATCAGTCATAATTATGTCTATAATATATATGATGATTATAACCATGTAAACAGGCGGGGCAGGGGTGACCCAGTCGTCTAAGGCGCCGCGATTCGCTGCGCAGAGTTGTGTCCCTTGGGCGTGTCAGAAACCTATGATTGGTTCGAATCCCGGTTCGCCTCGATTAGGTTTTGTCAGCACCATACCAGAGGTCATCTGAGACCTGCATCTCTTCGTGCTTTCCTCCCACATTAAGCTGACACACCGCGATATAACTGGAATAAAGTTAAATGCGGAGCTGAAGCCCAACAAGCACACAGAGTGAGTGAGTGAATGAGTATGGTTTTGCGCCGCTTTAAGCACTAGTCCAGCAATATCACGGCGGGGGACACCAGAAATGGGCTTCACACATTGTACCCGGGTCTCCGGCGTGACGAGCGAACGCTTTAACCACTAGGCTACCCGACCGCCCTTACAAGCACGCAGAACTATGTATTTTCGTATTGATAGTGATTGCCAGATGTTTATTTATCAAAGTAGATAGAGGATTACTGCCTCGTAAGGGTTACATCCCAGGGTGTCAAGACACCACTCCAGTTCTTGGATGCTGTTGGCAAACTTCTGAAGATGGATTAAGGTTGTGTCAGTGTGACATCCTCGATGTGAACTGTGATGTGAACTGTGATATTAACTTTAACTGAACTCTAAGTGGCGAATATGTTAAAACAATGGATTTAAGGGATGGATGAATTAAAATGTTGAATGCAATAAAGTAAAAGAGGGTATCAAGCATCTTGAGTCATTTCTTTTGTCTATAAGAAAAATAAGACAAGTCCATTTTCATGATAGGGGTTAATTACCTGATTAACATGTGCAACCAGGTTTGACATTGTTGTTTTAAGGTGTCTCACAACTGGGCTGTCTTACTAGTGGGAGGAGACCCCTCGTAAGCCTTCCAGATACACCTTACGTTGTTTATGATTGTAGTATCAATGGTAAATAATGTATAAAGTTTGTGAAAGGAAAGACATCAAATAACAAACAAATAATGCACATATCAAGATGTAAGTATCAACAACTGTTCAAACATGGGTGTTTGCTGTGAATCAAGTGAGTAATAATTTCAGTGAGTAATCAACAAAATATTATCTCAAAACCTTTCCGCAAAACTGAGCATTGGGGGCAGGGTTCTACCATGCATCTTAACAACTATTTCATTCGTTGTACCCTTTGGAGATGATCCTGCTGACCATCTGAAAATATGTGAGTGCTTCATTGGTAAAAAAAAACTGAAAAAGAGTGAGTGAGTGAGTGAATATGGTTTTACGCCGCTTTTAGCACTAGTCCAGCAAAATCCCGGCGGGGGACACCAGAAATGGGCTTTGGCAACAATAGCAGTCCGCAAACGGTCCAGGAGATCGGAGTAGTACTCTCCAGTGATAGTCTGGCCACGTGGCAAGTCGTCAATGAGCAAGACCCCTTTGGTATCCCAAAAGATGGTTGCCATGTTTTTGCCAGCCGATGGTTGGGTCTTAAACTTTTTGGGACGGGGTGAAGCAAAGCCAGTCCACTGCTTACTCTGTTCTTTGGGTTCTGGGTCATAGTGGTGTACCCAGGTTTCATCACCAGTAACAGTTCTCTCCATAAAGTTGTCTGCATCCCGACTGCATTGTGTCAAAAGTGCCTGACACATTGACGCACGTACAGTCTCCTGATCATCACTCAGACATTTCGGGACCCATCGGGCAGACAGCTTCCTCTTACCCAAACGATGATGCAAACTGGTATGGACACTTCCCTCTGAAATGTCCAAGGCCTTGGCCGTTTCTGACACCTTCATTCGCCTGTCTTTGACAACCAGTTGTCTCACAGCTTCACTGGTTTGGTCATTTGTCACCTCTACAGGCCTGCCAGGGCGAGGCTCATCTTCCAGGTTCACCCGACCCCTCTTAAATTCTGCAACCCAGAATTTGACCTGTGCATACGAAACATCTGACAATTCATTATGTATGTCCTTTCCCGGTTTCCCTTGTAAGTAGAGGTACCTAATAACAGCCCTGTATTCAACCTTTGACGAAAGAAAATTTGGCAGAATCTACCCTTGCCATCTTTATAGATCACGAGTGTCTATGCACGTGACATACATTGGTGCACAGCACGTGACAAACATGCAACCGTTAAGATCTGATAAATAGCTTAGGCTGGTTATATATTGAATGGCCCTCGTATACATGTAGTGTTGTTGCAAGTCTGTTGTAGTGTTCTTACATGCATGTTGTAGTGTTGTTACATGCATGTTGTGGTGTTGTTACAGGTCTGTTGTAGTGTTGTTACAGGCATATTGTAGTGTTGTTACATGCATGTTGTAGTGTTGTTACATGCATGTTGTAGTGTTGTTACAGGCATGTTGTAGCGTTGTTACATGCATATTGTAGTGTTGTTACATGCATGTTGTAGTGTTGTTACATGCATGTTGTAGTATTGTTACATGCATGTTGTAGTGTTGTTACATGCATGTTGTAGTGTTGTTACAGGCATATTGTAGTGTTGTTACATGCATGTTGTAGTGTTGTTACATGCATGTTGTAGTGTTGTTACATGTATGTTGTAGTGTTGTTACAGGCATATTGTAGTGTTGTTACAGGCATATTGTAGTGTTGTTACATGCATGTTGTAGTGTTGTTACATGCATGTTGTAGTATTGTTACATGCATGTTGTAGTGTTGTTACATGCATATTGTAGTGTTGTTACATGCATGTTGTAGTGTTGTTACATGCATGTTGTAGTGTTGTTACATGCATGTTGTAGTGTTGTTACATACATGTTGTAGTGTTGTTACATACATGTTGTAGTGTTGTTACATGTATGTTGTAGTGTTGTTACATGCATGTTGTAGTGTTGTTACATGCATGTTTTAGTGTTGTTGCAGGCATACTGTAGTGTTGTTACATGTATGTTGTAGTGTTGTTACAGGCATACTGTAGTGTTGTTACATGTATGTTGTAGTGTTGTTACATGCATGTTGTAGTGTTGTTCCAGGCATATTGTAGTGTTGTTACATGCATGTTGTAGTGTTGTTACATGCATATTTTAGTGTTGTTACATGTATGTTGTAGTGTTGTTACATGCATGTTGTAGTGTTGTTACATGCATGTTGTAGTGTTGTTACATGCATGTTGTAGTGTTGTTACATGTCTGTTGTAGTGTTGTTACATGCATGTTGTAGTGTTGTTACATGCATGTTGTAGTATTGTTACATGCATGTTGTAGTGTTGTTACATGCATGTTGTAGTGTTGTTACATGTATGTTGTAGTGTTGTTACATGTCTGTTGTAGTGTTGTTACATGCATGTTGTAGTGTTGTTACATGCATGTTGTAGTGTTGTTACATGCATATTGTAGTGTTGTTACATGCATGTTGTAGTGTTGTTACAGGCATATTGTAGTGTTGTTACATGCATGTTGTAGTGTTGTTACATGTCTGTTGTAGTGTTGTTACATGCATGTTGTAGTGTTGTTACATGCATGTTGTAGTGTTGTTACATGTATGTTGTAGTGTTGTTACATGCGTATTGTAGTGTTGTTACATGTATGTTGTAGTGTTGTTACATGCGTATTGTAGTGTTGTTACATGTATGTTGTAGTGTTGTTACAGGCATGTTGTAGTGTTGTTACATGTATGTTGTAGTGTTGTTACATGCGTATTGTAGTGTTGTTACATGCATGTTGTAGTGTTGTTACATGCGTATTGTAGTGTTGTTACAGGCATGTTGTAGTGTTGTTACATGTATGTTGTAGTGTTGTTACAGGCATGTTGTAGTGTTGTTACATGTATGTTTTAGTGTTGTTACATGCATGTTGTATTGTTGTTACATGCATGTTGTAGTGTTGTTACGGGCATGTTGTAGTGTTGTTACATGTCTGTTGAAGGGTTGTTGCAAGTCTGCTGTAGTGTTGTTACATGTATATCGTAGTGTTGTTACAGGTCTGTTGAAGTGTTACATGTATGTTGTGTAGTGTGAAGTATGTTATAGTGTTGTTACAAGTCTTTTGTAGTGTTGTTACATGTCTGTTGTGTTTCAAGTCAGCTGTAGATTTTGTGCCGATGTATTATTGACAAAAACATATTAACCTCACATTGACAATTGTACTTATTCATGGATATAATCTTTTGTGTAATGTCTGTTTATCACACATGAAAGAGGATGCGCAGATGAGTGTTGAGTGAGACTACCTGCGCATATTGAGAGGACTGCTATCAAGCAAGGACGGCTGTATATCGGGCGGACTAGTGTTGACAGTATTCACTTACATGTAGCAAGCACGGGACGGGTACCTCTGAAACTCCTCTGAACAATCGCATCCCCCTTGGTGTTATTGCCAACATGATTGGTATATTGTTTGTGGTATTTGCTGGAATTTGTGTCACTTTAGGAGAATACGAACTATCAGGTGAGTCTTTAGCGACTGATTTTACCAGCGAATGTGTCGCGTGTGTGTGTGTGTGTGTGTGTGTGTGTGTGTGTGTGTGTGTGTGTGTGTGTGTGTGTGTGTGTGTGTGTGTGTGTGTGTGTGTGTGGGGGGGGGGGGTGGGGGGGGGGGGGGGGGGGGCACATGGGTGCAAAGTGGGTAGGGGTAAAGCGTCCCGCCGAAGACCTGGTTCGATTCCCGACATGAGTACAATATGTGAAGCCCATTTCTGGTGTCCCTCGCCGTGATATTGCTGAAATATTGCTAAAAGCGGCGTAAATCCATACTCACTCACTCATGCAATTTATGGAGGAAACATTTTGTTGAAACTATCGCAATACCCACCTTAATTCATTTGGTGTGGCTTCTCTTTCATGCTCTCTTAACATTTGTCCCAAACGAGTGAATAGGCGGCTTGTGGTGGGCGATGTATTATTAAAAGATGTGTCTGTATGAATAATAAAGAAACCATTTTTTCCACAAATAGATAGCCCAGCACGTTATTTGGCCTACGTTTATGTATACATGTCTTCTTATAATACTTTAAATGGTGTCATTGTGTTTTTTTGCAATGCACCGAGTTGCTCTCTGTTACTGCATTTACCTTGAACTTATTTGAATATCATGACGTGCAGGCAGTCTTCACAAAACTGTCTGCAGCAATGCCATTTATGTATGTGTCATGTAGTCTGATTGAGGAAAGGTGCATTTGCTTGACATGCTGAACATATTAATGCAAATAGTGAGAGCGGTATTTCAAACATAGCCAAGCTGGTTGTGTCAGTTATAGCTACAAGGTAGGACACATGACCAGCTGGGTGACGTGACCTTGAAACTTAAGTTGAATGGGAACTTCTTAAAGCCCACCTGTAGAGAACTAATGTCTGATATATTGATAGTCATGTATCAATCAAACTCTTAATGTCAAAGGAATGTTCAAGCCTCGTTTAGAATTCGGTATATCTCACGACTGTTGGTTGGTGAAGAAACCTATGGTTAGAGCGTTGGATCGTCGCCAAAGACCAACGTTCGATTCCAAGGTACAATCTGTAAAACCCCTTGCTGGTGTCCCCTTCTCAAGTATATGGTTGGAGTATTGCTATATCATACATTATATAAATACGGCGTATGAACGCACCGGGAGAGGACGTATGTCGGATAATACAATATTCATACCTAATTTTAAAAAATCATAATCAAAGGTAAAATATTTAGTAATCCACAAAAAGGCCTTTTCCATATTGATTCCGGGGGCACGGGTGGCCCAGTCGTCTAAGGCGCCGCTATTCGCTGTGCAGAGTTGCGTCCCTTGGGCACGCCAGAAACCTATGATTGTGGGTTCGAATCCCGGTTCGCCCCGATTATGTTTCTAGGTTTGTCAGCACCATACCCGTGCTCGTGGGTTATCACCGAAGTGGTAAACTTGCATCACTTCGGGCTTTCCTCCCAAATTGAGCTTGCACGCATCGATATACAGTAAACTACGGTTATAACGAACTCAAAGGGACTACTAATTTTAGTTCGTTATAACCGTAATTCGTTATAAGCATATATACAGCATAACTACAGCATACAGTCGGGACTTAAAAGTTAGTTCGTTACATCCGTTAGTTTGTCATAAGCGTGTTCGTTATAACCGTAGTTTACTGTTACTGTAATACTGTAAAAGCGGCGTTAAACCCAACTTACTCACTCTTATTGATTCCGCATATTACACGAAGTATGTTGCACTGTGTAGGACACTAGTTAAGTTAAGCAACAAAGTTTGTCCATTTGTAAGGTGGTGTGGCCAATGTCAGAGGTTCCCCAGAATTGCTAATGCCAGCGTAATATTCTCCTCACACACACATTTACACCTAGTGTGTAAGTACACACATGAAGAAGGAAAACATGGCCGAGCACGACCTCGAGTGACATCAACGCATTGTATAGCAATTGAGTACGTGGACACCAATACTGGATGATGATGTTAATAGTTTACGAGAACTAAATATGCCTATCAATAGGGTGGAATAGATGAGACAGATTAGATGGATATGCCATCACATTTCTTTCTTTTAAAAATATTGCAAAATTATAGTGAGTGAGTGAATTGGGGTTTACGCCGCTTTTAAAAGTATTCCAGTTATATCGCGGCGTGTCAGCTTAATGTGAGAGGAAAGCCCGAAGTGATGTAGGTCTCAGACGTTTACCACTTCGGACCTGCATCACTTCGGGCTTTCCTCCCACATTAAGCTGACACGCCGCGATACGGGTATGGTACTGACAAACCTAGAAACATAATCGGGGCGAACCGGGATTCGAACCCACAATCATAGGTTTCTGGCGTGCCCAGGGTACGCAAATCGATCTGTACAGCGAGTCGCGTCGCCTTAGACGACTAGGCCACCCGTGCCCCCTCGTGTCTAGAGCAACAAGGGTATTAGCTAGCCTATTGCTGCAATCAGTACAATGAATACAATCAGTTCATTCGTTGTGTCCGGAATATTGTTTAAAGGAGTATTACCATCGAGTTCGATATCCTACATTGCTTCAGAATGTCAACTGCATCTTGTTTCAGCATGAAACCAATCCCAGCCACTATATGACATATTAGGGCGGGACGGTTGAAACACTAAGTGCCTTTTCTTAATGCGAAATCGAAAAGATGATAAAATATGAAGTTGTTAGTTGCTATAAAGGAATTGGTATCAACTGGTTTGAACAGGTGCCTTTATGCCTTCATCTGTTGACGCTACAAGGCAGTAAAGATAAACCCCTATTTAAATCCTTCTTTATTAAAGCCGTCATGTCTTTATCCCCAATTTATTGATTTAAAAGTATCAGCGTTCTTGGAACATCTGATTACAAATTGATTGTACTTGTTTGGTTCAACGCCCATTATTCGGCGTTTCCGTGGGTGTAGATGTAGGTCTTAAATATTTACCACTTCAGGGAAACTCACAAGAACGAGTGTGGGGCTGACAGATTAAACAAATCTAATAAGGATGAATCTGTGACTTGGACTTACGACCCTTGGATTCTAGCCTGACTTACGAACGCAGTCACCCATGTCTAATATTCGACAATGCCGGGTATAACAGTTCCTTTCTTTTTTAAATACCTTTGACCATCACACATTCAATCTCGTACTTTCTTGCATTTCTAAAGATTTCCTCCATTTGGATAAGTAGATTGATTTGACGGGTATTTTTTAATACCGTTCCATTCGAATCTATCTTAAAAAGAAGCTATGACACCAAAGAGGGGGTCCAGGGTATTTATCACAATAGAATGGAGATATAATACCCTGTACAATCGAGGATGGCAGAATGTGTTCATTTGGTGTCTCGCCAACTTGACTGACGATATAAAACAATAATGACCCAAAGTGGACAAGTGCTCACGTGATGATGACGATGGGGATGAAATGTGCTTGAGGTGACGACATGTTCTTGATGCCAAATATTTAAAAGATAATTCCACACTGTTTTTAAGAAGAAATGTAAAACGTTAAGATAATATACGCATGTGTTAACGATAAACGAAGAAAGACGTTAATGCAATTATATACGGTAAGGTGCTTTTGTTTTATAATCCAATAACACAGTTGTTATAAAACATACTCTCGGAGTATTCACAAACAGCAGAGTTGGGGCGACGGGGGTAAACAGCGGGTTGTGTTGTATTTGTAACATAGCCTTTGTTGTATTTGTAATATAGCCTCAAGAACCTTCCAGTCCTCCACATGCGGGACGGGAGCTGAATAATAATGAACCATTGTGTAAATATGTGTCACATGCCCCGCGTATCTACCCCCTCATGTACCCCCTCGCCACGTCGCATATTAATACTCAACTACACTTTTGCTTTTGCTCAAAATAGTACCAATGTAAAGTCCACATTATATTTGTTCGGGAACAGTAAATATATAAATGTTTTGGAGGGCGTTTTAAGTTTCAATAGGCAACATAAATATGAATATTAACCTGGAGGAGGTCCAATAACAGTAAATATTATACGCTAGCATGAATACATCGACAATATTCGTTTGTAGATGGATTGCATATATGGATAGTATTCAGTTTAGTACAGTTTGTTGGCTGGTTGGTTGTTTAACGCCGCACTCAGCAATATTTCAGCTATATGAAGGCGGTCTGTAAATAATCGAGTCTGGACCAGACAATCCAGTGATTAATATCATGAGCATCGGTCCACGCAATTGAGATCGATGACATGCAACTAAGTCAGCGAGCCTGACCACCCGATCCCGTTAGTCGCCTTTAACGACAAGCATAGTCGACATTTACGGCAATCATGGGTTGCTGAAGACCTATTCTACCCCGGATCTTCACGGGTATTGTACATATGGATAGTGTTCAGACAGTATGCACATGAATTGCATTCATGGATAGTTTTCACACATTATGCAGATTGATTGTATGCATAGATAGTATTTAAACAGTTTCAGAAAATTTGTAGATAGATTATGTGTGGATAGTATTCAGACAGTTTGTAGATGGATTGTTTTAATGGATTGCATTCAGACTGTTTGTTGATGGACGTTATATATGAACAGTATTCACTTTGCAGATGGACTATGTATGTATATTTAGACAGTTTAGAGGTGGATTGCATACATGGATAGTATTCAGACAATGTGCAGGTGGATTGTAGACACGGATAGAATTCAGGCAGTTTATAAATCTATTGTATACAAATGTGATATTTAGACAGTCTGTACACGGATTGCATGCAGACAGTTTGTATTTGGGTTTGTGTAAGTGGATAGTAATCTGACAGTTTGCAGAGGGATTGTATACATGTATACTAGGCAGACAGTTTGTAGGTGGATTGTATACACGGATAGTATTCAGACAGTTTGCAGATTGGTTGTATACACGGATAGTATTCAGACAGTTGGCAGATTGTATACACGGATAGTATTCAGACAGTTTGCAGATTGGTTGTATACACGGATAGTATTCAGACAGTTTGTAGGTGGATTGTATGCATGTTTACTAGTGACCGCCTCCGCGGTCTAGTGGTAGAGCGTCTGCCCGGAGAGCGGAAGGTCCAGGGTTCTATCCCCGTCGCGTCATACCAAAAGACGTTAAAATATGGTACTTGTTGTTACCCTGTCTGGCGCTCGGCATTAAGGGGCTAAAACCAATTAAGGGGCTAAAGGACTGGCCGGCTCGGAGTATACTGTGTCCGAGAGGGGTATTCACTTAAACTGCGGCATGGTATCTCACTGAGCTAGCACTATAAATCGGCATCAGTCCGGACTAGTACAAGCAGCCAGACACACACACACACACGTATATACACGTATGCAATAATAGACGTTAAACCCAATTTCACCTCACCTCACCTCACCTCACCTCACCTCACCTCACCTCGCCTCACTTGTGTACTTGAAGATGAACTATATATGGATTGCATTTATGACGTCTGTAGATAGATTATACTCACATAATACCCAACTTCCATTTAAAACTCCCTTTATGAAATCTGTGTATACAATCCATCTGCACACTGTCTGAATACAGTCTATACATGTATATAACAATCCATCTACAAACTGTCTTTCTAATATCCTTGTATTCAGTATATTTATAAACTGCCTGAATACTATCCGTGAAAACCATACATCTGCACACTGTCCGCATACAATTCATGTTTTCAAGCCACCAACAAACAGTATATATATTAGCCACATGTAGTCCATCTACAAACTGTGCAAACCCAGCCAGCACTCAATCACACAGGCTTCAACAAAACAGTGGCAGAGTGAGTTTGATCCCTGGTTTTGTATGCTGACGATTAGGTGCCTCACTCTGAGAGTATGGGTTCGAATCCCGGACGGGACTCAACCCCAAAACTACTAAAGTTTGTAGTGAGTGAGTTGGGTTTAACGCCGCTATTAACAGTATTCAAGTTATATCACGGCATGTCAGCGTAATGTGGGAGGAAAGCCCGAAGTGATGCAGGTCTCAGACGTTTTCCACTTCGGTGAATATGGTGCTGACAAACCTAGAAACATAATCGGGGCGAACCGGGAATGGAACCCACAATTATAGGATTCTGGCGTGCCCAAGGGACGCAACTCTGCACAGCGAATCGCGGCGCATTAGACGACTGGGCATCAGGTGCCCCCACTTGAGTTTGTACTTTAGTAAGAAAGTGTGATAGCAAATATTACATTTGCCATTGTGTATTCACACAAAAAATCTACTTCAAACAGATACGACTATATATTTATACGTGTCACATAATAGTTAAACAAGGGTATCCAGTAAAGGTGTGCCTATCCTGCCCCACCGATGGTACTCGTCACAAACACACGTAAAGGCAAGTCACAAGTGCTCACCTGAAGCAATACATATATGGTACAAGTCCAAATATGGAATTGCATCGGGCATAATTTTCAGGTACCAAATTTTGAAATGACCTTCACATTTCAAACACAAAACTTTTTGAAAGCTTCACCAATGCCTGAGTAAATATAAGCAAGAGTAGGACTCTGAAGTTTTGCTCAAAGAGCATTCTCGATTGTTCAGTAAGAGATTATAAGTGAAGACATAAGACTGGAGCTCTTGAAGTCATAACAAATGTGGCTAATGCCTTATCACTCTGAATCTTTATGCGTACATTTAAACCTAAACAGATGGGGTGGTATCACTGGTCTCTTTGACGTCTAGTTCAGGTTTGTAAATCAATAGAAGGGATTTGTCTATTTGATCATTATTGAACGATATCAAATCATCGATATACCTCAAGTTTAATTTAAATTCCTTTGCTATATTCACTGGCTTTGAATTTGCCAATCTGAGCAGAAATTGTGATTCAGGTGCATAAAGAAACAGATCAGCAAGAAGAGGAGGATACCTGATGCTCATGGGGGATACCTACTTCTTGTCTGAACACGTCAGTACATAGTAATCATGGAAGCGTATATTTCAGATTATGGCAGCCACCCCTGTATGCGCGAGTGTGGGGATGGAGCGCCCCCTATGACCTGCGTGTACAACTTTACAGTAGAGTACTACTACGTCTTAACCAAAGCCTGCTACGACTGCCCATACAACATCACCGACTGCTACAGACCCCACTGCGTTGCTGCTGACGGCGTGGGAAGGGGGATCATCACGACGAACAGGATGCTACCAGGACCTGCCTTACAAGTAGGATATGAGGAACCGACATTTGATAATGGGATAGGGGAGGAGGGATTTCTGTCAGTTATTGCTTCATTTTTGCTTGCTGAATTGTATTTCTTTTAGAAAAATATCAAGCTTAAAAGCCTACCTGAGGCCTTGAATGTTGTAATCTTGATGAAACAACTTCTGTACAAGAGTCGTCTGACTCTCTTTGAAATTGTGGTAGAAAGAGTATGCGTGTTTGTATCTCAAACGTTGTTAAATGTAAACAGCAAACAGCTGCTGGAATATTGCTCGATAGGAAGGGAAAGTTGACTATTGGAACGTTGAAGTCATCTCTTTTGTCATACAGTCTTGTGGAGAGTGTTTTGTCACTCTGAATCTTCATGCATAGATCTAATTATGAAACAGATGAGGCGGTCTCACTCGTCTTCTTTTTTACTTGTTCAGGTGGGTAAATCGGTGGAAGGGAATGGCATATTTGATATACCTGAATATAAACGTCTTGGCAAAATTACCTTGTTTTGACTTTGCCAATCCGAACAGAAATTCCGATTCATATGCATAAAGAAACAGATCCGCAAGAAGGGGAGCACAATTGGTGCCCTACTTCTTGACTAAATGTCCTACCGAAAAAAGTATTACGTTATCAATGAGGAAGTCCAGCATTTTACATATTGTTTTCTTAGTAAACTTCAGATAGCATTTGCTTTCATTTTTCACAAACTGTCCTGAACCTCTGAATATAGATACATAACTGTATGTGTGTTCACAACGTTTTGTAACAAAAGCCCCATGGATCAAGGAATGAAGTTTCCCCTTAGTTTGTCATGGGGGATAGTGGTGTTCAAAGTTGAAAAATCAAATGTCTTGACAGAATGGAACTTGGTTCTTTTCTGTGATTGCAAATGGTCAAGCAAATCCTTTGAGTTTTTGAGAATCCACGTGGTATTAACTCCACTTGCTCAAATATAGAGAAAATATAGAATATAAAGAAAACCCTCCTTGGCTGGATTAAGGATAGGGTGAGGTGAGGTGAAATGGGGTTTAACGTCGCGTCCAAGATTATAGCACTTATATAGCGACCTGCATGTACATGTGTGGGTTTGTGTGGCTGCTTGTACTAGTCCGGACTGATGCCGATTTATAGTGCTAGCCCACTGAGATACCATGCCGC
Source organism: Haliotis cracherodii (assembly GCF_022045235.1). Taxonomy (NCBI): domain Eukaryota; kingdom Metazoa; phylum Mollusca; class Gastropoda; order Lepetellida; family Haliotidae; genus Haliotis; species Haliotis cracherodii. The sequence goes on along the minus strand of NW_027266330.1, from coordinate 30,423,323 downwards.
AGTTTAACATGAATACCCCACTCAGACACAGTATACTCACTCCGAGCCGACCAGTCCTTGTTTTAGGCACTTAATGCCGAGCGCCAGACAGGGTAACAACAAGTACCATCTTCTAACGTCTTTTGGTATGACGCGGTCGGGGATCGAACCCCGGACCTTCCGCTCTCCGGGCGGACGCTCTACCACTAGGCCACGGAGGCGGTCTCAAGTCATAGGGCCACGTTGACATGCTTCCAAATAAATAAAGCGACAAAACCCTTTCCTAACAATGACAGGGACTGGGATCCAGTGCGTTTTCCCTTATGAATCGAGATACTATCGAGACTTCAAAGTTTGTCGTGCCCGAGTGTGGCGTAGACAAGGAGAAACATTTCAAAATTTCAACGAAGCCGAACATGACCGCTATGGAGGAGGCGTAATCATGATTTGGTGTGGGAACAGTAGAGCTGGAAGAGCCGATCTCCATGATCTACAGCGGGGCACGTTGACAGGTGTGCGCTACAGGGATAACATTCTGGATGTGAACGAAACCATATGCAATGGTGCACTTCATCCTCATCGTGCCAGGGTCGTTGATGCCTATCTAGAGCAGGAGACCATTGTCTGCATGGAGTGGCCAGCCCGATCACCAGATCTCAACCCTAGCGAACACACGTGGAACTAGCTAGGGAACCTTCCGGAAACTCTAGATCTACAGGAACTCGGCAATGTCGTTACTGAAGAGTGGAACAATCTTTCCTAGGCAACCACCCAGACACTTATTGGGAACATGAAACAACAGGCTGTTGTCGCAACATGTTGGTCAAATAGGCGCTACTGAAAGCTGATTCTTACTATGAATTTTTTTGTTGTTGTGATTTTTTTACTTTTCCCCTTTTTTTTTGTCATATACGTCTCATTATCGCTGATCATGCCGCAATTCCGGGTTTGATTCTCCACAATGTGTGAAGCCCATTGTTGGTGCCTGGTGAGATATTATTGGAGTACTGTGGACGCACGCACGCACACACACACACACGCACACGCACACAGAGTATATACAGGAAACGGCGCCCGCATCTAGCAATTTCTCCGATAGCTTAACACAGAGTGAGGTCACGAAATTCAGATGAAAGGGCATCATTTTGAGTGACATTTACACTTTCTCAGTCACATATAAAGCAGTCGCTTGTGATACATGTAAGGACGTCGTGGTATCATAAATCATTGTGTGTGTCCTTCAGATTGCTGTATTTGTATTTGGGTTTACTGCTGACATACGTGTCTGGCGAGTCAGACTGGTGTCTAAACTTCGGAAATCTCGCGAGATCTGTCATACACGTGACAGATGCTGTTTCCAGCGTGGGGAGCGAGGGTATGATGTAAGGCGTTAACTGAGAGTTGTGTCACTTAGTCGAGTAACTTCATATCATGTACTATTCGGAGGTTCGGTCTCCAGCACCTGGTCTCCGTCTATGATCTGCACCACTTGAGGCTCTACATACAGTAAGATGACCCACCGCAATATAACTGAAAGACTGTTCGAAGTGGCATTAAACCCAACTCATTCATTTCGTAATGAAACGGAGGTAGAATACACCTCCACTGTCCCATGCCTGTCTTCCTGTGCGGATACAGAGCAGAATAAATCCAATGTCCCATATCTGTCTTCCTGTGGTGCTGCTGGAGGAGACATAGCACACTTGGTTGTCTTCCTTTCGTATTGGTAAAAATGTCATACAAAATAATCCCGGTATTAAACTATGCACTTGTCTTTGTTCAACGTGCCACTAATTGGTTACCAAAACTGAAACCATTCAGCCTCGTCAAGAGTTACTCCCCTTTCAGTAACTGCATACGCGGTGTCACATCTCACAATATGTAGGTCGTCTACTCAGTTTGGTTATATTCACGTGAATCTGCACGGTATAATAACAACCTATGTTATGGTTCACCATGTAATGGATCGTGTTATTGCTGCGATAATCCAATCCAATAAACATGCATCACGATCCGAAAATATGCAAATAGGTCACCAAGCAGGAACTATTTTTAATCTCCATTCGTCGATTCAGTGCCTGCTTTCTCAATAAACTATTGACTACACTTCGTATGAAGTCTTTATAATGGCTTTCCCGATGCCATTGTTGCAATGATTTGGAACTTTATGGTAAGAAGGACGGTTCACTTAAATACCGTATTCATACGCTGTTTCTGGTCATGCTCCATTGAGGGACATAAAGGCCTAAACATCGACTATTTCAAAAACAGTATTATATGAAAAAGGGATTCCGTACAGTGTATATTAAATATAAGGAACATAAAACATGTGCTGAAAGATAACATAAAAACAATAAGATGAAGGAGGACACTCAGCAAATGATAACCAGGCTATAGTAACGGTAATATTGAACTATGTAGGGTTTTTCAACGTTGACCTCTGTTGGTTATGTTCACGCCAACTGTTTCTCTTATCCCAAGGTTTGTCAGAACGACATGGTCGTTGTCAACGTGCACAACAAGATGGAAGGTTCTGAGGGGGCCACCATCCACTGGCACGGAGTCTTCCAGAAAGGTTATCAACATCATGATGGCGTCAGCATGGTAACCCAGTGCCCAATAACAGCTCACTCCAAGTTCCAGTACAGGTGCGTTGTTGCGTAGTGCACAATATATATGTTCTAGTCAAGAGACCTGCTGGTGCGTTGTTGCGTAGTACACAATATGCATGTTCTAGTCAAGAGACTTGCTGGATCCACCCCTGTCTTATAGTAGAGTGTCAGCTTACTCCAAGTTCCAGTACAGGTGCATTGTTGCGTAGTACACAATATGCATGTTCTAGTCAAGAGACTTGCTGGATCCACCCCTGTCTTATAGTAGAGTGTCAGCTTACTCCAAGTTCCACTGCGTTGTTGCGTAGTACATAATATATATGTTCTGGTCAAGAGACTTGCTGGATCCTACCCTGTCTTACAGTAGAGCTTACTCCAAGTTCCAGGGCAGGTGCGTTGTAACGTAATGCACCAGATACCGTGTTGTCTAGTTAACTATACTTTTATTATTAATAATGATAAAATATTCACTTGTATAGCGCCAATATTCACACAGTAAAGCATGCACACTTGTCAGTTTTGATGAACAGATACTCTGCACTTAGATGTCCAGGTAATTGTCGATCAGTTTTGTAATAGCATTCGTGAATATCAATATAGCACCACGATGCTATTGTTAAATCGATACATACTGACAGGAAAAGACAAGGAATAAAAGTGAAATGTGTTTGGGGTTACATTTTGTATGTATCACCAAGTTATGTCAGATTGTGTCCATATTTCTCATTCTCCATTTTTCCTGTAAGTGTCATTATCATACATAGGTACATTATAGCCCTTTGAGCATGCTTGAACGGATGGATCATAGCGCATAACTAGTTTTATTTATTCATTCATTCATTCATTCATTCATTCATTCATTCATTCATTCATTCATTCTATTTATTCATTCATTCATTCATTCATTCATTCATTCATTCATTCATTCATTCATTTATTTATTTATTTTATATTTTTTTGATATATTTTTGTTCTTCTTTTTTTGTTGTTGTTAATGTTTTTGTTATTGTTATTATTATTACAGTAGAAAAGTTACTAACCATTCACCCAGTGATTACAACAGTAAAGGCTATTCCATAACCGTAACTGTTCATCTTGTGTGATCCTGCAGGTTCAAGGCCGGTAACCGAGGCACTCACTTCTGGCACGGTCATGCTGGCGTCCACCGCTCCGACGGTCTGTTCGGGGCGCTGATCATCCGGGAACCTCCGTCACGTGACCCATCCTCACACCTGTATGACCATGACCTTCCTGAACACACCATGATAGTACACGACTGGCTTGTTGAACTGACCATCAACAGGTTTGCCGGCCACCATCACGCAGGATACGACAACAAACCCGCATCTATGCTCATCAACGGTAGCGTTATATCTTCAATCAATCATTACTGTTTGGTTTAGTGACGCTTTCCACAGTTATTACAGTAATATCATGGCACGTCAACTTGGTGTGGGAGGAAAAGTATGCAGATGGTAGGCGTCTACCCGTGCTGAAACACGCGATCAGGGAGAGGTGCTGACAGACCACTGACCAAGCCCGTCATTATCGTATCGTGTCGTGACTAAGGGACGCAACCATTAATGAGGGTTCAAAACACTCAACCACCCATGTCCTTACTCGCTGAAAAAAGTGTTGTCATTTTATAGCAATACATTTCGTGGAGATTCCCAACAATTAGACATCGAAAAGAACCAAAGGCGAATCTTGGGTTCGAACCAACGACAATCGATTTCCGGTACTCAAACCAGCGCAGGGCCTTCGACCACAGGGCCACTGGGTCACCCGTGCCCCCCAGACCATACAGTAGCTTACTGAGTATGATTTATGGAGGGCAGTATATAGGCACATTAATTAAGAAATAAACGACGAGTGAGAGTTGTTTATCGTGCAATAACGCACTGCAGGGAGAATAAACAATGAGGGGCGCAGCCCCGAGTGGTTAGTACTCCCTGCAGTCTTTTATTGTACAATAAACAACGACCACGAGTCGTTATTTTCATATGCTTTATCAACATTAAGTACAGACTCTATAAGAATGACCAAAAAAATCAAGCTTTAAAAACATTTCCAGTATTCAAATAATGATGACTCCCTCAATATAATCCGACCCCAGCTACGTATGTCGGACAAGTCCATATAATGCACATGTGGGTATTTCCCACATACTTTCACAATCCTTGCGTCGGTTACCTGTACCTTTTCTCCAAAACCTCGCCAGCTTTTGGATGCGACCGGTCCGCCATCGCGTTACCCAGCTACATTTATGGGGAACAACTCACAAGGCACCCCCCTCTCAAAAATAAGGCCGTCCGATATACGACGTCATCAAGTTGCGAGCGCATGTTCGAATCTCCAGAAATGACGCCATGATAGCACAATGTTTTATCGATAAATAAACCACACTTCGTTCTTCATTGTTTTTTTGCGATTATCGCGTGGTATTCTTATATAATGAGCATTCGTGACCAACTCGTGTAATTCCGGGACAAGTCGAATAGCGACTCGTACCCCTCTCATGGCTATTTCTGCCACCTGGTTCCGTCTTAGCGCAAACGGGCATACCTTAATCAATTGTCAACTCGTTGCGTAGTGGTTCACATATATTTCCCCATATATTATATACATTTCAGATGCAATTTAAAGCTCATCTGGATATGCGGAATTATACAGTGTGATTGAACACGTTTAACTGTGTCTTAGGTATATTTTTAAATGCAAGGCATTATTTCTGAGGGATTCTTTGACGAAGAACTTTAAATCATACCCGCATTCTGATTGGTTTGTCGTATTTTCGCACATAACATTAATCGATAGGGGGACGAGTCTTCTTGCAGGTTACGGAAAGAGACGAGTGGTGACGAATGATATATTGAGATGCTTGTTGTCTTTCATTTGTGCCATATAATTTGACCGTTGTAAGTTTCCTTTTCCATAAATTTAAATTAAATTGTTAATAAAAAAACTGAATTCACACAGATATGTAGACGTTTACTCTCATAACTTTGTTTCCAGGTAGGGGAGCGTTCCGTGAGTTCGTGACTTCAGACACCAACGAGACCATCTACACCCCGTATTCTGTGTTCAATGTCAGGAAGAACCAGAAGTACCGCTTCCGCGTCATCAGCAACGGCATCCTGAACTGCCCCATCCAGGTCTCCGTTGACCACCACGACATCATCATGATTGCCACGGATGGAGTGCCCCACCACCCTGTCGTTGTCAGCTCATTCAACATCTTCGCGGGAGAGAGGTACCATGGTTGTGGTTTTGAAAGCAGAAGTATCTGGTGACATATTTAATAATAAAGGCTGCATTGTTGGGGAGTCTTCACATTCTCCGCAAAGTTCCCGGTGGGTTGAATAGGCAGCGCTTCCTGGGAGAAGTCCCATTCGGTGTCTGGGCTGCGTGTGGAGGGGGAAAGGCCTGAGCTGATGATGAGCCTAACCAGCCTGACTGTGCCAGGATCACCCAAACCCTCTTTGCTGCATTTTCTATTTTAATCTGTTAAATATAATAATAATTGGAAATCAATTGCTACCTAATTCTGAAATGGGTTCTGCAACTTTGTCAAAACACCTAAGTATCCCTTCTTAGACATTCAAAAGACATGTTACACCTATATGATATCTCTTTTTGTCAATTGTATGAGCAACCATTCCATACTTGCCAATCGAACCTGCACATTAGGTGCTTTAATGTAATTCAGGGATGTTAGTGACCGGACGTCTGTTGCAGAAAATAATGCAAATAATAAGTGTGCTTCTGGTTTTAATTAAAAGAAATGTACTTGTTCACTGTATTATGCTTCTCTTTTCCGGAAAAGAAATTGTATGTATTCTCACGAAGCTTTGACCGAAAAAAGTAGCCTGTCTCCAACGCCCAAACCAGAATAGTTTATGGTTTACCCTTAACACACTTTGTATCGAATGTATTGTCTGTGTTGGTAGGTACGACTTCATACTGGACGCTGACAAGGCTGTTGACAACTACTGGATTCGAAGTCGAGGTATGGCAGACTGCGCTGTTATGTCAGCGAAACAGTTGGCCATCTTGAGGTATGAGAACGCCACAGAGACAGAACCGAGTGGACCTTCAGACTATGAGAGTGGGCGTAGACAAGGCAAGGTAATCATGACAGAGGTCATATACATGACTGCAAAGTATACTGGTGAGTGAGTTGGGTTTAACGCCGCTTTTAACAGTATTCTAGTTATATCACGGCGTGTCAGCCTAATGTGAAAGGAAAGCTCGAAGTGATGCAGGTGTCAGACGTTTACCACTTCGGTGAAACCCACGAGCACAGGTATGGTTCTGACAAACCTAGAAACAAAATCGGGCGAAAAGAGATTCGAACCCACAATCATAGGTTTCTGGCATGCCTAAGGGACGCAACTGTGCACAGCGAATCGCGGCGCCTTAGACGACTGGGCCACCAGAGACGTCCACAAATAGCTGCATTTTCTTGGAGGGCTCAATCCGTTTCTCGAGAATACCCATGCTGATAATTATTGTAACCCTTAGATGTAATGCCTGTTAGTAAACGGGTGACTATAATTATGAGCATGTGTATATATCTCTTCAATATTTGTGTACATGCCTGAAATGTTTCCTATAGACTGTGAAGCAGATCCGAAACCTTGACTCGTCGCTGCTTCCTCTTCCCCACCCTGAATTGAACTGAGTTATAATAGGTCTCTATTACCTCTTTACCTATTAGCTGAAGAGGAGTCTAAATTGAATCGGGTAGCTCTGTTGCTTCTCATCACATTCTGTTGCTGTAGATCATCCACTGGTTTCCTTGGTCCATCTTCGACCACTTACACGGTGACGTGAAATAGCTGGAATACTGCTGACTGCGGCGGTAAACAACATTGACTCACCACTCTCTCCCACTGTCCTTGTCAAGGGTAGGGTAGTCTAGTGGTTAAAGCGTCACGACGCAGTCCCGGGTTCGATATGGATACCAATCGTGAAGCCCATGTCTAGTTTCCCCCGTCATGATATTGCTGGAATATTGCTAATTGTGGCGTAAAACCATATTCACGCTCACTAATGTAACCGATAATTTAAGGTTCATTGTGAACTATACGGTTTCAAGATGTAATTGTATTGACTCATCCATGTTTTAGCTGTTGAACCCCTGGAACGAAAAAGGCACCCCTGACCTGACCCCCGTGTCCTGGCTGAACACAACCCTAGCAGACCCCCTCCACATGAAACAAGTGCCGGATAAGAAGTTTTACATTGCCATGGACTTCTACACAATAGACAACTATGTGTTCCATCATGAAGATTTCTATCCCTTGGCTGCCGTTAACATGGATAAAAGGCTTTATTTACCACAGATGAATCATATCAGCAATAGTCAACCGCCATCCCCGCCACTGTCCCAGTTTGCTGACATACCCAAGGTGAGTTCAAACAAACATTAACTTAACTCCAGGGCAAAAGAAAGTATACACTTGAAATTTGGATTTGACCTAAAAAAGTAAAAACGTCATCAAAACGTTACTAGGCTGACGGCAGTCGCCGAAACACGGCAAACATGAGGTCAAAAGCACAACTGTGGTACCGTATCACATAGATCACCATCGATTTACAATTTCTTCATTTTTAGCCACCATCTTTTGCCCGGCAGTTTATCTCCTCATCCAGCTTGATGAAGCCTGAATGGCATGATTTCTTCTGTGTGATACACCAACTGTTTACTATTTTTTGGGTTCGTGCGGTTTTGTATTTGAGACAAAATATTTTTTTTCAGACAGCACTTCAAGACAAGGAGGTGCCAAAATGTTTGGAGACCCTCAAAACATTATTTTGTCAGAAGAACCAAACACGTCCTGGGTTTTTCTGGAACACCCAAAACCATTTTTTCACCATTTTCGGGAACATATTACCTTTTCATTGGTACTGTTTCTTTGGCACGAAAACTACAAAGTACCCCTTAGAATAAATCGACCAAAGACGAAATCCCAAATATAAAAGGAACGCTTTATCCCACATACCTCTTCCCGTAGGACATGTCTGTTCTTGCCATCTCAAAGACTCTATGCTGGAAATGAACTGGATCATTATTAAAACACAAGGTCATGCAGACAATGGAACGTTTTAGTCCAGATACCTTCTGCTGTAGGACATGTTCTGTGGCTCCCACAACACCAGGAACTGCAGCCAGGAGTACTGTGAGTGTATCCACATCATCAAGGTGGACCTGGACGACACCGTGGAGATGGTGCTCATTGATGAGGGCGTCGCCTTCAACGCCAACCACCCCATTCATCTACATGGCCATCACTTCCGGGTGGTCGCTATGGACAGGGTGAGCCATAGCACGAAACTGTCACTGACAGTATAATTATATTACATCGTTTGTAGTGAGTGAGTGAGTTAGTTAAGATTTATTGTCACATCGGCAGTATTGAAGCCATATCGTGACTATCTAAAGTTATGCATTTAAACAATAAAATCCTGTCAACAAGTTTGTTTCAACTCTGGAAACACTAAACTTAGACATTACGAACAATTAGCTAAAACGTCACCACCCTCATTCCTTAGGGGTTGGTCGGGTAGCCTAGTGGGTAAAGCGTTCGCTTGTCACGCCAAAGACCCGAGATCGATTCCCGACATGGGCACGGCGTAAGACCATACTTACTCGCTATTCATGACCGTTGTGCTATGTATTAATGTGCCACTACTTTCGCTCGTTAGGTCATATAAACGTCATCTGACTGACACTCTTGTTGTAATCTCTATAAATAAGTAAGAAATTTATTTGGGATTAATCTCGCTTCCGAAAAACATCGTGTTGGGATTCCGGATTGAATAGTTCCCACATAGTGTTAGTCGTTTGTTGTTTAACGCCGCACCAAGTCAGCGAGCCTGACCCCCTGATCACATTAGTCGCCTCTTACGACAAGCATAGTCGCATGTTACGGCACGTCAGCACCATACCCGTGTTTGGTAAACGTCTGAGACCTCCATCTCGTCGGGCTTTCCTTCCACATTAAGCTGACACGCCGTGATATAACTGGAATACTGTTAAAAGCGACGTTAAACCCAACTCACTCACACTGTTATGACAAGCATAGGTTGCTGAAGACCTATTCTACCCCGAATCTTCACGGGCCTCCCACATAATGGATTGAGTGGTCAGGCTCGGTGACTCAAATTGGTTGATTGCGTGTCATCGTACTCGATGGCGTGGTTATCAATAACATGATTGTCTGGTACAGCACGATTGTTAGAATTACAATTGTTAAACAACAAACAAACATTTCCAAAGTTCCTTCTTTTATTCAATAAATGGTGACGTTAATGTGACTTACGAACCTATGAAAAATGAAATGGTTCAAATGATCCTTATATGTCTAGTATGTTTGGAGTGAATGTTTGGTATGAATTGATCATACACCGAAAAGCAAATTACAAGGTCCTATTTCTACACTATGTCACGGTGATGATCCCCTGATAATCAGAGATCCTATTAACCAGGTCAACGAGTCAACCTCTTTAGAGGAGATCAAACAGATGGATGCAGATGGTCTGATTGAAAGGAACCTGGAAACACCGATAGCTAAAGACACTGTAACGGTTCCGGATGGAGGGTATACAATCATCAGGTTTCATGCTGATAACCCAGGTAGGTGGTCCAGGAGCATCTGGTTTCATGCAGATAACCCGGGTAGGTGGTCCACGAGCATCAGAATAATCGGAAATAATTCGGATAGGTTGTCCATGTGCATCAGATTAATCGGGAATAATTCGGATAGGTTGTCCATGTGCATAAGATTAATCGGAAGTAATTCGAATAGGTTGTCCATGTGCATCCGATTAATAGGGAATAATTCGGATGGATTGTCCATGTGCATCAGATTAATCGGAAGAAATTCGGATAGGTTGTCCATGTGCATCAGACTAATCAGAAATATTTCGGATAGGTTGTTCATGTGCATCAGATTGATTGGAAGTAATTCGGATAGGTTGTCCATGTGCATCAGATTAATTACAGATAATCCCGATAGGTGGTGTACGGGTATCAGAAACAATTGCAGATGACCCGAATAAGTGGTCAATGAGCACCAGAATAACTGCAGATAACCCATGTAGGTGGTTCACGAACATCACTATACTTGAGATAACCTATGTAGGTGGTCCACGAACATCATAATATTTCATGCACAGTAATCAGATTAAATGTCTATATTTCGGGTACATGCTCAACATGTTTCGGTAGATGATGCACGATGATAATGTGGAGGGCTTGGATACATTTGGATATGTTATTCTTTATTTCTGTTATTCAGGGTTCTGGCTGCTGCACTGCCACATCGACTTCCACGTGTCAATCGGGATGGGTCTCATCGTGCAGGTGGGGGAGCTGAATCAGATGCCCCGACCCCCCAAACACTTCCCCCGGTGTGGGAACTGGGAGTACACGGGGGAGGAGGGGGAAGAGGAGGAGAAGTGCCCCGTGAGCGGAGTTGGACTTAATGAAGGATCGTTGTGGCTACCAGCATTGTGGTGTATATCCGTAGTCGTATATAGCCATTACTACATTTAGATGACACTGAACTCACAACTTACACGCTCCTGATTATACATATACACATATTACGAAAGAAATCCAACATACAACATCCAAAGTACCAATTAATTCTGTCATATGTATTATTTCTGCATGTTTTTATTCTGTCAAAATTCATCAATGTACATTCAACATGAAATATGATACCCACTCTACCCAGCGCTGCTGAGTGCAATCTATCAGGCATGATAGTAAATTCGAGGTTGACTAATCTTCCAGCCGCTGGAGTGGGCATGAAAAACGGACACGTTTTCAAAACAATATTAAAATTTAAACATTATCTAAGGACTGCTCATGTATTATAGGCAGAGCGGTTATGAAAAAATTGTTATCTACATGTTATTTGGGGGTGGTAGGGTGGGGTGGGGGTGGGTTTGGGAGGGGGTGCATGGAAATCTGTTACATGGGAAGATGATTGTACGTGTTCAGTGCACAGCGTTTCTTAAGCGAGGTTTACAGCCATCTCAAAGATGTCATCGTTATATTTGGTTAGACCTTCCCCTTTTGTCATGTAGACAGGCGTCGGTGGTTTGAATCCCAACGCTCGTATACACTGTATAGTGATAGAGTTATGAAATCCAGTCCTCAGTGTGCAGTATATCATTTGTAAAGAACTTCGGGCTGAGATTTGTGATAGTTTTGCAATATGTCCTTTTTTGATCGTGCATTGAGCTTATGCTGTTGGCATCCCTTACACGTATGTTATCATGTATACATGACTAATAAAATATATATTTACTTTGTACAAGCATGTGACAGAACTTGTATGTCTCCAACGTGAGTGTGTACGGTTTGACGATGCTTTTAGCAATATTCCCGCAATATCACGACGGGGCACACCAGAAATGGGCTACGCACAATGTACCCATCTGCGAAATCGAACCCGGGTCTTCAGCGTCTCTGGTGAAGGCTTTTACCACTGTGGTACACTCTGATTAGAGTGGATGACATTTATGTCGTGAACAACATGTTTATCATGCATCATTGACCTTTATGCTGATACTTGTTTTAGAGGATGCAATCGAGCGACACCGACAGGCTGGAAGACATGAATTAACACATGTCCTTAAATTATTCACAATAAATACCATTTAGAACATGTATGTAGAAAACATCAGTGGTCATACAAATACCATGACACTGTGAGTATGCGCTTAACATATTCACTCGAGGACTACCTTTACCATTACGTAAAGTTCCATGAAGTCAGGACGAGTCATTTTTTCCCTCAACTCATCAATGAAGTACACATATGCCCTGTTTATGGCCCTATACCTGTATTCAGAGGCAAGGCTCAAGCATGTATCGATTCATAAGATCCTATCCGTAATTCCCGTCATCCCAAATTCCCATTCATCGTCAAATCCAACTATCTGATTGGACAGTTACCCGCTTGAAAATTCAGACATACAAGTCAGTCGGCCAGCGTCATCATCATAACGTCATCTGTTTGTCGTGATTATCGACCCTGCACAGAGCTTCAATTACCTTACTGACCCAATGGCAGTCGTAATTCGGATCTGGTCTTGTCACAAACATATTTCACAAAATAATCTCTGTACTTGTGAACACCTCATGATAAATATATTCCATGTTGTCAGTGCTGTACGGGATTTTACGAATTGAACGTTCGTGTACACCTCTCGACCTTCGATCTCGACCTCCACTCCATTCATCTGCTAACATCCCGTACACCCCGGTACTGACACGTGTAGTTCATATGGTCTAAGAGTTAACGTAAGTTCGAGCTTATAGCATCGTAAGTTGTCACGGTAATTGTCCATTCATCTGCTAACATTCCATACACCCCGGTACTTACTTATGATCTGAAAGTAAACGTAAGTTCGAGCTTATAGCATGGTAAGTTGTCACGGTAATTGTCCATTCATCTACAACCATCCCGTACACCCCGGTACTGACGCGTGTAGTTCATATGATCTGAGAGTGGTATTTTGGTATTTTAGCAAAGCATCCTAGAGTACAAATTAAGCTGACTACACAGAATTAGAGTGCATTCACACAACACAGGATATCGAATGACATATATTTTCAACGAGGACCTCCCCAAAGAAACCTTGACCTTGTGTACATACAATTGTGACACTAATATGTATTCAGGTATTTTATTTCTCGGTTTGAGAAAGCAATACATAAACATAGAATGCTTGCTGATTATGAGACAGTTCTATCCGAATAGACATAACAGGTTTATATTCAAAAACACGTTCTTACATGATCTGGATCCCATCAGTGATGCATACATAATGTGTAATGTTCATGGGTGTCACATTGTTTCATTTTTTAGTACAATTCGTCATAATTTTTTAATTTGAAGTTTACAGCTTTTCAATTTGAGAGGTCGGTCACATGACCACAAAATTATCGTTCATAAGTGTTTGAACGAAACAATTTAACGTTTATACGTTTTTCCTTGAGACCGTGTTCTTAAACTGACAGACTACTTCCATATTCCTGGGGAGACCCCTGGGAATTCCCTTGCACGAATACATACAGAAGCGTACTTTCTGATCATTTAGACCCTTTAATCTTAAACTCAGCGTTTCATTTTACATTGAGCAACGTCAGAGAGATTGACTGCATCATCGTTTACGAATATCCTCGCTACGACCGAACATTAGTGAACAAAACAAAGAAATGCACATCTACAGTATCGAAGTATTGACGCGGACCGTGTCTAGGCTGACAGTGACAGTCTACAGCAATCTATGAATTTACCTTAGTGTCTAATTAACACAACCGCCAAAGGTTAATTAACAACTTCCAAAATCTCTCCCGACAGGGTTATCAAGGCGGCCATTTTGACGTCTTGTAGTAGTACTTGATGTAAATGTATTATGACGCACTGTCATTGTGACTGACTTACTGAGGTACGTCGTATTATCTGCGTCATGACATATGTGACTCCACTCTGCTATTCTCTACTTTACTTTACTTTACACTAAATGATTTTGAAAAGATCGTCAACATACTGAAAGTGTTCGAGGTCGTGTTTGGATTTCGGCTAGATGTGTTACGTTACACCAGTCCCGTCGCTCATCCCATTGGTACTGAATACATACTCAGATATATAATATATTTACCAGCAAGGCAACTAAATAATCTAAAAACACACAGGGAGTGCCATCATTGTGTCTCGTCATGGACTGTTTTATGCATGGAGATCGGATGAACGTTCGGTGTTTGTCTCCAATGACTTTTGATGTTTATATTATGAGATATAAGTAAAAAAAATGCGATTTCTGAATCATAATAAGTACCACATCTTAATTGATCTGTGAAGTTTCCTGATCAAGTTACTTTTTGTCAGATCTTTAGTAACACTGAATGTAAGTATTACTTAATCTTGGGCACCTTGGTGTATTTGAGTGGAGAACACCACTCGTGCTAAACATACGGACAGTATCAATTTTGAACAGTAAAGATTCCACTGCTGTATACATTTCACAATTTCATGACATTATAAGGGGGAACAGTAAGATGTCAAAAATGTTATAAATGTTCAGGCCCGTACTACAACCTCGGCCCAACAATGTTGAGAGCGAGATTGATTGAATATGCCTGCAACACCATGCCAGTGGACAACAGAAATGACAATTGTGCCCATGTGGGGAAACCTTTGGCATAACAGGCGAACGCCTTAACTGCTAGGCTACCCCCACAACCCTCTACATCATTAATTGAGCCAGGATGTACCTCATATCAAGAACTGGTTTGTCAGGCCCAGACTCGAATATTTACATGCCACAGTGCGGCCTAAAACAGTAAAGCCAAAACAAAATAATTGTTACATTCTGTATTGTTTTGTTCTGACACCTGGGCCTGCAATAATTATCTGAGACCTGCATCACTTCGGGCTTGCCTCCCACATTAAGCTGACACACCGCGATATAACCGGAATACTGTTATTAAAGCGGCGTTACACCCAACCCACTCACTCACTGCAATAATTATTATCTTAACTTCCATTAGAATGTATCTCCTGTCAGATTTCACCGTACCATGTATGTGCAGAGAAAGGAGTAGGCCAAGTAAATGCTGTTCATGGGTCATGAGTATTGAATTTTTTAAATACACATTTAAATGTCCTAGTAAAATATAGCATAAATATTTAAAAACATTTTAGACGTTTGATTAT
The DNA here is from genome assembly GCF_022045235.1 of Haliotis cracherodii. Taxonomy (NCBI): domain Eukaryota; kingdom Metazoa; phylum Mollusca; class Gastropoda; order Lepetellida; family Haliotidae; genus Haliotis; species Haliotis cracherodii. Next base: position 30,407,989 of record NW_027266330.1, on the reverse strand, counting down.
CAAATGTTCTTGTTTATGAATTAAATACATATAATTATACCTTTTTTGTTGATGAAATAGGGTTTAACGTCACGTTCAAGATTATTGCACTTACATGTATTCTGCCCCAAACAACATGTTTGATATAACGACCAAGTCCACAACGAATACACACAGCAACCCCACCAAGGAAGCTTTAGTCCTTATGGTTAACATAAACCTGGTAGTCAGGAATACCATGTTTCAATGTTCTCTTGACTACAGTTCTTCTAAACTTCCAGTAAACCAAAACTGTCAAATTGAGAAGAGTAGTCAATCAATTTTTTGTTGCTTCATAAAGTTGGTTGGTTGGTTGGTTTGTTGTTTAATGCCACACTCAGCAATATTCAATCTATATGCCGGCGGTCTGTAAATAATCCAGTGATTGATATCAGGAGCATCGATCCACGCAACTGGTATCGATGACATGCATCAACCAAGTCAGCGAGTCTGATCACCTGATCCCGTTAGTTGCCTTTTACGTCAAGCATAGTCGCCTTTTATGGCAAGCATGGGTTGCTGAAGACCTATTCTACCCTGGAATCTTCACGGGTTTGCTTCATAAAGATGATATGGATGATGGACATAAGTAGCATGACTTTTGATGTAAACTGACGAAAAAAAAGAAACGTTACCAAAATGAAAGTTGTACACGTTTGGTCCAAAACCCTGAATAATGTTACAAAATGGTTGAGAATCAATCGCCCAAACTCAGCCACAGCAGTTTGCTGAGTAATGCCCATGCTACATTACCCAGATCAATGGAACTTGAGTTTGAAGTGAAACTTTTGCTGCATTTGCAGCATGCCAGCCTACAAAGATATCAATATAAAAGGAACGATGTACTGTTCATTCATACCCAAACAGTTGGGCAGTGACAAATAACATGCTTAGGGTTATGCTACTGAAAGAACAGGCCACATGCATGACCACTTTGCAAGGAGTTTGGGCCGTAGTCAACAGGATGATGGTCATAGGCAGACTGGATGGACGGGAGACATCATTGGTGAGGCGGCGACCTTATCCGACGCCATGACTAGCCATGCACCAGAACCATACCCAAGGTACACAGTAAAATGCATTTCTCCAATCACAAAGATCAGTTTGTGCTTCAGATTCGTCAGAATTAGGACACACTCACTTACATCATCACAAAATGGAAACAGGTGACACCAGACCAATTAGACTCCCTTTTATAGGCAAAACGCACCCATTAGGAAAGAAATGTTAAAAGCCATTATCATTCAGCCCAGTTCTTCTGAATGGCACTACCGCATGGTCATGGAGAAAAAACGTGATAGCTCTTACCGCTTTGCCGTTGATTATAGATGCCTCAATGCAGTTATCGAACCTATATTTTCCCTCTACCACCTCTGCCAAAATATTCAATGTGCTTGATTGTGCTAGTGGCTTTTGGCAAATACCACTCCATCCTTAATTACACTTGATGGTGTTTCTGGATTTAATCGCCTCCCTTTTTACATCCAAAATGTTCCTCTTGCATTTCTATGAAACATTTCAGAGGCAATAGAGAAATGAATTGGCGTTGCATAGTACTATATGTAGATTACATGATATTTTCTATAACGTTTTTGGATTATTCGAGTCACCTCAAGGCAGTATTCCAAATGATCAAAGAAGCAGGAATCATTCTAAAACCAAGCAAATGTAAATTTGCGACAAAACCAGACACCTATCTTAAGCAAATATGGCACCCATGTTGGTTCTTCAATATTAGATTCAGTCACACAGAACACCTCTAAAAATTGTCCATGTCATGTGTCATTTCTTAAATTTGGTCTTGTATTATCACAAATTGGGAGGAAGCATTTCTGTCGTCGCCTTCCCTCTGTACAACCTCCGTATATGGTCATTGGACGTGACGTAGCGGGATTCTCCACCAGTTGACGTAGCGCGTCTTTTGGGTGACGTAGCTTGTCTTTTGGGTGTACTACTTAATTGGGGGAATTAGTCGGTAGCAGCGGTCACGACTGGCTATCACCTTGAATGACAGAGAAGGCTGTTGAGTTGGTGACGTTTATTGGTGGAAGCAGAGTGAAGTTTACACAGAAGTACATTTAATTTTAATGGCACGATAATATATATAAAAGGTTGAGTCATATTCATCTAATTGCATACATATAATTATAACAATTCAATATGTGTACAACACGTACGATCATAATAATACAATCAGTATACAACCGATAATAACATGACTGTAAAGATGTACAATATATTTGTTTAACGGATTAAAAGGCATTAATTACGCGAAAATATGTATGGTAGAAAACAGTAGAAAAACAGTCACGCGTGGATATTCTGTTATAAGAGACAATATAAATACATGTTGGCCGACTCAGTTTTCAAGGTTACTAAGTTGCAGGCAAATCATTGCTATGAGTGTGTGTCACTGAATGTAGGAACGTACAAGTTATTGACATTGGTACACATACTCATATTGGGATGTTGCCGTGCAACTAGTATACTAATATACTAATATATGTTCGCGAGAGGAAGTATTGTCTGGATATTAAGTCAATGATAATTTTCACAATGCTACGATATAGTCGAAATAGATCTAACCTATACCTAACGTATTAAGATCGTAGCTGACAAAATAAGTTAACAGTTAAGTAAATAGTGTCTTACCTTGAAGGACAGAGAAGGCTTTTGAGTTTGTGACGTTTATTGGTGGAAGCAGAGTGAAGTTTGCTACCACCAACCGCCGTATATATACAACTCAGCCCTTCATTACGTTACATAACTAAAGATCACAACATCCCAGGTGTCAGCGGTTGATCGGCTGTAACAATGGGTGGGTGTGTCATTATTTACGGATTTATTCAAGTAGGTTGTTGTATTGCCTAACTGACCCTTACATCACTGTTGGACTGACCATGTATGCCGGCACTGTGATGTGAAGTTAACTCACTAATCACTGGTTCTCAGAGAGAGTGACCCTTTGTGTCAGCCTGGCTGGGCAGACTTGCATAATGAGCCACTGTCTCACAGCTGGAGTGACCGTGAGTTTAGCCGCATATGTGAAACATAAGATATCTTGTATGCGGCGGTCAGTTAGTGCATTCGCTATACTGAATTTACTTTAAGAATAGTCAGATTAGTTTACCGATATAGGTTGATTGATATATATTTTTTACTGGGAGAGTACGATATCATCAAGCTCCTCCCTTTGACATTGTCAATCAAGCAACAGCGTCGACCGGTATTCCTTCTTCTCAGATTTTATTGGTCAGTTCTCGCGTGTTAGATTACAGGCCCGAGTTTGACACTGTACTCGAAGCGCTTAGCGGAGGTACTGAATTTCCGTTTTGTGCATGCGCGATTTGGCGTATTGTTCCAATATATGTCACCGAGTCATAAACACAGTCTCGTGATGAGTTCGGAATCGTACAATGCCCCTTTAATTTATGGCACGTACTTGATCGGCGGGTATTTCCCATTAACAAATACAATGATAACGGTAATACTTTTAGTCAAAATAATTAGGAAAGCGCAAGGCTCAGGAACGTCTGAGTATCGGAAAAGGATTTATACTTTCGAAAGTTATATAATCGTCAAATACGCAAAAGAATATCAACCGGCTTTTAAAACTTATTTTTGTAGAAGGTGATCTTGGCGTTTATTGCCAGATAGTATATGCATATACATTTTCCCGATATTGCTTATTTTAATGTTTATCAATAGTTTTAAGGTTTCGTCCGCCTAATTGACGGGATTCCACTTTCTCATTTGTACATGACACTTAAACAGTGTTCTGCTACTGTAAACAGATTAGTTTCAAATTCCAAACTGGTGATATCTATTCAGACTAATGCTTAGTCTCTAAAACTGAAAGAAACAAGTAACTCCATTTAAATTGAAGAGGAGCCCCAGTTATATGGGAGATTCCGAGATGAACCTAGTCTATGGATATCTAAGCTGCCACCCAAACCGACCCAAACGGTTACCATTCTAAAGTCATACTCTCATATAACCCTATATTGTTCATAGTATCAAAGTTTATAATATTCAACAACATCAAGAACAGCAATTTAAACTACTGAAACACCCAAACACAAGGCTATTATCAAGCGCTGGTGCAGACGTGATGCATCGTAAAAAACTGTATCGTGATGTTTTAGAAATACAATTTAATGCAACAGTTATACTACGAGATTGTAAGGCTAATGCTTACTCACCGGTGGAACTTAGACAAGATCGCTAATACAGATATCACGTATTTGAATGTTAATACTAAAGACAACACTCATTATTTTCACAAGACCAAATAGCGTCCATTCCAATTTGGAATGAACGTTGGAATGCTTTGGAAAGATCGCTCATTCCAAACTTTCCAAAGCTTGGAAAGATCGATCTTTCCAAAAATCCAAAATTGGAATGGCAACATTTCCAAACATATTTCCAACACTGGAAATGTTTGGAATGGTTTGGAATTGTTTGGAAATATGGTTAGAAGGAACAAGTTAAAATATGTTTTATCAGTAATTTGAACAATAAAAAGACTATGAATTAGGGGCTTTAGGGGCTGCTTATATAGTAATTTTGAAATTTTGAGATTTGGAAAGAATGCCAAGAGTGGGTGGGGGACGAACTAAGGGAGCTGTGTGTGTTGGGTGGTTGTTAGATAAGGTAGTTTTGGTTTTATTATTTTATTTGGGGTTTAAATGCGACTAATTAGTCCTGTTTTAATTAGGTATAAACCTAAGGCTTTGAATTTTTCTAATTTATTTTATGGATTTAGGATTGATTCTAGTGTAAGTCCGGTTTTAAGATTTAGGGTGGTCTGTAGTGTTGTTTGGTGTGTTTGGTAGTGTGTGCAGTGAATGAGTACGTGTTCTGGTGTTTCTTGTTGTTTGGAATGTGGGCAGTTTCCTGTTGTGTGTAGATTAGCTATTTTACGATGATTATTTAGTTTGGTGCGGCCTGTTTGTAGTTTAGTAATTATTGTGTCGATTATTTTGGATGGGTGTAGTATTTTTGGTTTATTTAGGTTTTTTTTGAGTACTTTCCTGATTTGGCTATTTAAGTTTTGGTATATATTTTGCCATTTTTTTGTTGATTTTTTGTTTAGTGAGACTTTTGATTTCTGATTTTGAGCTGGGTAAGTTTAAGCTTATTTCTGGGAGTTAAAGGGATAATTTTGCTGCTTTATCTGCCTTTTCATTTCCAAAGATTCCTACGTGGGCGGGGGTCCAAATGAACTCTATTTGTTTACCTGCCCTAGTTAAGTTGTTTGAGCTATTAAGTATTTGATTTATTAGTTTGGGGTGGTTTTTAGTGTTTTTATTTTTGAGGGCTTGTAGTCCACTGAGGGAGTCGGTTAGGATGAGGATTTTTTGTTTGTTTTTTAGATTGCTGATTGTGTAGTGCTGAGACAACTACTGACTGATATAGAAGATTTAACGGGCGCTTTCCGACTGCAGCGTATTTCGCACACAGGCCTGGCCAGACCATTTAGTGTATTCCGAAAAGGGTGAAAGTGGTGTGTGCAACCCAAAAGGGGGCTTCTAGGGGTTGCTTATATTGAATTTTTGAGATTTTTAAATTTGGAATAAATGCCGAGGTGGGTGGAGGAGGGAACTAAGGGAGCCGGTTGAGGTGGGTGTTTGTATTTTTATTGGATTTTTGATTGGTAGATTAATTAGTTTTTAGAGGCGCTTAATTAGGTCTGCTTTGATTAGAAATACGCCTAGGGCCTTGAAGTTTTCTTGTTTATTTTGAGGGTTTAGTGGTTCATCTAGAGTAGGAACCTTATTTAGATTGAGGGTGGTTTGTAGAGTGGTTCTGTGTGTTTGGTAGTGGGTGCAGTGGATCAGTGCGTGTTCTGGGGTTTCTGGTTGTTTGCAGTGGGGGCAGTTGCCTGTGGTGTGTCTTTTAAGTTTTTTTAGGTGGTTATTTAGGTTCGTGTGTCCTGTTTGGAGTTTTGTAATTAATCTGTCAATTTTTTTAGAGGGGTGTAGGATTTTAGGTTTGGCTAGTGGTTTTCTGAGCACTTTTTTGATTTGGCTATTTGAGTTTTGATATTGATTATGCCATTTTTTGGTTATTTTTTGTTTGTTTACACTTTTAATTTCTGATTTTGAGATGGGTAGGTTTAGGCTTATTTCTGGTATTTTAAGAGATAATTTAGCTGCTTTATCGGCGCTTTCGTTGCCGTAAATTCCTACGTGGGCGGGGATCTACAAGAAGGTTATTTGTTTGCCTGCTTTTGTTAGGTCGTTGGAGCTTTTAAGTATTTGGTTTATTAATTTAGGTCGTTTTTTGGTATTTTTGTTTTGGCGGGCTTGTAGTCCACTAAGGGAGTCGGTGAGAATTAGGATTTTATTGTTGTTTTTAGATTGTTGGTTATGCAGGGCTGAGGCCATGCCAATAAGTTCGGCCGTGAATATAGATTGGTTGTTAGGGAGTCGGTAAGATTGTGTGGATATAACTGGTTGTGTGGTATGGACTCCGAAGCCTGTGTGGTTGGAGATCGGGTCTGACGATCCATCAGTGTATATGTGACACCCATTTGGCCAATTTTCATGTATGTATGCAATTGTGGTGGTTTTAGCTATGTTTGGGTCGGTTTGTTTATTTATTTGGTTAGCTAGCGTTGTGTCTATTTTGGGTATTTTGAGTTTAGGGGTGAAGATATTTGATTTTTTGCAGTTTTGTTTAAGATTTTGAGTTTAGTGTTCATTGAGGTAGTTAGTTATTCTTTGGGATATTGGGGTGAGTAAGGGGTGTTTGCGAGCTAGAGTTTGGTTTCTTGGGCTTATGTTTTGGTTAATTATGAGACAACTAAAGCGCATATCCCTACCAAAAAAAACCCTTCATTGACTTAGCTGATGCATCTCAAACTGCAATAGGGTACATTTTTGGCCACCCTGATTCTCATAGCAGAACTTGGAAGGATGTCTTTTGACCGTACAAGTATCTTCCTGTTTCCTAGTAAGGGTATATGATAATTAATGGTCATTTTCCATCACAGTCAAAACCTGTTATGGCCTCTTGAAATGGAAGATTTGAAATAATCACGAAATATTCTGTATTGATGAGGATGGATAAATTGTGGTCGAGACTTTTCATTGGGGCTGAGTTTTTTTTAATAAAGCTGGAGGATGAGTTTTATATTTACACAAATTTATAAGCCCCCTCCCTCCCCTAATCTTGGGACCTGATCTACCCCGCAGCACCCACAGATGGACTATCTGATCGTCCGATAAATATTCTACCAACCAGGTAGTAGTTACATTTGCATGATAGAGGCAATTGATAATTTCAGTCAGGCACGTGACGCCCATGTATATGACAACCGTCGTAAAAGAAACCAGACTTCACATTGTGTCGACTTCAGACAAGGAATATATCCCAACAGTCATAATTATGCTGATACTTATTTATCAAAGCGGATGGTGGATTACAATTATAAAAAGTCTTCATCGTCAGCATTCCACAGATTCACCTTGTTGTTTATGATGGTAGTATAAAGGTTATTGATGCCAAAAATAACAGCAAATTTGATTGATGGCTGTCATCGTTTCCCAGTTGTGTAGATCGATGCTTATGATATCAATCACTGGAAAGTCTGTTCCAGACACGATTATTTACAGACTAGCTGTGTTGTCGTGGGTCCGGCGCTCTGATACATTAGGACATTTAATTAATAAATAAACGAACCATTGAAGGTCGTTATTAATTTTTCAATGCCTTTGTACTTTGCATTTGAATTGAATTCCCATAATTATAACAAAGAACTAGTCATAATGCATCTCTTCAGATTTGTCAGATTTCCAATGTTGACCTTCATATAAATAATTTATTGACAGTGATTGAAGGCAAATAGATTTGCGCTTATGTTTCCATGAACCGAATACATAATTAGTGTTGTTACATGTCTGTTGTAGATTTTTTTGCCGATGTAATACTAAGGGAGAAAATATTGACCTCAAAGTGACAAATGTTTGTTTACAATTGTGCACTTGCATGAATATTATCACTTGTCTATGATCTGTTTATAACTCTTGAGAGGAAGCGCAGATGGGTGTCAGGTAAGATTACCTGCACTGATCAGGACTGTCCTTGACAATATGCAAATGTATCAATCAAGGACGGGCGTATATCGGGCAGACTAGTATCGACAGTATTCACTTACATGTAGCAAGAACGGGACTGGTACTTCTGAAACTCTGTAGAACAATCGCCTCCCTCTCGGTGTTATTGCCAACATGATTGGTATATCGTTTGTGGTATTTGCTGGAATTTATGTCACTTTAGGAGAATATGAACTATCAGGTGAGTGTTTAGCAATTGAATTTACCAGTGAATGCATCCCCATATTTAACCATGCAATTTAGAGAGGAAACGTTTGGTTGAAACTATCGCAATACCCACCTTGATTCATTTCGTATATGGGGCGATCGGGTAGCCAAGTGGGTAAAGCGTTCGCGCGTCATGCCGAAGATTCGTGTTCGATTCCCGACATGTGTATAATGTGTGAAGCCCATTTCTGGTGGTCCCCGCCGTGATATTGCTGGAATATTGCTAAAAGCGGCGTAAATCCATACTCACTCACTCATTTGGTGTGGCTTCTCTTTCATGCTCTTTTAAAATTTGTCCCAAAAGATTGAATAGTTGGCTTGTGATGCATGATGTATTACTATACGCTGTATGAATAATAATTTTTATATTTTTTCCCCCCAAAATAGTAAGCCCAACACGTTTTTTGGCCTACGTTCATGCATACATGTCTTAGTTATCATACTTTAAAGTGAGTGAGTTAATGTTTAAAGTCACATCGGCAGTATTTCAGCCATATCGTGACTTTAACAAGTTATTCATTTATATTATATATTAAAAACTGTCATCGAAGGACAGTACAACAACTAGCAATATATCACAGATTATAATCTTAAAACTAGTTTTAGAACAATACAAATATCAGATTATGACAGATAACATACAATAAAAACAGGCTATATGTCACCAATAACTAAAGTAAGGCCACCATACCAGGGACCATGAGGACTTACAGTACCTTTGCTGCCTGCATGGTTCCCCAGTAGGATTTACACAACCCCTCCAGTCCTTGGCGACTGTTGATGAGATTAGCCGAAAATTAAAATATACAAATATTCTGCGTTTAAAAACAGTGATAGATAAATTACTTTGAGTGAAGTGGTCTTACATATCCTCTCAGGGGAAAAATAATGTTACACTACTTTAACCCCCTTTGAGGATATAGACACTTACAATCTCAGTTCATTTAAATAACCCATCTGTAAATATAGATTTATAAGTGTCATAAGTGTTTCGTAATTGATTGTATTCTTGTTTATAAATAAGAGTATTTGTATCATATTTCTTAAGTCTAGTTAATGTGAGGTCTACATTTGGCCTTACCATTTGCCCTGGAGGCGATGACAACAGTTGTAAGGGAGCTATTTCCAGAAAGTTAATTTTAGCAGCAGAAACAACAGATTTAATTCTTATTCCAAGTGGTGGAACAATAGATGTTTTCTTATTGTAATATTTTTGTAAAAAATGATTAAATACGCAATTAAAAGCTGGGTTTGACTGATTAGAATATAATTTAGTGGTGTATTGTAAAGATAGTTTCAGATGGCGTTGTTTAAGAGAAGGTTCATCCGCTTCTACATACAGACTTTGAATCGGAGAAGTTCTAAAGGCTCCAAGGCCCTGATGATGGATCGTATCTATTTTTTTAAATTACTTTTGCCGGCTCCACCATAGACGATGGAGCCATAATCGAGTTTTGAACGGATCAGTGACCTGTACAAGTGTAAGGGAGTTGTTTGATCCCCTCCCCACTTTGAATTGGAAACTACTTTCAATAAATCAAGTCCCTTCAGGCATTTTGTTTTGAGGAAATTAATATGCATATGGAAAGTTAAATGGCTATTGAAAATAAGGCCCAAGAACTTGGCCTCCTTTGCAACTTTGATAGGGGTGCCATTTAAAAAAAGTGATGGGTCCTTATGCGGCTTTTATTTTCTGCAGAAATGGATACATTTATTTTTTGATTTGGAAAATTTGAACCCGTTTTCAAGGGACCATTTATGAATTTTATTGAGACTGATTTGTAACTGCCTCTCTATTGTATGCATATTTTTCCACGACAAGAAACAGTAAAATCATCCACGAAAAGCGATCCATCTCCTGAATCGCTTAATACCTTTGAAAGACTGTATATTTTTATACTGAATAAGGTGACAGACAATATACTGCCTTGCGGGACACCCTGATCCTGGTGATAATGATCAGACAGGGTAGAACCCACGCGGACCTGAAATTGTCTGTCAGTTAAAAACTTGGATACAAATTGAGGCAAACGGTCTCGCAATCCAAAATCATGTAAATCCTGTAAAATCCCGTGTTTCCGCGTTGTGTCATACGCTTTTTCTGAATCGAAAAAGATGGACACTGCTTGCTGGTTATTAATTATTGCATTTTTTACAAATGACTCTAATCGAGCTAAATGGTCAACAGTACTTCGATTCTTTCGAAAGCCACACTGAATATTTGTAATTAAATTATTTCATTCCAAGTACCATGTTAATCTATTGCTGACCATGCGTTCCATGGTTTTGCAAACGCAACTGGTCAATGAAATGGGTCTATAATTTGAGGGATCACTGTGATCCCGTCCAAGTTTCGGTATGGGTACAACTATGGCATCACGCCAGGAAGAAGGAAACTTGTCCAAATATCATCAAAAATTAACAAAAGGGTTTCTAAACACGTTCTGGTAAATATTTCATGAGTTGATAGTGTATATTATCAGCTCCTGTAGCATATCGTGAGCTTGTTCAAGAGCAGTATGAAGTTAATGGTTCGAAAATATTTCATTATAATCTTCCCCATTATCTGATTTAAAATTTATAGTTTTCTTTTCCAGCTGTTTTTGAATTTTTTTGGAATTGAGGGTCATAATTTGAGGAAGAAGAATGTTTTGCTAACGTTTATTTGCAATATCCAGTTTATTTGTTAATAGTTCATCCCCATTCTGAAGATGATGAATGCTAGATTTAGAACCATTACCTTTAATTCTCTGTATCATGTTCCAAACCTTGGACATGGGCGTTCGTGAGTTTATTTTGGAAACGTAATGTTGCCAAGATTGGCGTTTATTTTGTTTAAACGTACGCCTGGCTTTAGCATTTAAGATTTTATATTTATTCAATTATGGACCATGGGATGGCAGCGGAAAAAGTGCTCAGCTTTTTTCCGTGCCTTCCTCGCTTGCTTGCAGTCATTGTTAAACCATGGTTTATGGATGTGTGGATTTGTAGAGGACTTAGGAATACATTCATCGGCTATTTTGTTTAATTCATCCGAAAATAATTGTACAGGATCAGAAGTGTCAAGAAACAGATAAGGTTTTAATTGATTGGATGCAAGCATTTCAAACAAAGGCCAGTTGGCCTTAGTGAAGTTCCATCTTGTTGAAGGAGGAACATCTGAAGGTGAGACAGGTTTTTAAATAGTTGCAAATGATATCATACTTTAAATATGGTCTATGTACTGAGTTGCTATCTGTTAATACATAAATGTGTGTAATTACATTAATTACACAAAGAAGGGCATTACGCTCTTGATTAACATCAACGCATTGTATAGCAAGTGAGTCGTGCAGACCAATCCTGGATGACTGTATGTTGATAGTATGCGAGAACTAATTATGCCTATCAAAAGTGTGGAATAGATGAGATAGATAAGATGCATATGCATTCCCTTTCTTTCCTAAAAATAGCAATATTATAGGATCGTGGGGCATGAGTTTCCTAAAGTGAAGTGTATGTCTAGAGTTGCGTCCCTAGGATCCGCCGGTTCTAGGTTTTAATCACAGCTTATGGTCAGTCAGCATCATTCCCGTGAATAGCATCTACGACCTACCCCATAAATGCTTCGAACATTAATACCTTCGAGGGGAGAACAATCCAAATAGGGTCAACTGAAACACCATCAAGGAAGTTATATTCATAGAAATAAAAGCTACAAACTCGTCTCAAACTCGTACGCTTCCGTCTTTATCATAGGCATGATTTAAAAAATCATTATCACATTGTGAATTCCTTAAAATGAGTACAATCAGTTCATTCGTTGTGTCCGTTGTTATCAGAATATTGTTTAAAGGAGTATTACTATCGAGTTCGATGTCCTACTCTGCTTCAGAATGTCAACTCCATCTTGTTTCATCATGAAACCAATCCCAGCCACTTTATGACATATTAGGGCGGGACGGTTGACACACTAAGTGTCTTTTCTATGTGAAACTGAATGCATTATAAAATATGAAGTTATTAGTTGCTATAAAAAAATTGGCATTAACTGGTTTGAAGTGGTTACTTTATACCTTCATCTGTTGACGCGACAAAGCAGTAAAGATAAAATAAGGAATATCATACCATCTTATATCGTAAACTCATCTTTGTCTCAGACATGCCGTTTGCTAAAGTGTGCGTTGTATCAATGAAGCAAGTTATTTATTTGCAATAATCTTGGACGCGACGTTAAACCCCATTTCACCTCACCTAATGCATGTATTCACGGTAAGGTGCTTTTGTTTAGAACTTTCCCCATAACACTTTTGTTATGAAACATACTCTCTGCATATTTACAAATATTTACGGCTACAGGGGTAAAGATCCGGTTGTGTTATATGTGTAACATAGCCTTTGTTGTATTTGTAATATAGCCTCAAGACTCCAGTCCTCTACATGCGGGACGGGAGCTGAATAATAATGAACCATTGTGTAAATATGTATCACATGCCCCGCGTGTCTATCCACACACGTTCCCCATCGCCATGAGGCATATTAATACTTAACAACTAATTTGAAGCAATACTTTTGCTTTTCAAAATAGTACCAATTTAAAGTCCACATTATATTTGTTCAGGAAGAGTAATCATGTAAGTGTTTTGGAGGGCGTTTTAAGTTTCAATAGGTAACATAGTAAGAATATTAACCTGGAGGTGGTCAAATAACAATATATCACAGACAAGCATGAATATGTAGATGGATTATACATATGGATATCATTCAGTTTAGTTGATGGTTTGTATATGTGGATGATATTCAGACAGTTTGTAGATGGATAGTTTACATGTATACTATAGAAAATTTATTTATGTTTTGTCTAAATCGATAATATTTATATTGTGGATGGACTGTATAAATAAATAATATTTAGTTTGTAGATGGCCTATATATAATATTTGTAGCTGGCGTGTATACATGGATAGTATTCAGACAGTGTGAGGATTGATTGAATACATGGATAGTATTTTGGGGTTCCTCAAGAACAAAGACCATAACATCATGTGGGAAGCCACCAAAGTCATATTGGAAGCCACCAACAACTGGCAACAAAGAAAACTACAAGAAACCATTGACATCAGGAGACATCAGCCAGCCATGAACCGTGACCAGGGAACCTATCTGCCCAGGACTATTGCTTTGAGTATGGTTTTACGCCGCTTTTAGCAATATTCCAGCAATATCACGGCGGGGGACACCAAAAATGGGCTTCACACATTGTACCCATGTCGGGAATCGAACCCGGCGTGACGAGCGAACGCATTGCTGTTACCTATCATTGCTCATTACCCCATGTCTCCCGTTTGTGCATTGCCCATTGCCTACTACCAATCAGTGAAATGTAAGTTCTGGCTTCCAGTTTTTCATATATATATATATATATATATACTGACGTCCAATAGAAACTTTACCAACTGAAAATATAAATTTCAGACAAAGTATACATTTTTTTCGATAAAGCCTAACTAAAACACATAACCTAAGTACAACAATAGTGTATGCAGAAAATATTAATCGTCTGTTTCATGTTTGCGAGATAACACGCGAAAAAGTGAAAAACACGTGCACCACGGACAACTTCAAATGCACGTGCGAGTAAGGGTATAAAACGATTGCAAAGGCAAGTCAGACATCCACAGTGATAAAAAAAACACAAAATAATGCCACGACTCACAGTCGAACAACGTGAACGAGCCTTGGGTATGGTACAGATAGGAGCCACCCACGCCCATATTGCACGAACCTTCGGTTGCTCCCGTGTTGCCGTTACCAACTTGATGCAACGTTACAGACAGACAGGGCGGACCGCTGACAGGCCAAGAACAGGCAGACACAGGGTGTCCACGCCCCATGATGACCGGTACTTGCGTACCTAGCACCTCCTAAATCGCTTCCTGACAGTGACGTCATCGGCGACAAATGCCTTAGGTCACAGGGTTAGTCGACAGACAGTGGCAAGGAGACTCAGGGCTCACGGAATCAGGCCTTTTAGACCATACAGAGGACAGCTATTGACAGCGCAACATCGTCGTCTGCAATTGAGATGGGCCCGGACTGTACGACGTTGGCAACGACGTGACTGGCAGAGGTTTTCTTCACTGACGAAAGTCGATTCTGTATGTTTAGGGCTGACGGAAGACAACGTGTTTACCGCCGAAGGGGTGAACGAACGGCGGCGTGTTGCGTGCAGGAGGTCGTTCCATATGGTGGAGGGAGTGTCATGGTGTGGGGGAGGGATCTGTGGGCAGGAGAGGACACCGCTGGTCATCGTTGAAGGAAACTTGACAGCTCAACGCTACATGGATAACATTCTTCGTCCAGTTGTCCTTCCATTTCTCCAACAGCAGTCACGTGGTGTCATTTATCAGCATGACAACGCTAAAGCCTATACAGCCAGAATTGTCACTAACTTCCTGGCAGCCAACAACGTCAACGCCCTGCCGTGGCCTGCACGCTCACCCGACATGTCCCCCATAGAACACCTCTGGGACTTGATGGATCGTCGTGTTCGACAACGACCACACTCTCCAGCCAACCGGCAAGAACTGATCTTGACCGTCCAAGAAGGATGGCGTCAAATCCCACGTGACCTCATCAGACGACTGACTTTTTCTGTGCGTCGAAGAGTTTTTGCGTGTATTGAGGCATTTGGTGGTCACACACGCTAATAATGACATGTTATTGAACGTGAGCGAGTGTTTATGTACTCTGCCTATTGTCCATGATTCTGAAAGCTCGAGTTTTGTACCACACCCAACTTTGGGGGGCTCTGACGTCATTCTCGGTCGCGGTATGATTGTCATTTTCAGTGTTGATTATGTTGATATATTGATCTTCTCAAATCACTTTACTTCATGCATGTATGTTTTGATGTTTTTGAGCAAGAGTGATTTCAAACTCTGGTAAAGTTTCTTTTGGACGTCAGTTTACATACGGGTGAGGTGAAATGGGGTTTAACGTCGCGTCCAAATTTATATACATACGCCCATGTAAACTTGATGTTAGAAGTTAGTGTCTATGCACATGGTTTTCTGATGGGCAATTACTACTCAAAAATATTATTTATCTGTATTAAAAGTGTTTCAGTGTATCCATTGTGTTTATAATGTGGTGGGTGTTTCTGCTACGCGCTACTTTCACTTTGCGGGTTTGGGATTGACATGCACCAAGTACCAAGTACAGCATGGCACAAGTATTTTTACTTGTGGTTAAAGAAGCTCGATGTACTTTTTTTTATTATTACACAAAACACAAACAAACACCCGAGAGAATAAACAGGAGTTTATAAGTCAGGCACCGAATCAATTAATATTTAAAGGTAATTATAGATATTCATGGATATATGAATGGAGAACATATGTATTGAAAATGTAAATGATTTATAAATAATGATTAAAAAAGTCGTACACCAAAGTGTTGAAGTTACCTACGTAAATACTTCGAGTTATCCTAGGTTCGACACAAGCGACATACACCGATTGGTATGAGAATCAATAACACGAAACATATGTGACATCGAACGACGAGGAAATAACATTGTTTGAATAAATGTCGACAAACAGAGAAGCGAGATCGACTAAAAGAGTACATTTGTGCTGGAAGTACGTTTGGGACTGAAAACAGACTTCGGGACAACCGTAACTTCCAATACATCAGATTCGACACATCAGAGGTTGAAGAATGGTGAATAAAGACGGAACACACAGGGACAATGCTCTGCCTTCGAGACAACCGTAATTTCGAGACTTCAAAGTTCGACACAACGGTGTTTGACTGTATATAGCGCGATCATATTCTGCATACGACAATTTGCAAGCGATTGTTAAGTAATCGCATTTCATTCATTGCCCTAGTAGGCATATACACACGATACAGTATATGTTAACTATTCAGACGTAAATCTACTGCTATTTACTTGTCGTGATGTTGTATTTGGTTAAAACCACAGAGAATTTATACATGCTTAATGACTCTGTAACGATGGCTCAAGTGCTAGGAATTAAAGGGAGCAGTTCAAATTTGAACTATGCATACAATTTCAGACTGACAAAAAACACAACATGATATAATGACAAGAACGCTGGCTTTCTAACAGTCAGCTTTCGATCAATGTTGAGCAATGTGTCTACATTTCACAACTTTTGAGGTACAATCAAGCTTGCTCTTTCAACGAAAATTTCAAAGAGGTTTACAAGACTGTGTTTGATCAAGGTAACAACATTCAAGACCTAAGTAAAACTTTTCAAAAGTTTTACAGCACTTGCGATATGTATGCATCATTGTACTGCAAGTATATTGTTCAACATTGAATATTGCAAATGCACGGTGGCCCATATGAGACATGGAGATTGTTTTTCAATATTTTGATATCTCACTTACTGTTATCGTAACCTTTGGCAAATTAACACATGGGCCACCGTACAGATGTCCTAGATCACATGTAGTTGTCCTGACCCCGGGATCAGGAAAGTGATCTTAGCTCAAATTTTGCTTAGCACGAATTTTGTCTTTAGTTTTGAAGATTTTGCTAAGTTAAGATTCGGCCTTAGACTGGATCATGAAACGGTCTTAGCAACATCTTAGCTAAGTGTAAGTCTAAGACCGTCGTCGTAGGGACGCGCGCACGTTATCCGTACTACGGTAATCACGGGAACTCTTCAGGGATGGGAGATGCGAAAGTCGGATTGTTTGTAAACACAGCTGTCGCGTGTCGTCTGCTCTAGCTGTCAAACATGGATGACAAGAAACGAAAGGTAAACTCGGCTAAGGAAGTACAGGTGGTTTTGGTAGAGGAGGTGTCGACAAGGGAGGGTACTCTGTTTTGATGTCAGCGGATGGGACAAGGAAAGAGCAAGTTATGGGAGGAGATTCTCAACATCCTAAACGTGCAAGTAAAAACACTGAGTTACTGCAATTATTCAGTTCGAACTTTGCTGGTGACATTTTTATCCACATTCTACCTCTGTAAAGAAATATACTGTCCTTATGGTCGACGAAAGGATAATTTGCTTTCATATTTTAGGTAAGATTTCCGCCCGTAACCCAGGTAACTTGCCAATATGTTAATATATGTTAATATGTGTGTGATATGTACTTGGGCTGGGACGGGTAACTCGGGTACTCTGGTCGGAGGGGTACTGAGTAGGACCCGGTTACCTACAGGACTACCCGGACCCGTGGTTAGCCAAAAAATATCTAGAACTCTATGGTTACACGACAAGTCACAAATCTTCGCATTTCTTTCTGACTATGCACCCATTCCTTCTGATTATTCATATGGTTGAATAAAGATATAACGTAAGTCAACTTCAGTGTATGCGTGACCAGATCGTTTAATACATGTATCTAAATACGTTTTGCAAGTGATGTGGTAAAAACAATTTCCCAATCGGACATTTTGTATCTCTTGAGACCTACGTATACAGTGGGTACCCGGGGAGGGTCGGGTAATATGGGGATGGGTAAATGGGTAGTAAATTTGGACTCGTCCCAGCCCTAATATGTACAGCTGATGTATATGGGACTACAGCAGTGGAGCTACCATGTCTGTGCACACTCTCGAAGCTTCCGCCATGTTTAACAATAGAATAGTGAATGAACTACACGCCTCGGTCCCGTTCCACAAAGTGATCTTAGCGCTAAGTCGATCGTAACTCCCATTCTTTAACACTGACTTACGACTATCGTAGCGCTAAGATCGCTTTGTGGAACAGGCCCCTGGACAAATACCAGTATCTAACTTCCATATTCACTGACCGAAGTATAAACAAGATGCAATCATATATAAATGGCAGGTAAATACCACAACCTGTGGGTGAGCTACTAACACTATGTACAGCCTTACATGTATCTACCAAACAGTAGACACGAAATATGAACTTTACGACATAGGGTTTCCGTACCGCCAGTAACATGTCCTACCTTCCGTGATGAGGTCAAGGTTACTATACATCCCTGGTGAGTCCCACCGAGCTGTGTGAAGATACGGCAAATCTCACCAGAGCGTCATTTTATATGAAACAGAACTTCTAAAAAGATGGTACTTTTTGTTGCCCTGTCTGGCGGTCGGCATTAAGGGGATAAAATACGGACTGGTCAGCTCGGAGTATACTGTGTCTGAGTGGGGTATCCATATTAAACTGCTGCATGGTATCTCTCTGGGCTAGCACTATAAAGTCCCGACCAGCGGCAGTGAACCCAATTCTTCCAATTCTTTTGGGTTTTGGTGACTGGCGCATATTACCCAGGGACCCAGCATTTTATTATCTAGGGGGATGGGACCGGTCACTAGTACAATCCACATTCAGTAAACGAAGAAGTCAAACAATTTAATTGCAGTCTCTTCGTGCATGCACGTTGCTGCATAAGTGAATTATCATTAAACACCACCTTACCTCACCTCACCTCACCTCGTCAGTGCCAAATCCCACTACTTTAAATCAACATAAGTTGTTGTCGGAGAAGTTGAGTTTGGCGACAAGTTGTACATGTTCAATGTTGGAAGAGTGAGTGAGTGAGTATGGTTTCACGCCGCTTTTAGCAATATTCCAGCAATGTCACGGTACCAGAAATGGGCTTCACACATCGTACCCATGGCGGGAATCGAACCATGGTCTTCGGCGCGACGAGCGAACGCTTTTACTACTAGGCTACCCGACCGCCCCAATGTTGGAAGAGAACATTGTGGGATTCAACGTCTTTTTTCAGTTTCTCTCAATGACGAGTATATGAGTGATTGCTTCTCTTCGGTCACGATGATTCCACTCCCGCTGAGCATCCTCATCTTAATTGTGACGCAGGGGGATATGCTCACCCCAAACACTGGGTAAAATACATTTCTGATGGATGTGTCAAGTTTATATAACACAATGTGTCTGTCCAGGTCGATGCATCCAATTCTTCCATTTCCATCCACCACTAGACCATACCTCAGTGTGGCACGTGAACCAGCAGCATCGGACATGGTGCCTGGATAACACGCAATACGTTCTCCATCCTCCCATACCTGTGTGCAGATGCTTCTGTGGGTGTCACAGAATACCACTCGTATGGACCAGGAGCCAGGCTGCTGGTAAACCCAGCTGCTATTGAGCACGTGGCTTTCTTCAGAAACTCCCATCTCTAACAGAGGTACTCCCAACAAGCGGTACGGCTCCCTCGCTTCAACCACTGTGTGAGTCTCCCAGTACTGGGAGCTTAGAGAAGCGGGCGTAGGAGGGGCTTGCGTCAAGGTGACGCGTTGTGTGACGCATGCACCCTCGTGCAACACGTAAAACCGAACATCTTGTGATGTCGCAGGTTGACCGTGCATGCTCACTCGGCCGTAGTACTTGTTTATCCGGTCGTTATCCATGTCATGTTGACGACCTGGAAATTATAAAAGTTGTAATAAATAAAAAGCGGCAAAACATTTTCCGTAATCAAAACGGTGATGTATCAAAACGGTCAAAATAGTTTCCATTATCATAAGAATGTTAGCAAGTATTCAATCGAATACGGTCGTTGTTGATCATCACCTGGATCATTGTCTTAGTTACGTGATTGTTTTAGAGTGAGTGAGTGAGTTGGGTTTAACGCCGCTTTTAACAGTATTCCAGTTATATCATGACGTGTCAGCTTAATGTGGGATGAAAGCCCGAATTTATGCATGTCTCAGACGTTTACCTCTTCGGTGAAACCCAAGAGCACGGATATGGTGCTGACAAAACTAGAAAAATAATTGAGGCGAACCTGGATTCGAACCCACAATCATTGGTTTCTGGCGTGTCCAAGGGACGCAACTCTGGACAGCGTATCGGTCGTGAAACAGACTGTTCTGCGCCTTATTTCACAGAATAAAAAAATCGTATGTTTATTCACTTACAGATCACATAAAGCGGATGTCGATTTAACTCGTCTGTAATGACATACACAGCATCCTTTTCCAGCAAGTAGGTGGGATCAAGTCGGGCTGCAACAACAAACATGATGTAAGGACATCTTTACACGTGGCTTTGGTTGGGTTTGTTGTTTAATGCCGCGCTCAGCAATATTCCAGCTATATGACGGCGGTCTGTAAATAATCGAGTCTGGACCAGACAATCCAATGATTGATAGAATGATTTGTTTGTCTGTTGCTTAACGTCGCACTCAGCAATATTCCAGCTATATGACGGTGGTCTGTAAATAATCGAGTCTGGACCAGACAATCCAGTGATTAATATCATGAACCGTGTAAACGCAAATATATATCTACTGTTGCAGGTGATGGGATACGATTATTATAAATAGAATTATGGAAATAGGGCATGTATTGTGACTCAGTAAAACTTAAAATGGACAATTTGTCTTTTTATCATTTGGAACATATATCACATCATATCAACACAAAACACATCTTCCTGACATTTTACCTGTTGTAACTATTAGGTTACCAGATGGTTCGTTTGTTTGGTGTAAATAATCGAGTTTGGACCAGACAATCCAGTGATTGATAGAATGAATTGTTTGTTTGTTAGTTGTTTAACGCCGCACTCGGCAATATTCCAGCTATAGGACCTCGGTCTGTAAATAATCGAGTCTGGACCAGACGATCCAGTGATTGATGTCATGAGCATCGATCCACGCAATTGGGATACGATGACATGCATCAACCAAGTCAGCGAGCCTGACCACCCGATCCCGGTAGTCGCCTCTTACGACAAGCTCCCATGTGGACCTACTTGTTATGTATGTGTTGTCTTCCTTAAGTCGGTCCATCATGTTCAGTTACGGTGACATTCAATCAACGAAGCCTCCGAGGCTGACCAACCGATCCATAAATTAACCTCTTTCAACAAGTATGTGGACCCACAAAGTCACTTCAGTGTGTCATAGATGCTACGTACCTTTCCTTCTCTCGAATCCCACTGTAAGCCGCTTTTTTACACTTTTCAAGGCATGATAGCTTCGGCTCTGTTTGTCAGATTTGGCCAGCCGGTCAAGACTCCGAACACTACCGACACCGGAACCACTCTTGAAACAGCGGCTTCTATTGCTGTCCAGGGAAAACCCACCTAGGGAAACAGACTCAAGCATCCTTGTGAGGTCGTCCTCTGTCTGGAAAACATACATATTACAGACAAGACATATGGTCGTTGGTGCGATTTCCAATACTTGAAAATATAAATTATTATTGTTATTTGTCCTGAATTTAAAGCGACAAAACCGTTTACATGTTCATAAGAAATATCAATTGTATTGATTCCGACCATATCAGGTTTTTATGCATCATTATCAAACAGGTGTTCGCGAAATGGTGAGCGTATCCTGCCCCCACCGATGTCACAAACACATGCAAAGGCAAGCTAATTGGTCACCTGAAAACGATACGGGAACATTTGGTTCCAGAAAAATTAAGGAATTGCATCGGACATGATTTTTGTCAATAATGCATCAAATTTGTAAATGTCCCCAAAATGTCTGCTGAAAACGTGTTGTGCAAAAAGACCAAATGGTCCCCCACCCTCCCAAACGCTTATTAAAAGGTCGCTTCCTAACATAAACAGACCCAGAAATTTATTTTTTTAAGGCTAGTTCTCAGAGTTTGTAGTTTGTCCTGCTTGAATAAGACAAACATGTTAACCATGTTTACATATTTTGTAGCAAACTTGGAACATAGAGAACCGGTTCAGAATTATAGTGCTCAAATGCTACTCGTCAGTGAGTACTACCGTCAAGGTTTTTACTTCTTCTCAGCACAATGTAGGCGTTTCTGGCTAGCCCACTAACATAAATATCAAAGGCTGCATAAATGCGACATTCAGCTAAAGTCACTATAGCTTTTGCTTATATTTCAAGATGCATTAATATTCCACGTGCCCAATACGTCCATTTAAAAAATGACAAGTTGGCATTTTTCGGGTATAATTCTGACAGGATTTCCCTCGTTCGACTGAACGGAAAGATAAACAAAATTTTAAATCGCACAAACCTTTTCAGAACCTGTGATACATTTAAGAATGGACTTTCACTGTGTGTGTTCATTGGAGTATTAACTGAATGAACGTCGGAGCTTGCGACTGTTGATCTATACACAATTCCTCATACAAGTAACTTCATGTTTACACTGACAGCCATACAACAACCAGCTGTATCGCAGCCAATGTTTACCTTTCTTAGGGCTTCATTTTCAGTTTTCAGTTTTTGTAGGTCTGTAAATGAAATAAGTAAAAGTTGCATATTTGAATTGTATGCATATATGCACATGACACACGAAGCAATTTGCGTCAGGCAACATCAGTCGGGAGACACTATAAGGTGTGCGACTTAACTGTCCCACGCATATTAATCCTCAAACGTTCCAGCCATTTTGGTCACCTTTCTAAACCAAATGGGGGAGAGAGATTTGGTTGCTTGGTTGGTTGGTTGTTTAACGCCACACTCAGCAATATTCCAGCTATATGACGGCTGTCTGTAAATAAACGTGTCTGGACCAGACAATCCAGTGATTAATATCATGAGCATCGATCCACGCAATTGAGATCGATGACATGCTTCAACCAAGTCAGCAAGACTGACCACCCGATCCCGTTAGTCGCCTTTAATGATAAATACTGTTTATGGTTGGTTGGTTGTTTTGCTGTTTAAAGCCGCACTCAGCAATATTCAAGCTATATGACGGCGATCTGTAAATAATCGAGTCTGGACCACACAATCCAGTGACTAATATCACGTGTTGGTTGGTTGGTTGGTTGGTTGGTTGGTTGGTTTATTGTTTAACGCCGCACTCAGCAATATTCCAGCTATATGACGGCGGTCTGTAAATAAACGTGTCTGGACCAGACAATCCAGTGATTAATATCATAAGCATCGATCCACGCAATTGGGATCGATTACATGCATCAACCAAGTCAGCGAGTCTGACCACCCGATCCCGTTAGTCGCCTTTTACGACAAGCATAGTCACCTTTTATGGCAAGCATGGGTTGCTGAAGACCTATTCTACCCCGGAATCTTCACGGGTCCTGGGCATCGTTCCACGCAAATGGGATCGACGACATGCATCAACCAAGTCAGCGAGCCTGACCACCCTATCCCGTGAGTCGCCTTTTACGACAAGCATAGTCGCCTTTTACGGCAAGCATGGGTTGCTGAAGACCTATTCTACCCCGGATCTTCACGGGTCTACTGATTATGGGAATTTTCTTGTGACAATAATGAGAAAAAAGGATTACCTTCCTCAAGAACATGCATGGTTTTCATAACGTCTTCGTTGGGCACATCAGTGACGTTTCCAGAATCCTGACAAAAATGAAAATAAAACGGACAATTTCAATATTACCAAAACGAGTCATTACATTTTCAGTGGCGCATTTATAAAATTGTCATCACTATTTTGCCTTTAACGTCTTATGGAATCTGTTTTGGCAGATATTTGAAATTGATTGACGTTTTGAATTCCAAATTGTTAAATTTTACTAAAATTGTTTCACCTGTGCAAATGTTTGTCTTTCAAGACCCCGGTCCATAGCTTCACTTTGCTGACTTGGTGTTTTTACCCCGTCTAGGGAAGTGCAAAGAAGGCATAATGGTATTAGTACCATTTTTTAAACTCCTACTCTAAATAAAATAAACTCTGGCGCCAAATATTATTTTCGGGATCTAAACAAATGCGTCCAATTTAGCCAAATGAATCAATGTAATAGAAGTAAAGATTTGCACTGGCTGACGCAACAAATACTACGCATTTGGTAGAAAATATCGGTCGAGTTATCAGCTACGAGGAATGTGAAAACCTTCAACACAGGCGATACAGCCATATTTAAAGTGACCTTTTTGCCTAAAATATATATATTAAACATTTGATGTGAAGGAACAAAAAAATATCTTTGCTGCATTTATACATCACACTAACTGAACTAGAAAACTGAATGATATACATCATATGATGTATTATCGTATTTTTCCTGGATGACGTACTTATCTTCAGCTAAAGATTCTAGTGAGGGTTTATCAAATCACCTGAGACGAAGATCCACGACCTGTCACAATTGTCCAGCAAAGGACAGTCTAGACAATTGGTCACTACATTCTTAATCCCGCCGACTTGACCCCCATCTGCTAGTCTCCTTTTCCATGTATCAAGTGTCATCACGAAGGAGCATATTTCCATCCTTCTGGGTAAAGAATGTGGTATGAATGTATGAGTATATGTTGTTTAATGTGGCATACAATGCTATTCCAGTTATATCACAGCCCTGGCAAATAATCGACATTGGGCCAAATAAAATATTATCAGTCACGTGAGTGGGTGAGTTTGGTTTTACGCCGCTTTTAGCAATATTCCAGCAATATCATGGCGGGGGACACCAGAAATGAGCTTAACACATTGTACCCATGTCGGGAATCGAACCCGGGTCCTCGGCGTGACGAGATAACACCTGTACCACTAGGCTACCAGACCACCCCTCATCAGTCACGGATAGCTTAAGTAATGTCATTTAAACAAACAATCAGGCCGCACCCCCCTCATTTGTAACACTACATCTCCACTTTAATAGAGTTCATTATTTAGGACGAAAATGTGCTATTGGTATATTCTGAATTCACGTAACTCAGGTTCACGTTACCTTCGAAGGTCATATCCTATATATGTTCAGATTTTAAATATTTTCAATTATATGATTTACATTTATGTACTTTACAGTAAACTACGGTTATAACGAACACATAGGTACCTCTTATTTGAGTTCGTAATAACCGTAGTTCGTTATAAGCATATATACAGCATGTATACAGCAAATGGCCGTGACTAAAAAATAAGTTCGTTTTATCGGTCAGTTCGTTATAATGTAGTCTACTGAACTTGGTTTGAAGAGGCCAGGCGATATTACAAAACAAATGGGACCAATAAAATAACATTAAGCAACCAACATTCTCTCCCCATACTGAAAATATAGTGGTCCATTCCTAGCTGCATTCGTGGATATCGAACGAACATTTTTCAATACATGTGTTGTCATTGTGCGATTCTTGAAGGTAACGGGTAGTGAAAGATGCTTGGTTCATTACCTGGCTATCTGTGTCTGCTCCTCCGTCTCTGTGATCAAAACTGTTGGCCGCGATCTCTCAAGTCTTCTAGCAACCTCTCGCATCAAAACCTTGCCTCCGGTGGACGGTGTCGTCCTTACAGTGACGTGTCGCTTGTCAATGTTCTCAGTGAGGACACGGAATTGTTCCAGAGTAAGGAGCCACAAACTGCAGTCCTCCTCCACCGTAGAAACAGATGCAGTTACGGAGACTGACAACAGAAATGCTCTAATAAGATTCTTTCTTTTGACCTCCATTAAGCTGAGGGAACCAGCAACGCACAGACCTGATGTCCTTTTCCGTATGTTTGAAAGCGCCGCCTTGAACTCTTTCTCGGTCTCTAGTTCCCTTTCTGTCAGAACACCGAACACAGCACTGAACTGTTCACTTGTGAAATTACGAACACCCTGAATGAGTCCCTTTGTCAGGGAAAGATTGTACTGCTGTGCGGCCCGTTGCCTGAAACCTGTAGAGTCTTGACATGCTTCGCGACCCACGATAGAAATCACTGAAGGTGGATGACCTTCTACCAGGAGAAAGATGTCAAGCACAACATCATCTGATCTGGTAGCCGTTTCTATGTTTGCACTCACTGATAAGTTATTTGAAACATATGCAAGACCTCTGTCAGAAAGCTCTTCAAGTCGTTTGAACAGGCATATTTCATGATGATGTTGACGTATTCTTGGTGGGTACACAACCAAGGAATCTGAAAATACAGAAATACATGTAATGCTGTACATTACAGGTTTACAAACATATATACAAATTTAAAATATTGATCTAGAAGTATGTTTACACTTAGCTTGTGAAATGAAGTTTCTCTAGAAGATTAAGACTTCATGTTCCTGTTTCATTGTAAAACCTTCCCAGTTTGCTTGAGAAACTGTCACTTTGATGAGGGTAACTCGCGTTAATAAACGAAAAGATAATCAAAAGACATGCAATTTTTAACAAAATAATCTTGCAGACTGCATTATTCCGATATTCAATTAAAATGTGATAATAAATTATTTGTGTTGACAAGAAAGTCAAAGATCACGATCAGTGTAAATTGTTTATTCAAAGCTTTCGGCCATTGTAGCCTTGCCAGTTAACACTAAGCCGAGGCGAAAAGAAAGTACGTGATCTCGTCTACCAGTTGTCGGGGTTCCATATATAGAGGCATCGGTGGCTGAGTGAGTTAGGTCGCGGAATCTGTGTGCTGGCGATTAGGTGCCTTTCTTTAAGGAAGTGGGTTCGAATCCCAAATGGTACTCGGTCAAAAGGGGACTATAACTTGGACTTTACTAAGAAAGTGCAATACCAAAAATAACATAAGTTACATTTGACCACTTTGTTTGTTCACGGAGAAAGTTGTCGAAATCCAGCGAACATATGAGGCAGCCACGTCTATCTGTCACAGTGTCATAATAGACTCTCACTGCAAGTTCTAAACACAGTCGTGACTTTGTTCATCGAGGACAAAATAAAAGGTGCAAAAGTATGAACAAATGTTTGACACACGTTAGAATTTAATTACTGACCTTTATGTACGTAATCTTCAATGTCTTCAATGCTGTTTTCTATCTGTTTTATATTTGGAGGGCACTGATCGAAGGAAACTATGTTGACCTCATGCCTTTGTGTTTTCGTGACAGGATCTATCAGCATCAAGGATACAGAACGTGAATGCATGAAACAAGGTTACATGTAACATTTTGTATTCAGAAACTCAAATGGTTGGACAGATCATGTCCTTCTAAAAGCTACACCGTTTGTGAAAGTATTGTTTTTGCTCTTTAAATAAATATCAAAATACAAAATGAACAAACACGAATTTGGAAGGAAGAGGTCAATAAAAAAACTACCTTTCAAACACACCGCATTTCCTGACTGCATCGCTGACGAAACAAGATGGTATATCTTCACTGAACAAACACAATAATTGAACACAAAATATGCATGTAACAAATCTTCTCTCCTACAAAATAACTGATTATGAAATGGGGGAAAATGTTTTCTTCATTTGTTTGGTTGACGGGTGTCTACACAATTCGATGTTCACATAAAAACAACTTTTAAAATAAAAATCACGTCCACCCATCATCAAAATACAACATTGTAATTGGCATGTAAGAAGATACAAGAGGAGTATGTTCAACTCACTGTACTTGAAGCCCCCTGAAACGCCTACACCAATCCTTCTTATCTATCCTGCACACAGATCCTCTATCGTCAATTTGATATGCTTCAGGACCCTCCTTGTCGTAGAAAACAATCCCTTCGACTGCTGCCACTGCTACTTCCAAGACGTACGATTCACCTCTGCCATTGACTGGATGAAAATCTACAGCTATCAAGTCTTGTGGCTCAACAAAGACGATACCACGCTCGTTTTTGAGAAGAACTAGCAGTTCAGATCGTACCTTTCTTATAAGACCTTCACGGAAACCAGTATGCAATGATTCGGGGTATTCGAATCCTTTTACAAGCAAAGCCTTTGAGCTGTAGGTACAGTACTGTACATCTATCTCATCCACCCCTAAGTAGAAAGATCCCCCACCATCTATTTTCGAAAACGAGGTCACGTAATATTTTAATTTTAAGTTTTCCCAAATGTACTGAATAAACTCAGAAACCCTGCTAACATCCAAAAGTTCACTGAATGAAGATTGAAAACATTTAGCCTGGATACAGCGACTTTCATCTATGTCCTCGATGTCTATACCACGAAGGATTGGTTTAATAGACCCAAAGGTCTGACTTGACGCCAGCATATACTGTATGGTCGTAACTGAAGGATCAACGATACTATTGTCCAGGGGAGTCTTTGTTTTGAAGTCCACTGTCACGACCAGTGTGGACGGGGATACAACAACAGCCACAAACTGATAGTTGTCATTTAAGCATGGAAGCCAATTCTTTTTGTATGTTAGGACAAACAAGCAGCCATCTTCTATCATGTCATTGAGTCTTGCATCAACAAGTTCATGGAAATGATCCAAATTTCTGTCTTTCTTATCTAAATCAGTTATGTGTACAAGTATTGCCCCTCCCTTGCTGTTCCTAAGCGCTGAGACATATCTCTTCAATTTCAGCGTGAACTGATCTCTTTCCTTTTTCCACTGGTCTTTTGAAGTTTTTACTGTGCAGTTTGCCTTTGGTGTACTGCCCTTCCTTGGTTTATTGATAAGAGATGCAACGACATCTATCGTGAGGAAGTTGTCTTCTTGAATGAGTATTTGTTGTTTGTTTCGTATGAGTTCTTTACAAATGTAACAACCTGTTGGTCAGAGAAAGATGAGCAATTAAATAAAACAGAATGCAAAGTTTGTTTGTTTGCTTGTTCATTTGTTTGTTGTTTAACGCCGCACACAGCAATTTTCCAGCTATAAAACGGTAGTCTATAAATTATCGAGTCTGGACCAGACAATTCGGTGAATGACATCATAAGCATCGATTCAGGCACTTGGGATACGATGACATGCTCCAACTTAGTCAGCGAGCCTGGCCAGCTAATTGGTGGCCTCTTACTACAAGCATTGTCGCCTTTTACGGCAAGCATGGGTTACTGAATACATATTCTAAGATTTCCAACACGGAGTACCTACTATAACTTTTTTTTAAATGAAACATAAAAAAACCGACAAAACCCTTTCCATGTTACATTGAACATTTCCAACTATATCATAAGCATGTGTTTTAGAATCACTATCAGACAGACTCAAATTAAGTCTGACAATACAATAATATGAATATTTATTTATCCTGCATACAAGGGTATTATTATGACTTTTTTCTCATTTCTCATTGTAAACGTTTTGGTAAAAAATAGCCAGTCTCTGAAGATTTCATCAGGTGAATACATTTATAATAATCTGTATAATATGGATGTAGATATAGGTTTCTGAGCTTGGAGTAGCGTTCATATATCATCATCACATAGTATTCGACTTCTACAAACTTCTCATTTTACTTTAAACAGAATTCACAATATCTTTCATCATGAGGAATATCATTGTGTCTTCCAATCTCAACATGTAATCCAAAATTATTACATCTAAATTTTGATAAATGCCACTAAAATATCGGGGTATGTTTATGGTCAGATAAGATTCAGTATTGAAAAGTGGTGTATGTTGTTTATATTAGTTCACTTTGATGATCTTTCCAAGGATGAGTGCCAGTCTTGAAATAAATTGTCGGAAAGCCGTTTAGTGAGTGAGTGAGTTGGGTTTAACGCCGCTTTTAACTGTATTCCAGTTATATCGCGGCGTGTCAGCTTAATGTGGGAGGAAAGCCCGAAGTGATGCAGGTCTCAGACGTTTACCACTTCGGTGAAACCCACGAGCACGGGTATGGTGCTGATAAACCTAGAAACATAATCGGGGTGAACCGGGATTCGAACCCAAAATCATAGGTTTCTGGCGTGCTCAAGGGACGCAACTCTGTACAGCGAATCGCGTCGCTTTAGACAACTGGCCCACCCGTGCCCCCGGAAAGCCTTTTAAGGCTTAAGACATCACTGACGGATTCCCAAGTCGCACTTCATCATGTAACCCGGTTAGTGTTCTTATAAGTGTTGATAGATTAGAATACATAGATACAAGTAATTAATAAAAGTTGCATTTAAGACTTACTCTCCTCAAACTCCATAAAACTTCATGATTAACTCTGTCAAATGCCCTTGAAAAGTCAACAAAGATGCTGTAAAATCTACACTTTGTTTCGGAGAGGTATTTTTGTCCAGCTGCCTGTAACGTGAAAAGCTGATCAGGAGTTGAATTTCAGGGTCTAAAACCAGCTTGATATTCGTGTATGATGTAATTAATGTCACACCAGGATTGTAGTCTTTTAACCAGAATATATGTCAGAACGTTCAATATGCCCCTGTAATCATCAGTGATAGTGAGTGAGTGAGCGAGTGAGCGAACCGGGATTCTAACCCACAGTCACAGGTTTCTGGCGTGTCCAAGGGACGCAACTCTGCACAACGAATCGCGGCGCCTTAGACGGCTGGGCCACCCGTGCCCCCTCATCAGTGATATCCAGGTCCACTGATGTGTGAATAGGACATATACTTCTTCCCCGTTGTTGCGGAAAAGTTCCAGTATCAGGTTTCCCATTGAAGAGCTTAGTAAGTAAGGGTGTAATAAGATCCTTTGTAGTTAAAAATTCATTATCAATTCCACTTGTCCCGGGTGACTTGTTATAGCTCCAATATCAAAATATCTTCGGGGACACGGGTGGCCCAGTGGTCTAAGGCGCCGCAATACGCTGTGCAGAGTTGCGTCCCTTGGGCACGCCAGAAACCTATGATTGTGGGTTCGAATTTGTGGGTTTGAAATATTTGTTTATCCTGATACGCTGTTCTCTTTTAAGGTTTTCTTAAAACTTTACGTAGTTGTCTGAAAATATTCACAGTGTGATTACACGCCCTGTGAGCTCGCAAAGCAGCATATGTCCTATTTTTCAAATCAACAAATAGTGATGATACCAGGTGTTCACGCCGACACATGGAACATAAGATACAAATCCAAACACCTCAGACTTGTATTTTGGTCCCTGGTGAGGTGACCTAGGGTTTAAGGTCGCGTCCAAGATTATTGCAGTTATAAAGCGTGTGTGTGTGTTGTGTGTATGTGTGTGTGTGTGTGTGTGTGTGTGTGGGGGGGGGGGGGGGGGGTGCGGCTGCTTGTACTGGTCCGGACTGATGCCGATTTTTTAGATACCATGCCGCAGTTTAACATGAATACCCCACTCAGACACAGTATACTGACTCCGAGCCGACCAGTCCTTGTTTTAGCCCCCTAATGCCGAGCGCCAGACAGGGTAACAACAGGTACCATCTTTAAACGTCTTTTGGTATGACGTGGCCGGGGATCGAACCCCGGACCTTCCGCTCCCCGGGCGGACGCCCTACCACTAGACCACGGAGGCGGTCTGGTCACTGATGTGTCAAATGTGGTAATGTCAATCCATATCTCAACCATGAAACGTTTCCAAAGCTTTATTATGATGGCCTTGTAAGTAAAGCAAAAGTATTGAATCATGTTATAAGTTTAGTATATATTTTGAATCATCATATCTGTCTGCAATATTCAACGATTACTACTCACAGTCGTCATGGGTGCCCTCCATTCTTTCTTTCGCAAGACATTGTGTACACACCTGTGCTGTAAAGTGAAAATACAAGAACCACATTGCATGGATCACCATTTGATATTCTGGGTTTAACAGAAACAAGAAGATTATAGTGAAAGATCCTCGACCCTCATGGATTCCCTAAATAATGTACACAAAGAAAAATATTAAGCACACCCCTATTTCTGAACCATGACAAATGGAGAAAATCATGGCATGGGATGACTGACCACAACAGCTGGGCGATACCAATGTCATTGGATAGAACAGACATTTGACAACAAATAAAGAAGATATTGGTGAGTTGAACTTGTGATTGAAATTTACTGACAAAAACATCACGGTAACACAGGTACTGTTTATGACCGTAGACAGTACCTAAAAATATTATGGAGCTGCGGGATTAAGTAAACGAAGTACGTTTGATGTCTCATGTGAAAATGTTCCTTAAAGTCTCTAAAACCCACGAGCACGGGTATGGTGCTGACAAACCTAGAAACACAATCGGGGCGTACCGGGATTCGAACCCACAATCAGAGGTTTCTGGTGTGTCCAAGGGACGCAACTCAGTACAGCGTATTGCGGCACCTTAGACGACTGGGTCACCCGTGCCCCACAAGTGTTGGAGGTGGGTGGGGGCTTGAGATTTTTTAAGGTTTTACTGAAAAACAAATTGTTCGCTGGAGACGATGGATGTCCTCACAATAAATGAAAACGTTTAAATTGTTTGACAGAACACAACTTCAACAGAAACAATAGATAATAGTGACTGATCCTAGACCCTCATGGATCCCCAAATGAAATAATAAACGAAACCCAGAGGTAGTAGAAGAATTGGGTTCACTGCTTCTGTCCGTAGTATACAGCGGGGATCAAGGGGTGGGGTGGGGGTATACACCAAGAATGGGCTTCACACGGTGTACTCACGTTGAGAATCGAACCAGGATTTTGTGCGGGTCAGTGCTAGCTACATGTCTACCCATCTGCTGATTGAACAGTGACCCATTCTTGCCGTAACAGGTGACTATGCTTGTCGTAAGAGGCGACAAACGGGATCGGATGGTCGATTTGGTTGATGCATGTCATCGATCCCAATTACGTGGATAGGATTGATATCAATCACTGAATTGTCTGGTCCAGACTCGATTATTTACAGACTGCCGTCATATAGCTGGAATATTGTGCGGCGTTAAACAACAATCAAACAAACAAACAAAAAGTCATAACTGCACTTGTACACCTCTCTTTACAATTTAGACCGATCCGAGAACGGAGGCGCACTTACTGTCAATGCATCAGTGGTTTTATGGCAGTTGCGTGTACTTAAATAGAACAGCGGTGTATTGTCCTGGACATTCAACAAACTGACATAGTTGGCGTCTAGTTTCATCATCCCAAGTCGCGAAGCATAACATGGTGACGACAGTAGTATTTTCTTGTTGTAATGAGACGCCGAGATAGGAAACAAGAATGTTTCCCCGGGATATTGTTTAGGACTTGATCGCGAGATCTGAAAACATCTCCATCCGTGACATTTCATGAATATTTGTTTAAGATTATTTGAAAATCGTTAATACAGTTAATGCTTGGAATCAGTATACATGACTTTGTAATCATGTTATGTTTATCCGTGATGTAATGTCGTCGCTACGATCAATTTAATCAGCACTTGGTGGTTAAGGCATTCCACAAAAGTTCGGAGCGCCCCCGTGATCTTTTCCTGAAGGGAACCTATCCAAGCGGGGACTTATCGGGTATACTGTGTCTGGGCGGAATATCAATTTTAAGCTGAGGCATTGTGCAGTCATCTGTTAAAATATGTTAGCATGTGGTGGACACCAATATATTCTCACCATGAATGATCGTCAAATTCAGCAATGATGGTGTATATGTATTCTCTGCATCGTCGGCGAGAACACGTTTGAAATCGCTGCCGTGGTGTTGATCATCTCGGCCATATCTCGGCTACTTCATCTTCGTTTCATCCGTGCTTCTTGTTGTTTACCAAGCTTGCTCAGAAACCGGTTTGTCATTGTCGTATACGAACAGTTATCCAATGATCTAGCCGATCAATTAAACTGGTTTTACATTCGGGTTTCGGGTTAAGGCTCGCTGATGTTTTCTTTACATTAAGGTATTTAATCCGTACGTGTTGATATTTTTACCGCACGCTCCGTCCCTTGAATTACGTACATGTGCACTTCATATTGTTGCTGTCTCCTGAGTAAAGGACCCGTGAAGATCCGGGGGTAGAATAGGTCTTCAGCAACCCACGCATGCCGTAAAAGGCTACTATGCTTGTCGTAAAAGGCGACTAACGGGATCGGGTGGTCAGGCTCGCTGACTTGGTTGATGCATGTCATTGGTCCCAATTGCGTGGATCGATGCTCATGATGTCAATCACTGTATTGTCTGGTCTAGACTCGATTATTTACAGACCGCCGTCATATAGCTGGAATATTGTGCAGCGTTAACAACAAACCAACCAACCAACCTGAGTAAGTGTTTCAGCATACCACACGGGTTGTGCAAATGAGCACTCTGGTCGGAGTGACGTCTTTGCAACCAGAACTTAACGAAAGGAAATCCCCAAGCTAAATGTTTATGTCCAAGAGCGTATTAGTTGTGCCCTAAGAAGGCCCTCAGAGGGCGATGACGGAAGACAAAACTCAGGGCTGAAGGGATGAAGGGTTGAAGACAGCAGCCATGTTTCTTGTTAGGGGTTGAAACAGGTCAAAACGGTACAGAACGCCCACAGGGACCGAGTGACCAGTGTTTCCGGTGCGGAGACCCGCCCTGTCCATTACACATAGACAGGAAATCGGACGGCGATTCTTCATCATCGAAGGACGTTCTTATTGAGGCGACGGCCATGGCCAACCCCGCGACTAGCACTACAATCAGTCCGACTCAGCTCGTTTCCGATAAGTACTGGAAAACTTGGAGAACAGAGAAACATCTCACTAGAACGCTCCCTGCGCATGCGCACCGGACACGTGGCCAAGCCGCTGTACTCGGAATTCTCTCATTGTCGCGCCATCCAAGCCATCATATCCAAACATTTTCTCGGATTACAATCTTCAGACTTTTAATTATCACATCTAAAATATTTTTAAACTGTTTGTACTGTTATCTAATTAAATCATGTAATATTTGCTGTGTCCGTGTTTCAGATCGGGATGCTCATCTGCTCGAACAGGTTCCCTCAAGCCTGTACTGCAGACAAAAGGTGTTCCTTCTGTGCCCAAAAGAATACTTTCCTCCGTACCTATTTGTAGTCAACAGAAACATGACTGACCAAAGGAGGGAATCATCTCGATCAGTTTTATCCTCTTCTGAGACGACTTCATTGTCGTAAAAGAAGCTAACTACTATGCCTACGCCTTCTTCAGAGAGGGAGCTGCAGTTCCTGCTTGTTACCTCAGCAGTCTCCCCTTAAGGAGAAATGGTGACACCCTTACTGAGGGTACTTCGAAGCAGAAGAAGAAGATGATGACACTTAGAAGAATCTTCAATCCCTCGGGAAAAGTCAGCTTCTTCCTCTTCAAGGAAGTCGTCTCGCTCAAAGAAGGAACATGTCTAAGCTAACGTGATAATCACTACGAAGCTCAATGCGAAGTCTCAGAAGACAGTCGTCTATCTGCACCCAGTCAAAGACCTTCACGCAATCTCACAAAGAGATTACACCTCTTTCAACGCAGACACATCCACTCATCTTGGACAAATCTTCACACAACCACAGAACTTAACACAGCCTCAGACCTTCACCCAGCATCCAGCCTTCTGGCAGTTTCAGTTTCTTGCAATTGGCTTATACTAAGATCTATGGCAGATTCCACAAATGGGGCAGATATTGGTGCATACTCAGATCTAAGGCAGATTATCATACAATTTTAATAATCATCATTTAATTATAACAATGTCTATAGCGCCATATATAAATGTATAGCAGAGGACTGCCGATGATCAATGTTGTGATTTCTCTTGATATTTTTTATCATTTCCTATTTTGAACAGCATCATTGGTGCAGGAATAGCATATCAGCACTTTTCTTAAAAACGTTCCTGTTGCATCAGAGAAATACCATCCTCTTATTTGCCGGGGTTGATAAAATCCTGAATATTTTCACACTTCTGCACTTAGGATTCAGAGCCTTAACAAGAAGAACTTCATATAAAAATTGACCTGATTGTCTTATTTATACATTTGAAATCAAAATTTAAATAACAGGTATTTACTGTACAGTGGGACTACATCATATTCCAAAACACAGTACGTTTATCTCCATTCTACTATGACGGCAACAATGCTTTGAAAACGGTGTTCTCTTGCAACGTGTAACAACACAGGGTATAAAGGTCCCAATCTTAGAACATTCTGACAAGTGATCACAGGTAGTTACATATATGTAACAAATATTACTGAAGTTCAAGATTAAAAACACCAGTCTTGAGTAGTTCAAAATAAGTGCTCAAAACACATAGTTTTAAAAATAGAAGTTGACAAATAACCCTCCAAACTTAGTCCAATGGCAGATGTTTTAATTTGTAACAACCTGCTGTGCACTGTTTGGACTGACCAAGTCATGTCTTGGAA
Source organism: Haliotis cracherodii (assembly GCF_022045235.1). Taxonomy (NCBI): domain Eukaryota; kingdom Metazoa; phylum Mollusca; class Gastropoda; order Lepetellida; family Haliotidae; genus Haliotis; species Haliotis cracherodii. The sequence goes on along the minus strand of NW_027266330.1, from coordinate 30,371,851 downwards.
ACCAGCGCGGGAGGGATTTTCTTAGAAATCGAACATGCCATTTCCATTGTATGGGTGAGTGGTGGTAGAAATAGATTTTAAAATGCTAAACGAATAAATTTCTACAACATACTTTATTAATAATATTCTACTATATATTTAGTATGTGTAAGTCTTATTAGTTAGTTAGCAATTACCCCAAGTAAATATTTAAAAAAAACACATAAACGCCTCTCCACCCCAAACTTGGATGTGGCAGAACTTGACCTACATCACAGTTACTCACACTCAATATGGCTAACAATGTTTACATTTTCTGTGCCTCAGCAGACGAAGCAGGATGACAACCCCGCTCTACGATGTGGTTCAACATTAACCTGTAGATTCAATGGGAATGAGCCTGCTGGTACAATATGCTTACCAATAGAACTGGAGTTTGACTGAACAGCTGCTTTTCAGGCTGCAGACAAGACACTTTTACGTCTGCAGACAAGTCGGCTATTTTGACACAAGGAATCTGCATGATTTGACCTGTCAATTTGAATTTTCATGGATTCAACACAAGTGTGGTGAAGAAAATTGTTGTTGTGGCCCAGAAACAATGGTTCGTGTATTGTCTGTTCTGAAATGAATCTTAACCAGTTTGATAAGTTGCTATGATCAAGTGTGCTTTGACTTAAGTGATGTCAGGACATTGGTCTGTCCTTTGGGAGGGAGCTGGGGAATCTAGGAGTGTTTTCTGATGGATTTTAAAATCCTCTTCGGCCAAATCCTTACGGTGGTGGTAGACGGGGATGGCAATGAATATCCCAAAAAGGTTTATAAACAACATGTTCTCATGAATAATTCTTCACACATGTTTTATAATGTGTTTTTTTTACTGTTATTGTCGGTTGTTTTAATGAGGAAATAGTCTCTTCCATACAACGTCCCTAATAGTTTCATACATATTTCATTTGTATGGAAAAGATATGCCTTCTTTAAATCTTGTAATGTCATCAATGTAGCAGTCAGGGTTGCGACCAAGAACACCAAAAAAATCCAACATCAAACTACCATATTTCCTCTATTAGACATTAGGCGATCTATTAATATCGCTTATATTAGGGATCTGGTGCTTGTATTTGAGATTCAGCGTGTAATAGGGGAAATATAGATACATTTTACATTTCCAATACACAAATAATGTTTGTTAATTTTCTAAGAAACGACAAACGTCTATTTGAAGGTCGTGCTACTAATACATCGTTTATAGTAATACTTTCGACTTTGTATCTCTTTCTTCTTTCAAACATTCACATTCAACAAAGCTTTTTTTGCATTTGAGTATTATCAATAGTACTGAGCAATGTATAACATGTTAACCACATAGGGATGAAACGTTTTGTGGCAGTGTGCCAATTTCTGAGCAAAAGCATCAATATGTGCACATTTACATATTTCCCTCAATTTCTAACGTGCCGTCATATTTGCGAGATACCGACATAAGATCAGTAACAGCACATACACGTCAGTTCGAGATGTGATGTGAACACAAACACATACCAGAAGATATCCCAATCAGTGGATAAGGCTATTTTGAAGTCATGACATGACTGGAACATGTACCGTATCCGACGTATTAAGCGCCCAGGGCGCTCTCAAAATTAGAAATAGGGGGCTCTTATTGGAATATTATTTTGAGTTGAAAGATCGTAAATTTCGTGGTTTATGCCGACAGCCTGAAATGTTTATATACGACAGATATATTTTTCCAGAATTTAATTGCCCATAATTAAGGGTGCATATAACATACGAGTGCGTATTATACACAAATAAATAAGTCTTGTGTACATTAATCAACTGGAAGGGGTGCTAATTGGGATTGTACACTAGCCAATATATTAACAAATATCGCCTTGGGCGCTTATTAGAGCAGGGCGCTTATTACGTCGAATACGGTATATAGTACACACCAAATACAAGGACTGTTGATCCTGTTTCAAAGTGTATGATAATGAGTGAATAAGAATGGTTTCACATGTCATTTTTAGCAATAATCCAGTAATATTACACTGGAAATAGGCTTCAATCATTGTACCAATGTGGGGAGTCAAACCGGTCATTAGCGTGAATCTTTATCCACTGGGCTACCCCATCGACATCGAAATGCAATACAACACAAAATGATGACCTCAATAATAATTGTAGAGAAGGTGGAAAGGGACGTAGAAAAGGCGGTTTAGCCAGCAGTGACCTACTGCCTTCAATAAACTCTAGAGGAGTAGTTTTCAGATTGATTTATCTTTTGGTGTTGTCCATTGTAAAGGTAATCTTACGGCAACAGCCGTATTCTGATCAGAACCAACTAAAACAACGCGTTTGAGACGGTGCACGGCTTGGAGAACAAGCCTTAATACTGACCCTAGGTCTGGGTGTCCCTCAACTTCTATCAATGAAGATTCAATCAAGGAGATAGAAAAACGTATTCTGTCAGATGAAAGTATTACTGTTACAGCTGGTTAAACGCCAAGGGTGAAACATTACTCGCTGGGGGGTTGTGATCGGTTTTATTCAGATTTAGAGATGAAGAAATTGAGAAATGGAGAAATGGCCCTGAAACAATTACAACAAAATAATAACGGCCATAAATTATATCAATTATACATAAATATCAGAAGAAGCTTACATATAAAAATATATTGGTACTATGGCATCTTACAACACATGTAAATTGTTACAAATTTATCAATTAGTCAGTCATGACATATTCTGTCACGCCAAGGGAGATAATTTCCCACCAAATACAACGTTTTGCCCACATACTCACAATTAAAACAATATTTACACATATACCTAATATACACATCATCATGATCATTCCACAATTAACATGACATACATTTAAATGAGCATGTCGTAACCCTCAAAGGTTACACAAAAAGTGTACATAAAGATAAAATATGTTTAAATATGATAATGAGCCTTACCTACTTGTGGAATTGAGCCATATTATTAAACGTGTAAAAAATAAAAGTAAAACCAACTTCACTAATGTTGGTTTTGATTGATTGGATTAGATTAGAACATTTTGACCAGCCCGCGTACCGTATTAGCGGCTGTTGGGATTCCGCATCCAAATAGGCCAGCCATATCTCATGATCATGCTGGTCCTAAGAGCTGTCTAAGATACGGATCAGGTGTTCAGCCTCTGGGGCTGTCTTCATTGCCTGTTATCATACCCCAGTGGCGTGGATCGATGTTCATGCTTTAAGTCACTGGTTCGCCTCGTATAATTACAGGCCTCAATGCAGTAGCACGAATATTGCTGACTTCGTCGTTTAACAATAATTCACCCACTTCGGCGGAACAATCTGCAACCTAAATACTGCTTTCAATTCGCAAGGCTGAGCTTTGAGGATATATTGTACATTTTGACTGCGAAGCCAAAGCATACAGAGTCATGCTGAAAACATCTAAATATTTGCAAAGCTGAGGATAAATAAATATCTGACATCTTAACTAAACTATTTATGAATTTATCACTATATATATATTCACTATATATTAAATGTAAACGATAATGCTGATATGTAAGCAAAATTAGGCAAATACAATAACCAATTTCTGAATCGGGATCAGTTGGTACTAAACATTTTCAGGATGGTATTCTAACAACCACTAAAGATTTCAACCATTTACAGAAGCCAATTAAACAGGAAGCCAATTACACAGGATTATGTATACATAGGTGTGGTGATTATTGCTTTAGGAGTTCATAGTAGGTGGATGGGATGAAATAGCCTTGATCTCGGTTGATTGATGGCTTGTCACGGCGACTTTGGACCGCTTCTGTTAGTTTTCTTTTAGTAAAGTCATGGAGATTGTTCGAGAGGATTTGGACGTTTCCCCAGTTGATGTTGTGATTAAGGCAGTTGCTGATATGGTCCGAGATGGCTTCCTCGTCATGTATTCTCTGTCAATCATGTTATTATTTAACCTACTCATGTATGCAATTGTTGTTACTGTTTACTGCTTGACAATGGTCTAAGGATCTATACCGAAACGTCGCCATTTACAGTTGTTATCCATAAATTGTTTCTATTTTGTCATCCGCCAACTTCTAAAAAATACTGTTCAAACAATTAAAAAATATATCGCTTTCAGCATTGTCCGCAATATAACAGACTGAGTTGCCTCCCATTGACTGTAACATACATGGGCAGTAAAACAGGTCCCAGTGCATTGCCGTTTAATTTGAAAAAAACTGAGGTTAGAAGTCACATCAATCTGCAAATTAAATGACTAAAATTGTCTCACTAAATATCTTCTTTGAACTCCATTTTCATTTTAAGGATTGTCAGCTGTCTCCACAACATGGATAGGTCTCTATTCCCTTTGGCCATGGTGCTTTCTTTAACGCTCAACAGTTGTACTGTCAACTTACACACCAGCGAGAAAGTATCTGTTCACGTTAATCGTTAACCGTTGGAAGAGTTTGTCAGTTCAGCGTAAATGAGTCTCTGTTTTTCATCAGTCATTGTGATCATATTCCCACCGATTAGTTTCATCTTTGCTGGGTTATTGTAGAGGAGTGTACCAACTCCGAACACTTGGAAAAAATCTTCTCGAATTAGGGTATGGCATTTATACAGGAGACGGTTTCTGTCTAAGTCAATGAATCCTACTGTTCCATTCTCATCCACCATAACCCCATGCCTCAGTGTGACCTTTTTACCATGTTCTAGAGGCATGGTGTCTCGACAACACCATTGATGCTTCCCTTCCAACCATACTTGTGTACAGATACAGGAGTGTTTGGCACAGGCTGTTACTGTTATACACCAAGTATTGGCTTGCTTATGTATCACAGAGGACATTTCTTCAGAGCTTGCTCCAGTGACCCCTATCTCCATCAAATCACCCCAGGATACGCTTGACCCCTTCAGTTCGATATCGGACTCTGTCTCCCAGTACTGTGCCCTGGTATGTGTATCTGCACCTGGCGCTGCGGAGAATGATGTTTGAAGTGTGCGACACAGACCCTGATGTAGCTCAACTAAACACCCGTGCTCATCATCCGAGGTAACGCGACCGCAGTATTTGTTCATTTTGACGATGTCAATCGCCGGTGGTTGACCTGAAACATCAACATGCGTATTCAGTTCATATATTTTGCATAGTGAAAAGATAGTTTGTTATTTTGTTTTTGAGCTCGGATTAAAATGAAGCACGTATTTGGTATTTGTCAGAGAAGATGTCGAAAATCGAAATGTCAAGTGAACTAACAATTTAAAAACATGGAGTCAACGATATTCTATCATCCATATACTGATTCTTATTGGTCAATCAGACATTCAAAATCACAATGACTACTTATGATTGAAGGGGCGGTCAGGTAGCCCAGTGGTTAAAGAGTTCGCTCGTCACACCGAAGACCCGGGTTTGATTCCCGACATGGATACAATGTGTGAAGCCCATTTCTGGTGTCCACCGCCGGGATAATGCTGGAATATTGCTAAAAGCTGCATAAAACCATACTCACTCACTCACTTATGATTGAAACAGTCGATTTGACATCTGCATAACCACGGAATCTAATATATATATAGAAATGACGTCTTTATAAATATGGGCATTTTAAAAGAAGGACATTTACAATTATAAGTTACAAAATGTAGAGCTACAAATTGTGTGTACACCTCTAGGAAGGCGTCTGCTGACGTCTGCAAAAATGCAAACATAATTAATGTATCACTTATACATGTACAGGACTTACATATCAGAAAAATCGGTGAGTGATTTAATTGATTTGTTAGGATGTACACAGCTGTGTTGTCCAGAAGGTAGGTGGGGATCTTTGGAGCTGCAACAGCAAGCATATTCTTTGCATCATAAATGAAAGAGTAACACTATTCTTAAAACATTAAAACATTGGCCCACGATATTGAAGTATGTGGATGTAAAACCATAATTTCCTGTTACAGCGTTACCATTATTCCCAAAGCGTCAAGTGTAACTAGAAGTTAATGCTATCTACCTTGTTTCTTTGACTTGACTGATTCAGATGTTAGCTTCTTTTTTAAGATTTTGAGCACTTTAAGACCTCCTATATGTTTCTCTGGTGCAGACAGTTGCTCTGGATTCGCACCACCACTGGCAGCAGAACTACATGTGCTGTAGATGCTGCTTCTGGCACTGCCCATGCCACTGTCCCTAGAGAATCCACCCACAGATGCGGTCTCAAGAACGCTGGTGAAGTCCTCATTTATCTGATAAATATCAATGTCAGGAGAAGAACATTTCATCACGGTTACTTTACTTCCATGGTAATAGAAATTGTGTGCTATCGTGAGGATAGACAAATATATATTTTTTTTATAATACCACTACGGCTGCCTGATGTTTCCCTGATGATTAAACTCACTCTCCAAGTTAAGGTAAGTGTATTTTAATGTTTACCATCCTCAGTTCTTCATTTTCCGCTTTCACCTTGTGCAAATCTGCAAGATCAGAAACAAGTTGATAAAGTTAATACAGTTTACATATGCTTTTTTTAAAAAATATGGGATACTTGTAAGTACCTTTCATTTACCAAAGTTGTAAGAGATATTACTTTTTAGTAATAGTTGTATGATAACAATGAACAAATTGGGAACACATTACAACCAGTAGTGAAGTTTGACAGTAGACGCAATAGTATCGATGCAAGAATGTTGGATCCACGTATTGGGTTGCCGTTTATCAGAAAAGGCACAAGGAAACACAAGTGCATTTTGATAATCATGGAAAGCATGGTCGTTTGTTAAGCTGCATTTTGGCGACCAACCATATGCATATTTGTGTCATTTTTGGCCGTTAACATAACATTTGGCTACAGAGAAATGTCAAAAATGAGATACCTTAAAACAAATGAATTGATATTTCAATGGGAAACTTTCATGAAATCTTTTCATGATGTGACGTTTCTTTTTCATTCAGTGTATTCAAAAGATCCTTTAGGGATGAAACGTTGAAATATTTATACTTTGTGATGGAAAAATCAACACAGACAAGCATGACATGCTTGACCGTGATTCTTTCATCATAAGGGATGCGAAATCTTCGCCCTTTCATAAATATTCAAAAGTATAGAGTGAAAGGCCAAAACGACATCATTGCATCATGACCTCTTCAAATGTCGACCGATGGTTGGCTTTAGTGCGGTTACTTTACTGAATGTACAAAAAAAACAACCAAAAAACCCCGAAAAGATGATCGTTTGTTGTAAGAAAATTTGTGCACGTGCATAGTATATATTCTTCCTGTGAATGAACTCTGGGCCATGTGGCCTTCATTAATGAATAAACTTCTTCTTCTTCTTCTCTGCATGCAATATGTTCATACCGTAGGACAGCGAGTTTAAAAAATACTGAAATCCTTTTGTTTTAACTGTTTACTATATATTCCAGAGCCATTAAAATCGTCGTTGATACGGGTGTAAAAATGGAAACTCTATCTGGTAATCTAGTTGATAAAGTTCTGAATCTAATGACAGCGCCCTTAGCCACAGCTTCAACGTCGTGTACACCATTGACATCTGTTGGCTACATGACGATTTGTAACAAGACGTGGCCGTGGAGTCAGCTTCATGTAGACGATTTTAATCATAACTCCCTCTCTAATAGTCTTATGATAGTCTGCAGCATTGAGATTGAGCCTGGTTTTCGAATCAATCGTCCCTGCACTCTTGTCGTTGACCTGGGACGCTCTGAAAGGGGTCCATGGTCGACTTTTGGGTTTGTTAGTACCTGTTCCATAGTCTGCTAATCACAGACTGTTAAACTCTGACTTCTGTCAGTTTCCTGCATGTTAATAAGCCGTACACACTCGGAGCACTGTAGACGCCGCATTGCTCGTTCATACACAAACAATGCATGAAATCAAGTAAATCACAACTGTATGATGTTGTTGTTGTTTGTGTTTAACGCCTCACTCAGCAATATTCCAGCTATAATGACGGCGGTCTGTAGATAATCAAGTCTGGACCATGCAATCCAGTGGTTGACATCATAAGCATCGATCCACGGAATTGGGATACGATGACATGCATCAACCAAGTCATCAAGTCTGACCAACTAATCCCGTTAGTCGCCTCTTACGACAAGCATAGTGGCCTTTTACGGCAAGCAGGCCAATTGTAGATAAACTCTACACGAAAGAAACCAAAATAAAGGGCTTACCGTCCTCAAGGGACTTTACGGTTTCCCATAAATGTTCTTCTGGCTTGTGGCGGACTCCCTCCGTCACCTGTAAAATTTATTTTGAAAAATGGTGTTGACGGGAAACTGTAGCACATACTAATCACTGTCTTCACATCTTTACCGGGGCGGTCGAGTAACCAAGTGGTTAAAGCGTTCGCTCGTTACGCCGAAGACCCGGGTTCGATTCCCGACATGGGTACAATGTGTGAAGCCCATTTCTGGTGTTACCCGCTGTGATATTGCTGGAATATTGTGTTACGGCCAAAATGATAAAATTATTATTTGGTATTTATGTGTTCCAGATAGATTGTCGGAGAATTGATATGATTAACCCTAGTGCAAATAGCAGTGATTTATTGTCAAGTTTGTTTTTTAGCGGGTTGCAATTTTCGTGGTTACAAAGGGGGATAACTGCTGGTAGGTTTTATTTTGGAAGTATGTCGCTGGCCTGCCTGCCATCAGTACCATGTGGGTTATTCTTTTGGAAGAATAGATGGTCTACAAACGGTATGAATTACTTTATTAGCAGTCTTTGCTTAGAAGCATTTTGTGTTAGTATTATTAACTTATAAGCAGCACTTTCTATAGTATTCAGTCACGTTATTTAGTCTGTATTTTCACAAGGCTTTCGAAGCTGTTTGCTGCATTCAAAACTCGCTCGCTTTGCACGAGGTGTTAAAAATAGATTTTGCAACAGGTTGTTTTGCGAGGGCTTTTCAAACTTATTATTTAACAGTAAATGCTTATTTGTAGAAATATTGGTTATATGACTTGACTGACATGTTTCGGTTCTCCAGAATTTCAAAGTTGTAGACTTTGTAAAAATATATCTTTATTGGTGAAGTTTGTTACATAAGGTTGTAATAGTACCACAATGTAAAATAGCATTATGTCATGCTATATTTTCTTATTTATTGCAGTCAATCTGTCACAAGTGAGACTTCAACACGCTATGAAATATATGAACTGAACCGTGTTTATAAACTTTCACTACAGTCTTCAGTCTTGCTTGTTTTCTGAATTGGCGATAGGGCCTATAGACCTATCTACTATAGAGAAGAACAAATATTGACGTTTTACCCAAACATGAGTAACGACGAAAAGAAATCTCAGACCGATGATGATAATCTCACAAGTACTGATGGTAGAGCAGGGGCTAGGATTAGAAAAGAGACAGAGAAAGGTCTTCAATACCGCATGGAAACAAAAGAAAAGAAAATACGTGGTATTTGTAAGAACTTCAAACAAGTAGAAGAACATATTGATTCTTTGATGCTCAATGAAGATGATTATTGTTATGTACAAGGTGCTTATAGAGACTGGCTATTCACATATGAAGAGTTTATGCAATCCAAGTGTGACTATGAAGAATTATGTTTGCAGTGTGACATAGTGCCAGACTTCAAAATGGTTTTAAGAACAAAGAGTGAGCATCTTTATAGCTTCAAAGATAGAGTTACTACATGGCTACAAATTAAGGACAAAGAATGCATTGAATCTGTTAATTTGGAGAGGCATGAAGTAAGGTCCAGGACAAGTAGAAGTAACAGATCACTTGTTTCAAGGGTGAGTTCAGTAGCCTCAGCACTGCTCAGGGAGGAACAGAAGAGTGCAGAACTGTCGGCAAGGGCAGCTGCATTAGAGAGAAAGCAGGATCTAGAACTTAGGAAATTGAAACTTAAGATTGAAGAAGAAAAACTTGAGTTGAACACGGAACTAGCTATCACAGAGGCGAAGAAGTCTGTTCTTGATCGTCGTGATGATAGAAACGACATAGAAGAGCATGAGCTAGGTCATAGGGAGAGGAGATATATAGGTCAGAACACATCCAGACGTCGTGATGATAGAAACGACATAGAAGAGCATGAGCTAGGTCATAGGGAGAGGAGATATATAGGTCAGAACACATCCAGACGTCGTGATGATAGAAACGACATAGAAGAGCATGAGCTAGGTCATAGGGAGAGGAGATATACAGGTCAGAACACATCCAGACGTCGTGATGATAGAAACGACATAGAAGAGCATGAGCTAGGTCATAGGGAGAGGAGATATACAGGTCAGAACACATCCAGACGTCGTGATGATAGAAACGACATAGAAGAGCATGAGCTAGGTCATAGGGAGAGGAGATATATAGGTCAGAAAACATCCAGACGTCGTGATGATAGAAACGACATAGAAGAGCATGAGCTAGGTCATAGGGAGAGGAGATATAAAGGTCAGAACACATCCAGACGTCGTGATGATAGAAACGACATAGAAGAGCATGAGCTAGGTCATAGGGAGAGGAGATATACAGGTCAGAACACATCCAGACGTCGTGATGATAGAAACGACATAGAAGAGCATGAGCTAGGTCATAGGGAGAGGAGATATATAGGTCAGAACACATCCAGACGTCGTGATGATAGAAACGACATAGAAGAGCATGAGCTAGGTCATAGGGAGAGGAGATATAAAGGTCAGAACACATCCAGACGTCGTGATGATAGAAATGACATAGAAGAGCATGAGCTAGGTCATAGGGAGAGGAGATATACAGGTCAGAACACATCCAGACGTAGTGATAGTCGTATCTTTGTTCAGTCGCCTGATGAACAAGAAAGTGTATCTTCCTCACCACCTGTTCATACTGACGAGGTTATATTGTCGGTGGTGCGACAATTGCGGAAACCAGTTCCTGACATCAGAAAGTTTAGCGGGAATCCACTCGAGTACCGCAAATTCATGAGACAGTTCAGAACTAAAATTGTGATGAATTCAGAATGTGAGGATGAGAAGATGAACTATTTAGAGCAGTTCACTTCTGGGGAAGCGAACAAGATTGTCAGCGGCTATGGCTATTTAGATTCGGAGCAGGGATATCCAGCTGCATTAAAAGAACTTGAAGAACGCTATGGAAATGAAGAGACCATTGTGAATGCCTTTGTGAAAAAAGTGTTAGATTGGCCACTTATTAAAGCTGATAATGCCAAAGCTCTTGATGATTTCTCAATTTTCCTGTGTGAATGTCAAAATGCAGTGCAAAGTATGCCTTATGTCAGAGTACTTGACTTTTCTGAGAACATTAAGAGAATAGTTGGAAAACTACCCTATCAGTATCAGGAGAAGTTCAGGGGTGTAGTACAGAACTTGAGAGAGCGGAAGAGAACTGTAAGTTTTGACAGTCTAGTGGACTTTGTGAAGAATGAGGCCAGAAAGGCGAATGATCCCATGTTTGGAAAAGATGCGCTAAGAAAGGACGAGAACACAGGAAAGATGGTGCACAAGAAAACAGTATCTGCAAACAAGACTAAGTATACCTTTGCTGCTAGTCAGGTTAATACACTTGAAACAGAGGAACAGACACAAGATGATAACACAACTGGTAATCAGAGTGGCAGGAATGGTAGCCTATATCCCTTTGAAACCAGATCATTGCGAAAACCCTGTTTGTATTGTTATTCCCAACAGCACAGTCTTGTGAGGTGTGAGAAGTTAACAGGAAAACCTTATGCAGAAAGAATTTCTTTCCTGAAAACAAAAGGTCTTTGTTTCAGATGCCTTAAGAGAGGTCATCTTAGTAGGACTTGCTATTTCAAGGCCAGGTGTAATCAGTGTCAAGGTCGGCACCAAACTTTACTGCATATGGAGAACCAAGGCTTTCGAAACTCTGAACAGAACTCTAAGACAGACCATTCCGTGACAAGTGAAAAGACCATTGCAAGTGCCTGTGCAGAGCATCCCAGCCAATGTGATTCTGATATGGGGATCAGTGACATTGATTGTGCTATGGCTATTATTCCCGTGGTTGTCAAGATGAAGGATGGTTTGAAGACAGTGAAAACCTATGCATTTCTGGACCCAGGGAGCAGCGTCTCCTCCTGTACAGAGAAGTTAAGAAAGGAACTTGGTGTTCAAGGGAAAAGAATGAAAATCACCATAGAAACTATGGGAACTCCGCATACAATGCAGACCTATGCTATTAACGGACTGGAAGTTTGTGATTTACAAATGGAGAACTCGATCAGACTGCCAAAGGTCTACACTAAAGCTATGATGCCTGTGTCAATAGTCACATACCTACAGAGAATGATATTTCTCACTGGTCTCACTTAAGTGACCTACAGCTTCCAGAGTTGGATGCAGAAATTGGACTATTAATTGGAAACAATGTCCCCGATGCTTACACACCATTTGAATTAAAAATAGGTCCTCGTGGCACCCCGCATGCAGCAAAGACTATGCTAGGTTGGATTGTGTGGAATGTTGTTAGATTTTCAGACGACATGGAGTCCACAGAGGAACAGCACACAACTTGTTTTGTCAACAGAACAGAAGTACTTGCCATTCAAGAAGTTGAACAACTTGAACACCTGGTTAGGCAATCAATGACCTTTGACTTCTCTGAACGTATAGCAGATGATAAGAAAGAATACTCCCAGGAAGATAGGAGATTTAATAAGAAAATACATGATACTATTGAACAAAAAGATGGTCATTATTACCTGAATCTTCCATTCAGGAAAGATGATGTTAAACTGCCAGACAACCACAATCAAGCTCAGCAGCGACTTGGTGCCTTGAAGAGGAAACTAACAAAGAACATTGAATTTAAGAAAGACTACACAGATTTCATGGCAAACATTCTTGACAAGGGTTATGCAGAGAGAGTTCCTGACGAGGAGTTGGACAGGGAGGACGGTAGAGTCTGGTATATACCACACCACGGGGTATACCACCCTCGCAAGCCTGACAAGATACGTGTCGTCTTTGACTGCACCGCTACATATGAAGGAGTGTCTTTGAATGGTCAGCTCCTAAGTGGTCCAGACTTGATGAATAGTTTGACTGGCATTCTTCTACGTTTTCGACAGGAACCAATAGCTATAATGGCCGACATAGAATCAATGTTTTATCAAGTGAGGGTACCTAAGGAAGACTGTGATTGTCTACGTTTTTACTGGTGGCCTAATGGAGACATTTCTAGAGAACCAGTTGTCTACAGAATGTTAGTACATTTATTTGGAGCTATCTCTTCACCCAGTTGCTCAAATGCAGCACTTAGACAAACAGCTATTGATCAAACACTGTTTGACGCAGATCTTGCAGACAGAATTATGAAGAGTTTTTATGTGGATGACTACCTATCATCAGTTGCTAATGAAGCTAAGGCCATTTCACTTATCCATGATGCACACTCTTTGTGTCTTCTCGGAGGATTCAGACTGACAAAATGGATTAGTAACAATCATGCGGTGTTAGAATCTGTACCTGTTGATGAACGAGCCAAGGATGTCAAAAACCTGAATTTGTCATGTGAAGATAACCCTTCTGAACGTGCCTTGGGTGTGTATTGGTCAGTTGAGTCAGATACTTTTGGATTTAAAATGCAGATCAAGGACAAGCCACATACAAGAAGAGGTCTGCTATCTGTCATCAGCTCTGTATATGACCACTGGGATTCGCTGCTCCATTTATTTTGAAAGCCAAAATTCTGCAACATAATCTCTGTCGTCAAGGAAACAGCTGGGATGAACTAATACCCGAAGATTGTCAACTTAGTTGGATACAGTGGCTGGATTGCCTTCCACAACTAGAAACTATGTCTATACCAAGATGTTACAAACCATCAGAATTCAGAGATGTAACATGGTGTGAGTTACATATGTTCTCAGATGCCTGTGAATATGGATATGGGGTAGTAGCGTACATTCGGCTCTGCAATGCGAAGAATGAATCACATTGTACACTTATCACTTCAAAATCACGTGTCGCTCCTTTGAAGAAGATAACTATACCAAGACTGGAACTTACTGCAGCAACTGTGGCAGTCCGTCTAAGCACACAGATACTTGCCGACATAGATTACTCGTTTGACAGAGTATGGTTTTGGACAGACAGTATGGCTGTTTTACGCTACGTAACCAACGAAACAGCACGATTCCACACTTTTGTCGCCAATCGAATTACAGTGATCAGAGAAGGTTCCAAGAAAGAACAGTGGAGGTACATTGATTCACAACGAAATCCAGCAGATGCAGCATCAAGAGGTTTGAATATGAAACAATTCCTTAAAGCAGACTACTGGATTCATGGTCCACAGTTTCTGTGGAATTTAGAGGCTGATTGGCCACAAGATAGGCAGTTCTCACTTTCATTAAGTGCGGATGATGCTGAAGTGAAGAAAAAGAAGCCTGTACATGCTACTATTGTCAAAAAGTCACAAGATGCCATGACAAAGCTTTTGAACTACTATTCAAGTTGGGCCAAACTGAAAAGGGCTACAGCTTGCCTTCTACTTGTAAGAAGTTATCTCCATCACTGTGTGAGAAAGAAAAAGTTGAAAAGTTCAAACACAGTTGGAAACAAAATGGGTTGGAATGGGATGCAGTCCTTGCCTTTGACACCAGAATTGATTAATGAAGCTGAAAAATCATTGATCAGCTACATACAGCATCAGCATTTCTCAAGCGAGATAGAAGCACTAAGGTCATCACAACATGGGCGGTGTAAATCTGTCAAAAGATCAAGTGCTATATACAAGTTAGACCCTATCATCATTGATGGTATTCTAAGAGTTGGAGGTCGTCTTGATCATGCAGATATTTCCTATGATGCAAAGCACCCTATTTTGTTGCCCAGAGAGGATACCGTTGCTACCATGCTACTTACGGATATTCACAAGGAAGTAGGTCATCTTGGGAAGAATAGTATGCTTAGCACATTGCGTCAGAAGTACTGGATTCCTGGTGCTGGATCCATCATTAAGAGACTGTTATCCAAATGTGTGATTTGTCGAAGGTATAGAGCACAAGAAGGAAACCAAAAGATGGCAAATCTACCCGACGACCGACTGACTCCTGAAGAGCCACCCTTTACTCGGGTTGGCATGGACTTCTTTGGACCATTCTATGTCAAGCGAGGTCGATCACTTGTCAAACGATATGGAGTACTCTTTACTTGCTTATCGATACGGGCAATTCACCTCGAGGTAGCCAGTACCCTCGACACAAGTTCTTGTATTAACGCCATCAGGAGATTTGTTGCCAGAAGAGGTATGCCGAAAGTTATTCGATCAGATAATGGCACAAATTTAGTAGGGTGTGAAAAAGAGCTTCGAGAATCAATTAATTCATGGAATCATGAACAGATCTGCAAGGAGCTCTTGCAGAAACACATGGAGGTGTGTGGGAACGTTTGATACGCTCAGTGAGAAAGGTACTCTATTCCTTACTACATACTCAAGTAGTCCATTTGGATGATGAAGCATTGCAAACTTTATTTTGTGAAGTTGAGGCTATATTGAATGGCAGACCGATTACAGAGTTATCGTCTGATCCAAATGACCTGACACCTCTTACACCAAGCCATCTATTACTACATACAGCTGGAGAAGTCTTACCCCCGGGCATGTTTCACAAGGATGACAATATTGCGAGACGAAAGTGGCGTCAAGTACAGTATCTTGCCGATATCTTTTGGGGAAGATGGGTCAAGGAGTACTTGCCATTGCTTCAAGAAAGGCGAAAGTGGTTAGTACCAAAGAAAAATGTATGTGTTGGGGATATTGTCCTTCTTATGGATTCCTCACCAAGAAATATGTGGGCTATGGGCAAAGTAGTGGAGACATTTCCAGATAACAAAGGCTTTGTTCGCAGTGTTAAAGTGAGAACCAAGTCGTCAGAACTGGTTCGTCCCATTGATAAGCTGTGCTTACTGTTGGAAGCAGACTGTGAATTGAAGGCATAGGTCATTGTGACATTGTGGTGACCTTTTCAACCTATCTCTAAGTAGACATTTGCTTAGAATCAACTTTCCTAGTGCAAATGCTGTCTGTTGTTGCAATCCTGTGATTGTCGGTGAACATTTGGTTACCAAGGTAACAAAGTGTCTTCGAATGAGACACAATATTGACTGAGTGAACATTTCATGTGGAAATATTTCTCCAAGATTCATTATTTGGCCTGTTGTGTTCATATTTGTAATTGGTATGATTTAATCATCCCAATTAGGGGGCCAGTGTGTTACGGCCAAAATGATAAAATTATTATTTGGTATTTATGTGTTCCAGATAGATTGTCGGAGAATTGATATGATTAACCCTAGTGCAAATAGCAGTGATTTATTGTCAAGTTTGTTTTTTAGCGGGTTGCAATTTTCGTGGTTACAAAGGGGGATAACTGCTGGTAGGTTTTATTTTGGAAGTATGTCGCTGGCCTGCCTGCCATCAGTACCATGTGGGTTATTCTTTTGGAAGAATAGATGGTCTACAAACGGTATGAATTACTTTATTAGCAGTCTTTGCTTAGAAGCATTTTGTGTTAATATTATTAACTTATAAGCAGCACTTTCTATAGTATTCAGTCACGTTATTTAGTCTGTATTTTCACAAGGCTTTCAAAGCTGTTTGCTGCATTCAAAACTCACTCGCTTTGCACGAGGTGTTAAAAATAGATTTTGCAACAGGTTGTTTTGCGAGGGCTTTTCAAACTTATTATTTAACAGTAAATGCTTATTTGTAGAAATATTGGTTATATGACTTGACTGACATGTTTCGGTTCTCCAGAATTTCAAAGTTGTAGACTTTGTAAAAATATATCTTTATTGGTGAAGTTTGTTACATAAGGTTGTAATAGTACCACAATGTAAAATAGCATTATGTCATGCTATATTTTCTTATTTATTGCAGTCAATCTGTCACAAGTGAGACTTCAACACGCTATGAAATATATGAACTGAACCGTGTTTATAAACTTTCACTACAGTCTTCAGTCTTGCTTGTTTTCTGAATTGGCGATAGGGCCTATAGACCTATCTACTATAGAGAAGAACATATTGCTAAAAGCGGCGTTAAGCCAAAACTCACTCACTCGATCACATCTCTTGATGAAATATTTGCAGAGTTGTGCAATTTCAAAGTTAAACACCCTTACTTATATATACGAGTATGAGACCCGGCAAACGATATATATCTTAAAGGAATATAAACGGAATCCAACGGGTATGTCCAACTTGTATGGCTTCATCAGTAAACCATCACATCACTATTTCTGCGATGAAAAGGCCCTGAGTATGCCATGCTGATTACAACTTGAGACTGTGGCTGATTCTGGGTCATCTTGACCTAACGATGTTCTTACTATCGTCCACTAAGTTGTGCTCAACTTTCCCTGGCTGTCGTGATATCGCTGTAATAACGTTAATAAAATCACTAAATTAATCAAGATATTAATATAAAACGATGAAAATATCTTATTTATAGTGTTTAAAAATTAATAATATTTTAGGATATTTTTTTTTACCAGGTGTATAATGTTGAAAATAAAATATATTGTGATTACCTCTGTTTGTGGATGTAGGTGGATGTCACTTCGGGTTTTTTTAGGAATTGATGCACCGCCTAAAACAGAAGATGCACATCTTGTTTATTCTTCTTCACATAAAAACACAAGGGGGTTAATAACGGTTGTTTATAACACCTTCTGTCAGCACAAGCTGAGGAACATTGAAAAACTTTACCACTTTTGGCTATCCTCCAAAATGATGGTGGCGTGCCCTGATGGAAATTCTATACATTCTGACTACGACTTACATTGTTGGTAGGTTAGTTTAACCACAAATAAGTAGTGAGTTGGGTATATCAGAAATGTGACAACGTGTACTGCAGGTTGCTTGGGTGTCTATAATTTGACTTTTCATATTAGATTATCAGTAACAATCAGTTCTATCAATTAGCTTCTTTGACTGTTTCATAATTTGACATGAAGTACCCGGGATGAATGTCCATGATTTGCCAGAGAGACCAGGCACAGGAGGGCAGTCTTGGCAGTTGGTCACCATATTGATTACACCCATTGACCATGTCCCTGTTTCTAGTTTCTTTTTCCATTCTTCAAATGTAGCTGTGAAAGAGCAAGTGTCCATCCCCCTGGTGATGTAAGGGAACACAAATATGATATTAAGATCAGACAATGGTTCTGAAATGCAGAAACCTAACTCCATTACATAACAACATTTTTTGTAACCATTCCATAGCTATTTCAAATTACCCTTTGAATTCCTTCCTTTCCTTCTTCATATCACATATTATGGCCGCGATAACACCTGGAGGAATATACAGTGTCATGATACCATGTCTCATTTGGTATCAGTGGTATGTTAGAAACAAAACAAAATCTTATGTAGACATGCAATTTCAGAATATATGAAAATACAGAGGCGGAGCTTAACACTTTTTCAGGTGTAAATATAACAGGTATATACATACAATTTTACGTTAGGTGATTTATCAAAAAAGTTAATGTAATCAGTATTAACCAAAAGAGAGAGCAAGAGAAAATATACCAACATACATATGAAATCATGTAGCATTTGTAAAGTTGAAAGACAGCAATTGTACAGTAGCAATGAAAACAAGAAAACAGCGTTATTACTATCCCCCACCATGGGGCATATTAGAATTTTGTTTTGTTCATATAGTAGTGAATATGAATTTTTAAAAATGAGTTCTAAAAAACCTTAAGAATAAATAGGCAGTAAGGTTGTTTTATATTACCGTATCAGACAAAAATGATTAAATCTAAAATTAATACACACAAAAATTCCCTTCTCGGAAAAAATAACTCAGTATTGATAAGTGTCTCTGAGAAGAGCTAACTTCAGTAGTTTCTGGAAAACTTGTCCCCCAATGCTCACACTATCGACGACGTAAAATTTTAGTAAAATCTAAATATTTTTTACATTTGTATACTTATCCTGCATTACTCCGTATTGCATTTACTGCTGTCTTTGACAGAGAGACGAACTGTGTGAAATCCAGCTGCTGAAGAAAGTTGTTTCCATCTGTCCAGCAAGCAGCGCCCCCTCCCACACAGTCGGCACGTGACCCGAAAGACATGACGTCATGTCAAAACACGTAACTGCTTTAACACAAGATCGGAAACTTCGTGGGGAGGAAGCGGAGCGCAGGGGGGCACTTATACTTCGTAATGCAGGATAAGTATACAAATGTAAAAAATATTTAGATTTTACTAAATTTTTTAACTTATCCTGCATTACTCCGTATTGCATCTTTATCAGACGGCACGGCCGGTGGGCATACCTTCAGATGTGAGCCAGAAGAAAACCCTTGACAAAGGTCCGATGAAACCGCACCGCATGGACAAGAGATGACCGGAACACCTGCGACCATTCCTGTCGAAGGAAACGAGAGTCGATGCAAAAGAGGGAACCCGAAATAGGTGACAGAAATAGTATGAGGCGGGAATGCCAAAACTAGAACTGACCTAAGAGCGAATGCGGAACTCAGTAGAGCTCTAATCTGGGGTGATAAACACCAGAGAGTTCGACGGGCCCCGCTCCGGGTAATGGAGAATCAGTGGCGTCGGGGGTTGGTGACCTGTTGAGCTACCACCAGGGGACCAAAGCTATGAACGCCGGCGACATCTTCCAAGGCTACATCACGAAGGTAGTGGCTGGCGAAAACGGTGTCGGATCGCCAAAAACAGCCTTCCATGATGGACTTTAGGGAACATTTACTGTGAAGAGCCATGGTAGACGCGACCGCCCGAATCTCGTGTGGGTTGTTGGCCTTGGGGGGGTCCAATCCGGCGACTTTATAAGCTTGGAGGATGACCGCCCGGAGCCACAGGGAGATAGTATTCCGGCTGACCTCCGACAGCGACGAAGGGGAGACCGGTAGGAAAAGGCGTTTCCTAGACTTACGGCAGGCTTTAGACCATCGCAGGAAAACCTTCAGGGCCCTAACAGGGCATAATAAAAGCTCCTCCACGTCGTCGGCACCTACAATCGACGAAAGGGGAGGGATGGTGAAGGATCTATCAGGCTGTCCTGGGAGTTGATTCTCTGCGATGAAGTCCCAGATCAGCCCAAGATGAACTGCGCCAAGAGTCCCGCGTTCAAACCGGACACGAGAGAGGTCTAGGGCGTGGAGCTCACTAACCCGGGCGGCAGTAGCCAAGGCCAGTAGAAACACCGTCTTCTTCGTTAAGTTGTAAAAGGAAGACGTGTAGAGTGGTTCGAAGGGAGCCTCCCGAAGAGCCTTTAAGACCACATTCAGATCCCATGCAGGCGGTCTGAACTTGGCTTTCTGGTCTTCGAGACAAAACGAGTGCAGCAACGCCTGAAGTTCGGGAATTTTCGTCATTCTCCAGTTGTCCGGGATGGCAAGGATGGAGTTAATGGCGACCAGGTACGTGGAGATGGTAGAGCCTTTTAATGGACGTGTGCTGCGCAAGTACAGAAGAAACTCACCCAGGAACTGCGGTGACGCCGTCATCAGATCCTGGTGCTTGTCAGAGCAGAATGCCTGGAACGAGGACCATTTATCATCATATAGTCCCCGTGTAGATGGACGATGGGCGAAAGCAATAGCCTTGGACACTCTAGTCGAATAGCCCTTGGCTCCTAGATGTGCCAGGCGTGCAGACGAAACCAAGCGGGACTTGGGTGTGGCAACCGACTGTGTGGACCACACCGGCAGTTCTAGAGGGTTGTCTCTGGCGATGTTTCGGAGGTCGACAAACCAACTTTTGGCAGGCCACCAAGGCGCGACCAAAATCAGTGTCAGGTGTCGAGTGGCCTGGATCTTTTGAGGAACCGGAGGCGGAAAAGCGTACGCGCTTAATCCCTCCCAGGGAACACTGAAGGCGTCGACTGCTACAGCGGCCAGATCCGGGACTGGCGAGATGTAAGTCGGCAGCTGGCAGTTCTGAGACGTGGCGAACAGATCGATGTTTGGAGTTTCGATCGTTTGGCAAAGGACGGTGAAGATCTCTGGGTGGAGTTGCCATTCGGTGGGAGCCACCTTGTCCGGCCAGGACAGAGCGTCTGCCAGAACATTCTTGCAACCTGGAATGTGCTGAACAAGGAATTGCAGGTCTAAGCGGTCCGCCAGGTCGAAGAATCGGAAGGTCTGGTTGAGCAGGGACTGAGAGTGGAGAGAACCCTGATTCCTCAGACACCACACCACGTTGATGTTGTCCGTGGAGATGGTCAACTGGACGTGACTGAGAATGCTCTGCCAATGGGAGATGGCCAGGATGAGAGCTTCGAGTTCGAGGTTGTTGCTGTGCCAGTGGAGTCGATCTCTGAACCACAGCCCTGCAACTGTTTGAGTCCCCAGATGAGCCCCACAACCCTGTTTGGATGCGTCGACGAACAGGTGAAGGGAGGGCTGTAGCGCGGTCAAGGAGACGACGCCGCAGACGTTCGATTCCACCGTCCACCATCGGAGGAAGGGGTGGAGGTGGACCTGGAGGACGATGAGGGACTCCGGATCCTGCTGCCAGATAAAGGGAGCGAGAAACCATTGAATTGGACGGAGTTGGAGGCGACCTCTGGCAGTCAGGTCTTGAGCCGATGTGAGGAGACCCAATAGAACCTGCCATTTGCGGAGAATTCGAGCCTGCTGGAGGGCAGGGAAGAGATGAGCGAGGATTTTCAACCACCTGTCTCTGGGGACTTGAAGGAGGTCCTGATCCGTGAGAAACAGGCCCCCGATAAACTGCAGACGGAACGATGGGGTCAGCTCCGACTTTGTCTGATTGATGATCCAACCCAACTGATTGAAGAGCCGCAGGGTAAAATCCCTGTGACTCAGTAGCAACGTCGAGTCCCGATTGTTGAGGAGACAATCGTCGATGTATGGATCGAAGTTGATGTTCCTCAGGTGCAGGTAGGCGGCGACCGGCCGGGTGATCCGGGGAAGCCACGGGGCCGTGGATATTCCAAATGGTAGGACCGCCCACTGGTACAGGGTACCATTGAAAATGAACCTGAGGAAGCGTCGGTCGTTGGGTTGGATGGGTACATGAAGATAGGCGTCCTGGACATCGAGACTGATCAGGGAATCGCCTGCTGTGATTCTCGTCCTGAGCAGTCGCAACGTCGTAATTCGGAAGTAGGAAGGACGTTCCAGGTAGCGCCGGTTGAAAGTGGAGAGATTGTGTATCATGCGCCAGCTGGTGGTCCCCTTCTTGGGAACCAGAAACACCGGAGAGTAAAATCCTATGGCCTCCTTCTGCAGAGAGACGATGCTGTCGTGAAGGGGCTGAAGTTGGTGTGGCGAATAAGCGTCTGTTGTCGGAGTAGACGTCAGAGGAGGAAGTGCAGCCAATGGGAGCCGGTACCCCTGACGGATGACGTTTGTGACGAATGGGTCCTCCAGTATAGACCAGTTTCTCCAAAACCGTAACGGCTTGGGGTGGGAGGTCCCAGTCGTTGAGGTCCCGCAAGTCAACGCTTTGAGGTGGAATCGGCACCCTTGCGTTGGTGACGATCCCTTCGGGGCTGGTAGGTGCCACGAGATCTACCACGAACACGCCTTGTCTGGCCACGAAAGGGTGAGGTATGTTTGGAGACGACCTTGAGAGAGGAACGGCGCGGTTTGTAGTTGCCTTTGGAGGACTTGACATGCTCCAAGGCTCTGAGAGCCGTTTCATCTCTGGCGAAGCTGGAGACTCGGGCGTGGGTAGCAGAGATGGCACCATTAAAAAGGGTAAGACCTGACCAAGGTTGTCGTAGTAAAGAACGCTTGAATTCGGAATCCCAGTCCGTGGAAGTCAAGTAACCCAACCGTCGAGTAGCGGTGATCTCCGCAAGAGCGGCTCTCAGATGATTGCACAAATGATCGATCTGGCGAAGTTGGAATGTCATAACAGTGCGTAGGTGGTCGACCCTGTTAGGACTGGACTATGAGAGATCCTGGTCAATGGCTCTGGCAGAAGAGGCAAGTGTAGATAGTGGCTTCAAAGAACGCCGCAGTTCCGTTTCCACGAAAGCGAGTCAGGAGTCCGGCATATGTATGGTGGCGGACTGGGAAGACCTGGTCATTCGACGTAAGTCCTCGTCAAGGATGTGCGCACCCACGACAAACCAAATACAAGAAACAACACAGCAGACTTTTGTCGTAGTAAACAATAGAAAGACAGGATCAAATAAAGCTTTAATAATTCCACGAGGGATACAGTATAGGTTCGATTCATGTGGTTGACAAAGCAGTTATGTGTTTTGACATGACTTCATGTCTTCCGGGTCACGTGCCGACTGTGTGGGAGAGGGCGCAGCTTCCTTGACAGATGAAAACAACTTTCTTCAGCAGCTGGATCTCACACAGTTCGTCTCTGTCAAAGACAGCAGTAAATGCTATACGGAGTAATGCAGGATAAGTTAAAAAATTAATGGATCACGGGCAATAACACTGTCAAAAAACATTTACGGGACTCTTACGGGATTCTTGACAAGAATCTCTTAGATAAGAATGTAAACTTTCAGTTATGTAACTTCATTAGTTTCTGAGAAAACGTTGTCCCCATTTCACACTGTATGCACTAATTTGCAAACTCATTTGCGATCGTGACCAGTAACATCAGTGTATATCATTTTATTTCTCTAACTTGACTAGTTTTTGAGAATATTTGTCCACAATGAGAAGCGCGGGGAGGGACGGCGGAACCCTGTTCCTATAATAAAAGATCCACGAGTTCAACAAGGACTTGAGGGCAAAATGTCAGTTTGAAGTCACTGTAAAGCCAATATGGATGAGTTTGAAGTCAGTCTGCATGGATAAAATATCGCGTGTGTCCCACGTTTGGTTTTGGACACTACACCGCCACCTCCAAATGGTACAATTTCCTGGACTAAACAAGAAGCAGTGCGTTCTTTCCTTCCAATATTTTCAGTAGCCCAATATCTAAAATGATTTGGGAAGAGTATTTCGTGTTTGAATTCTAATCTATTTTTTCAATTCTAATACATTATATATTGGCATAGTTTCGTTTGCTCCTCAGAGTACTTTTCAAATCTCAGGATATTATCAAGACTCCAGTTGACAGATGTGTCTCGCGCACCATAAGATTTTGATACAGCAGAAATTTGAACTACAATTATACATCATGGATAAAATACAACCCTGAATACATTTTATCCTATTATGTAGCTGATACTTATGATGTATGAAGTTTTCGGGATACCTTGCAATCTGTATCTGATCCTCTGTTTCCATGACAAGTAATGTCGGTCCTGATATCTCCAGTCTTGTTGCAACCTCCCGGATCAGTGTCCTCCCACCGCTTGATGGCGCTGTTCTCACAGTAACATCTTTCTTGTCTATGTTCTCGATCAGTATACAGAATTGTTCATAAGTCAGGAAATAAAGACTCTCAGTATTGTCACAGAACACAGAAGATGTAATTGCAATTGATGCAGCAAATGCTCGTGTAGTGCATTTCCATTTTTCGTTTGGCATTTTCAAAGACTCTGGAATGTATCGTTTTTGATTTTGTTCTATTAGCCTCTTCAAGAAGCCCTGAAAGTTCTCTGTGGTATTGATGTCCCGTTCTGTAACCACGCCATACAAAGCGCTGACATGTTCTGTACAAAATGAACGTATAGCCATAGTTACCTCTCTCGCAAGTGTTAAGCAGTATGTATCTGTTTCATCCACATGTTCACTGTTGTCTTGGACTAGTGTCAATATGGTAACTGGCATGTTTTCAACAATCATGCATACATCTAGAATGGAATCAGCTGATAGAGGGCATGCCTTTTGTTGTGAAAACCCTCCACAGACGAAAAGGTTCTTGGAGACAAAGAAAAGTCCATTTCCTGAAAGCTCTTGGAGACGTTGATGCAGACACTTGTTAAGCACGGTGTTACTTGGATATGTAGCTTCTTTAAGAGAACAAAATGAAAGATCATTAACGTGAACTATGTGAACTTCTTGGTGTTTTCTATACTTCAGTCAACTCAAGTAAACAGAATGAAGACTCTATTACCCATCTACCAATTCATATAATAACCTCGTCACAGTGGAAAAAAGTGTTGATCATCTTCAACATAACATTGATGTCAGCATTAGCACGTTTGGTATTTTAACTTCGATGTTTAAACTAAGGGTAATGGATAACTGTTCTGCTACTATATGAAAACGTTTGGTTGATGGATGACAGATGATTCATTTATCCAAAGCACTCTAGCCGCCGGTAGGCCATGTCAACCTATAGGGTTAATTGGCACACAATGTAAAATGAAACAATATTACCTTTCATCATATGTCTGTGAATGTCGCTGATGCTTGATCCTATCTGCTTCACAATTGGTAGTTTCTGATTAAAGGAAGCGATGGTGACAATGTTCTCCTGCTTCTTGTCAATGCACTCTGTCATCAGCAATGAAAGTATATGCATAATTCAAAACTAATAAATAATCAATACTACTTCATCAGTTTCAAAATTATAGAATTTTCTATTTTATATGACCTAGAAAATGTTCCCTTACAGGCCATATGTTTTATATCGATTATACCCCAAACAATGCATCATACTTCAAATGTAATCTTTTTTAGTATTATTTTATTGAGGTATTGAGGTATCAATCTGTGTGTCATCCAGTAGGGTGGTGATAACAGTAGGGTGTTTTCTTTAAAGTAAGACTTTTCCGATGCTTCCATGTAAACAAATGTCCTGAATGACTACAATGAAAGAGTTCTGTTCATCAACGGTTGTCGTTGCTCATACTATGGGATTACACAATGAAGAATGCCAATGCTGATTACGCAAGCAGGGTCACTGTTCCCGGGGATCGGGGAATTGCCATACGTAATCCGCGGATTGGGCAGATTGGGATTATTCATGACATATACATTAAATCTGATATGATCATCATTTCAATAGAGTTCTAAGTGATATAGCACAAATTACACATCTATCCCAATTTATTAGCCTTTTGTTTATGTTTATATCATCATAAAAGCTAGGACCTAGGTTTTTTTTAAAACACTAACCTCTCATCTCTAGATGTGTCATAGATGATTGTGTCATCGCAGTTGTTCTGAAAATAATAAAATAGTCAGTTATAACAAAAACATGAAATTATGTAGCGTTGGTATATGGCACAGTTTGTATCAGGCAGTGGTTAATTCTAACGACTAAAGACGATACTCATACGACTGCCATCTCATATTTTCACGGTTATCAGGCTACAAGTTCATGGAGTACTCAAACTCCGGGCGCAAAAGTTTTATTCCAACCACATAATTTAAGAAATAACTACTTAACATATATACATTCAATTCTGTTTTTTAACCTGCATCAATCTCTTGATAACGTTGAGTGTATATTTCTGTCACAACACCATTACACTATCAAAGTTTATTTTGACCAAGATTTTGGTAGTGCAACATAGTCAAAAAACTCTTGACGGACTTTATATTGTTATACGGCAGTGTATTTTCTTGTTTAACAATGATTGTAAATGTGTTACATTGTTTCTGTTGAGATTCGGTAGAGGATCATGTTTGAACAGTGATTAGTTGTAAGGAATGTAGTAATATTTATTTAATATTTTTAGGTAGTTACTATATTTAGATGCTAGTGTCATGTGTAAACTTCCTGTGTACCGAGTGCTATAGAAACGTGGAATGTTCTATGTTGCGATGATACTGTGTGAATATTTTTAGGTGGTTGGGTAGACTGTATATAAGGGGATAAGAGCGTGCCACATATCATTATATGAAGACCAGCTTTCGTGTGAAGATCACTCATCACCCCGGATTCCTTTCTCGGAAGCTTGACCAACAATGCCGCTAGATAAATATATTATTATCACTGACTTTTGCTAACACGACTGTATTTTCTGTGTTTGATACTGACCACTGCCATCATATTATGTAGTGAATACTGTACTACCTTTCTATTGTGTACTGCCATTGAAATTGCCGTGTAGTATATTGCATTGATTGGTAAACCTAGCAGAGCTCCAGATAACTTTTTGAGCAATTGAGTTTTTACTCTAAGGTTTCTATTTTAATTGGATTGTTACATTTCTCATTGGGTAACCAATATTTTTTCACTCATCTATTCATCACGCTATTGGGTTTTTCCCCCCCAAAATAAGCATTTTGAGATTTAAAAACAATGAAATAATGTTTTAGGTGTATATAACGGCTCTAAATATAGTCTTGAGTTGGGTTTAACGCCGCTTTAACAGTATTCCAGTTATATCACGGCGTGTCAGCTTTATGTGGGAGGAAAGCCCGAAGTGATGCAGGTCTCAGACATTTACCACTTCGGTGAAACCCACGAGCACAGGTATGGTGCTGACAAACCTAGAAACATAATCGGGGTGAACCGGAATTCGAACCCACTATCATGGGTTTCTGGCGTGCCAAAGGGACGCAACTCTGCACAGCGAGTCGCGGCGCCTAAGACGACTGGGTCCCCGTGCCCCCATTTGGTACTTACTAGTGCGTATCCATTTCCAATTTTAAGATGGTTAGATGAGATGTTTCGAAATACGTCTCAACCAGCTCATAGGATCTATCCGCTTGATGTCACCATTTACATCAAGTTCATATGCCTCTGGTCCGTTTCTGTCATAAAACACAAGTCCCTGAACAGCTGCCACTGCTACTTCGAGAACATAGGCGTTATGTTTATCGTCCATTTGGTGGAATACTGCATCAATAAGGTCTTTTTTTACAACGATGTCAGTATCAGCCAGAATGAGTGTTTCACCTTGAACTTTCTGTTTTAAGCGATCTATGAATGTTTCTCTGGAGTACTTACATTCAAAACCAGTGATGTTCAGGCACTTAGTTATGTAAGTACCATACGGCTTTGGTTTCTCTTCAATTCCAACATAAAATGAACCTCCGCAATCGAGTTTGGTAAAAGCACTCACATAGAATCCTAGTTTAAGATCCTTCCAAATGTTATTAATAACAGTATCAATATCATCAAATTTGTCAGAATTTGTAAAAATAGTTTTCACCTGAATGTTTCTGCTCTGACGCAATTTAATGCTGTCTAATCCTCGGATAGTTGGTTTCGATTCCTTAATCCTCTCACGATGTTGTAGAAGCTCGGTGATTGTCGCACATGATGAGTCAACAATGCTTCCGTCAAGAGGTAGTTTTGTGTTGTAACTAACAGTAACAACACTCTCGGATGGTGAAACGATGGTTACTATGATTCCCTTATTTTCACTTTCATCTGAGAACCAGTCTTTTCTGTATGTATTGACAAACAAACTGCCATCTTCTATCAACAGATTTAGCCGATCGTCTACAAGCTCATGGAAATGGTCCAAGCACCAATCTGTGGGATCCAGATCTTGTATGTGTACAAATACAATCCCTCCGCCACTATTTCGCAGAGCTGATATATATTGTTTGTACTTTATTATAAACTGATCCCGGTGTTTCTTCCACTCCCTTTTGTTAATGTGGTCCTTTGGTATGTTGATAAGAGATGCACGGGCGTGAAGCACAAACCAGTTCTTTTCTGTGTATTTGTTCAGTTTTATTTCTTCAGCGCAGCCTCCACATGCTGAAATGAACAGAAACAATTGTGCAAATAAACGAGCTGATTCGACATGATGCTGAGATGATACACTGAGTGAGGTGAGTTCAATGCTGCTTTCAACAGTATTCCAGTTTATATCACGGCGTCAGCTTAATGTGGGAGGAAAGCCCGAAATGATTCAGACGTTTACCTTTTTGATGAAACCCAAGAGGAAGGGTATGGTGCTGACAAAAGCCTAGAAACATAATTGGGGCAAAACGGGGTTCGAACTCACTATCATAGGTTCTTGCGTGTCCAGGGACGCAACTCAGCACAGCGATTTTGTTTGTTTGTTTATTTATTGTTTAATTCCACACTCAGCAATATTCCAGCTATATGGTCTGTAAATTTACAGAGGTCTGTAAATAAACGAGTCTGGACCAGAGAATCCCGTGATTGACAACATGATCATCGATCCATGCAATTTGACTGATTTTCTACCCTTGATCTTCACGGGTCATATTCAGATTTGAAACTTTTACATACCTGATTCCATACTTCGGACAACCGTTCATTTTCAAACGAATATTATCACAACTTTGTCATCTGAAACAGAAGAAAAATGTATTTTGATAACAAAAGAGTAGCTGGTGTGATAATAATGCCTTAATGATTCTTCAGGTATCAAAGCTATGTGTATGTTTTGTTGACGCGTATGCCAACTATCCGTAATTACATTCATTTCCATCTTATAATAAACAACTCAAAGTTGCAAAGTATCACCACTTTAAAAGGTAGTATGTCAAACTATGTGCAGATACAAGAGAAGGAATACTCTTGCTGTTGTGAACATTGGCATAAAGCTGTGAGAATAACATAACATTTCTCGGCTCTGGTAGCTGATCTCGATCTGCCTGATCATGAGGTCGATCCTAGATCCTGACGATGGATAACATCATGTAGCCATGTGATGGCCCTCCACCTGACTCAATAGTTGTATTAGTACTATGGTGTTTAAATCAAGGCAATGGGCATTACCTTTATATGGGAATCATGTGCATTGTTGCATTTGGCTGATGCTATCCTTCTTATCCGTAAACCTGACTTTGACATTTGCCAAATTTAAAGCAAAAACTATTCTTGTGACCAGTCATCCTCTAAGGCTTTCGACATTTGCAGTTGAGTAAAGCAGGGCTGTTTACTTGTATCTACCCTGTTTGGAATCTTCTTCGTAATCATGCTGAAGCCTGTCTTTGAACCATCTCCCTCTACATAGGATTGGATGGGAAATTGTTCAATCTGACTCACGTGAATACAAAAGCTAAGGTGCACGAAGCCCTCGTGAGAGACATGCTCTTCTCAGTTGACATGGCTCTGGCAGCCCACTCAGGAAACACAGATGATAGAAGACAAACGTGATGGACCAAAGCGTCGAGCATCCTAAGGTGATCTCCGTCAACTTCTTCAAGCTGGAGCTGGTGAACCAGTTCACCTACATTTCAACCATAATAGACAAGTCTTTGGATGCTGAACTGACGAGGAGGGTGTAGGGGAACAGCAAACTGACAACCCACAGCAACATTGCTGTCAACAGAGCCAGCGTCTTAAGCACATTGCTGTATGGAAGCAAGTTTTGGACCCTATTTGGTAGTCATAGAATTGGGTGGTGTTTGGGGATTGGTGGGGGTGTTGGAGCTTGGGTCAAGGCGAAAGGGGTCGAGGTGGGAGATAGTGGAGTAGGAGGATGAGTTCTGACAGGAACAAGGTGTAAAACATGTCACTGCAAATCCTCTTTTTACAGGTCGATGCTGTTCAATTAGATCACAACCCAGGATAAACGGATTTTTTTCAGATGGGTTTAAAGAATCCAGTGGGTGACTGGGGCAGTAGAGTAGCTTGGTTGGTTTGACCTGTGTCAGTTGACAAATAAGGGTCAACTGAACCCTTGTTTCGATTTGAGTTCTCCATTTATGTTTCCATTGGAATGTAGACGGCTTTTGGGTAACAAAAGAGATTTCTTTTTATCATGCTGGGTTTTAAGTCCAAATACAATAAGGGACCAGGATGTCATTATCACATGATAAAGGCAATCTATCCTGGAAAAAACTTGTATGGCCAAGTGATGAATTTAGAGTGAGTGAGTGAGTGAGTGAGTGAGTGAGTTTGGTTTTACGCCGATTGAGCAATATTCCAGCAATATCACGGCGGGGGACACCAGAAATGGGCTTCACACATTGTACCCATGTCGGGATTCGAACCCGGGTTTTCGGTATGACGAGCGAACGCTTTAACTACTAGGCTACCCGACCGCCCCGATGAATTTAGAAGCATCAATGGGGGTTTTAAACAGTAACATGGAAGCATCTCCACAGGTACCCCTTCATAGGATCATAGTGAACATTTTGGGCAACAGCCTTTAACAGTGGCCCTGGAAACGACTACATTGCCTCTTCAAACAATACGAATGTGATGATGATAGGGGACAGGAATAGTGTGTTGATCCCTGTGATACAGTTGATAACAGTGCCAAAGTTCACTAATGAAGTGTAAATCCACGTAATTTAAAGGTGAAATAGTTTGTATGCTGTTGTGACCTATGTATTTCCCCTGCCCATTTCATTTATATGATCCTCCAGGCGAGCGCTCCAGGTCCAATGGCGAGTAGTGTAGATAATACTGTACCAAAGTACAACGCAAGTTGATCCGATGATATGAATACAGCTTGAGTCCTGCTTTACCAGGATGCAATGACGACTTTAGATGCATGATTAACCACAAGGCCACCCGACCACCTAAACGGTTTCAGAACTACAACCCCACACAGTATTGTTGATTTACATTGTCCACAGAAACATATAAGCTCTCTCGTCTTGCTTTAATGCAATATTTGCAATCGGATTAGGAATCCGTCGTCTACATCATGATGGATGCCTACGGGGTACTAGCATGCTGCTTCAAACTGGTAAAACTGAGCAAGAGGTATAATATACATTTTTAAAAGTAATCCCATATATGATATACAACGGACAAATGTATCAGAGAAGAACCATAATTTGTTCCAAGCACCTACGGTATACGGTAATAACATCAACAGTTTAAATCATAACGCCCAAGCACGAGAATCTGATGGCACACAAGTTCAGTAGCGTGTATGGCCACCATGTGCGTTGACAACTGCCACACAACGCTTCCGCATGGACCTTGTGATGTTTGTGAACACATGATTGTGAAGACGACGCCATTGTTGCTGCAAAATGGTGCCAAGATCTTGCAAATTCTGTGGTTGGTTCTGGAGAGTGCGCAGACTTCTGCCAAGAGCATCCCAGACGTGTTCAATGGGATTGAGGATTGGGAGACCTTGACGGCCAGTCCATGACGTTGACTCCCACATTCTGAAGGAAATTCCTTGTCAAAATTGCTGTGTGGTGTCCGGCATTGTCGTGTTGGAAGATCAAACCGGGTCCATGTGGTGCCATAAAAGGCAGAAGTTCTGGTGCCAGTACCTGGTCGTGGTAAGCAGCAGCGTTGAGGTTGCCACGGATGACAAGAAGCCTGGCACATGCATTGCCACAGAAAGCACCCCACACCATGACACTTCCACCATGAAATCTGTCAACTTCCTGTACACAACACTGGGCGTAACGTTCATGACGGCGCCTCCACACCCTCGCCCTACCATCAGCAAATCAAAGATTAAATCGGGATTCATCACTGAAGATGACTTGATTCCAATTCCTCTGAGTCCATCGTAAGTGTCGCTGTGCCCACAATTGACGTTGACGTCTGTGTAATTGAGTCAGAATCGGCCCGCAGTATGGCCGTCGTGCTTGAAGGTGAGCAGTTCTCAGTTGGTTTCGAACAGTTAGCGCACTCAGTCTACCCCTAAACAGTTCATTTCTGGTTGATGAAGCAATCAAAAATTGGTTACGGAGGTGACGTAAGACAATCTGACGATCCTCTGCATGTGACGTCACACGTGGTCGACCTGGCCGAGGGCGATCAGCGGTGGTACCCGTTTGCTGTAGACGCGTCTGTAAATCATAAACAGTCCGTCGACTACAACCCATCGTCCTTGCGACTTCAGCTACGGACGTTCCCGTCTGCAATATGCCGATGGCACGTTCACGTTGCACATTTGAAAGGTGTGGCATGACAAATGGCCGTAAAGACTTTTGTTTTCTTGTGTTTTTCTTTTTTTGTTAATGACTGCTAACATGTATGGCTGAAAACACGTGCGGTATTATGGCCACGTGACCAGTTGCACGTGAAAAAACACTTTTGCCACTACAGTGCTGTGCACATGACTTCGATCGTTTCACCTGCACAAAAACGGGTGTTATCTGAAGACAATACGTGGCCATTACTGTTAAAAATACACAATAAGGGCCCACAATGATAACTGGTCAAAATGTTAAAATTTTAGGATTGTGAAGTTTATTATTTGGTTCAGTATATCTCAGTCTGTGATTTGCAGTCACAAAATGTTAATGATCTGACTAACACACGTGCCCTAGGTCAACAATACAAGTCCACGACGACCTGAAGACATTGCTGGGATCCAACGCCTTTGGCATATAACAATGTCGTCCTTGCATACCGTCAGTCTGGCCTTTCTGCTCTTGCTGAAAATTACATACACAATCGGTCACCACATGGTTGACATCAGAGCATTGCTGTAATGCCGCAAGACGATATAGAGTTTAATGGTACCATTTCCAATGCACAGTACCCAGTTGTGTGTGTTTCACCTCGGTCTGTCTTGTAACAGTGAGGACATCCATGCCAGAAACAACCGAAACATTTAAACACAATTTGTGCCATGGAGTCGTAGTCATCCACCAAATACAAACAGCCAACATCACAGTTAAGGCCATCAGCATAGTATGTGACATTAATGACATACTGTGTGTGCAGGTCAAGGTGTTTATGCATTACCCAGTTGAGCCAACGAAGCCTCTGAAGGGAGAGGGGTGTAATGGCAATTGTCTTAGGTGTCAAAAACAGTTTTCGAAAAGGTCAGCATGCAAGTCTTGGGGTAGAGTCACTACATGCTTGATGAATACTTTGTACAGACTCGATGCAAGCTTACCACATCACTCTGACAGTAGGCCAGCAACTCCTCATCTGGATCAAAGTGACACTTGACATTGCAGGTCAAGAATTCGCTACAGTCAGCAGGGAACATGGATAACCTTTGTCAGCTTCAGTCTTATGAGAAGTAGCCTTTCTTGCGTTCAGTCAGTGTAATCGTTTTTGAAAAGTGCTGCAGAGAGCCAAGTTCCATGAATCGTTTAAAATCAGAGGCCCCACCACCATGGTGGTTTCACAATATAATGGTGTAGATGCTGTAGCAGCAGGCGTCCGTCATAAACACGGTAATTGTGGGCAATCACCAAGATGTCATCGTCAAGACTAGGTGGTTTTTTTCTGTCATCTTCTGGTTCATCATCATCATCATCATCATCATCATCATCATCCTGCTGTAATGGCGAGGCATAATCCTGATCCTGAGTTTCTTTGGTGATTTGGCTGACTGAGCAAGTGCCCTGTGATTCCTCTTTTCTGTCAGACTCATCACCAAATATTCATTCAGGGTAGTGGGTTCTTTAAACATTTTGACACAGCCAGGTATTTGTCCTTGCCTTAGGCAGATCTCAGTCAAATGGTCAGAGGCCTAAACAATACATCTTCATCAGCCCAGATATATCACACACAGGTTGGTTCTTCTGTTGGACGACAAACTTGCATTGCTGCAGTTCTTTTTCTTCATCACCTTCAGTGACACTTCAGGGATGACCATGTGGTGTACTGCCACACGCTTCACAATACCCACCACGTCCTCTAGAGGTTGGCATGGTTGTAATGGCGTTATGGCATAATGGCGATCGTGATGGTACGGGTGGAGGATCTTTGTGGGATAAAGTATGTCACACCTGTACAGTAGACAATTGAGCAGATCTTGTGAATATACCTTCAGCTGACCGCCGCCATAGTCTGGTGGTAGAACGTCTGCCTGGAGAGCGGAAGGTCGGGGGTTCAATCCCCGATCGCGCCATACCATAGACGTTAAACGATAGTACTTGTTACCGTGCCGTGCGCTAGTCGTTAAGGGGCTTGGAGTGGGTTATAAGTGTTAAACTGTGGCATGGTTTCCCTGTGGGCTAGCACTATAAAATCGGCATAAGTCCAGGCTAGATGATATACTCACACTGTTGACACACATCAATTGGTCAGATCAAAGACTACTCATCCATGTGAATAGACAACTACTACTATTCCAACAGCTCTCTTCAGGGCCACACCAATTATCTCAAAAGAAACCTGAAAGCGCATTCCACGTTCTCATCTACCTCCTTCCTACACCGCCAACACCATTTCATCTCCATTCCCCGACTGAATTTCGGCACCTACATATTCTACAAAAGGTTTCTTAATTTAATTTATTTTTTCTCATTGAAGGCTTAGCATCTATAATACTTACAGCTAACAATCATGATGTCTCACACTAAACTCCATATTCAAGATAGTGAAAGTACCTAAAACCCTGGGTAAAGATGATATACTCACGCTGTTGAGTGACAACATGACCAACGTCCACCATTACCACACCATTCCAAATCAACTTCAGTGTGTCCTGCTGTTGTTAGAACCCATGGAGGAAACCTTGGGTTCCCCTCTGTCAAGATCAATAAATAATCATTAAATTTTATTACAACACTCAGATTTGGGTTTACAATCAAAACAATGGGTCAAATACGTGGCAGCAGCAGTAAATAACTTGCCCTAGATGAATTTAGACACTGTCGAATGTCTTGAAACAGAAACTCTATTTTCAGCTATCAAGTGTATTTGGCATGCGTTTTCTCTAACGAGATATGATTGGTTATCGCGAAGTGCACTTACGCAGAAGCGGTTCTCTCCATTTCTTGCTGGGTTGACGTCAAGGTCACGATTCGAGAACCTCTACACGTGACAGCTCATTGCAGTAAATTTAATAAGCACGAACGGTACGGAAACACGAAATAATGCATATCAGCTGCCATAAACATTTCATATTGAAAATTATTAATAGGTTTCATAAAAGTTATTTTCAATTTTCAATTTGATATACCCTCTTATGAAACACTTGAATAAGCATTGATAAACAAATTAAAATGACAAAAAGAATATATATTGTCACCTTAGTGTATGGTCATTGTTAAAGTCCTTTTTGAAGTAGTCGCTCACTGTCATAAGCTTATTTATATGAAATATTAAGTAACAGACCGAAGCACACCTTATCCCTGTTTTCATTTAGATCTAACCGAAAACATTTTTTATCTCTTATCATGCGTCCAGTGCCACATTACTACGCAGTCATAAAGTAAAACGACAACACAAAGACTAAACACCTAGTAACTGTACTTGTTTTAAGATGTATTACAAAAAGATACTACAAACATTGTCAGGATGTCTGTATTAATTTTGCCCCGACGTAATAACAAAAGTACCACCATCATTGCACATTCATAAAATGCCTAGATCTTTCTTCAACTATGTGTATTAAAAAGTTGTTTCCGAAAAGAAAAAAACCCTTGGAATTCGTCCAAAATTAATTTGAAGACTGGTACCAAGGTAGAATATGTTAAACATTAGTGAAAAACATTTTAAAATCTGTTCAGCGCCGTGAAATATTTGGAAGCAGACGTGAAATAGTGATCGCGGTCGCACGTTCAACTTTAAACACCCTAACTCTGGATGATGTTTATTTTGAAAATGAAGCTGAAATAATATTTGGTTTGCTACAGAAATCCTTAGATCATCCCAAATGAAGGTCTGCAGTGGCAAACGTTGTTTGTCGTTCTGCATGGCATATTGGAAAAAAATAAACGACCCCGTGTCTGACACATTTTTGGCAAGACGTGTTCTCGAATATTTCGAAAAAAATGGACTTCATCAATGCTCCAACTTGTTTGTTCTGTTTTGATTCAAACAGGGCAGTATTAAAATTTATAAAGTTAGTTTTGTGTTTAATATTTTAGATGGGGAAAAGACGCCAGTACTCTAAGCAGGCCCTGGAGTTTATTAATAAATTAAGTTTATTAATAAATTAATAAATTCTACTAATGATTAATAATAATGGGATATAGATCTACATATTAATATAGTTTTTGAACCTATATGCATTTCCTTTCGTGCGATAATTCGAATTTTGATTCAACCAATATATACAAATTTTCATAAGAAATAAAAGCTACGGGAGTACCATTCAGGTGCTGTACGGAATTAAAATACATGTACGATATTAGAAGAAATTGCGTATGATATTACAGTCACACTGTACGAATTTAAGTGATCGTTATTAGCCTTTGACTGAACGTGTGGTCAAAACGGAAATCGGAATGTACAACCGGTTTAATGGGGTGGCAAGATGATTGGATAACCTTTCGTCTGGTATGCCCCATGACACAGTATCTGCATACAAAGCTTGGTGGTTGAGACCGGCGACCAAAAGTGTATGATATTCGGAGAACTGACTCTAGTTGTTTTGGGAACGTCACTGATAATTGCACCATCGCCTGTGTAATTTTTATTGACTTTGGAATTGACCACCTTATGCCTGCGTATTTCCTCTCAAATGTGGTTATAGGGGCACTGATCTAACGCAATTCCCCGGACTGGTTGTTGCATTTGTTATTGTTTTTTTTCCCGTGAGTACCCGGATGATACGCAACGCAACTGAGCGTGACCAGAGACTGGACTACCGTCTGCAAGGACAGCTAAATAAACTTGGAGGCTGGAGGCAATATTTGTTTTACGCATTTTGGCATAAACACTGATTGGTTAACTGTGATCTATAAAGATTTCGACAAAGGGCGCACGTTAATTAATTTCTTCAGCCTATACAAACAGACAAAAAGAACGGCGGAGCTCATCGGATGTTGTCATTTGGAAATACCCCAGATGGTTATAGTTTAATACTAAAAAAGTATCCATGCAGTGAAAGCATTTTCGGATTGCGTCCATAATACGATTACTACTCACTTGTTGTCATCCATGTTTTCTCGTTTAACCCTACACTTGTGTATTAGTCGTCATTCACTTGATGCTCAGTTAATGAATTTATTACAGGTACAATTAGTGGTAGCACCACTTAGATTACCTGACAAAGGTTCCCATTTGGCATTTATTGTGTCTGGGGTAATTATTCAATCTAAATCCAGGTTTGAAGTGAGGTGAAATGTGTGTTGTGTAATATGCACGTGGCAGCCCAGCAAGAGGTGAATGATCAGTTGATTTACTTTTTTTGTAAATCAACGGATCGTTCCTAGTCATCAAAAGGATTAACAGAAATTACGTTGATTGATTAATCACTGTTATCTTGCACAGTGAATATGTCAAAAGTGAGTGTTTACATGTCTAGGTTTACTAAAACAAAGGGAATACACTCATACCATGGCGTGAAGTGCCGATGTAAAAACAACATACTTTGATAACTGATAATATGTTGATTGATAGATCATTGTTATCTATCACTCAATGGATTTTTTAGGAACCGTGGACGTTATGAAAATAGTTGTCACGTGGGCTTTCTCAGCCGACCCTTGAGACTTGACACCTATGTGAAACACCTGAAACAATCCAAGTGATCAGTTGAAAAGGAACACGGGTTATAATATCTCGAAACGATATATATCTTTTACCCCCGGCTTGGACACTCGCCCCGTGCAGACTTGTCCTTCTTAGCTCGCAACCCACGCTCTATCATGACAGATATCGCTCTATCGCTTCCTAGGGAGCTAGTTGCCATCCTGGAGCCCTTGCTGGCTTACAGGGTTGGGGACTACTCCCTCCGGACTTCGTACAAGTCCAACTCATCCACCCTCTCCATCTCCTTTGACCTAGGCCAAAGGAAAAGGCCTCTGGTCAAGGCTCCGGCCAAGACCAAGCCTAAGGAGAAGAAGACCCCGGCCCCTACCCCTGCTGCACCACGTCTGGTACAGAAGGCCAGGCCGCCTACAGTGAAGATGGCTCCACCAATTGCCCCCATGGAGATCCAGGAGAGCCTTCCCACCACCCCTCCGCCCCCGACAGCTGCACTGGAACTCGCTCCTCTCGAATCCAGAGGGGATGAGCCCTTTCGCACGCCGGTAGGGACTGGCCACGTGAGGAAAAAGAGAAAGAGGAAAAGTATCTTCTCCCCTGACTCTCCCCCCCTCCCATCACCTCCAACCTGCATGACCACGGAGACGCAGACCGCCACAACACAAGGCCCCTCCCTCAACATCAACCAAGTCCAGACCAACCCGGTCCCGGAACAAGATGTTGAGGTAGACGTCCGTGCCCACCTTACACAGCAGGCAGACCTCATCCTGGAGCAGCACAAGGTCCACCCTAACCCCTGCTACCAGAATGAGAGCGGCAAGATCTATCCCAGCAACCGCCCACGCCCACCCTTGGTGCTGGTGCAGTACTGGGGTGAAGAAAGATTTGAGCACGAGATTCACAGCTACCAGGATCTCTCGGAATTCCTGGTTGACTGTGATCTCCCAGTCAGCCCACTCTTCATCACAAACGCCGCCGCCCGCCTCACCACCGCCCTGTTCCGAGCTCTTCCTCCCGGAGAGCTCGACCTAGCCAGGAGGCTCCTGGCTGGGAAGAAGCAGTAACTCGCCACACCAGCTCGCCAGCCGACGCCGTGCCTTCCCACGCTTGAACCCCCCCCACCCACACACACACACACCCATGCCCAAACTTTTCCACATTATTATTATTCTTTTACTACCCTCACCCCACCCAGCCAAACCCACCCCACCTAGATTAAATTTTTAGGTTTACTTCATTTACATTTTTTGGGGTCACACTTCTTATATATTCATTACGCTTTTTTTCCTATTTAGTATAAGTGCTTCCCCCTGTGCGAGATGCGCTAAATGTAATTTATTACATGCGAAAAGTGCACGTTAAATCCCCGAACGAACGAACGAATATATCTTTTAAAATATTTCATTGTTACAGAGACACGTGACATCGAATAAGTTTCTTTGTACAGCTGCAGATGAGTGGGATATTGTTTCTTTGTGTGGATATTCACGGATACATCCCTCGAACAATGAAGCTGCCTAAAATTTATACACATAAATTTGGTAGGTTGTAATTATGGTATTTGCATTTTGTTTTCCTTCATTTGAACCGATTCGTTCTTGTTTCTCTACGTCTTGGTTGGGAAATTCTTCAATGCGCGATAGACGTTGTTTTCACAGGTCTTTTCCTTTGTAAGCGTGTACATATTACCGTCAATTTGTAAAATGTGATTCTCAGGCAATTTAAAAAATGTGTAAATATTTCAGTCATTTTGACTATAAAAAATCTGTCCAGATTGATTAAGATGATCAAAAGGGCCTACAAACATCACAACAGATTATTATGTAGGATCAGAAGCCAAACAACATAGAAATGTACTTTTCAACGTAACATTTTCAGTCTCTTGGTGATGATATTAAACATCAAAATGTTTGGAGTTTGTTATCATAATAATACAGATGGAAATGTTTTTCAGTCACTTTGTAAAAAAACTGAATATTTAGACGTTTAATAAATTTGAAAATGTTACACATTTTGACAGTAAAAAAATATACACACTTTTTATAAGCAATGCTCAGGTGAAATATTTACTTTGTGTTGCAAGTCAAAATAGTGTAAACGAAAATCGCAAAATTACCAAGCAAGTGACTTATAAAAACTTCGTCACCATTACTGATGCTACCCACAAAGATACCTACATTTCCTTAATATCTCGAAATTGTATTTCATTTTGTTGATCAATGTGACCATACACCCTTATTACTACCCATAAAAGTGACTAATGGGCTTACGAATGGCGCAGCAGAGGTCGCGAACTAGTGTAGATTTCTGCTATACATCCGGGTTCTCACTGGGTAAAAACAATAACAAAGGCAACAACCAGTCCCGGGGAATTGCGTTAGATCAGTGCCCCTTTAAATGTTTAATGTCATCACCAAGAGACTGAAATGTTACGATGAAAAGTACATATCTATGTTGTTTGGCTTCTAATCCAACATAATAATCTGTTGTGATGTTGTTAGGCCCTTTTGATCGTCTTAATCAATTTTA
This sequence comes from Haliotis cracherodii, assembly GCF_022045235.1. Lineage (NCBI taxonomy): Eukaryota > Metazoa > Mollusca > Gastropoda > Lepetellida > Haliotidae > Haliotis > Haliotis cracherodii. The sequence goes on along the minus strand of NW_027266330.1, from coordinate 30,331,248 downwards.
GTCAATCTGAAGAATTTCCCAACGAAGACGTAGAGGAACAAGAACGAATCGGTTCAATGCTACAGCCACGGACCTATACAAGTCCGTGCTACAGCGAATGAAGGAAAACAAAATGCAAATACCATAATTACAACCTACCAAATTTATGTGTATAAATTTTGGGCAGCTTCCTTGTTCGACACAAAGGAACAATATCCCACTCGTCTGCAGCTGTACAAAGAAACTTATTCGATGTCACGTGTCTCTCTCACAATCAAATATTTTTTAAAGATATATATCGTTTCGGGATATTATAACCCGTGTTCCTTTCTCAAGGTGTTTCACATAAGTGTCAAGTCTCAAGGGTCGGCTGAAAAAGCCCACGTGACAACTATTTTCATAACGTCCACGGTTCCTAAAAAATCCTTTGAGTGATAGATAACAATGAGCAATCAATCAACGTATTATTAGTTAACCCTTTGAACAAAGTATGTTGTTTTTACATCGACACTTCACGCCATGATATGAGTGTATTTCCTTTGTTTTAGTAAACCTAGACATGTAAACACTCACTTTTGACATATTCATTGTGCAAGATAACAGTGATTAATCAATCAACGTAATTTCTGTTAATCCTTTGATGACTAGGAACGATCCGTTGATTTACAAAAAAAGTAAATCAACTGATCATTCACCTCTTGCTGGGCTGCCACGTGCATATTACACAACACACATTTCACCTCACTTCAAACCTGGATTTAAATTGAATAATTACCCCAGACACAATAAATGCCAAATGGGAACCTTTGTCAGGTAATCTAAATGGTGCTACCACTAATTGTACCTGTAATAAATTCATTAACTGAGCATCAAGTGAATGACGACAAATACACAAGTGTAGGGTTATACCAGAAAACGTGGATGACAACAAGTGAGTAGTAATCGTATTATCGACGCAATCCGAAATCCGAAAATGCTTTCACTGCATGGATACTTTTTTTATTATTAAACTATAACCATCTGGGGTATTTCCAAATGACAACATACGATGATCTCCGCCGTTCTTTTTGTCTGTTTGTTTAGGCTGAAGAAATTAATTAACATGCGCCTTTTGTCGAAATCTTTATAGATCACGGTTAAACTAATCAGTGTTCAAAAATGCATAAAACAAATATTGCCTCCAGCCTCCAAGTTTATTTAGCTGTCCTTGCAGACGGTAGCCCAGTCTTTGGTCACGCTCAGTTGCGTTGCGTATCATCCGGGTACTCACGGGGAAAAAACAATAACAAAGGCAGCAACCAGTCCGGGGAATTGCGTTAGATCAGTGCCCCTTTAACGTTAAACGTTAACGATTGTTTCACAAAACCTTAACAACGGCAATGAACCAATGAATTCAGCAATTTGATGTGACAGATTATGTCTGAACAGCAGTTTTAAGATTGAAGACAAAGAGTCTATAAAAAGTAATAAATTGAAGCTGCATGGAACGGATCTCAGAACATGAAATAGATCATCAGTTGACCGAAAACATAATTATTTTACTATGCAAATGGCAGTAAATGGCTAGAATAATGAAATCGCTCGCTACCGCAAACACACTGAATGTTTTGGTTGACAAAACACACTACCATTAAATTAAAGCAAAATGGTGGTATGAAATGACCTGCTTGATATTTTGATATTCAGTACAGCGTAGGTAGATAAAAGTCAAAATAAAGTGAATTCTGAAACAATATAATGTTATTTCGTCAAAAGTAACTAACGGCCATTACACTATTACACACGTACCTTGTACCTCAGACCTCCTGATCAAATAACCCCTTTAGGAACATACCTGAGTGTCACTGCGTAATAGACCTCTCTTAATATTTATGCATGGCCCCAAGGTCAAACTCCAAAACGCGGGTTTCCCCGCATGGCGGCAGAGCAAACACCCGGAAGTGATTTATTGCTCGTCTCGCATGTCTCGTTCAGCTTCGTCAAGAATTTGGTTCAAAGTCAATCTAAGAGCGCGAGGAGTTCCCCGTTGAACAAGGGATTCCATTACAACAGCGATGGGTTCATCAACAGTATTAAAAGTACGTATAGTGTGCTTTTACACTAAATAACAATGATCACTTTGACAGGTCACGTTACCTTTCATGGCATATGCTGTTGTTTTGAACTAATATTGTTGGGTGTCTAGCCGGGAGAGCCACATTTCATAAATGGCTATTGCCGGTAGAGCCACATTTTCAGCTGAGTGCATTTCACCTATTCTAGCGGGTAATTACTTAATCCGATTACCGATACCTTTATATGAGTGTCCCACATTTAAATTATTAAGCGTGGTGTTCTTTAGAGATACCTTTAAATGAGTGTCCCACATTTAAATTATTAAGCGTGGTGTTCTTTAGAGATACCTTTAAATGAGTGTCCCACATTAGTTGGACTTTGAACGTGCAGCTCACAATGCCGTGACTGATGTATTTCCTGGGACATTAGTTAGAGGGTGTTTCTTTCACTTCACCCAATGTTATTCAAGTTTCTTGTTATGCAATTTAAACTATAATGTAATTCAGAGACATTACGCATGCCTGCACACTTAGAATGTTATTCAAGCTTCTTGTTATGCAATTTAAACTATAATGTAATTCAGAGAAATTACGCATGCCTGCACACTTTGACGAAAACAACTGCACATACACAGCCCGGATGTGATGCAGTGAGGCTGCAACGTTCCCACAACTACTTGTGTGCAGCGACTTCGGTATGTGCTACCCCCCAGAGATAACATTAACATACACACTTAAACTCACGATAAACTCATAGACACCAACAGGCATTTATCATGAAACATACAACTGCGTAGTTGGTGATCATGAAACGTAAACGATACCCAAAATTGTTTAAGCTGAAAACGCCCAGCCGACAGGTAGCAAACAAAGTAACGATTTAAGCTTATTTCTCAGAAAAAACACCTGTTTGTGCCAAACAGGACTGATTTACATTGTTAGGTAACGAATATACATACCAGGTTTGAGCCGAGAGCTGCCCCAAGCTGGGCCATGTTGCCGGGTCCCACAGATGCTCTATGCTGAGGTGGTTGGTTGGTTTATTGTTTAACGCCGCACTCAGCAATATTCCGGTCTGTAAATAATCGAATCTGGACCAGACAATCCAGGAAGTAATATCATGAGCATCGATCCACGCCATTAGGATCGATGACATGCATCAACTAAGTCAGCGAGCCTGACCACCCGATCCCGTTAGTCGCCTCTTACGACAAGCATAGTCGCCTTTTTCGGCAAGCATGGGTTGCTGAAGACCATTTCTACCCCGGATCTTCAGATGTGACATGTCTGGGACTTAGCTACTTACCGGGCCAGTCCAATGTCCGTATACCTTCTCGTCTGCCTCCTTGGGGGCATTTCAGCGTGTGCTTAGCTCAAGGCAGGCAAACAAATAACCTTCTTGTGGATACCCGCCCACGTAGGAATATACGGTAATGAAAACGCCGTTAAAGCAGCTAAACTATCCCTCAAAATCCCAGAAATAAGCTTAAACTTACCCATCTCAAAATCAGAAATTAAAAGTGTAAACAAGCAAAAAATCACAAAAAATGGCATAACCTATATCTAAACTCAAATAGCCAAATCATAAAAGTGCTCAGCAAACCACTAACCAAACCAAAAATTCTCCATCCATAAAAAAAATCGACAGAGTAATCACTTAACTCCAAACAGGACACACCAACCTAAATAATCACCTAAAAAAATTAAAAAAAACACACTACAGGTAACTGCCCACACAAGGTCTGGTGATGGACTATAAGGAAGATGACGAGGTGAAGAAGCTGGTGAGAAGAGCTGCTGCCCTCCCTCTACTACCTCGTGACAAAGTGGATGATGTGTGGCTTGATGCCATTGCTGACTCTCCTGCTGGCCCTAAAGTGACTGCCTTCATGGACTACGTGACAACCAGTTGGGTTCAAGGAGGGGCCTTCATGCCAGAGATTTTGAACCATTTCGAAAACCAAGGCCACCGTACCAACAATCACCTTGAAGTGTGGCACAACAAGATAAAGAAACTTGCCAAGAAGTGCCACCCGAACATCTAGGAGGTAGTGAAGCTATTTCAGCGAGAGCAGTCACTCAAAGAGGTTGCAGTCCTGAGACTCTCTCACCAGTGGTCAGAACCTTCACGAAGAAAGAAGTACAAGGCAATCGATGCACGTATTGCGTCCCTCAAGATCCAGCTCCTGAACCAACACCTGAGTGAGATGGAATATGCTGACCACGTGGGCGACCTCCTTCATCTGCAGTAATGACATTAAATGCATTATGATATTCATATGCTATTCATATTCATCAATGTAAAGTTTTGATGAATATGTTATCCTTGTTGAATAAAAAATGAGAAAACAAGACTTGTTTTGTTATATACGGTAACCTGTTAGAATCACAAAGCATGTTTTGACAGCATAGCCGCGAGAGCCACATTATACAATCACGCAACCATAACCATTGCCGCGAGAGCCACATCAATTTGGGCTATCTATTTTCGAAATGTGGCTTTGCCGGCCTGTAACCTATTGTTGGGCGTAACATGAATTGGCTAAGACAGCCATAATGACTGAAAACGAGCCCTTTAAATGTGTGTAAGCGCTATATTTTTTTTATTTTAATTCTTGTGTTTTGGGGTATTACGGTAGTCTATAGATCTAAATAAATATGATTATTATTAAGGTCATAGTTTATACTGTACGTGTCACGTATATTGCAACCGTCATAAATGCAAATGTTTTTGGCCATAGATCTAAATAGTTTTTTTTTGTATAAACCCTAATCATCCACGATCATTCATAAATCTTCCATTAAATTCAGTTCTGTTTCATAGTTGAATGTGTGTATCTAGTAATCATTATGTTTCCAGCGTCGTCCAAAGGATTCCTGTGGCCTGACTCGTGTGGAATCCCACATAACTTAGAGGTAAGGACTATGAAATATATATGTCGTATTCATGTTCAATTAATCAAATTTATTTGTATCAATGGGTATGGAAGTTACATTAAACTCCAACAATAATTCTGGGTAACAGACCATGCAGTTAATGCAAATTATATAAAAAAATTTTTTTTTAAAAGTCAAAGTGACTCGGCACAATGTTTGAAGTGTTTAATAGTAGAACACTTATTAAATTGCACTCATACAATTGACATCTGCATGTTTTTCTTCATAACTTCAATGTATTTTTTCAGATTTATCTGAAGTGAGGGTTTCTACAGCAAACTGTTTCTGTGCCATCAGACAGATCGAGCCAGTGCTATGGACATCAGTTTAAATACAATGTATGTACATTGTTTAATAAAATATTTGCGTCTCAAACGAGTTGACACTTTTATCTCCCACAGGCAATTTTAGCACAATTCTATAAGAGTGTGCAAGGGAAACCATAATCAAGCAACTGTCCACAGCTGATTGATAGTTTTGAAAATTCTGCAACATGGGACTCTCAAGGATGTTAAGGTTTGTATTTCTCCTATTTATTCGGCTGAAAGCTGACTACAGTTAAATAGGAAAGGGGGAATATTGAGACTATTTCTTGTGTGCAAAGTAGTGGCAATAGTAAAGCCTTGGTCTGCCCCCACACCAGGCTGTACAAGATCAAGAAAAATACCAAACACTTCACAGCTTTGACATCTCAGCATCAGATATACCAGCTGTAGACAAACATGATACAAAGTTCACAGCATCGTGAGGGGCTATACCAATCAGGCTTTAGAGTGGGTGGCTAGTTTTGTAAAGTGTATTAAACTTTTGAGTTGAGGACAAAGGCCGATGTGATTTGAATTTTTATTTCAGTGCAGTCAACAGCATATAGTCCTGGGTCTTCCAGCCAAGGAAACAGTGTCAGAACAAACATAATACATGCTACACACTTTGGTGGCACTGGGTTGATCAAAATATAAACATCACTTGAAAGTATCACAGTCAGTAATGAAATATAATATTGCATGAAATGGGATCTTGATACTCCAAAATTCTCAAGAGCCAGGTGGTTATTGAGTAGATGGTTCTCCCATTGTTCAACATGGACCTGCATCTCCTTTATTTCAAATTGTGCCTCACACCCCACGTTCTGTGTGGAATGATCATTCTCTTCAACCTCATGTCCATCACACCTCCTCCCGGAACCAGGTTCTTCTCACACTACAAACAAAATAATACTGATGTAATATAAATGTTTCATAAATAAAGTAAAAACAATTAATTATAATGCAATCTTGATTTATGACATTTATTAATACACATATTATTATAGTGGATAGTTGTAAATTCTTACACTATGACGTTCTGGCCTATAGGTAGTCCTGCACCATGACCGAGGAATATATTTATTTTATGAAAAAATGATAATCTAGAAATGCATACAAAAGCAAGTCTAGCCAGCTCAAGCTAGCTCTATTCCACATCAGCATAGGGAATTTTTTTATTTTTAGAGTCAAGAAGGATATTGTGTAATATAAGATTTCAGAAACTAAATGTTAGTCTAGCCTATAGGTAGACTAACATTTAGTCTCTGAAATCTTATATTACACAATATCCTTCTTGACTCTAAAAATAATAACAATTCCCTATGTGGAATAGAGCTAGCTTGAGCTGGCTAGACTTGCTTTCCCATTTCTAGTTTATTATTTTTTCATAAAATAAATATATTCCACTGTCATGGTGCAGGACTAGCCTATAGGATCAAGGGGGGCTTCCTTCGTGTTGTGGCCACAGTCCATGCAAATATGGATGTGATTGTCCCTGATTTCAGTATTCCTTGCACAGGGGCATAGGCCTACTTGTTTACAACACACAAATCAAGGACTGAAATTTAAAACATTCAATTCATTCAAGTCCCCAAATTGATTTTTAATTTGTGTATGAATATAAATCGGAAAAAGAATCCAATAAAGCATAAGTTAAAACAACTGTAACTGTTTTATACATTATCTATTTATGTCTGTATATGCATTCATATTACCTCTATATGTGTAGTCCATTTCCAACCTAGAAATATGTATATTCTGACCAGAATAAATGTAATTGTTTGAAAGTCGATATGCTATCATCATGTGACCTACATTAGTATAAATATTAGTTCCCGGGTGCCGTTGTACAAAACAACCTTAGACCTAATTTTAAGACTGTCCATATGTTAACCCTCTGGATGCCGAGTTTTTTTTTCTGACGCCCATTTTCCCAAGATCGGAAAAGTGAAGGTTGTGCGAGAATTACGCTCACGCGGCACTGGATATAGTCTGGCTATAAACTTACGCAGAGGTGGAGAATATTAAATTTCCTATTTGATGGTGTATAGTTAACTGCAAATATTAAACGGGTTTAAAAACAATACACTTCTAAGTGTTGTCCGAGAATTTATTCTGCGTTGAAAAACAGTAAAAAATGTCCGCTTTTTATCGTACACCGATAAAAGTACTGTGCGACGATTTTTTATTTCGAGGCTTCACGGAAAATGTCAACGAACAAAATACCGCCTTATATCTGAACCACATAACTGTATATCAAATGGGGTTATATGCGTATGTATAACGACATACATTCAATGCCAAAAATAGCATGCTGTAAATAAAGAAAACTGATTTTTTTCTATGACGTCAAAAGACGACAGAGAGATTACACGCATACAAAGAAAAAGGGGGCATAACTCCGCTATGCTTAGCACTAGTTTATTGTAAATCAGGTCACTTTGTGAGAATTAGCTGTGGGTAAGGACAATATATTTTCGTGGTGTTTCGTTCACGAGGAACCAAACTATTCCAACACAAATATCCATATTGAAACTGTATACGTTTAGTTATTAAAAAACCCCATAAGAAATGATCAAATCGTACTTCATAAAAAAGAGGTAATAGAGAAATGGATGGCCCTATCTAACCTATAACTTACTCCTTAGATTCCAACATTCTCTTGATTGTGTAAGTGTAATTTGAATAATGTTGCAGCATTATTAATGGCGCACTAGCCTTATCATCAAATGTAATGAAATACCCCCAAAATAACACCATTCCTTTTGACGTCATGGCTGGTTTTATGTCTTTGATAACGTCGGAGAAAGACGACACTGATATTTTGATTAATATATAACTCCCATAATTTTCGTTCATGGTATGGAAAATCTCGATGTGTAAAACGGAATTTGACGCTTTTTCGACACAACATAAAATTACTGCTTTCACCAAGTAAATAATGTCTTGAATATGTAAACAATTAGATAGCTTGTCGTGTATCTTAATTGGACAAGACGCGCACCTGTTTGGCATCAATTTACGTAATGAAATACCCAAGAGAATATTTCAAAACAACCAAAATTATATTCAATATTGGACATATATTTGTTCATTATTATGTTATTATTTCTCTTCATCTCGTCTACACAATAAAAGATGCGAAGAAAGCTCTATTGGTATACAATGGCATGGATTTTATTTTATACATTTTACAATTCCTGGAGAAATTAAGTAAACAGTTTAATATCCTGTGATCACAATATTGATAAAAGAATGAACCCATTGATTATATAATGCAAAACGAGAGGAATAATTCGTAAATTGTTTGTGACTAACGCGCACCTGGCGAATCGTTAGATATCACTGTTCTGTGTATGAAAAACATTAAAAAAATCAATTCAAAGACAAAGACAATTCTTTCTGAAATGTGTGCATATATTTTACCGAAAAAATATTATCCATTTTGTGAAAGTAATATATTCAGTTTTAGTTATAAAATAAAATGAGACGGCTATTCATGGACATTGCTAATATGAACTTATAATATTGACTATTGCACATCCCAAGAAATACGTACATGATGCAGTAACATTTACACTTCATCTTGTTACACTTGTCCAAAGGAAAGAAATATCGTATTCGACACTGAAAACCTATCAATTGTTATGTAAACAATGTTCAAACAAACAGGAGATTATCAAAGGTTCGTTCATACATGTTGTGGCCTATATTTACGTATGATATCATTTTGAACATTGACAAATGTCCAAAGTGAAATTAATTGTGTGAAAAAATGTCTAAAAGATATGCAAAATCTACATCATAACTGAAACTGTAAACACATGGTACAATGATCGTGTGCACTCTCATTCAAGGACCTTCACCTCAAAGAAATTACCAAATATGTACAACAATATGTTGACGTATGACATCACTACCTGTGACCGACTTTTACAAAATAGCGTGTTCACTGTCAACAGTACGCGGGATTTTACGAGAGGACTTTCGTTGATTCAGGGATCGTATATACATAAATGTGACATGTAAGTAATCAGAAACATTCTGACAATTTATGTACTGTTATTTGTTGTTATTATTTTCATTGAAACAAACCGAACTAGTCAGAAATTCCGATAAATATCGTTGTCGTTGTGCATGATTTTGCGTCAGTCATGGACGGTAACTTTGCAATGATTTGATATTTTCAACATAAATTGTCAATGTATCTATTTTAAATTCCCTAATTCTTCCTACGATTTTCTTCCCATGCATATTCTGAAAATGTTGAGCTGAGCCAATATCTTGAACGAATAGACGAATATGGATAGCTCAAAATAGCAGAAAATGCTACACTGTAAAATCTGTATTTTGCTTTGTTTACATTTCAAACAAGTGCAGTTTTTCGAGCGCAGCGTTCGTTTTCACACCTAACATATTTTGCTTGATTGCATCCAGCCACTTCGTATTGGTGACAAAGACCATTGTTCATTCGATTCTAAAATGTATGAGGAATTTAAGGATGTGTGTATCGCAGCTAAGTTTGACATATACGTGATGTTACAGGCGTCTCATAACTGGTGTACCTGATACGTGATTTTGTAAACACTATCCAATATGGCGGAAAGTTCACATCGGCGTTCGTGTTTGCGTATTTTCCAAAACATTCGAAACGATTGTAGGGTTATCGGAGACGTTTTGGAATGATCATTGGTGATTTCATAAAGATACCCGTGATCACTGATATGCTATTTTTGAAATTCATTTCTCGGAGTAAATATCAGAAATTCAGATTTCAAAACATGCTGTAAATAACGCGGTGAGTGGTGATTTAGTAATGTGTAAAAAATGGCGCCATTTACGAAGTACCTAATTTTCAGAGGTCATGTTTAGTACTTTTGCTTGGCCTAAAATGCCAATGGATGATATCACAGAACAGGGAATTCCCCACCTTATTTAAAACTGTGAAGTGTATTTGTGTGCATGATGTATTTTGAATTTTATTCGACTTCAAAGTGAGGGTTGTAGAGGAGGGACATATATGTCCCTGTGGCATCAAGGGGGAGGTATGGAAGTTACGATCACCGACACGCTAATATCGCTTTGTACAACGACACCCAGTATATATATATATAGATCTATACATCTGAATTATATATGATAGTATGTAGTATTAATGTGACGAGAAAAGAAATCAATATTGTATTCAGAAAAAGCACGAGTACTTCGTACTGAAACGTCATGGTAGCTGTGATAAAATCAATAGTTGATAAGCGATATTCGCTCATCAGTTTTGCAAAAACATGAATGATAATTATTACTTACGGTGAACAACGTCCCTATAACTTGTTGGATGGCTGCCAGTCATCGTTTTCGCAAAGATAAATCGACCGGAACAATGATGAAAACTTATAGATTTATCTCACCTCGCATCGGAAACGTATTCGAGGACACGGCGATGCTCCGATGCCATTTTGAAAGTTTGCGTGGGATAGCCTCGTTTTGGAGTTTGAACCCAGGGTCACGCATAAATATTAAGAGACAGCTATGGCCAGTGATAGCCATGTCTCTCTCAGGTCTTTCGTGAACACTATTTACGTTTCGGATTTATGTAAGGAATAAGCCTGCTTTTCCGCTTTAGTCACTTTGACACCGATGTGTTTTGACAAATGTCAAGGGCTGCAAAAAAAGTTCAGAATATTGGCCGTTCATAAAGTAAATACAAATATCACGCCTGTGCTCTCCCAAGTGTACTTAAACACAAATAACTCAATCGAAAGGACGAGTTATTTTTTAAAGTGTTTGAACATGTGTCTTGTGTCCTATATATGACGGACCTTCCAAAAGATTAAATTAACAAAGTTAGTAGTATATACTAAAGGATTGACTGTGTATTGTTTTCGTATGAATCGAAAAACCGATGTGCAAACTGTATGAATCCGCATCAAGGTAATGCCACTCATGTAGAGACGTGTGTGTGTGCGTGTGCGCACGTGTGTGTGCGTGTGCGCACGTGTGTGTGTGTGCACGTGTGTTCATGCGGCTGCTTTTACTAGTCCCGATTTATGCAGGTTCTACGGTGCTAGCCCACAGAGATACCATGTTGTCGTTTTAACACGGATCGATACCCCACTCAGACACAGCATACTGAATCCAAGCCAGTCTTTGTTTTTATAGCCCCTTAATGCCGAGCTCCAGGCACGGTAACAACAATTCCATATTTTAACGTGTTTTGGTGTGACGCGGCCGGGGATCCAACCATAGACGCTCTATCCACTAGACCACGGGGGCGGTTTTATGTAAGCTGAGTGAATTTCAGCTATTTCACGGGCCAGTCTGGGCCAGCAAAACACTGGTTGATTGCAGGAGCAACGGCCCGTGTCTATTCTCCTGAAACCCACAGGGCGATAAACTGTCTTGTTCTCCAAGGCTCCACAATTCGCTGTCCAGAGCTGCTTTTTGAAATCGACCCATTTATAACCCTTGGTTTTCTGTGCGTTGACGAAAGTATTAAAAATCTAAAATCTGTGCAACACTGGGTCATCCTCCGAAATTGGCATATATATATATGACTGAAATACTGTTCAAGTGACAATCACTCACTCACTCTTGTAAATGGGCAGGTCTATCCTTGTGCCGCCAGTAATGGTTTTATTTATAGGATGTGTGCCATTATGTATTTACTATGACACAGTGTATCAATGCGGCTTTGACTTTGCAGCAGGAAACCGCCTCCGTTGTCTAGTAGTAGAGCGTCCGCCCGGAGAGCGGAAGGTACGGGATTCGATCCCGGCCACGTCATACCAAAAGACGTTAAAAGATGGTACTTGTTGTTACCCTGTCTGGCGCTCGGCATTAAAGGGCTAAAACAAGGACTGGTCGGCTCAGTGTCAGTATACTGTGTCTGAGTGGGATAATCATGTTAAATTGCGGCATGGTATCTCAGTGAGCTAGCACTATAAATCGGCATCAGTCCGGACTAGTACAAGCAGCCACACACACACACACACACGTACATGCACGTCGCTTTATAAGTGCAATAATCTTGGACGCGACGTTAAACCCCAGTTCACCTCACCTTGTAGCAGGAAGTCAAGCCTGCTGTGATACTGAACAGCGAAAAACCCCGAAGTGATATCTCATATCAGCCACGTTGACAGCAGGTAACGTAACTATGTACTAACCCAACAGCACATAGGACTAAATGTGAAAAAGGTCAGATTCAAAGCAGTCAAAAAGTGACAAGAATGAGTCTTGGATACGTTTCTACTTTGGCGGCGGCGTTGTGTTGAAGGGTCTCTCCGCGTATATTTAGACTGCGTGATTGTCTTATCGATCATGAAATAAAACTTTGGACTCCTGAAGAATAAATTGTGAGTACGGGATAAAAAAATATGACACGCGATTCAATGAAAGTCCGGGGCTTTGGTACTATTTCATCAGACACAAGAAAATCCGTGATTCCATGTGTAGAGGAAGTTATATTAAAGAGTACCCATATTTGCTTCTTTTAACTAACATTGCGGAGTTATTGTAAAACTAATGGATTTGTTTGCTGCGGTATGAAAGGGAGTAAGTGACTTGTGAATTCTGCTCTTTTGTACATTTTCCCCGTTTCAACTTTGAAAAACGAGGCATTTTGAGTGAGTGAGTGAGTTGGATATAACGCCGCTTTTAACAGTATTCCAGTTAATGTGGGAGGAAAGCCCGAAGTGATTCAGGTCTCAGACGTTTACCACTTCGGTGAAACCCACGAGCACGGGTATGGTGCTGACAAACCTAGAAACATAATCGGGGCGAACCGCGATTCGAACCCACAATCATAGGTTTCTGGCGTTCCCAAGGGACGCAACTCTGCACAGCGAATCGTGGCGCCTTAGACAACTGGGCCACCCGTGCCCCCCGAGGCATTTTGAACGTTGTATAGTCAGGGTGTATATGTTAGAGTGAGACTATGAAATCAGTCATTTCATACCATAGGTATTTGGGACAGCAACCTTGTCTCCTCGTTGACCTGCAGACAGCTGTGATGATCTAGCTCCATGCCGATGGAAGGGGACTTGATCATATCTCTGGAGTCCCTTGGGCGCGCCAGAAGCCTATGATTGTGGGTTCGAATCTCGGTTTGCCCTGATTATGTTTCTAGGTTTGTCAGCACCATACCCGTGCTCGTGGGTTTCACCGAAGTGGTAAACGTCTGAGACCTGAATCACTTCGGGCTTTCCTCCCACATTCAGCTGACACGCCGTGATATAACTGGAATACTGTTAAAAGCGGCGTTAAACCCAACTCACCCACGCACTCATATCTCTGGAACAAGTCTTGCTTTTAAATGATTCTCCACACACTGAGTCAGTATTGAAGCGAGTGAGTAGGGTTTTACGCCGCTTTTGGCAATATTCCAGCAATTTCACGGTGGAGGGACACCAGAAATGGGCTTCACACATTGTGCCCATGTGGGCCACCTATGCGGGTGTGACGAGCGAACGCTCTTACCACTAGGCTACCCCACCGCGGAGTATTGAAGTAGTTTGCCCCTCGTAAACCTAAATGTTCAACATCAGTGTTTTATATTGATATGTGGATGAAATCAGAACAATGATCCTTCACTGCGTGCTGCTCACCGGTTTTTAAGTCCAAAAGTGTATCAGGATATGTATGACTACAGGTAAAAAGAGAGTGAGTGAGTGAGTATGGTTTTACGCCGCTTTTAGCAATATTCCCGCAATATCAACAGAAATGGGCTTCACACATTGTACCCATGTGGCCCCATGAATAGAACACGGGTCTTCGGCGTGACGTTTTAACCACTAGGCTAGCTCACCGCCCCCAGTAGAAAGAGAAAAAATTGTCCAAAAACACTGAGTTTTCAGATTTACGGAGTAACACAAATTGTTTCCTGAGTCATGTGTTAGTGTTTGTGCATTTTAAGAGCAACCAACCCCAAACCCGCCCCACAACACCCCACCCTTACCCATCACCTTATAAAGAGCAGTGCACTCCATCATTTTCAAGAGAGCTGTATCCCTGCTTAGATGAACAGGGAAGTCGCGAATAAGATAAATAGATAAAAAGAAACAAAGAATATTTCTTCTGTAAAAATGATTGACAATACACACAGACCAAAGTTCATTTTCCTCTCTTGCCGAACTAGGCTGCAATTATGGAATTAATTTTGGCTGGACTAACGAGTCTATGCATAGTCCAATCAAAATCGCGTAACGAACTAGACTTCCGGTTTGTGAACAACATGGATTTCAACGTGAAGATGTCGGTCGACTGCAAGATTTGCAAAGCATGTGTACCGCCACTTGGTCGTCGACAGATATTTTACAAGTTCTTTCACGATTTTAATCAAGGTGCTCACGTGATTTGATACACTTCGCAGGGTAAGACCCGTTTTATTACAATATAGATCTTGGAAATCGAGCAGATCGTCTTGACTGGGCGCCGCCGTTTTGTTTGAAGCAAATGCAAGTGATATGAAATATGGAATCTGATTGGTTAATAGGAGGGACATAGAAGGGACATAACTCGTAATAGCTACTGGTGGCGCTACGATCGAGCCTGGAAATTCCCGCCTTGTTGGGCAAGGTTGGAAACTGGACTTCTATAGACAGTTAAAAGCCCTTGCCTCGGGAAGATGGCAGACAAAAGACAAATCGCACGTGTATGTGTATATTTGAATGGGATTTATTGTTATTTACGTTGATGATTATCCGCACTTGAATAAACATGTACTAGTATGTAGCCGTTATATGACTTAAACAACTCTCCTTCTGTTAGTAGTTCAAAAACATATCATTTGGGTAAAATACTTTCTTTACAGAAAACAAATTATATTTAATGAATTATGAAATCTGTTAAAATTAATGATACCTTAACATTTAGAACTCGATGATACGAAACCGTTTCATAAGGTCTAGGTATGCGGGTATCGTTGCTACATAAAGGCCCATTTTCCATCAAATATTAGTCAAAACTATTTGATATGGATAAAAAATAGATTGATAAATGTATATGCGCAAACAGAATATTTTACACTGAAACAACAAATGTATGTCTACAGAGGGGAATTTTCTTCAGGTTGGGTTATTTTCTATGATTTTCCATCTTGCAATACGAATACTCTTTTTGAGATTATAGTCATTCAAAAATACGGAATCCATTTTGACAAGAGTACTCTGACATGACGACACGTCACGTTTACCTGAACATTAAAAGAGCTTGAGAAAAATGTTACGGTTATAGATACTGCTTTCAATTACGACAGCATTACTATCATGATTAAATAAATATGCCTACTAGATTTCTACATACGTTTTACAACAGACCAAACATAGATATAGGTGATAAAAATAACACAAATATTGAGATATTCCGTACAGATTATGACACAAATTAACAGGTGGTATAAGGTATATTTCACAGGATGACCTATTGATTCAATATGAGGTCATGTGTTCTAAATCTTGTAATTCCCCTTCATGTCCTTTTCTTTGTCCCCCTCGAAGATCTTCTGCGGTTGCCGGACGAGGTAGAAGTTGCCGATATACACCCTCTCATCTCGGATGTTCATCCAGTCGCAGTTGGTTGACCGATTGAGGGAGTACCGCGAGGCTGCTACGTAAGCAAGAAGGCCTCTCAGCAAGTCCTTAATCTCGCTGGACAAAACCATGATCTTTTCTGGTGGGAACTCCAGTGATTTGATGCTTCGCGCCATTTCCTCATTGCGCAGACGACCGAAAGGTAGCTTGCCGACCGTCATTGCATACAACACAGCGCCAAGAGACCACATGTCCGCAAATCTGGGATTGAACGGGACTTTGCAGACGACTTCCGGTGCTTGAAATCCCATAGTTCCACACGAATCTTCGCACAGTGCATCGCCGGTGACGAATTTCACAGTGTGACCAAAGTCAGCGAGTTTGATGTTGTTGTCGTTGGTAATGAGGATGTTTTGAGTGCACATGTCCCTGTGGGCGTAGCCTGAAAGGTGAATATATTCCAAGGCGTTCAGGATCTGTCCGAAATACCGTCTGGCCACTGGTTCTGTGATGAATTTGGCGTCCTGGGCCCGGAGAAGCTGTTCCAGGTTCCCGCTTTCACAGAACTCGAGGATGAGTCCCGCCCGACCCTGTATGGTCAGAGTATCGAGGAAGCTGACGATGTTCGGATGACTCAGTCGCTGGTGGATCAGCATCTCCTCGGTAATGTCGACTTTCGCACCTCTCTGTTTCCGCTTCCGGCCGGAGTTGAGTTTGATAGCGACCGGCTTGTATTCGCTCTCCTTGCCCAGTTTGGAGGGATGAAGATCTTGGGCGAGTATGACAGAGCCGGATCTTCCTTTGGCGATCACTTGAAGCGGGTTGAAGCCGAGCCCCGACAGCTCAGGGATGATATCGTCGTAGTATTTGTTACCTGAAGAAAGGATTAATTGTTTAAATTCAATTTATGCGGACAATGGAAGTAATTTCCTTGTAGGGGAACATATTTTTACTTTTGATTCCGTTTAATTGGAGCATATTGACAATTTTGTGATACTAACATAGCATTTTCATGTATTTATTAAATTTATTTTAACTTTCTGATTATGAAGTAACTTTGATGCTGTATTTTATATTAACTCCCACACTTTATAACACCTTCCCGAGGCCTTGTTTCCTCCCTTGCCACATCAAGCCCGTTTTCCTGAGCTAAATGTGATTGGACAATTGCTAATATCGATAGTCCAATCAGAGAACGTTTCACAAAATCAACATCCACGACTGGTACACCTTAGATGAAAGTGATTAACCGCTGCCTGTCTTTGTTGACACGAATATGTCTTTGACATCTTTTAAAACAAAACAACGATTGCCTATGTTTTTTGTGTCAGGGATGAAATCACGAATGTTTTCGTTATCTGATTGACTAGCTCGTCGCCCATATGGTAGCCATCTTTGTGAAGCTATACGAGATCAAAACAGCGATCTGATTGGATATCGCTTTTTCATTACAAGGGGCACAACTCGTGGCGCCAACAAAAGTGGCCTTGGTGTGGCAAGGGTAGAAACGCTTGCTTCGGAGTGATGACTTTATCATAGACTTCCGGCAATCACAGCGCTACGATTGCTCTGTGGGAGGGGGCCTAGCTACGTACAGTAAACTACGGTTATAACGAACACGCTTATAACGAACTGACGGATATAACGAACTTACGTTTTTGGTCCCGACTATGTGCTGTAGTTATGCTGTATATATGCTTATAACGAACTACGGTTAAAACGAACTAAAATTAGTAATCCCTTTGAGTTTGTTATAACCGTAGTTTACTGTACGAATGTCGAGTTTTATCTTTATTGAAATGTGAGACCAGAGAACTCATATAAGGCGGTTCGGTAAGCTGGCAGTGTAATGTGTTCCTTCTTCCTAATACTTCCAGATGGGTTCAGTGATCCGTTTGACCCGTGAAGATCCCGGGTAGAATAGGTCTTCAGCAACCCATGATTGCCGTAAAAGGCGACTATGCTTGTCGTAAGAGTCGACTAAAGGGATCGGGTGGTCAGACTCGCTGTCTTGGTTGACGCATGTCATCTATCCCAACTGCGTGGATCGATGTTCATGATGTCAGTCACTGGATTGTCTGGTCCAGACTCGATTATTTACAGACCGCCGTCATATAGCTGGAATATTGCTGAGTGCGGCGTTAAACAACGAACAAACACACAGTACTCGGTTTACTTGACATCAGAACATTACTGACAGCGAGGGTTGGACAGTGACAATAATAATACTGCGTATGAAATTATCTGAACATGAATGTGGATGGGCTTTGAAAACGAGCGGAAAAAGTGATGGTCTTGAATTAATGATAGCTTTGTCGATATAAGACTCCTGCTGTAATATAAAATTAATACAAAGTGTACTTTGTTCCGAATTACCTTCTTTAAAGAACACAATTATCCAGGTAGTTGGAATACTTCTGATTTAGCTGGTCCAAAGACCTATATACATATACGTCTTTGGCTGGTCGACAATGAAATGTGTGATGTTGCCTTGAATATCATCAGCATTTTACTGTGTGCAGAGTGGCCTGGTCCACAAAACGACTACCGCGCGCTTGTGTTAAGATAGAACAGCTACAGTGATGACTGATTGCCCGTGTGCCAGGCCAGCAGTGGTAACAAATAAGTTGGATTAATCAGGGGGATATAGTCAACAAATAAGTGAGACTGTTATAGTTTGTTTTCAGTTTAACACCGCACTCAGTAACATGCCGCCATGTGAGGGTCTGTAAATAATCGAGTTTTGACCAGACAACCAGGCCCTGGGTTCTTGAAAATGATCTTAGCTCAAATTTTGTTGAGAACAAATTTTGTCTTAAGGTTTGATATATGAGCTTAAGTTATTTTCATGAAGCCCGAGCTAGATATTGATATTGTGACCAACGACCCCCTCCGTCGGGGTAGGGTGGCACGCATCAGTCAGGTCGCGGAACCTGCCAACCCTACCCAGTGAGTCCCCTTGTGAATCCCCAAGCATATGTCGGTGAGGACCTACCTGATCCGGGATCCCCACCGGGGTGGTTGAGATAATGTGATGGGGGTACTGATTGCAACCCCAAGAATAGACTTGGAGTAAAGGTGTCGGGTTCAGTTATCTCAAATACAAACAATTTACATACAATAAACTACGGTTATAACGAATTCAAGGGACTACTAATTTTAGTTCGTTATAACCGTAAGTCGTTATAAGCATATATACAGCATAACTACAACAAATAGTCGGGACTAAAAAGTTAGCTCGTTATATCCGTCAGTTCGTTATAATCGTGTTCGTTATAACCGTAGTTTACTGTACAGAGAATGCACCTGCCCCGTGTTCTTGTCACCAGCTTTTCCCTATCCTTACATCCTTACACCCAAAACTTGCTTTAATAGGGAGTGAGTTGTGTTTAACGCCGCCTTTGAACATTATTTGAGTTCTATCGCTGTATGTCGGCTTCATGTGCGAGGTGGGGCGGTCGGGTAGCCTGGTGGTTAAAGCGTTCGCTCGTCACGCCGAAGACCCGGGTTCGATTCCTGACATGGGTACAATGTGTGAAGCCCATTTCTGGTGTCCCCCGCCGTGATATTGCTGGAATATTGCTAAAAGTGGCGTAAAACCATACTCACTCACTCACTCATGTGCGAGGTAAGGTCGAAGTGATGCGGGGCTTAGACGTTTACCACAGCAGGGTATGGTGTTGCTGGATTATGTAAAATGGTTAACATTAGTTGACGTTGACACTCGATGTGACCTCTGTATTTTATTGTGATACATAGTTCCCCAAAGAGAATTGACACACACACACCCCCACCCCACCCCACGAATGGCGAATATTCACAAAGTAATCTGAAAAACAGGTTGGATGTCGCAGCATTTAATGCTGGAGCTTGTCAAGTACGCAAACAGAGGTAATCACTTGATCAAGTAACGCCTTATGATCGGCTGTGATCGGGGTCCATACGTCGGATTAAGGATAATGAGGTGCGGTGAAATGGGGTTTAACGTCGCGTCCATATATAGCGACGTGCATGCATGTGTGTGTGTGGCTGCTTGTACTAGTCCGGACTGATGCCGATTTATGGTGCTAGCACACTAAGATACCATGCCGCAGTTTAACATGAATACCCCACTCAGACACAGTATACTGACTCCGAACCGACCAGTCCTTGTTTTAAACCATTAATGCCGAGCGCCAGACATGGTTACAACAAGTACCATCTTTTAACGTTTTTTGGTATGACGCGGCCGGAGATCGAGCCCCGAACCTTCCGCTCTCCGGGCGGACGCTCTACCACTAGACCACGGAGGCGGTCGTAGTTACCAAGAAGAACCACCTAACCAAAGGTCTCCTGGTCACATGCATACACTTCTTCCAAATGGATACTGCCTAGGCTGCGTACCTTATTATCATTATTAGTTTGTTTGTTTGTTTGTTTGTTTTTCAACGTCGCACTCAGCAGTATTCCAGCTATATGACGGCGGTCTGTAAATAATCGAGTATGGACCAGACAATCCAGTGAATGACATCATGAGCATCGATCCACGCAATTGGGATACGATGACATGCATCAACCAAGTCAGCGAGCCTGACCACCCGATCTCGTTGGTCGCCTCTTACGACACGCATCTAGTCGTATTTTAGGGCAAACATGGATTGCTGAAGACCTATTCTACCCCGGTTCTTCACAGATCTAGTAGTAGTAGTAGTAGTAGTAGTAGTAGTAGTAGTAGTAGTAGTAGTAGTAGAAGTAGTAGTACACATGCATTACACCGTATACCTACCTTCCATATTGGATTAGATCATGTATGATAAT
The DNA here is from genome assembly GCF_022045235.1 of Haliotis cracherodii. Classification (NCBI taxonomy): domain Eukaryota; kingdom Metazoa; phylum Mollusca; class Gastropoda; order Lepetellida; family Haliotidae; genus Haliotis; species Haliotis cracherodii. Next base: position 30,310,650 of record NW_027266330.1, on the reverse strand, counting down.
TGTTATTTTTTTTTCACAACGCAACAGACAAATCGGGAGTTTACTGAATGAAGCGGTTACCTGTACGAATAGGGCGAGCGGGGTATTTACTGAGTGGAAGTGGGTACTTGTGTGTCCAGATATCCCCCAGGTCACAGGTCTGTGTGTGAACTTCCGTCGTCCCCTCATCGATGTCTGTGACAACTGTAACAAACTGATGGCTAACATCGGGACTGCAAACTGAATCTCCAGATGCGGCGTCGGATAGCAGGCACACGCTCTGTGTTTTCGCGGGGATCGGTTCTGTCTTGCTGCCGTGGGCCTTACAGTTATCTCCCCCTATGTGAGCTTCCATTTTCCTCTTGCGGCCGCGTGTGATCATTTCATTAGTCTGGAGATATGGCAGCGGCCATTTGAACGTCCATTTTAATTATGCTTCTCTGTGACGCAACGCCCATTATGACGTCATGTTGTTATGACGCTATGGTTCCATTCGCTTGGTCTTCACAAATGACGTCATGTCTACGCAAGTTCTGAGTACATGCGCATTGGCAGTGTTGAGTCTGCCAACGCTTTTTGGTAAGCTGGATATTGGGGGGGGGGGGTCTATTTAGAGGGTATTCGGGACTTGGCTGTGTGGTACGCGTGACGCAAATATAATCTTATTCGTTACTCAGACTGAAAAATAATTGTGTGCGTAAATTTTCTTAATGCTTTGGAGAATTTTTGTTAAGTAGTATTCGGGATTCAGGGGTGAGCAATGACACTTGGTGACGAACATTAGAGGGTATTTGGGTGAGTGAGTGAGTATGTTTTTACGCCGCTATCAGCAATATTCAAACAATATCACGGCGTTGGGATACCAGAAATGGGCTTCACACATTGTACCCATATGGGGGAATCGAACCCGGGTCTTTGGCCTTGACGGGCAAATGCTTTATGCCCCTATTTTAGGAATCAGAGGGGGGGGGGGGGGGGGGGGGGGGGGGCTTGCACCCTCAGTGTTTGGACGTTATTTCTTTGTCCGTCTTATGAACAAGTAACTCTACAACGCTTGTGTCTGACTTGTTTACTAACATAAACATGGAAATGACATCAACTTGTTTTATGAATGGACAAACGGATAACCCACGGATCTAAGTTAATTCTCGTCCGTGTTAAAAAGTATTTAGAATTAAAACAATTTGTAATTAGGTCTCATATTGTTTGTTTGCTGTTTAAAACGCCGCAGTCATCAATATTCCAGCTATATGACGGCGGTCTGTACATAATCGAGTCTGTAGATAGCTGCTCGTAATGTAAATCACTGGGTTGTCTGGTAGTTGCTGGTAGGTTGGTTGGTTGGTTGGTTGGTTGATTTACGCCACACTCAGCAATATCCCAGCTATATGACGGCGGTCTGTAAATAATCGAGTCTGGACCAGACAATCCAGTGATTGATATCATGAGCATCGATCCACGCAATTGGGATCGATGACATGCATCAACCAAGTCAGCAAGCCTGACCACCCGATCCCGTTAGTCGCCTCTTACAACAGGTATGGCCGCCTTTTAAGACAAGCATGGGTTGCTGAAGACCTATTCTACCCCGGATCTTCACGGGTCAGTCGCTGGTAGGCAACTCGTAAAGCACTTCATTTTATAGCTTGCAGTTATACAGTCTGCCAACTTGTCTCTAAATGGTAAAACAGAAATTTCAACTTTTAGGACGGAAAACAGCTCAACTCACAATAGCCAGCGGCACAGACTCAGGCTATGGTTACATGTGTTAGCTCGGCCTAACATTGCACATGGGAATGTTCCGAGTCACGTTATTAAACTAAACCAATTTCATATTGAAACATAAATTTAAATCCTACTTATTACCCATGGGATTTTGGATGATCACATTCTGTACGGATAATATAGTGTTACTTAACACTGAAATACCCATTTTTGTTGTATTTTTAAAACGTATTTTGTCTCTTAACATAATAGTGCAGTCCAGACGACTATGCTTGTCGTGAGAGGCGACGAACGGGATCGGGTGGCAAGGCTCGCTGCCTTGGTTGATGCATGTCATCGTATCCCAATTGCAAGGATGGATGCTCATGATGTGAATCGCTCGACTGGCTGGTCCAGACTTGATTATTTACAGACCGCCGTGACATGACTGTAATATTGCTCAGTGTGACTTTAACAACAAACAAATTGACTCACAACAAATGTGACATATCTGCAATACTAATTGTTAATTCTGGGCAGTTCTTTTTCAAACTGCTTAAATAACAGCTGACAGATGAGTGTTCTAGATAGTTGGCGGAATACAGTGTCTGGCACATACTCATTAATTTCAGGGGGGAATCAAACATATCTACGATAGCTTTATGTTTAGTGGTGAAATCATGATGATGTTGCTAGGTTTGTCAGCACCATACCCCGGCTGCTGGGTTTCACTAAAGGGTACACATCTAAGACCTGCAACAGTTCTGGCTAGCCTCTCACAAGCTGACATGCTGTGATATAAAGCCAACGCTGTGATAAAAAGCGGAGTAGCATTCAACTCACTCACTCATAGTGTAAACCTACAGTAAATCTGTGAATATGCTTATTGTTTGTATCCTTGTACAAAGTGTGTTTGTTTGTGTGTTGTTTAACGCTGCACTCAGAAAAAGTCCAGCTATATGACCAGTCTGTAAATAATTGAATCTGGAACGTGCAATCCAGTGATTGACATCATGAGCATCGATCAACGCAATTGGGATCGATGACATGCTTCAACCAAGTCAGCGTGTCTGACCACATAATCCCGTTAGTCGCCTTACAACAAGCAAAATTGCCTTTTATGGCAAGCATGGGTTGCTGAAGACTACCTTTACCTGGGATCTTCACGGGTGTTCCACATACTGTCAACTGTGATGTGAACTACTCCATATTTGTTAGGGATATTCTGTGTGCCCAGATGGGGGACAAATCTGACTGGATGTTGGAGATGTAGGTGTACAAAAGGGATGCAATTTGGGCTGAACCTGACGCATGTAAAGCCTCATTTCATAATAAATGAAAGTATATATGTATATACATTGTTGGCTCCCGACTTTAATAAGAGTGTGACCAAGCACAGAATCCCTATGGGGACTTGAGTAGTATTGTTCAGACTCACTGACTTGAGTGATCTTAGGACTCATTTTGTGTCGTTTTGGGAGTGGAGTGAAGTGAAGCAACAAAGATTAACTTCTTACCCATTCATTGCCTCAACACAAACACCCACTGTTTAAACTGCAATACCTATTGCGGATATCTTCTAACACTTCACGTGCGTGCATGCTCCCATATTTACTTTTGTTTATTCTTACTGAAAATAAAGCTTAGCATGCATGAGTCCTGTGCCAAAATCACATCCTATTCTCACTCCAACATCTCCAGGGGGCATGCTAGGCCAAGTCATCTAAGGTGCCGCGATTCACTGTGCAGAGTAGCATCCCTTGGGCATGCCAGAAACCTTTGATTGTGGGTTCGAATCCCCGTTCGCCCAGATTATGTTTCTAGGTTTGTCAGCACCATACCCGTTCTCGTAGGTTTCACCGAAGTGTCAAAAGTCAGAGACCTGCATCACTTCGGGCTTTCCTCCCACATTAAGCTGACACACCGTGATATAACTGGAATACTGTTAAAAGCGGCATTAAACCCAACTCACTCACTACAACATCTCCAAACATCCAGTCCAATTTATCCCCACTTCAGAATATCCCTGTCGAAGGTTGAGTAGCATATCATCAAGATGAAGGGTGTTCAGCTGATCTGAAACTGATGCTGAGTCCCACGATACAACACAGAAGACACACATTGTTACACATGTTTATTACCAGCATAACACCTGCAGTGTTGCTCATCTCGCTGTGATCAAGGACATTCTATCCTCCACAGCCACTGCACATTCTGCACATCATGATCAATATGCCCAGCACAGTTTCATGAACTTCAAACATTATTTGGAAAATACAAATGAAACGAATAGATCCATGCACATGAAAAATCAGACACGTTGAGCACCTGACTGTGATACGGAAATAATGAAAACATGAACTAAAGAATACATATGTCTTGTCTCAAAATATTCTAAACATTTCCAAAAACAAAAAACTTCCAACAGAATTTGAACATATGTATGTGATGAGTTTCATATTTCCCACCCACCTTTCAAATATTTCTCCAAATATCAAATCAAGTGCATCTCCGTATGAACATACATATCAGTGTACCATTCATGCATCATACGTCACTTTAAGGGACTCGCATGACGCTCAGTAAAACTCAATAAATAAAATCCTGTCCTTTCTTCAACCTTGACCCTTTTCGCTGTCGCACTTCTCTGCACTTTGACCCTTGTCACCTTGACCTTCCTTCCCGTCTTTGGTTGCTTCCTGTTTCTGCCTCTCGAGCGCTCGCCGCGGGACATAGATCTGTCTCTCTGGCCGATCCTGCATCAGCACAAAATTAGTGTCATGGTCACTGATAAAACAGCCCTACTGCCTAGTAGTACAGATTAACTCACACAGAAGCACAGTCACTCCTTGTTTCATGCAGGCTAAATGTGTTCACGCCGTTAACATCACAAGACAAATCTAATAGACAAAAAGCATCAGATTAACACAAGAACAGAAATCCACATTTAACAAATCTTCTGATTTACTTGATATGAAAGTATTTAACAAAATGAATGTTAACACTGCACAAAAGAAAATTAATAGTGATGATAAATTAAGAGAAAAAAACAAATGTAAGTAAATAAATGCTAATAACGACATTAACAAAGGCTAAAAAAAATAAAAGTATTAGTTCTCAGGCAATGACTTTTGAAAATAAAGTGAGGGCGGGTGGTTGCATTTTTTTTTTTTTGGCTTGTTCAAACTAGTGTTGAACCAAATAAACAGTTGTGCACCATCAACCTGGGAAAGTGCCTGCCTACATAAACAAGCATACAAACTCCTATTGCCGCCATGACCATAACACGAGATGTGCAGTAAAGCAGTAAAGCGGTGTGCGTGTAAAGGGAAGTAACGTTGTGCTACATTGGATCGCATTGTTTTTAAGTTTTAGGATTTCTTTCCTTTTTTAAAAATGGAAATAAAAACAAAAAGTGCGGCAGACTTTATGATGATGCGGGCAGTGCCTGAGAACCAAGACTTATTTTTTTTAGCCAAATGAGAACGATACTATTACATGAATGTGTGGTGGCAGGTGGGGACAACAGTGACAGGGTTGGTAGTGTCTGAACAAAGCATCTAAAACTACAGGACAGTGTCGACACTGAGGAACAACAGCTGGACAGACCGGGCATCATACGGTCATCGGTGGACATAACTTATATTCGTTTGTTTGTTGTTTGAGGCCGCTCTCAGCAATATTCCAGCTGTATGACCACCGACTGTAAATAATCGAGTCTGAACAGACAATCCAGTGACTGATATCATGAGCAGTTGGGATACGATGACATTCATCAACCAAGTCAGTGAGCCTGAACAACTGACCCCGTCAGTCGCCTTTTACAACAAGCATAGTCGCCTTTTACGACAAGCATAGTCACCTTTTACGGCAAGCATAGGTTGCTGAAGACCTATTCTACCCTGGATCTTCATGGGTCACATAACTTATAAACCTACTACCACATTTGCCTATAGCCCCATGAAGATTCTGGGGTAGAATAGGTCTTCAGCAACCCATGCTTGCCGTAAAAGGTGACTATGCTTGTCGTAAAAGGCGACTGACGGGGTCAGTTGTTCAGGCTCACTGACTTGATTGATGAATGTCATCGTATCCCAACTGCTCATGATATCAATCACTGGATTGTCTGTTCAGACTCGATTATTTAAAGTCCGTGGTCATACAGCTGGAATATTCCTGAGAGCGGCTTTAATCAACAAACAAATGAATATAAATTATGTCCACCGATGACCGTATGTTGCCCCCAACAAAACAAGGTATCCAGACTAACAGTGTCCAGATTAACAAGGTTTCAGGGTATCCAGACTAACAGTGTCCAGATTAACAAGGTTTCATTGTATCCAGACTAACAGTGTCCAGATTAACAAGGTTTCAGGGTATCCAGACTAACAGTGTCCAGTTTAACAGGGTTTCAGGGTATCAAGACTAACAGTGTCCAGATTAACAAGTGCTGAACATGCGGGCGACGGCGGCAGGGAGGACCTTGTGCTGCAGCATGCTAACAATGGAACAACAGTCGCATGTACCACAGTGGACATCAGAAGCAAGCCCTCACTCTTCCACATCTTCATCATACACACAATGATTAATTCTACTAACATTATAAACTAAAAGCATCTAGACAATTTCAAAATCCTTCTGCTACTTGTCCAACTTTTGCCGCATCAATTGAAAGGTCATGATATAATTATATTTACGATATCTAAATTCAGAATAATTGCATTCACCACAATGAGGAATCTTTTCTTGGTTTCTTAATGGAGCATCTCTTGATACTCTACAAGATGCTGAAACTGTAGCTTTCCATAAAAGATTGGTTGAATTTTGTCACTTCACAATGTCAATACTTCATGGTCTTGTAAATACACTACTTGTCCCCAGCACACCTGAATATGTGTGACCGCCTTGAAGTAGTGACCTGTATGTAATCTCAGTAGGTTCATGAAATAAAGTTGTATATAACTCACTGAAGTCAAATATGTGTAAGAAATGTTGTAAGATCAGAGTGATCACTGGCCTGAACTATCACTGGTTGCCCTCCCACTGGAGCTAGACTGTTGGTTAAAAACAGGGACTACACTGTTTGTTTGTTTGCTTGTTTATTTGTTTGTTTGTTGTTTAAAGCTGCAAGCAGCAATATTGCAGCAATATGACGGTGGTCTGTAACAGGGTTTATACAGATATGGATCACTAAAATTCAAGGCCTTTTCAAGGCTTTCAACTGTAATACGATATATCAGTAGTAAAACCTTTAAAGTTGATTATCAACATCACAAATTTGAGTGAGTGAGTGAGTGAGTATGGTTTTTACGCCTCTTTTAGCAATATTACAGCAATATCATGGCAGGGGACACCAGAAATAGGCTTCACACATTGTACCCATGACAGGAATCGAACCCGGGTCTTCGGCATGACAAGCATACACTTTAACCACTAGGCTACCCAACCGCCCCTTTATTAACAAGTACATGTAGATGCCAATTTGTACAAATTCAAGGGTTTTCAAGCTGTTTTAGTTATATACAGGGCTTTATAAGGTAGGCACTAAAAATCAAGGCTTTTCAAGAAACACCTTGAAATTCAAATCCATTTCAAGCCTGTACGAACCCTGTGTAAATAATCGAATCAGACGAGACAATCCCGTGATTGATATTGTGATCAACGATCCACACTGTTGGGGTACAATGACATGCAATGAACCAAGCCACCAAGTCACCAAGTCTGACCACACGATCCACATAGTGACCAATGGTCCATGCCATCTGGATACGAGGACGGGCTATCAACTTTGTTATCGATCCTGACCATGTGTTGACTTAAGTCTAGAACAGCTGAGAACCAGTTCTAACCACGAATCCCCCAGGGGCAACTGCCCTGCAAATTGGTCGTATCTATTCATGGGTGATGCAGAAGTGTATCTTTATGAGACCATGAAGTACTGAAGACTGCTAACAGAGGGCTGTCACTGTGTCCACTGTGTGCATGGTTGGCGATAACGACACATAAACACATCTTCATTATAAAGTGAAGGGAACCTACAGAAGGGGTCGTTGTCGGCACAGGTACTACAGAAATGTACCCTAGCCAAAATTAGAATATAGAAACATACCTGGTACCCTTAATGGCGTAAAGTCCATATTCCTCAACCCGAAACGGAAACCGAAACCGAAACCGGTTCATGTTCTAGTTCCGGGTTGCCTGGTTAAGAGTGCATGCGTGTTACTTCTGCACGATCTTTTGCCAAGAGCTCTAACCTTTCTTAACATTACAGCATTGTCAAAGGCTTCAGAAGATAATCTAAAAATTCCTCCTGTCGATAGCGTAGTGCCATTTTGAATTTAACCACAGTTTGGCATACAGGAAGTGGCGAATACCTAAGGAACTGGTTATGTGCATTGCACCCTGCGGCCCTCCGGCCCTGCGGTGAAATGGACTCATCCTAGGGTACGTTTCTGTAGTATCTGGACCCCTTCAGCCTTAAGAAACCAGACCAAAATTAATATGTAAAGAGACAAAATCTTTCAGAATTACCATCTTGGCTCCAAACTGTTTCCGTCCGAAGATATAATTACAGATAAAGCATGATATGGAGCTTTGTGAGTTAAATTACTGTATACAACGAATTAATTTACCCTGCGTCGTCTCTTTTTCTCATCACCGTCCCCCAAACTTTCCTGTCCACTTTTCTCACTCTCCTCTCCTCTACTGATCGAAGAGCTCGATCGGTTATCGTCTTTCCGTTTGTCGTCTATTTTTACATCCTTAGGATCCTCGTTACAATTTTCCCCACTCTTACTATCAACCTGTTCCCATTGAAATAATGGACAGAAAAAACAAAACAAGAAATGAACAAAATGCACATTTGAAAAAGCCATGCAGTCTCCAAAACCTACACATGATCGAAAGAAAATCTGGTGAATGAATGATGATAATGATAATAAACACGAACATGTTAAGTAAATATTCACACACCGCACGTCTATATAGGAAACTTGGCCCCATTGCTCAAAGCGATCGTTGTACTTAGATAATCGTTACTCCCATATTTTAACATACACTTACGACAGTCGTAGCACTCTGATCGCTTTGTGGAATGGGGGTAAGGATTCAGAAAGTGGGGGTAAGGATTCAGAAATGGGTGATTTGATAAATCAGACAAAATGTTTGACTTCGCAGACCTTGTGGTCAATGATGCTTGAGTACTAACCCAAAGGTGTACACATTCACAGAGCTACAGATAAGCTATTTGCATTAAATACCCCTCAAAACTATTCAAAACCCAATTACTTTCAATTTCAACTTACAGACACGCATGCATTAAATGAAAAACTCAATTGTTTGAAAACAGCATGCGTAAATACCCAATGAAGCTTTCTCAGCATGTGTACAATGGAGCTTATTTCCGAAACACAATTATTTACTTTCCAAGTCAAGCCCATATTTAGAACCATAATATACATCTAAAACATTATTTCATTTTTTTTTAATCTCAAAATGCTTACTTATTTTGGGGAAAACCCAATAGAGTGATGAATAGATGAGTGAAATAATATTGGTTACCCAATGAAAATGTAATAACCCAATTGAAATAGAAACCTTCGAGTAAAAACTCAATTGTCCAAAAATTTATCTGGAGCTCTGCATTCATAAGCTAGATGTCTTAGATTGTAAGATATTTAGGCATGTAGTTGCAGTTAATGTTCAACAGAGTGCCGGAAGAGTATAAATTTCTCAAAATGAGAAATCACTATTCAAATAACTGGGACTTATCCAGGATTTAAAAGTGAGTGACTCTGACAGGCAAACTGGGAAAACAATATATTTTGTTCAAAACTGGTACGTTTCTTGTCTTCTTAAATTCATATACATGTATTTTAACATTGTATTTTGAGACTGTATTCCATGCAAAAAATATAAATTTTTACTAAGCATCAATACCACTTCTTATTACTTGTTCTGTTGTCTGTGAAATACAGGTGATCTCTACAAAGCCATGAAATTAGATATTAACTGCCATGAATTGGAAAATTTTAAACTCCATTTTGGGAATATTTAATGGCATTTGCTGCAGACTTGAGAACGAATATCGGGCTGAGAACAGGTCGAGATAAATCCTGCAAGAGTTACCTCCCTTGCCTAGTCAGATAACATGCTCCTCACAGCGATATTACGTTCCCGGAGCTCTCTATACTATCGCTGCCACCAGTCAAAACTCCCCACTGTGAATAGGTGGCCACAACCATGCTTGGAGTTGAACTCGCAACCGAATGACCGTTATGTTTACAAACATGTGACAACTGTCGTGACGCCGAATACACTTATCGCTGCTAAATAAATTTCTTCTATTGTCGATTTGAATTTCTGTTTCATTAAATCTATCGTGTTATTGATATAGTAAGAATGTAAGGGAGAAGTTGGTTGATTTTCCGTTAGTCTGAAATCTCGAACCAATCTGATTATCAAAACAACAAAGTAAATTCATCCTGGAAAACATGGTCAGTCGTAAATCTTTTCAAATTGAAATATGATGGCATTCCCAAAGACATAAACAAAAGTATAAACATTACTACATATGGGGTTGGAGGGCAAATTTCAAGATTCTTGAAATGGCCGCGCCCACACTGGTGGCAGCGATGTTACCGAGAGTGTAACGAAGGTGTCACGCGCTGGGAAGGAGCTTGGTCAGATAACTCCCTGCCAGAGTTACCTCCCTTGACTAGTCAGACAACTCCCTGGAATAGTGATTGATGTCCATTAGCTTCATCCTGTCAGATGAACTCATGGCCATAGACAACACAATTGCCATGGAAACAAATCACATGAGGTTATCCAAATTTATCGATTGATTATCATAAATTTATTTCAATTCTGGAAAGTCTCAAAAAGTAGTTTTTATGTATTTTCAAAGGAATTAAACATTTTGTATGATCTAAAAAAATGTAACATCTCTGACATGTCTAAAGCATTTTGTATCAAAATGGATACTAAACTATTCCTTTCTAGCACATTAACAAATAACATGAGTAAGGGGTTACACTAACACTAACACTAACACTAACACTAACACTAACACTACTCTGTACCTCCAAACAAGACAGGTAACTCTTCAAACGCCTTACCTTGTGTCGCTCACGCTCAGGACGAGTTGCCTCCCCTTCCTTCTTGCTGCTGAGGGTCAAAGATCAAAGTGTGTGTGAGTTAATGCTCCTTTGAGCAGTAAATAATCAAGTCTGAACTAGTCAATCTAGTGACTGACATCATGAGCATCGATATACACAATTGGGATACGATGACATGCATCAACCAAGTCAGTGACCGCCCGATCACATTAGTCGGCTTTTACGACAAGCGCATTCGCCTCTTACGACAAGCATGGGTTGTGGGGACCCAGATCTTCACGACCAAAATTACAACATGGCTCCTCGGCTGACCTTGACTCCTGCGATGTCTCTGGTTTCTTCTTCTCCTCCGACCCACTCTTGCCGCCAGACTTGGGCTTCTCCTCCGACCCACTCTTGCCGCCAGACTTGGGCTTCTCCTCTCTCCGTTCATCTTTCTTATCATCCCTGCAAACAGGCAATCACTTTCTACACATGGAAACACACAAGCTTACCCAGATATTGAATTAATGTTTACAGTCTCCACAAACTGTGGAAAATTGTCTGATATTTACTCCTTTTTGGACTACTTGTTTAAATATTGTTAACTAAAATTTCAAATGAAATCAGGTAGCACTGGTGGCCTAGTTGTCTCAGTTGCCACAAATCGCTGTGCAGAGTTGCCTCCCTTGTAAACTTGGTTCACCAAGCTCCTCACAGCCATAGTCCGTTCGCGGAGCTCTCTATACTATCGCTGACATCAGTCAAAACTTCCCACTGTGATAAATGACCCCAACCATGCGTGGAGTTGAACTCGCAACCGTATGACCGTTATGTTTACAAACAAGTGACGACTGTCGTGACGCTGAATACACTTACCGCTGATAAATTACATCCTTTGTTTGTCAATTTGAATTTATATTTCATTGAAACTATCATCTTTAATTGATATAGTAAGAATGTAAGGGAGAAGTTGGTTGATTTTCCGTTAGTCTGCAATCTCGAACCAATCTGATTATACAAACAACTAAGTAAACAAAACATCTGGAAAACATGGTCAGACGTAAACCTTATCAAAATTCACTGTGATGGCATTCCCAAAGACATAAACAAAAGTATGAACATTACTACATTTGGGGTTAGAGGCCAAACTTCAAGATTCTTGTAATGGCCGCGCCCACACTGGTGGCAGCGATGTTACCGAGAATGTAACGAAGGTGTCACCCCCTGGGAAGGAGCTTGCCTGGTTCACCTGATAATGTTTCTAGGTGTCTGCTTCATACTTGGCTAATGGGTTTCATGAAAGTGGGAAAAATCTAAGACCTGCATCACTTCTGGCTTTCCTCCAAAATCAAGCTACACAATCTAAGTCCCAATCTCCTCATTGCGGAGCTCTACTACCAGCTGAATTTCCCAGGCAAGGTGAGTTAGATATATCACATACCGTATTCGACGTAATAAGCTCCCAGGGCGCTCTCAAAATTAGAAATAGGGGGCTCTTATTGGAATATTATTTTGGTGAAAAAAAAAAAGAGTTGAAAGTTCGTAAATTTGTGGTTTATGCTGACAGCCTGAAATGTTAATATACGACATATATATTTTTCCAGGATTTAATTGCTGATAATTAAGGGTGCATATAACACACGAGTGCGTATTATACACGAAAAAATAAGTCTTGTGTACATTGATCAATCGGAAGGGGTGCTAATTGAGATTGTTCACCAGCCAATATATTAGCAAATATTGCCGTGAGCGCTTATTAGAGCAGGGCGCTTATTACGTCAAATACGGTAGTCATGTCAGTCATGGAACTGGAATACAAAACTCACCCACACACATTGAATCATATGGATGCTGGATGTCTAAATAGGCTATTTCCCGACGTAAGTCCATTTTTCAGATTTGTTAAAAAGTTTTAAAAAATTTCAAATATCCATACGGACATCACCCTGCCTGTCAAAAGGGACATAAACCTTAAACTGACATAGGTGTTTACAATGTGTGACCTAGCTAATGGTGTGTCATGGTGATGTTGATGGATGCTCATGCCATCGATCACCGGTTTGTCTGTCCAAAAAGTGACTGCCTGCAGTTTAAATTATTCACTCCCAACTCACACCCTTACTTTTGTGAACTGTCTTGTTTCCGTTTATTGTCAGTGTTGGAACCACTGGATCTTGGTCGGTCATCGTAGCGGTCACTTTTCTTTCTGTCGTCATGGTTACCACGTGGCGGTCTATCATCACGGTCATAGTACCCATCCTGTTTCCTGCCGTAGCCACCAGACTTTGGACGATCATCTCTGCAAAAAAGTGAGTGAGTGAGTGAGTGAGTGAGTGAGTGAGTGAGTGAGTGAGTGAGTGAGTTTATAGCATTTCAATAACGGCTTACATCTGTCATTTAACATACATAATTCAGAGACAAGATTAACAGTTTGGAACAGAGAGTTGATATTTCTCAGGAGGTATTATAAAACATTTTTTACCAATACTTCTGTGCCATAACCCTTAATGTTGTAACATACCAACAGCTTCATTCCTATATCTTTGCAATGTCAGTATTGAAAAGAATCCTTCTGGGACAAGAAGGACATATATACCTCATCCTGTCGCGATCCCTGTCACGATCCCTGTCTCTATCCCGGTCATTCCTCGACCGGAGTCGGTCCGGCGGACGGTCATCTCGATAAGATCTCGACTTGTCCCCTCGATCCTCTCTATTGGGTCGGGACTTCTCGTACTTGTCATATCTATCCCCCGACTTGTCGCCATACTTGTCCTCCTTCCCCTGCCTCCCCTTGTCTCCCCCTCGACCTGTGTCCCTACCGGACTTCGGTCTTTCATCTCTTTTCTCATTCTTGGCTTTTTCTCTTTCTCGGTTTTCTTTTGAGAAGCGTAGGTTTTCCCTGCCTGTAGGCTTCTCATCCTTTGGTTTGACTGGCTCCTTGTCCTTCTCCCTCTCAGGGTTCTTCAGCAGCTGCAACACAACAGGCATGGCATATGTTTTCTAAGTGATACACAGAAAGAAGAGAATTTATGGATGTCAACTACCTGCCCCAGCACCCACCTACACAGGTTTCTGAACCACCTTCACTACCTTCCCCCAGCACCCACCTACACGGGCTTCAGAAACCACCACCACTACCTGCCCCAGCACCCACCTATACGGGCTTCTGAACCACCACCCCTACCTGCCCCCAGCACCCACCTATACAGGCTTCTGAACCACCACCACTACCTCCCCCAGCATCCACATACACAGGCTTCTGAACCACCTTCACTACCTCCCCCCAGCACCCACCTACACAGGCTTCAGAAACCATCACCACTACCTGCCCCAGCACCCACCTACACAGGCTTCTGAACCACTACTACTACCTGCCCCAGCACCCACCTACACAGGCTTCTGAACCACCACCACTACCTGCCCCAGCACCCACCTACACAGGCTTCAGAAACCACTACTACTACCTGCCCCAGCACCCACCTACACAGGCTTCAGAAACCACTACTACTACCTGCCCCAGCACCCACCTACACAGGCTTCTGAACCACTACTACTACCTGCCCCAGCACCCACCTACACAGGCTTCAGAAACCACTACTACTACCTGCCCCAGCACCCACCTACACAGGCTTCTGAACCACCACCACTACCTTCCCCCAGCACCCACCTATACGGGCTTCTGAACCACCTTCACTAACTCCTCCCAGTACCCACCTTCACAGGCTTCTGAACCACCACCACTACCTCCTCCCAGTACCCACCTTCACGGGCTTCTGAACCACCACCACTACCTCCCCCAGCACCCACCTTCACGGGCTTCTGAACCACCACCACTACCTTCCCCCAGCACCCACCTTCACGGGCTTCTGAACCACCACCACTACCTCCCCCAGCACCCACCTTCACGGGCTTCTGAACCACCACCACTACCTTCCCCCAGTACCCACCTTCACGGGCTTCTGAACCACCACCACTACCTCCTCCCAGTACCCACCTTCACGGGCTTCTGAACCACCACCACTACCTCCCCCAGCACCCACCTATACGGGCTTCTGAACCACCACCACTACCTCCCCCCAGCACCCACCTTCCCGGGCTTCTGAACCACCTTCACTACCTCCTCCCAGTACCCACCTACACAGGCTTCTGAACCACCACCACTACCTCCCCCAGCACCCACCTATACGGGCTTCTGAACCACCTTCACTACCTCCCCCAGCACCCACCTACACAGGCTTCTGAACCACCACCACTACCTCCTCCCAGTACCCACCTACACAGGCTTCTGAACCACCTTCACTACCTCCTCCCAGTACCCACCTTCACGGGCTTCTGAACCACCTTCACTACCTCCCCCAGCACCCACCTTCACGGGCTTCTGAACCACCACCACTACCTCCTCCCAGCACCCACCTTCACAGGCTTCTGAACCACCACCACTACCTCCCCCCAGCACCCACCTATACGGGCTTCTGAACCACCACCACTACCTCCTCCCAGTACCCACCTTCACAGGCTTCTGAACCACCTTCACTACCTCCCCCAGCACCCACCTACACGGGCTCCTGAACCACCTTCACTACGTCCCCCAGCATCCACCTACACAGGCTTCTGAACCACCTTCACTACCTCCCCCAGCACCCACCTTCACGGGCTTCTGAACCACCTTCACTACCTTCCCCCAGCACCCACCTATACGGTGCTTCTCAACCACCACCACTACCTGCCCCAGCACCCACCTTCACGGGCTGGTCTTCCTTCTTCGAGTCCTTCTCCTTGTCCTTGTCTTTATCCTTGTCCTTCCCATCCTTCTCTCGCATCTTCTCCTTCTCTCGCATCAGTTTCTCCTTCTCCCTCCTCTTCCTCTTCTCATCCTCTTTCACCCGCCTCCGCTCCAGTTCACGCCTCTTCCTCTCCTCACGGATTTTCTACAGCAGAATAAAGCTGTGTATCACACATGTTGACATTATCTCAGTAATGATAACCCTACAGGTAGAATTCCCTCCTAGTAAACTAAAATGCCTCTGTGGTGTAGTGGAAAGAACATCTGCCCGGAGAAAGGGCGTGGTTTGTCCTCCCGACGTGTCATACAAAACAAGGTTCATACAGATATGGAATACTAAAAGTCAAGGCCTTTTCCAGGCTTTTCAACTATCATTTTCAAGGCTGTTATAGTTGCGTAATACTTCCTTAATACCCTGTACGCCCCACTACCCTCATCTTAATTGGATAGCCACTTCCTTAATACCCTGTACGACCCACTACCCTCATCTTCACCTGGATGACCACTTCCTTAATACCCTGTACGTCCCACTACCCTCATCTTTACCTGGATGGCCACTTCCTTAATACCCTGTACGTCCCACTACCCTCATCTTTACCTGGATGGCCACTTCCTTAATACCCTGTACGTCCCACTACCCTCATCTTTACCTGGATGGCCACTTCCTTAATACCCTGTACATCCCACTACCCTCATCTTTACCTGGATGGCCACTTCCTTAATACCCTGTACGTCCCACTACCCTCATCTTTACCTGGATGGCCACATCCTTAAAACCCTGTACGTCCCACTACCCTCATCTTTACCTGGATGGCCACTTCCTTAATACCCTGTACGTCCCACTACCCTCAACTTTACCTGGATGGCCACATCCTTAATACCCTGTACATCCCACTACCCTCATCTTCACCCGGATGGCCACATCCTTAAAGGGGAAGTGTACACGCAAAAATCACTCTCTTTCTTTTTCTAAACAAAGCGCAATTTTAGAATTAGTTAGTGTCTGTGTTTGAAAAGATACACTCATTTTTTCACAGTGAAAGTAGGAAGCTCACAATAGTGTGAAAATGATATGCCGTTATGAGGACTTCGTTTTTCGAACTAAACAGGCCTGAGTTATCCCCCTTAGATTATGACGTAATTGGTGCCAATTCAACTGGGTCTCTGTCTATTCTCAACGCAAAAGATATCAAGTACCAGTTTGCGGTAAAACAACATGGCCTACGACACACTCCGGCGCAGTGGTGACTCAGCATAACACTATGCTGGCTGGCATCTGAGACGCTAGAATCACACACCTGTACCTACATCACGTGAAGCGGCTCTAACAAAGCATGATGACGTCATAATGTTTATCAATTGGCACCAATGACGTCATATTGCAAGGGGCATAAGCCATGGTGTTTTTGTTATGGAAATAGAACACCTGGTAAATGTGAAAAATATATATCGTTTTAATGCAAAAAATATGTTAGTTAATTGTTATATTTTTATATTTTTGTCTACGACACTTCTAGGTTAACACTTTTAATGTGGAAAAAGTACAAGAAAAATAGGTTCATTTCCGTGTGAACTTGCCCTTTAATACCCTGTACGTCCCACTACCCTCATCTCACCTGGATGGCCACTTCCTTAATACCCTGTACGACCCACTACCCTCATCTTACCTGGATGGCCACTTCCTTAATACCCTGTACATCCCACTACCCTCATCTTTACCTGGATGGCCACTTCCTTAATACCCGGTACGACCCACTACCCTCATCTTTACCTGGATGGCCACTTCCTTAATACCCTGTACGTCCCACTACCCTCATCTTTACCTGGATGGCCACTTCCTTAATACCCTGTACATCCCACTACCCTCATCTTACCTGGATAGCCACTTCCTTAATACCTTGTACGTCCGACTACCCTCATCTTTACCTGGATGGCCACTTCCTTAATACCCTGTACGTCCGACTACCCTCATCTTTACCTGGATGGCCACTTCCTTAATACCCTGTACGTCCCACTACCCTCATCTTCACCTGGATGGCCACTTCCTTAATACCCTGTACGTCCCACTACCCTCATCTTTACCTGGATGGCCACTTCCTTAATACCCTGTACGTCTCACTACCCTCATCTTTACCTGGATGGCCACTTCCTTAATACCCTGTACATCCCACTACCCTCATCTTTACCTGGATGGCCACTTCCTTAATACCTTGTACGTCCGACTACCCTCATCTTTACCTGGATGGCCACTTCCTTAATACCCTGTACGTCCCACTACCCTCATCTTTACCTGGATGGCCACTTCCTTAATACCCTGTACGTCCGACTACCCTCATCTTTACCTGGATGGCCACTTCCTTAATACCCTGTACATCCCACTACCCTCATCTTTACCTGGATGGCCACTTCCTTAATACCTTGTACATCCGACTACCCTCATCTTTACCTGGATGGCCACTTCCTTAATACACTGTACGTCCCACTACCCTCATCTTTACCTGGATGGCCACTTCCTTAATACCCTGTACATCCAACTACCCTCATCTTACCTGGATGGCCACATCCTTAATACCCTGTACGTCCCACTACCCTCATCTTTACCTGGATGACCACTTCCTTAATACCCTCTACGTCCCACTACCCTCATCTTTACCTGGATGGCCACTTCCTTAATACCCGGTACATCCCACTACCCTCATCTTACCTGGATGGCCACTTCCTTAATACCTTGTACGTCTCACTACCCTCATCTTTACCTGGATGGCCACTTCCTTAATACCTTGTACGTCCGACTACCCTCATCTTTACCTGGATGGCCACTTCCTTAATACCCTGTACGTCCCACTACCCTCATCTTTACCTGGATGGCCACTTCCTTAATACCCTCTACGTCCCACTACCCTCATCTTTACCTGGATGGCCACTTCCTTAATACCCTGTACGTCCGACTACCCTCATCTTTACCTGGATGGCCACTTTCTTCTCCTCCCTCCTCCTCCCTGTAATCCCCTGTACGTCCGACTACCCTCATCTTTACCTGGATGGCCACTTCCTTAATACCCTGTACGTCCCACTCCCCTCATCTTTACCTGGATGGCCACTTCCTTAATACCCTGTACGCCCCACTACCCTCATCTTTACCTGGATGGCCACTTTCTTCTCCTCCCTCCTCCTCCCTGTAATCCCCTGTACGTCCGACTACCCTCATCTTTACCTGGATGGCCACTTCCTTAATACCCTGTACGTCCCACTCCCCTCATCTTTACCTGGATGGCCACTTCCTTAATACCCTGTACGTCCGACTACCCTCATCTTTACCTGGATGGCCACTTCCTTAATACCCTGTACATCCCACTACCCTCATCTTTACCTGGATGGCCACTTCCTTAATACCCTGTACGTCCCACTACCCTCATCTTTACCTGGATGGCCACTTCCTTAATACCCTGTACGTCCCACTACCCTCATCTTTACCTGGATGGCCACTTTCTTCTCCTCCCTCCTCCTCTTCAGGTACTCAATCAGTGGTGTTGTTGTTTTAGGACACCCATGGTTTGCTACAAACAAAGCAATGTGTCTTACAAAATCTGTTACCTTCCTTCATCATAAGAACATTTCTTCGAATGTATGTACTGATGTATTGTGTTGTCCAATACTTCAGTCAATGAGTGGGTGGGAAAATGGGTCCGGTCACAACACTGATCAAACCTGGACCAGACAAACCATAGTAGAGCCTGCAGCTAGATGAGTGAGTGAGTTGGGTTTAACGCCGCTTTTAACAGTATTCCAGTTATATCGCAGCGTGTCAGCTTAATGTGCGAGGAAAGCCCGAAGTGATGCAGGTCTCAGACGTTTACTACTTCGGTGAAACCCACGAGCGTGGGTATGGTGCTGACAAACCTAGAGACATAATCAGGGCGAACCGGGATTCGAACCCACAATCATAGGTTTCTGGCATGCCCAAGGGACGCAACTCTGCACAGCGAATCGCGCTGCCTTAGACGACTGGGCCACCTGTGCACCCCTGCAGGTAGATAAAAGTAGAAGACGGAACTTAGATGGGTATAGTAGTGGACTGGTAGGTAAGTGAACCACTTGCACAAACTGAGCTTAGTGTGACTGTAAGAGAGCCTGGACTTAAGATCGTAATCATCAACAGTGGAGGTATTTTTATTATCCAAAACTGGCTCCGACAGGAGATATCGCTTGGATGAGATTAAGCGATATCTATACTGTAGATATCGCTGCAATGAAATTGTATCACAATGCTCTGCAGACCATTGTGACGTCATTGGTCACAGTGTGGTCACAATCAAATGAAATCACTAATGGTTCTGCTACTGAAGCTGTTAGCAGTACTTTTTACACTTAAGATACTACTTATTACTGTCTACAAACTGAAAATATCATTAAAACATTCTGCAAGGTGCACCACGGGCGACAGCACATATACAAAGGGAAAGCACTCCTATCTAGAGTATGATCTATGATTAGCTGCCCTTGAGTTAACAAAAAAGGTAATGACCATTACAAACAGCTTTCAGACAAGTATGTACCCGTGAAGATCCGGGGTAGAATAGGTCTTCAGCAACCCATGCTTGCCGTTAATGGCGACTATGCTTGTCGTAAGAGGCGACTAACGGGATCGGGTGGTCGGGCTCGCTGACTTAGTTGATGCATGTCATTGATCCCAATTGCGTGGATCAATGCTTATGATATCAGTCACTGGATTGTCTGGTCCAGCCTCGATTATTTACAGACCGTTGTCATATAGCTGGAATATTGCTAAGTGCGGCGTTAAAAAAACAACAACAAAAAAACAGACAAGTATGTTCTTATCCTTCCCCTGATTAGTGAAACGGTATACTGCTTCACACTTCTTTCAGTATAGAGTCGATGGGAATTTTAAGGTATCGACTCGATAATTTTGGAGTTCACTATCGCGATTAACAATGTTTGGCGTGATATCTATGATGCATTCTTCGTGTTGTTGAAGTGTTGATTCGAATCACACAGTTTAACGACATGAAACAGCCATGTTTGAAAGTGAAGCAAATTGTCTAATGTACAACAGACCCTGTCTTGCATTCCATTTTATCAATTGGACTCAGGGACAACAAAGATCTTAGCTACTTAAGATTGCTTCGACCAACTGTAAGTTTCCCTTGCAGCTTACAATGATCTTGGCCAACAATCGTTCTGTGCAAGAGGATGGTTATTGTAGCGGAAGACTAAGATCTTAATCTTCAGGATTTACAATAATTGTAGTGCTAAGATTGTTTTGTCAAAGTGCGACACTCACCTTTCATCTCCCTCTCCCTCTGTTCTATCTCCTCCAGGTAAGAGTCGATAGTGGCTGCAGGTTCAGATTCTGGGTTCTGCAGATTTTCCAGAAATTTCTGGTAGTCCGAGTCTGAAGTAAACAAGAGTGAGATTAATCAGGGCATCAGTAGGGACATAGTTCTGAAACTTCCTTACACGAAGCTCTCACATACCTTCAGGCCAAGTTTGCTTGTTTGTTTGTTGTTTAAAGCCTCACTCAGCAATATTTCAGCGATATGACGGCAATCTGTAAATAATCGAGTCTGGATCAGACAATCCAGTGATTGATGTCATGAGCATCGATCCACGCAATTGGGATACGATTACATGTATCAACCAAGTCAGAGAGCCTATCCACCCAATCCTGTTAGTCGCTTCTTACGACAAGTATAGTCGCCTTTTTTGGCAAGCATGGGTTGCTGAAGACCTATTCCACCCCGAATCTTCACGGGTCCCTTCAGGCCAAGACATATGCATGTCTGAAGATATATTTCTCGAATTATGTAACACCAACCTTGTTCTATGGTCCCCTTCTTGGTGTCTGGCTTTTTCACCTTCTTCTTTGGAACTTTCTGGAAGGGAGAGAACTCCACAATGGCTGGGTACTCATTCCCTGAAAAGACATTGATGTTTTTCTGTATAACTCTGCGGCATTATTCCAGGAATTAACATCTGGTATTAGAGATGTCATTGACTGGAAATTGGACTCAAAAGTATCACGACATATTGATACAGTGACTAACACTAAACACTAAAGTAATCATTCTGAATGTGTACTGATATCAATTACCTATATGGGCCTGTGATTAATCAATTTCATGCTAAATATGAAGTATGACAATGTCTCCCCTTTTGGGGTGGGGGTGGAGTAGAGATGTCATAAGCATCTTACTCCTTATAATATTCCCCAGGGGAACCGGACAGTTTCAAATGGTATTTGTCAACATATAAGTTATAACAGGAGTATGACAAGCAGACAGCCTACCCTTGCTGTCGATGAAGATGTAGCCATCAAATTTATCTCGGAAGGTATACATGTCCTCAGCATTTTGGAAATTGATGTAGGCTCTGGTGAAGGCATACTGTCCCAAGCTGAAACACAACAACAGGACGGATATGACCTCAATTATTTCTTTATTCTCAAGGGGTGGTGGGGTAGCCTAGTGGTTGAAGCATTGGCTCATCACGCCAAAGACCCGGGTTCCATTCCCCACATGGGTACAATGTGTGAAGCCCATTTTACAGTGTCTCCAGCCGTGATATTACAGGAATAGTGCTTAAAGTTGCATAAAACCATACTCACTCACTCTTTATTCTCAAATGTTCCAATTTTTCACAGAATAATTCTTACAAAGGTTCAAAACTCACCTTAACCATGTTAATTTCAAACAGCAAATGGATAACAGAAGGGTTTTCTATGCTAATCTTTAGTCAACAACTTTTTGTATTTTCTTGTGTATTGCTCATTTGAGTGTAATGAACATCCCCCCATTCTTAGGTACAAGTTTCGGGGGAAATTGCTATTCTGCATACAGTGTGCAGTAAGAAAATACCTGGTATCTTTTCAGGTGAACGAACAGAAGATAAAAAACTTGGTATATGAAAATGGGAAACTTGTGATAAAACATCACCATGCTTGATGACATTTGTTTGTTTGTTGTTTAATGCCGCACTCAGCAATATTCCAGTTATATGACGGCGGTCTGTAAATAATCACATAGTCTAGCATTGGTTACTGAAGATCGATTCTACCCTGCATCTTCACGGGTCGCATGATGAAAAATACCCAGTATCATAACTGAAAAGAGTTTTAACATAATGATTGGAAGAAATTGTAATTGAAACTAATATTTCACCAGGAATAATACATTAAGGAATAAAGTTTGCTCAACCCTCAATTACACTGTCATATGGTATTGTTTTGCAATGAACTTTTAAATTTAAAGCACGAGAATGCATGGTGATTTGAACAGCATCAAGCAGAATGATGTCAGCTAAATGCAGGATAAAATACAGTGATCAGTCTCTACACAGCTGTATTTTGGGGGCAAAATGTGTGCACAAAACACAGGAAAATATGGTCGATATTGTCGCCATATTTTTGTAGCCAAGTGGTGAGCAGTAGATCAATTATGATTGTAAATCATACAATTAGGTCACAGTGGCAACCAATATGGTCGCCACTTAGAGGGCTGAACATATGATGTCATCAATTGTTGGATAAGATCACTGCATTCCAAAATGATGACATAATTTTCTTTCATAGCTGTTTGAGTAAATGATCATGATAATAAGAGAGCTCCATCAAAAGAAAAATACATTGTTGTATTAACTTTGATGCACATTGTAAGCAGCATCTGGACGTTAGATCCCCCATTTGTTAGCCTACCTCATGTCGGCCTTGACATAGTAGAAGAAGTCATACTTGGGGAGAGGTGACACCTGCTCGAGGAAGACCTCTGGTGTCAGTGAAGGAGGGAGGCGCCGAATCACAACCTAAAATGCATTCACAGACATTATCAATAATATTTTGAGTAAAAACAGGTGATGTATTCTGTCACCTATCTGACATCATAACACCTCATAGCAACTATAATCATAGAACAGAAGATCTCTGTTGCAAAAACCCACATTAAATCAGACTTCTCTGAACACCTCACCTTTATTCATACAATTTTGGGACCCATTAAAAGTTATATTTAATTGCTGGATACCATGGAGAGAATTGTTGTTAGAATCTGCTGACAACACAATTATATCCTAATTAATAGATATATCTCAAGAAAAAATAATTAGCATAAAATTTTTTTATCTGTGGCTCTTTCGATCCTTAGGGTTAGTTCTGGTAGGGTGAGGGTTGGTAACCCCTTACTCTATGCTTTGCCCTTGGATCCTTGAATGATAATAATGCTGAACATATTCTATACCACCTCTTATGCGGTCCAAAATCTGCACTCATGCTCCCTGACTGTCAACGGCAAAAACAAACAACTGTTAAACTGAACTAACCAGCGGGACAAACGTTTTAATCAGGGTAATGACAACTCAACATAATACAACCCATTTATTCTTGTATTAACGACGGGCTTAGATTGATGTTTTCTTTATGTTTGAATGTGTAATGTTGACTAGAACGTTCCAAATTATACAGTTCGTCTAGTTCTGTTCCCAAATCAATGTTTCATTTTCAAATTAGACAGCTATATTTTCTGTATCCTTCTAATATACCTTTGTAGGAGGTGACTCTCTATCCTTGCCTCTTCTCTCATCACTACTTCTTTTTTCTGACAATTTTGATGATTTACTCTCAGACCTGTCGTGTGTCATTGTATCAACAGTTTATTATCTACTTTCTGGTAAATGAAGATTTCCACCATTTTAACCGGATGTTGTCAGTTAGACTGAATGTAGTACAGCAGTAAAGGCTTGAGAATTTCGTTTTCATAAATTACCGTAGATGTAACATTTATTCTAGTAATACAGTGTGATAAGAATATTTCTGTGTGATAATGAATTTATTGAACCTCTTAAAGACGGTTCATAATAATCACCAATTAAATTCGAGAATACTGATTTACTGCTTACCTAGTGTGATAGATGTCCGAAAGGACATGGAACTCAAGTTACTGTAAAATACATCATTGGAAGCCGCGTAGAGCCTTACGTGTGATTTCCAGTTATTGGGATATCATTTTCTGGGGATTACCTGTAACAATAAAGTGGGATTTATATCAATATCAACAAAGTTACATACTTTTTATGAAGTAAATATACCAACTCACCCTGTTTACTAACGTAGTTCAGATATTTCTCCTTTCGGGTGTGCCCTTCACTACTGGGAAAATCGAAATGTGGTACGAAATACTGCCGAGTGCTGCTCTCGTTATGGGCTGCATAACTGCACCAACGTACATAAACTGGGTCATAAGTAAACTGAGTTACAACGGAAAGGTATGCGTGTGCATCGTTAATTACGTTTTGACAGGGCATAAAGGTTTTCCATTGATGTCAATGTCAAAGTCATTTCTGTGTTCAATCTAGTGATAGCCTACTGTAAATATGACCCGGAACAGTAAATATCCCCACAAGAGAGTACAACCCATAACTTTATGTTAACTGGAGGGTCAGGCTTTCTTATTTGCTTGATGCATCATTGCATGTCATCGTATCCGAAATGTGTAAATCAATGTTCATCATGATCATGATGTCAATCACAGGATTGTCTAGTCCAGACTCCACTATTTTCAGGCTGACATCATATAGCAGGAATATTGCTGACTGCAGCGTTTAGCAACAAACAAACAACCTCTGAGTGGAATAGTTTAAAGCTTTACTTATTTCTCTGTTGTCAGAGTTGTCAAAGAAACTGGGACGCAGGCCTCTACATGGACTACAACACATATCTCAGGGACAAGAGGATAACAGGAAGTGAATATGTGCCACGGGTGCGTTGAGGAAATTTGAAGTATTCAGGGATTTATCTGGGCATTCTCAGAGGCCACAAGTCTCAGCTGACATGGCTAAAGGGTTATAAAAAGTCACAAATTTAAAGTAAAATTTCCATGTTCAGGTTGTGATACTTGAAAGTAATTTTTCAGCTATACAAGTTTGACTTTTATTTCACTGATATGTGGATAGTTAAAAGCAAAAGCTTTTAATCATGTTAATACTTAGTTCTTCAATATTTCATTGAATGCAATATCAAAATACCTGTTAATATCATGACCAAAAACAATTCCAAATGTTTATTGGAAATATGATATGCTTGCTACCTCAGTAGGGGGCGCGGGTGGCCCAGTCGTCTAAGGTGCTGCAATTCGCAGAAACCTATGATTGTGGGTTTGAATCCCCCTTCGCCCCGATTATGTTTCTAGGTTTGTCAGCACCATACCCGTGCTCGTGGGTTTCACCGAAGTGGTAAACGTCTGAGACCTGCATCACTTCAGGCTTTCCTCCCACATTAAGCTGACACGCCGCGATATGACTGGAATAGTATTGTTGTTGTCTTTGCCTAACACAAGTTACAGGCAGCAACATCCAGCTTGCAATATTTATCATGACATACCATTTAACAAGATACATCAAATGCCTGGAACTCCCAACTTATTAATGAGTCCGACTAATGTAGACCATATGTTAAGGAGTTTTAACGTTGAACTGGAATTTTTGTAGTTGAATTCATGGTAAGAAGTGACCAAATAGGGTGGTCCGATTCTGCGACTTGGTTGATTGTAT
This sequence comes from Haliotis cracherodii, assembly GCF_022045235.1. NCBI lineage: Eukaryota > Metazoa > Mollusca > Gastropoda > Lepetellida > Haliotidae > Haliotis > Haliotis cracherodii. Next base: position 30,284,523 of record NW_027266330.1, on the reverse strand, counting down.
GTCATTGTACCCCAATGGCGTGGATTGTTGTTAACAATATCAATTACTGGTTGGTCTGGTACATTATTAACAGACCACCATCATATTGCTGGAATATTGCGGAGTGTGGCATTTAACATGTTAAACAAATCACAAACAAAACATTATGATGGAGTTTTTGATATAACTGCATGTAAGTTCTGTATCACTTCACTCTCATCCTACAGTCTAACCACTGAGTGAGCGAGTGAGTATGGTTTTATGCCGCTTTTGGGGGCACGGGTGGCCCAGTCTTCCAAGGCGCCGCGATTTGCTATGCAGAGTTGCGTCCCTTGGGCATGCCAGAATTCTATGATTGTGGGTTCGAATCCCGGTTCGCCCCGTTTCTAGTTTGTCAGCACCATACCCGTGCTCGTGGGGTTCACCAAAGTTGTAAACATCTGAGACCTGCACCACTTTGGGCTTGCTCCCACATCTAGCTGACACGCCGCGATGTAACTGGAATACTGTTAAAAGCGGCATTAAACCCAACTCACTCACTCACTTTACGCTGCTTTATGCAATTTTCCAGCAATATCTTGAACACGGACAGCAGAAATAGGCTTTACACATGTACCCATGTCGGGAATCGAAACTTGGTCTCAGGGATGACGTGCGAACGCTTTAACCACTAGGCTACCCGAACGCCCCTAACCACGACGAACCCGTACTGAACATGCTGATTCCATGTGTTTGTTGTTGCAGGGGTTGGAGTCTATACCTGACGAGAAGAGTAACTGATGGCTGACTGCTGCAGTGTTGAGGTCATCAACTAGTGAACATTGGACTGTCCAACCTGCTGCTTAGCTTCAGGGAGGACTTTGTAACATATTTCTGCATAGAGTAGATGAGTAAATGATGTGTTGTATCAAATATTTTTTGTCTTGTTTTTATCTTTTATCTTTGGAAATCAACTCGCAACTGTAGTTACGTGATTTGTTTGTTTGTTGTTTAACGCTGCACTCCAGCTATGTATATTCCAGCTATATGACAGTGGTCTGTAAATAGTCGATCGTTAGTCGCCTCTTATGATGCAGAGGATGATAAAAAAAAAGAGTACCGGTATGTTTGTGTGGCATTGTGGAGCTGGGTCCCAAACACATCTCAGTTTTGAAAGATGTGGAGGGGGGCACGAGTGGCCCAGTCATCTGAAGCGCAGCGATTCGCTGTGCAGAGTTGCGTCCCTTGGGCACGCCAGAAACCTGTGATTGTGGGTTGAATAAAGGTTCGCCCCGATTGTTTCTAGGTTTGTCAGCACCATACCCGTGCTCATGGGTTTCACCAAACTGGTGAACGTCTAAGACCTGCATCACTTTGGGCTTTCCTCCCACATTAAGCTGACACGCCGCGATATAACTGGAATACTGTTCAAAGCGGTGTTAAACCCAACTCACTCACTCACTCACTCACTCAAAGATGTGGTGGTGTTATGTAATCCTCAATAAAAGGTAAAGATTCTTTATATTAGTGAGGTAAGGTGAATTGGGGTTTCACGTCATGTCCAAGATTATTCCACTTACAAAGTGACAAACATGCATGTACGCGTGCGGGCGTGCGGGTGTGCGCTTGTATTAGCCTAGACTGATGCCGATTTTATAGTGCTAGCCACTGAGATACCATGCCCTATTTTAACATGAATACCCCACTCAGACAAAGTATACTGACTGAGCCAACCAGCCCTTGGTTTTTAACCCCTTAATGCTGAGCGGCAGACAGGGTAACAACAAGTACCATCTTTTGAAGTCTAGGTGTGACTCAGCCGGGGATCAAATCCCGGGCTTCCTGCCGCTCTCCAGCCGGACCACAGAGGCGGTCAGTTCACATTAGTATAATGAATCTGACATATTAACTGTAGTGTACTACTCACCATTTGTTAAGGTCCACACCTTTGACTGAAGACAACTATTTTGGCCCATTAGGTAATGCTAAGTAGTATTATGAGAACAAATCAGGTGGTTGTTGACCTTTTTTATTACTGTAGTTTAAGGGCAACATTGGCCAACATAAGGCCTCTGTCTCTCCAATTGGTATGATATGCGCCTAACACATTATATTATCATCATTATCCGCGTTCAGCAGCTTGACTCCTGAGAGTTTCTAGGGCTTCGGTCCTGCCCCACACTGAAGCAAATATACCACATGTGGTGTCTCCCTAGGCAAGTGACTTTGTTCGAAACGTGCCTCTGTTCACCCAGCAGTGAGTAGGTACCCAGTAGGATGAGATGGTAATGTGGCTGTTAACCTTCTAGCGCCTCACAGGCAGCTTGGGTTGTATACTCCCCAGGGAGTTGAGCATGAAAATCGAGTGCTCACTGATCCATTGACCGGGGTTATAATAGTGTAGCGCTATGAGCATCCACTTGGTGAATGGAATCTGGCGCATTATAAATGCACTTATTATTATTATTATTTATTAAGGATCACAAAGTATTACCCTATTCGACGTAATAAGCGCCCACAGCGATATTTGCTAATATATTGGTTAGTGAACAATCTCAATTAGCACCCCTCCGATCAATGTACACAAGACTTATTTATTCGTGTATAATACGCACTGGTTTGTTATATGCACCCTTAATTATGGGCAATTAAATCCTGGAAAAATATATACGTCGTATATAAACATTTCAGGTTGTCAGCATAAACCACGAAATTTACGAACTTTCAACTGTTTTTTTTTCACCAAAATAATATTCCAATAAGAGTCCCCTATTTCTAATTTTGAGAGCGCCCTGGGCGCTTATTACGTCCAATACAGTATATTGCAAAAAAGAGCACAAAATCATTGCAGACCAGTCTGACCAAGACCAATGGTGTCGGCCCTGGGTAAACTGACTCAAGCCATTCTCCCTCATGACTTTCTAGAAAACTTGATCCAGGCCTTTAAGAACAAGCTAGATCTCACAATTATAAACTGTCTGAAGTTATTCTCCCACTACTCTCAAATGATCTTCGGCCTCGTCTGTGAATTTGTTTATTAATATAAATATTAGTTACGTGGAGGGGAATGTCCGAGTAACCATGGTAACTCTCCATTCTTTAGTAATAATGGAGCAGGGGCCGAGGCCCTGTTATTCCCTCAAGAAATGAAGAGTTATGAGGATGTTTTCCTGCTTAAAACACATCCCTACGTTTACACTTGGACAAGACATTCTCTTGTGCAAAATACTTGAAAAATAAAACAGGACTCTTTAGACTGTATTTGTACTGTGTGAGTCACCCTTGCGTGATGCACAAGGAATACGTTTTCTGCTGTTGTTGCACGTCACCAAGCTCTGTCGCAAGCTTATGTTTACAATGCATTGTACACGGCTCTTCATAATTTCATAAAACCATTTTTGTGTCAATTATGTGCACGTTTTTAAAACATTCCAATGGGGATTTTAGGAAATGTAGAGCCCTGAAACAGTGTATATGTTTACCCAAATATTTTTCTTGGGGGTTAACGGTTGACCTAACTTCTTCAAGTATAAACATTGTTGTAGGTACCCTGCTGTAACAGATGGTTATGTACATATTTGTTTTAGAGTTTAAGGATGCAAATATTTGAAAATATTAGTTCATTTCACACTGTCGACAATTAGATGTCAAATCAAACGATGTGGGTTCGAACCCCGCTGGCGACACATATTTTCCTACAAAATTAATAATCATTCACTTGTCTAACGATGCAAGTTAGTTCCTCTATTCCAAGTGTAAATTAATTGAATGTTGGTTCAAGATAATGTACAATTGACAAACAACTGTCCATTCCTGAAAAAATATTGAACGTTCAAACAATAGAATGATGTCATAGATGAGTTTTAAAAGACGGTAACTGGTTGATCAAGATAGTAATGTTATAGGTTAGGTGAAATAGGGTTTACATTACATTCAATATTTCTCTCCTAAAGCGATGTGGATGCGTGTGTATTGTGTATGTGGCTGCTTGTACATATCCAGGCTAATGCCATCTTCCCGAGGCAAGAGTGTTAATGGACTATATAAAAGTCCAGTTTCCACCCTTGCCGAACTAAGCAGGAATTATGGAGTTACATTTTGGCTGGACTAACAAGTCTATGCATAGTCCAATCAAAGTTGGCACCGAAATCGAAATCCGGCTCGTATACTGTCGTGTAGATTTCGATCGATTGCAGGATTTGCGAAGCATGTGCACTGCCAACTTGTCAGCAGATATTTTCCAAATTTTTCATGTCTTTAATCAAGGTGCTCACGTGATTTGATGCATTTCATGATGTAAGACCCGTTTTATCAAAGTATAGATCTTGATTTTCGATCAGATCGTCCTGACTGAGCGCCACCATGTGTGAAGCAAACACAAGTGATACAAACGGTGGAATCTGATTGGTCCATAGTAGAGGCTTAGAAGGGACATAACTGGTATTAGCCACTGGTGGCACTACGATCGAGCCTAATAATTCCAGCCTAGTTCGGCAAGGGTGGAAACTGGACTTTTAAAGTCAGTTAACTCTCTTGCCTTAGGAAGATGGGCTAACGCTGGTTTCATAGTGAGATACCATTTTGCAGTTTAACATGGATACTGTATACGGACTCCAAGCCGACCAGTACTTGTTTTATCCCATTAATGCCGAGCACCAGGCAGGGTAACATGTAGTACCTCCTTTTGGCATGACATGTCCAGGGGTCGAACCATAGACTTTCCACTCTCCAGGCAGATGTTCCTTCCACTAGACCACTGAGTACTGTTGAAGGCCATTACATTGTTATTTCTGGAATTTCTTAAAGGCAACATATACCACCAGCAGCCACCAACTTGATGAGGCCTTCATAGAAAACAACAGGAAGCAATGTAAGGGAACATTATTTATTTATAAATAATGCAGTGGGACTGTACAAGTCTCATGTTGACAAGTTGTGCTGCTTGTCCGTACACAACTTACAGGGGAAAAAAATATTTTAAAAAAAATTAGAAAAAAATGGACAAGATCATCACAGGGTTTGGGTTGAGCTTCTATGTTCATATTAAAATAATCCCCAAAAATGTTCATGTCCTATAACTTGTCAGTTCTCGTCTATTACATTGCAGCACATGCTATAATTCTTGTTGAAACATCCCTTCTTCTGCTATACTATGCAACAAAATAACCTGTTTTTGAAATGTAACTGAAATGCGAACGCCCGAACTAATCAGAATAACAATTAAATCAAACTGATCTAAAATAGGAACCATCCTTGAATATCCAGTGGGCTATATTGCTATATTGCCATTCTGTTATAAATACTCTGGACCCATTTGCCACCAAAACTCTTTCTGAAGTGACATCACCATCTGCGTATCAGTAATTTAGCACAGTGTTTCACTAATGACATACATACAAAAGCCTTTTGGGGCCATTTGATTGTTTATTTTTTTCTTGAAATTTCAAGCGACAAACTAAGTTGAAAATTCAAGATTATTATATGGAAATTTCAAGATAAGATTCAAATTTTAAGATCATAACTTGAAATTTCAAGAAAAAAACCAATGGCCCTGAAAGGCTTCTGTAAGTACATGTCTGAGGGTTACTTTTCAGCGTTGTGCTACTTGGATTGGGCTAAATACAAAGCTTTGGTAGCAAATGGGTCCTGGGTATAATACACTGAAGAAGATCTTGTAAGATCGAAGATGCAAAGTGCATAGGTCTTCAGTTATAACAACCGAGATATCTTTGATTCAAGTCTGATGCTGAGAAGAACACTGCATCATGTGAGTATTTTGTCATATCATGGTGTTAGTTGATGCACGGATGAAGAAAGAATCTCAGGAGTTTACCACTTTGGTGAAATCTACCAGCAAGGGTATGGTGCAGACAAACCAAGGATCATGTACGGAATGGATTCAAACCCACAACCCATGGATCCTGAAAAGGGATGCAACTCTGCTCACTGAACTGCAATACGAAGACCACTGGCTACCTCAACCCCAGTACTCCCTTAAGCAATATCATCTTTGCATTCTTACGTTATTGACTTTTTTAAAATTATATTATTTTGAAAATTATTCCACCTAAGTCATTTTGTTTCGATCGTCTTTCCATTTTCACCTCCAAAACCCAGAACCCTGTGTAGATTCAGCCTTGTGAACGGAAGGATTTTTGTGCCTAAGACAACAAAATGTTTTGAAAAAGTTGAACTGACTATCATTCTTACACACAATCTACACATCTCTCACACACAGCACTTATATATGATGTGCCAAATCTTCCATCCATCACTAAACATTCTCATTTCATACTACATCAAATATTTACACAGAATCAGGGTGGGGTAAATATGCAGAGTTACCTGCCCTTGTCTTCACACAGGATTGTAGAACTCGAGTCATTAATCAAGCCATGTCCATATAATTGTACCATATTTACATTACATCAAGCTGGAGTAAACATACCAGACCAACAGTTCCAACCGAGAATTACAAACTATTTCTGGATTCAAGGTACATCCATTACAATTTTTTTCAAAAATTTACGTGACAGACTTATCATTATGAAGTAAAGATAGTCTTTGAATCCATGTCTTAATGTATTAATAATCCAGCATCAGGTGAAGATGAAATGATCATAGTGACGAAGTGAACTGACCTTCTAAGGGACACACCATTTACTATTTTGAAGGCCGGGGATTTGGGGAGAGATTATTTCAATTGCTTCAAAACACAATTTTCCATTTCAGTATATCCAGTCTGTCCAATGTACAATTTTTTTTAAGGACATCTGAAGATATTTTTTTCAGGAACAAAATATGAAGAAATCAAATCTCAAGCCCTTGAGAATAGCAAATGGTCAGCTCCTTAAACCCTTAATGGCTATGACCTTGACTCCACATAATTCCATCCCTCTGTCAAATCTTTAAGGACAAGAGCAGATAATCCAGAAGAAACACACACTATAAAATGTGACAGGGTCAGAAACATGTGGTCATAGCGTCAACACAACTGTCCAAGGAAGCTGCTGAACCAACGAACCCGTCTTCATTCACAGGACTTCAGGTATCTGTCTAAGAACTAGAATATAAACATTGATTCTTGTTAATGATGACAATGAACGGTGATGAGTTTTTTCTTGTCACACAAACATGTTGACGGATAATTGTTCATCAGGGAGGAAAAATATAGAGAGATGTGTTTAAGCAGGGCAGCTCTCACTGCACAAAATATAATCATTTCTCTCAGCTGAACATGACGTACAGAACCTGTGGTGTTCTTTACAAGCAATGCATGGACAGGTTTGTTTGAGATGAAAGCATTGTTTAAGTCATCAAGATGATGGGCTAGAACTAGTGAACTAATGTTATATGGAAATGGACAATTTCTTAGAAGCAGCCTGCAAATGTCGAAACTTGTAATGCTTTTTTTCATCACAGTTTTTTTAAATACAGACTCTCGCACCCTTCACGGTCACTCTTCACATGAAAATAAACAGTCACAGAAATCCTGTCTGTTTCAAATCCAAAAATACACATTTGCAGTAGTACAAAGCATTTTTAAGTTATTTACAGCTTCATAATCTTCACCCATACTTGTAAATATTTCAAACCAAAGTACACAAAACATAATAGTAAACAGAAGTCTGCCTCACGTACACGGGATAGTTCACGCATTCCCGTCCCGGTTATCTCCCTTGGCAAATCACAGTCATGCCTCGTGGTCGGATGGTAGACCCAGTTGGACATAGATCATCTCGAGAAAGGTGTAACATATATATGCAGGGTAGAGCTTGCAGTTTGTATTGTATAATTATACCAATGCCACACCTCATACTGAAATAGAAGTACTTTGAATAATGATTTCACCGTACTGGTGAATAATGGGCGATTTTGACAAACGTCGTGATGTCTATTCCTCTGTCCTCCACAACACTTGATATGGTCTACAAACAGTAACCTGCATATAAATTCGAAGTACTGTCTGAAATGATCTACATTAACACACTCAGTATTCATTCATAGTTGTCTGTGGGGATGAAACCCCTAGCACAAGACTCGGTAGCACTGATGAAGGTCAGTGGAACTGCCCCACAGCTGGAGGTATTAGGCCATATAGTGGTAGTTCGTGGGGTTATCCTTGTCTCTCTCCATGTAGTCACGGTCAATAAGGCTCTCGATTCTTTTCTTCAGGTCAGGTGACTGAAACATTCATCAGGATTATCATATTTAAGGCTTACAAAATTAAAAGAATTTCTCAGGCAACGGCTTTTAAAAATATAGTGTGGCGGGCAGTGGATTTTTTGTTGTTCAAAACTCCTATTTCCGCCATGACCATAACACGAGATGAGCAGTAAAGGGAATTAACTCTGGCTATTTTGGATCACGTTGTTTTTAGGTATTATGATTTTAATTTTTTTTTTTAATATGGAAATAAAAACGGCAGGCTTTATGATGATGCCAGCGGTGGCTGAGAGCCAAGACTTATTTTTTTTAGCCTAAGCATCAACAAAAAGTGAAGGAGTGGACAAGTATTGTTTTTTGTGTTTTGGGCAAAATTCCATTGTTTCATGGCAGGGGAGACTATACTTTACAGCATCTATGGAAACTATGTGAGGTGAGGTGAAAAAGAGTTTGACATAGCATTCAAGGTTATTGCACTTATATAGCAGCATGCATATGTGTGGCTGCTTGTACTAGTCAAGACAAAAGCTGGTTTTACAGTGCAAGCTGAATTAGATACTATGACAAAATGGATACCCTGCGTAGACACTGTATACTGACTCCAATCCGACCAGTCCTTGTTTTAGCCCCTAAATGGATACCCTATGTAGACACTGTATACTGACTCTAAGCTGACCAGTCCTTGTTTTAGCCCCTAAATGGATACCCTATGTAGACACTGTATACTGACTCTAAGCTGACCAGTCCTTGTTTTAGCCCCTAAATGGATACCCTATGTAGACACTGTATATTGACTCCAAGCTGACCAGTCCTTGTTTCAGCCCCTAAATGGATACCCTATGTAGACACTGTATACTGACTCCGAGCCAACCAGTCCTTGTTTTAGCCCCTTAATGGGAAAACTACGCAAGACAGTAACAGAGAGTCCACAAAGAAATTGCTAAAAAAAGGACTACAAAACAACAGTTTCCAACAATTTCACAATCTTAAAGTAAATATTATGCAATATTAAATATTTTCCACAAGACAGTCTGACCATCCTTATCATAAAAAGATCTTCATCTTCTATTCTATGTCTATCATACGTTTACCACTTTGGTAAAATCCACAGACATGGGTATGGCGCTAACAAACCTGGAAACATAATCAGGCCAAATGGGTTTGCATCCATGATGGTTAGTTTTTGCGAACACCTAAGAGACACAACACTGCACAGCGACAACGCTACACCTCGAACAACTGGACCCCCTGTTCCCCCTGGCTAACCCACATAACTGCCGTGGATGACTATGTGATATATCTCGCTCACCTTGACTGGGAATTTGAGCTGGTTGTAGAGCTCCGCAATGAGGAGGTTATGACTGAGAGTCTTGCGTGTCTTCATGATGCGGACAATGGCAGCGTCTACTTGGTACTGTCGGTCCTGGAACACTCGTTCTGTTGTGCTGGTGTTTTCCTCTTGCTAGTAACATAGGAAAACAAATAGTGATGAACTTGGAGTGAACGTTGCTCAACGTTGTAGTATCCTTGCGGGGTTTTACACATGTGCAACAAATGTCGAGACAGGACTCAGAAAAAGAAATATACTGTGTCCCAAAGGATGCACAAAAATATTCATTTTACTTACAGGGCATCAAGAGCAGTCACAATCTCATTAAAATCAGATCTTAGTTCTTGCTACAGCTAAACAAAGATCTGAGGACATCCCATTACGGGTCATGTCAGACCGACCTTGCGCGAACTTTGACCGACCATTGGAATGACCAATCAGAAGGCAGCTTTCTCTTGCTTTACAGCACTAATTTCAAATTGGTGACTACGCTTCGATACATATTTTGACAAATTCTCGAATACGAATTGGAAACCTGAACAAAAAGAAGATTCTGGAATGGCTAATAGATGGTCTGTATGGATTCAGTTGTTAAGCCCATAACTATCATGGTGGCATGATTAGAAATCACATTCCGACTGTCACTTTCATAATCTGGTAAGCGATGCTTTGATTGGTCGGGATGGGATGTCCTCAGATCTTTGTTTAGCGGTAGCGAGAACTGAGGTCTGATTTTAATAAGATTGGAGCAGTCATGGGTGTCTGTGATTTCACCCATCAATCATGACCACTGTCCACATGATCATAGACTCATTCCAGGGTTTAAAGTAATTATCAAAATGTACACTACACCACTTCATTACTTTACAGGACCATCTAAAATAATTATTGGGTGTACCCCATGGTCCCCACTTTTGTAAGTCAAAATAAAACCTTGCCATTGTGATAAGTAACATTCAAACAAACAATATCAGCCTCTTAAAATAAAATCTGGACCAGACAATCCAGTGACTGTGTTTGTTTCTTTTTTGTTGTTGAATATTCCAGCTATATGAAGGCAGCCTGGAAAAAAATCAAGTTTGGACCAAACAATCCTGTGATTGATACTGTGAGCAACGAATCACGCCATCTGGTTCAATCACAATCAACAAAGTCAACGAGTTTGACCACCCGATCCATTGTTCACCCCTCACTACCAGCATAGGTTGCTAGGCACCAATTATAACTCTGAATCCAGCAAATGCAGCCACTGAATACATGAACAAACTGTATATCATTACTCATAGTGTACAAACTTCATCTTCCCAAGGCAAGAGAGTTAACTGACTATAAAAATCCAGTTTCCACCCTTGCCGAACTAGGCTGGTATTATGGAGTCCATTTTGGCTGGACTAACAAGTCTATGCATAGTCCAGTCAAAACCGTGCATCGAAATCGAAATCCGGTTCGTAAACTGACGTGCAGATTTCGGTCGATTGCAGGATTTGCAAAGCATGTGCACCGCCAATTCGTTGTCAGCCAATATTTTCCAAATCTTTTCATGTTTTTAATCAAGGTGCTCACGTGATTTGATGCATTTCGCGATGTAAGACCAGTTTTATCACAATATAGATCTTGATTATCGATCAGATCGACTTGGCGCCACCATTTTGTTTGAAACAAACACAAGTGAAACGTGAGGTGGAATCTGATTGGTCCATAGGAGAGGCTCAGAAGGGACATAACTGGTAATAGCCACTGGTGGCGCTACGATCGAGCCCAGTAATTCCAGCCTAGTTCGGCAAGGGTGGAAACTGGACTTTTAAACTTAACTCTCTTGCCTCGGGAAGATGACAAACTTAGACATGGTTCTGGCCTCATTGATGTTTGCTTCGATACTAATATCGAACCATGTCATAACTGCAACTGTGGGCAAGTAGTACGCCGGTCGGCAATACTCCAGCTTTCTCATGGCGCTGTAAATAATTACGTATGGGCAGGCAAACAAGTGGTTGATAGCATCAGCAACAATCATTGCCATTCATGTGAGACGACAGAATCAGCCAGCTCACAAACTGCAACCACCCATCCTTAAGCGATGGCTTTTCAGCATTAGAAATTGGCACTAGTCCTATAGTCCTTGCCAAACTGCCCAATAGTTAAGGTATCATGACTAGTAGAAATTTGCCATTTTAAGGGGTTTTGCGATATGTAATCATTATAATATAAGGAACAGTGGAATGAAACTGTTAGTTTCTAACGCTGCTTTTCCGACGAAGCATGGGTTTCTGGGGACCTATTTGGATACAGTTAGTTGGTTGGTTTGTTGTTTAACAATCAGCAATATTCCAGCTATATGACGGCAGTCTGTAAATAATCGAGTCTGGACCAGACAATCCAGTGATGAATATCATGAGCATTGATCCGCGCAATTGGGATCGATGACATGCATCAACCAAGTCAGCGAGCCTGACCACCTGATCCCGTTAGTCGCCTTTCACGACAAGCACAGTCACCTTTTACGGCAAGCATGGGTTGCTGAAGACCTATTCTACCCCGGAATCTTCACGGGTCTAGTTGGATACAGAATCCCAAGAGTGTATGTCACAGGCTCACTAACTTGGTTGATGCATGTCATTGCATCACAATAATTGATGCTCATGATGTCAATCACTGGATGGTCTTGTCCAGATTATTTACAGACTGCCGTCATGAAGCTGGAATGCTGCTGAGTGTAGCGCTTAACAACAAACAAACTTCCAGCTACATGATTCACGGCTACTACAAACCGTTTCCTTCATCTGTATCTGGTTAATCTTGATTCTGTACAACTTGTGTTTGAAGTCATTGCAGAAAGAAAACTTGTCATCATCTTCCACTTCCTTCCCCTGAAAACCAACAAGAAATGTTACCATGGAAACAGGATAATACAAGCAACATCTATCTTAAGAACACTGGTATGAAATCAGAAAGATGCTATCATCACAATAGTGTTAAGATTTGCAAAAGTATGGAAATGATTTGTAGCTTTTTCAATAGCCACACATCAACCCTAATATACTTGCTAACTGAATAACTACTGCTTGACACGGTTACTATCAAACAGTGGAAACTGATTTTGACAGCACTTGCCACTCCTAGAAAGTGCAGGAATTTACAATCTGATCCTCTAATCACAACGGTCCTTACTTTCATTAAACCTTACCTTTGGGGCCTTGATGAGAACTCTAGCCTTGCCACAAGCCAGAGACTGCAGAGTGCGACGCAACTCACTGTCCGCTGTAAGAAGTCATTGTGTTAATTAGTTATCACTGTCTGGACTCTGTTGCACAGTACTCATCGGGTTTCAAAGAGAGGAAATCCACAAAAAAGACTAGATCACACTGAATGTAAATGCTTAATGTGCATATCACCTTGTGGGTAAATAAGGCTCACACCACATTCAGCAATATTCCAGCAATGCCATCACCATGTGTGTCTGTTGTTAAACAACACTTAGCAATATTCAAGCTATACGACAGCAGCCTGTAAATAATACCCCTGTAGTCTGGATCAGACAATTCAGTGACCGATATTGTGAGCAATGATCCATGCCATCGGGGTACGAAGGTATACAAACAACCAAGGCATCAAGCCTGATCCCCGATCCATTTGGTTGCATCTTACGGCCAAGATAAGTTGCTGGGGACCAATTCTAACCTGGAATCACTGGGTGTGAGGAATAGAACCAGTGCCTTCCGTATTGCAACTTGATGCAGAAAGTATCCATGTATTGCGATACATACCACAAAAAATTGTATGGGTTCTTTCATCGGTACTTCGCAAAGGAACCTTGTGAAAACTTGCACTTAACTTCATTTTCGTTAGATGATGTACACGTATTTGCATCATTAGATTCATGGTTCCCCCTGCTCATTTCACAAAAGAGTCACGGTGGACACACAGTGGTGTTTATTTATGTCCGGATCAACATAATGTACTTCCTCCGCATATTGTTTACAACTTTGTAGTCATCCGCTATTTTGTTGGATGTTGCTATGGTCAGAACACATTCGTAATAGACACAATAGTTTTGCTTTTTCGATCACAGGAATCAGTTGCTAATTTCTGAATTTCATAATTCTAATTTGACTTATCAATTTTGTAAACTTTACCAACAAGATGAAAATATGCATGACTCTGAAAAACGCAATATACCAGTATTTTCTAAGCAAACAGTGATACGTATTCATCAGTATTTCAAATCATGTTATACCTATAACACCTCTTACCTCTAAACTTTAGGTTGATCGAAACATCTAGGCTGCCTAACACTGTCTCTCATTGCAAACTGATAAACGCATTCCTTATACCGTATTCGACGTAATAAGCACCCAGGACGCTCTCAAAATTAGAAATAGGGGCCTCTTATTAGAGTACTATTTTGGTGAATAAAAAAAAGTTGAAAGATCGGAAATTTCATGGTTTATGCTGACAGTCTGAAATGTTTATATGTGACAGATATATTTTCCAGAATTTAATTGCCCGTAATTAAGGGTGCATATAACACACGAGTGCGTATTATACGCAAATAAATAAGTCTTGTGTACATTGAGCAATCGGAAGGGATACTAATTGGGAATGTTCACTTGCCAATACATAAGCAAATATCGCCATGGGCGCTTATTAGAGTGGGGCGCTTATTACGTCGAATACGGTAATTGCAATATTTGTGAGCAGGTACCCCAACTTTATCTTACAAACAATAGTTTAGTTAGAAGTTGTCATCAATATCATTGTTTGTAATCAACTTCGAGAATGCCAACTGAAGATGAAGAATGAGTGTGATGATCGTTACGTACTGATAGCTGTGGCTGTCTTGATTTCGCTGTATGTGTAGTCATCTCCTTCATTGAAGAGTAGAAGACACAGAGACTGGAAGAGGGATACCTGGAGCTCTTTCTTCACCTGCAAGACAACGTGGAGGTTGAGGGTTCAACACCCAGCAATATTCAATATTCCAGCAATACTCCAGCAACATTATAGAAACATTAAAGTAATATGAGAAGCAATACTCCGGCAATATTCCAGCTACCCTACAACTCCTCGGTCACCAGTTGGTTGGTTTGTTGTTTAACGCCGCACTCAGCAATATTCCAGCTGTATGATGGCGGTCTGTAAATAATCATGTCTGGACCAGACAATCCAGTGATTGATATGATGAGCATCGATCCACGCTATTGGGATCGATGACATGCATCAACCAAGTCAGCGAGCCTGACCACCTGATCCCGTTAGTCGCCTTTTACGGCAAGCCTAGTCACCTTTTACGGCAAGCATGGGTTGCTGAAGACCTATTCTACCCCGGAATCTTCACGGGGTTCGATCACCAGTAATAGGTAGGGCTGATACTGAATTCATCTAATCACTGTGTTCAAATATTCCCCAGTTGAATTGCGTTCAAGATTATTGCACTATATAGGGACAAGTATGCAAGTATGTGTGTGTGTGAATGCTTGTACTAGTTCAGACTAATGCCCGTTTTATAGTGCTAGCTCACTGAGATATCATGTTGAAAGTTTAACATGAATACCCCATTCAGACACAGCAGACTGACTACGAGCCAACCATTCCTCGTCTTATCCCCATAATGTCAAGCACCAGGCAGGGTAACAAGTACCATCGTCTTTTGGTATGACTCGTCGGGGATCGAACCTTCCACTCTTCAGGCAGACCCTCTATCCACTAGACCACAGAGGCGGTGAGGATGAGAAGGAGTCTAACACTTGTTATGTAAAATCAGTCCAACAAACACACCTAAAAATCTCAAAGATTGCCCCGAGCAATATTCCAGCAATATCATTGGCAGGGGACACCAGAAATGGGCTTCACACATTGTACCCATGTCGGGATTTGAACCCGTGTCTTCGGCGTGACGAGCGAAGGCTTAAACCACTAGGCTACCCGACTGCCCCCCCAAGCCATGAAATACTTACCCCAGCAAATGTAGCCTTGAGAACACAATGCCCTAGGGTGGGCTGCCACTGCAGTTTACGACCACTGTGCTTGCCGAGGTAAAATGTTTTGAACACTTCTTGGAACTGAATCATCTGTAAAGGAAAGAACATATTGCTACTTGTTTCTGAGCCATATAAATAATCAAAGAGTACTGTATCCAGCCGCAATGAAAGATGTCAATTTGTCACAGTGATTACAGAAGTGGAAGTCCTCAAAGTTAAAAAGATAAGATCACCATGACAAAGTAGACACAACTTTATCCATAAATTGTGTCTACTTTGTAATCCGTCAACTTCTAAGTAATGCCTATCAAACAAGGTCTACCCTCATTATTCAAAAAAGTTGAAAGAGAGCATATGAAAAAAGTGACAAAATCATTTTCATCAGAGGTTGTAATACAGTGAACTACGTTTATAATGACCAAGCTTATAACAAACTGACGGATGTAACATACTGTATTTTGATCCCGGGCATTTGCTATATATATGTGTATATATGCTTTAATGAACTACAGTTATAACGAACTCAAATAAGTGGTCCCTTTGAGTTCCTTATAACCATAGTTTACTGTACATTGTACGATACCGACTATATAATGTGTTGAATAACTATCAAATAGTGATCATCCTGGCCTACCAGTGGCACCCATCACAAACACAAGCAAAGATAAGTCAATTGTTCACCTGAACAAATATGGGAATATATGGTACAAGTCAAAATAGGGCAAAAGGTTGCTGGCCTTAAATGCTGATCAAACAACTTTTGATTGAGTGAGTGAGTATGGCTTTACTCTGCTTTTAGCA
This sequence comes from Haliotis cracherodii, assembly GCF_022045235.1. Lineage (NCBI taxonomy): Eukaryota > Metazoa > Mollusca > Gastropoda > Lepetellida > Haliotidae > Haliotis > Haliotis cracherodii. The sequence goes on along the minus strand of NW_027266330.1, from coordinate 30,268,290 downwards.
ATATTCCAGCAATATCACCGAGGGGGACACCAGAATCCTATATATTTTCTTGAGCGTAGTGCACACTTTTTTTTAGAAAAAACACAGCTGTGTAGAAGGGGGTGCGCATTATACACGATTTATAAGTTTGGATGTTTCTTTCCCCCATTTAAAGACATTACCGTGAGCACGAAACACCGGAAATACCATGTCAACAAATCCATACTGAAGTACGCAACATATTCATGTAATTACACTGTCTGGCTATAAAAAGTGTTCTTTGTATATCTTGACTTATGTTTATAACTTATTTCATTAATTTTATTCAAAATTCCTTACAATATTATTTTTATTAATTTCGGCGAAATCGTGTGTGAAGCAATCGGAAGATCGCACAACTCACCGTTATTAACAGCAACCACGGTCAGAATACCGCTATTGACGCCTTGAAACGAACTTTAGTTGACAGAGAATGGATACATATATCATAAATGACATACTTTGACTCGTTAAAAGTCATATTTGTTTTTGTTTGACGTTTTTCTTTGAAATTCTCGCGATAACGCGATCACGAGATCACGTGCGCGTGAGCCTTGACGGTGACTGGTCAGACTGGTTCCATGTAAAAAATAATACCCGGGAATAGCGATCAGCTGCTTCGCTTAGGGTTATTATTATTTTAAATATGTTTAGTAAAGGCTGCATATAATTAAGAAAATAATCGAATATATTATTCCAGATAAAAACAAATAGTTTCAGATACAATTGTTGCCGATCCTTGCATTAAAAATCCTATAAAGTTATATCATTGGGTGTGTCTTGACCGAATCACCGGTTGATTCCAAGAAAACGTGTGTACAGCTGATTGCTGTTTCCGGCTAAGTTTACGAGAAAATACACAAGGTAATCCTAATCCCTAGATATAAAACAATGCCTAGCAGAACAATAAATACTATTTAAATGTTAAATAAACATGTCTGGCGATTTTTTATCTCGTTTGCCGGACTTCGCTGAAAGGGTACGGTGTAAATTTTTTCTGCGCATAATATTCAAATATCTTTTTTTCCAAAATATTAAACCCACTAGAGGGGGGTGTGCATTATACATGGGTGCGCACTATACTCAAGAAAATACGGTACCAACTTCCTGCAGGAACTAAATACAGGGATGTGAGCTGGTTTTCCCCCAAAAAGAGAAAATGTCTAGGGGGGTCTGGGGGCATGAACAACAATCACATGAACAACTGTAAAACATATAATTCCCTTACAGGCTAAAAGACAACTTTATCTTAAAAACAAGCCATCATCTGAGTATTAACATATCTGTGTGACGCCACACCCCATGTTATAGTGCAATTATTCATGATAGAAAACGTATGATGTCCAAAAACCTATGATGCTGAAAGCTCTGATCGAAAACAGGACAATTCGCGACGGTTGTCTGGTTTTCGATAACATTTTTCAGACTGTTTTTTTTAATCTTTGATTTTATTTTTACGCAGATGATTTTTTCCGAGGACAAGTGTTTTAAAAAACAAAATTTTCAAGTTTCCGCGGAGATTTCACATCCCTATAAATGGGGTAACAGGAAGGCTGATTTCAACAGTTACAGAGACCTGATGCTCTATAGATATGTCGTGTCGCTATCTCTCACCTCGGAGGGTAGGTGCACCTCCATGGGCTGATATGTGGGCCAGTGGCCCATGGTGAGGATGTTCACCGTCAGATCGATTCCCCCGGGGGCGTCCTGGTTCTGCATGTACTGTGCACAGACACAAACACTCATGTTTCAATTCTATCACATACGCTAAAACAGCACCTACCAGTAGACTTGCTTATAAGCCACAAGACCAGGTTATATCGATGGTTGGTAATAGTCTTTGAGAAACTTACTGTAAGAATAGGGGCAATAAATAAAGCAATCTGTGCAAAAATCTTTAATATCAACAACCCAAAAATGATTTTCAGTTGATTTTATTACACATTGTGTGGTCAATATATATGAGCATAGGAAAATGGACAATTTAGCCAACCTTTGTCCAGACCCTAAACACAGCAAGAATATCTGTAGTACAAGCCTTATAAAGTAATTTAGTATTCAATTTAAGAAATAAATAAGGAGGGGGAGTTGTTTATCATACAAATTATAAACCATGAGGGGCATCCAATTTATGACGTCATCAAAACATACGACGCTTTGTTCTTTATTGTTATTTGCGATTTATCGCATAGCTATCTTATATATCTCTATAATATGCATTTCATAAAATAGATATATACTCTTCAACTTTTGATAAAGATAAAGAGTGTCCATCCCAAATCGTATCCTATTCATACGCCAACATCTCCAATCAACCTCTCTGATTTAACCCCACCTGGACACTCAGAATAACCCCAACAAATGTGAAGCGGTATATGCAAACAGCATAATATTGCAAGAAAAAGTCAAATTGAATTATACCTCCTCGTTATTATAATATGATTATCCTCATAAGTTGTCTGTTACTAAAAGACAATGAAACATATGTGAACTATTTTCGGACAAATTTCCCAATATAAAGTGTAGTATCCATTAAGGAAGGTTAATTGAGACTCCTACTTGTTTAAAGGCAAGTGTCAATTCTTTTGACAGCTCCATGTCTTTAAACATTCCCTCCAGCTTCCCAGTGAAGGCTGCACCACACTCTGCTCAACAGAAACAATGATGCATCACACACACAGACCTGCAGTCCCATCAGCTCAGCGGCTAGAGTAACATCCATGGTGCTAGTTTGTTGTGTAGCATCTCAGCAAACACTAAAGTACTCACGGAAATGAAAAAAAACTGTTTTTTCGACCTCAGATCTTAAATAAATGCAGTTAATATACAAAATATGTATATATTCAAACAACTAAATTAGTACTAATTGAGCCGTGGCACAAATACAGCGTATCAAATGTTTTTATGCCTTTTTACACGTAAAAGTGTGCAAAAATGTGAATAAAACAGACTATTGTGAAACAGGGCATAAACAGGTGTAAGTAGATCAAGGTGACCTATGACACCTTGACGACAGGTGAGAACAGGTGCATAATGCCTATAGTCTGTTTCTGCTATGTCAATTTGGACTTAATTTTATTTTTGAATGTTGAAAGTGCCGACAAATTACCTCCTGTAAAGTACATTTTGTGTTGTTCACTGAGATCAAACTAGCAAATCCAGACTAGTACTTTTCGAGTTGTTTTGTCATTTCGTATTTACAGCTACGTAACACTTTGTGTCGATTTTTAAATTGAGAAAAACAGGTTTTTTTCATTTCCGTGAGTACTTAAGTTTTAGCTACATCAACACATCCTGCAATCTCATTAAAATCAGATCTTAGCTCTCGCTACCGCTAAACAAAGTTCTGAGGACATCCCATTACGGTCACGTCAGACAGAACTTGCGCGAACTTTGACCGACCAATGGAATGACCAATCAGAAGACAGCTTTCTTGTGCTTTACGGCACTAATTTCAAATTGGCGACAACGCTTCGAAACATATTTTGACAAATTCTCGATTAAAAATTTGAAACCTGAACTAAAGAACATTCTGGAATGGCTAATAGATGGTCTAGATTGTACGGATTCAGTCGTTAAACCCGTATCTATCGTTCGGAATACCCCGTGTTAAAGTTCTCGTGGTTGCATCATTAGAAATCACATTCCGACTGTCACTTATAGATCTGGTAAGCGACGCTCTGATTGGTCGGATGAAAGGTCGTTCTAACGTGACCCCTAATGGGATGTCCTCAGATCTTTGTTTAGCGGTAGCCAGAACTAAGGTCTGATTTCAATCAGATTGCACAACCTGTAAATAATCAAATCTGGACCACACAAACCAGTGATTGATATTAGGAGCAATGTCCACCCTATTGGGGTATGATCATGATGATGGCATGATGAATCAATTCACCAATCTGGTTGACTCATGCCATTGTGCTCTCTGTTCATTTGTTTCTTGTTTGTTTAATGCTGCACTCAATATTTTAGTAAAATATGAAAGTTGTCTGTAAATAATCAATTCTGGACCAGACAATCCATTGACTGACATCATTAACATTTATTTATGCAATTGGGATACGATGAAATGCATCGACCAAGTCAGCGAGTCGAGTCTGACCTCCTGATCCCGTTAATCACCTCTTACGACAAGCATGGGTTGCTGAAGACCTTTTCTAACCCAGGCCTTCATAGGGGAGTTGCTCTGCATAAGGTACTGGGGACGTATTCTAACCTGGAATCCCCACATATCAGCAGGACTAGGATAAGATGCGATTGTATTCTAGTTTCGAAAGGAATTTGGATACATCTTTTCTTCATGTGACTTTAAGACAACACACACATAGTCTGATCTCATAAAGCACAAATCGAAACATATGATGAGGATAAAATAGTATTTGTACACCAAATAATGCTTTCGTTTAAGTTCAACGCTGTATGGACGAGACAATCCAGTGATGGATATATGAGTGAGTGAGTGAGTGAGTGAGTTTGGTTTAACGCCGCTTTTAACAGTATTCCAGTTATATCGCGGCGTGTCAGCTTAATGTGGGAGGAAAGCCCGAAGTGATGCAGGTCTCCGACGTTTACCACTTCGGTGAAACCCACAAGCACGGGTGATGGATATATGAGAAACATCCCACGCCGTCAGTGAACGATGAGACGTAATCAACCAAATCACAGCCTGACCATCAGATCTATTTAGTGATACCAGGTATACTAATACTCTTGGCAGCTGGCGACCTTTTCGAACCCAGACTCCCCAATGGGTTATCCCGATTTTTAAAATAATCACAATAAAAACCACCATGTTCATCAAACTGGTTTGATAAAGACCTCACAAAGATGAGTGAGTGAGTGAGTATGGTTTTACGCCGCTTTCAACAATATTCCAGCAATATCACGGTGGGGGATACCAGAAATGGGCTTCACACATTGTACCCATGTCAGGAATCGAACCCGGGTCTTCGGCATGACGAGCGAATGCGTTAACCACTAGGCTACCCGACAGCCCCCTCACAAAGATTATGCTTCTATAACATGCAACATATGATTTATCAATATTTCCCAACAGACAACCATGACATAAGTTGTAATGTGTACCTTGTTTAAGTTTTGACAACATGGACTTCTCCGCATCCACTGATGCACTTTTCCCAACAAGAAGACGCTTTGCAAGATCCTTCTTGTAGAAAGCTTCAAACACATCCTTCCCTGAAAACATGTTTCATCATGTCAAGTCAATGCTTTCTTTGCATTTTCTCTCTACAACATGAATGTTTTGTTTGTTTGTTTGTTTGTTGTTTAACACCGCACTCAGCAATATTCCAGCTATGAGGCTGCGGTCTGTAAATAATGCAGTCTGGACCATACAATCCAGTGATTAACATCATGTGAATCGATCTATACAACAGGGATACAATGACATGCATCAACCAAGTCAGCAAGTCTGAGCATCCGATCCCGTTAGTTGCCTCTTACAACAAGCACAAGGTTGCTGAAGACCACTTCTAACCCAGACCTTCACGAGAGTTTTCCACTATGAGGTATCTCATTCAAATACCAGCATGCATAGCAGACAGAGAGTGATACAGCAGTGTAAGAAACTGTGTGTGTATGTTTGATGGTCCATGCTGGGTTATACACTAGGGCTGCAACGAATACACTATGAGGTGAATACGATTCATATCATGAATATAGGATAACGAATACGAATATTTATTTACAAATACAATAACAAGTCAAGAGTTGATGTATTATTTATGATATTCAGTGAAACAACAACAAATTCAATTATTTAACATGGTTTGTTAATTATTAATTTATTAAGCATTTATATACTGCACTAGTACTAGTATCTCCTGAAATGAGACAATGACAAGTAACCACAATATGCCCAATTAAATATAAAAGAGTGTTGTCTTTGAAGAAATCTATGCATATAATATGTTCTTATGGTTATTTTAAGGGTCAGGGTATGTAAATGCACATGACTGCATATTCATAAATATTCGATTCTAGTCACTACGAATAACGAATTCAGTTCATGAATGGATACGGTTCGATTCACTGAATACGCGAGTGAATCGTAACAGCCCTATTATACACACGTTCATACATGATTAGTCCAGCTGAAGTGAATCAATTTACAGAATATCCGCTAACGACAAAGAAAACTGCTCTGCTGACAAGGGTAACAGCTCACCATGAATGAACCTAAAGAGCACCATGATCTTGTCTAGAAGTCTCTCCAACTCTTCCTCGGTCGCCTCCTGGGGGAAAAATATCAGAATCAAAATCTGTTTGTTGTTTAATGCTGAAATCAGCATTATTCCACCTACTTGACGGCAGCCTGTAAATAATCAAGTGTGGACCTGACAATCCAGTGACCAATATTGCAAGCAACGATCAACTCCATTGGGGTACGATGCAATCAAGCAAGTGACCTGGCCTGACAATCCTATTCTTTAACTTGTCACCTACAACCAGCATTGGATGCTGGGGGCCAATTCTAACACAGAGTCCCCATGGGATCAAAATCAGTACTCACAAAAGACCATATTACTTTCAATGATACTGGATAATTAGAAGATAATTTCTAACTTCAGCTTATAGTTATAGGACTTAGGGTAAAGGGACAAACCTTGTTTCCTGCTCGTAACTTGGAGTCCACATATTTTGCTGAAATGAAAAGTTATATGTAAATTAAGATGTAAGAGGTGAGGTGGAATTGGGATTTTACGCCATGTCCAGGTTTATTGTACTTAAATAGCGGCGTGCATGCACGTATGTGTAGGGCTGCTTGTACTAGTCCAGACTGATGCCGATTTAAAGTGCTAGCCCAGTGAGAAACCATGCCGCAGTTTAACATGAATACCCCACTCAGACACAGTATACTGACTCCGAGCCGACCAGTCCTTGTTTTAGCCCCTTAACGCCAAGCGCCAGACAGGGTAGCAACAAGTACGATCTTTTAACGTCTTTTGGTATGACGCGGCCTGGGATCGAAACCCGGACCTTCCACTCTCCGGGCAGACGCTCTACCACCAGACCACGGAGGAGGTCTTAGATGTAATACAGAAGGTGACGGTAGTGAAAGTTTAACTCTGCAGTCAGCAGCTACAGAAGCAGCACATGATAATCTGGCCCAGGCAAATCAGTGATGCATGAACAACAACGATGCAACTGAATCAGCCATGTCATACAGCAGGCAGATCATCATGATTCTGTTGACAAGGGTCCTTAATCCCCACAGAGTATTTTGTTTTGTTTTGTTTATGCCGCACTCAGCAATATTTCAGCTATATGATTGCGGTCTGTAAATATTCAAATCAGGACAGGCAATCCATTGATTGACAACAGGAGCATCAGGGATAAACACGAGTGAGTGATTGAGTGATTGAGTGATTGAGTGAGTGAGTTGGTTTAACGCCGCTTTTAACAGTATTCCAGTCATATCGCGGCGTGTCAGCTTAATGTGGGAGGAAAGCCCGAAGTGATGCAGGTCTTAGACGTTTACCACTTTGGTAAAACCCTCGAGCACAGGTATGGTGCTGACAAACCTAGAAACATAATTGGGGCGAACTGGGATTCGAACCCACAATCATAGGTTTCTGGCGTGCCCAAAGGATACAACTCTGCACAGCCAATCACGGCGCCTTAGACGACTGGGCCACCCGTGCCCCCTGGCGACTACGAAACATGTTCAGGCATTAGTTAATTTCTCCTAACATCAACCTATTTCACAAGCCAAAAATGAGCTGGAGAGTTGGATTTCACCAATGGGGTCTACCCACGAGCATCAATCTATGCCATTGGGATATGATGACATGCAGCAACCAAACTTGTGTGCCAGACTACCTGTTCCTGTTAGATGCCTCTTATGACAAGCATGAGCTGCTGAAGACCTATTCTAACTTAGACACCAGAGATACCAAGCATAAAATCTTGGGTTTGAAAAACACAAAGACTTAATTTAGAATGTGTCATATAAAAGCCTCCTTGATTACACATAACAAATAGAGGCAATCTATACACTTGGGTGTTACTCACCTATAAGTTCGGCCGGCTTGTTCTGTCTTTGGTTGATAAAGTTTTCAAAACTATCCTTCATTGCATTGATAAATTTGTCATTACGACCAAAACATGTGCTGATTATGTTGTCGATTTTATCCTTGAAATCTGAAATAATAATAATAACAATCATCATAATGGTAATGTATAGACAAACAAAGAAAATGCGTTGACAACTTCATCAGCACAGTTGACTACTTCATCAGCACATACTTTTCTTTTGGTTCAGTGCTATTGACCTAGTTCGAGATTGGTTTGGTTGGTTTATTGTTTAACGCCTCACTCAGCAGCATTCAAGCTATATGACGGCGGTCTGTAAATAATCGAAGTCTGGACCAGACAATCCAGTGATCAATATCATGAGCATCGATCCACGCAATTGGGATTGATGACATGCATCAACCAAGTCAGCGAGTCTGACCACCTGATCCCGTTTATCGCCTTTTACGACAAGCATAGTCACCTTTTACGGCAAGCATGGGTTGCTGAAGACCTATTCTACCCCGGAATCTTCAAGAGAGGAACTAACTGGAAAATACAGCCGCTTGCAGTAACCTGACTGCTGATCCTTACCTACACTGTAACCTAATTATGAAAACTCAATGATGATGTTTTCTGCTAGCAAAATGGATATTTCTTGAAAAGCACACTTTCAAATATTTGTCATTACTGTAAGTGCCCAAGAGGTAGGATGACATCATATCTACATGATGTGAACTCGGGCGTGGCATGACACAACATTGGAAACACAAGGTGAGGTGAAATGGGGTTTAACGTCGCATCCAAGATTATTGCACTTATATAGCGACGTGCATGCACGTGTATGTGTGTGTGAGCGCATGTACTAGTCCGGACTGATGCCGATTTATAGTGCTAGCACACTGAGATACCATGACGCAGTTTAACATGAATAGCCCACTCAGACACAGTATACTGACTCCGAGCCGACCAGTCCTTGTTTTAGCCCCTTAATGCCGAGCGCCAGACAGGGTTACAACAAGTACCATCTTTTAACGTCTTTTGGTATGATGTGGCTGGGGATCGAACCCCGGACCTTCCGCTCTCCGGGCGGACGCTCTACCATTAGACCACGGAGGCGGTCTGGAAACACAAACATCAAGCACCAACTTGACAAGGTGAAAACTGCAGTTGAGTGTCCCCCACCTAACAAACTCTGCACCATGTCTTTGTCTTTGTCTGAATCATTCTCCTGGTTCACAACTATTACCCGGCCAGTATTCTGAAAGGAGAGCAAGAACGTAAATACACCATGAAAATACAAAAATACACCTCATAGGAGTCAATACCTGCTTTTATGGGGGGAAAGCAGTATTGACGGAGGATGAGGTTGGGATCCATACAAAACAGGTTTTGACCCCATATAAAGTCTACATTTGTTTTATCATATCATAAAGAGACAGAAGCAGATTCAAGATATCAATAGTATATTAGCTACCGTAACATAAGGAGTTTCCAACAAACAGAGACATCTGATTGGCTTAGGTTTGGGGAATGCCAATTCTGGGCTTATCCCATTCTATTTTTAGTAACTCAATACATCAAATTATTAGACCTTACTTTGAGTCAATATGTGTTTCTGTCCAATGATATTTGACAACTTCTCGGCAGTAATCTTTGCATAAACATAATTACTGTATTCGGCTTTATAAGGGCCCCTCTCTAATAAGCGCCCACTGAGGTATTTGCTAAGCATGCACACAGCGTTAGAAATTGGCACTAATCCTGTAGTCCTTGCCAAACTGCCCAATGGTAAAGGTATCATAAGGACTAGTAGAAATGTGCCCTTTTTAAGGGTTTTGCTATTTGTTATCATTATAAGGACTAGTGGACGAAAACTGTTAGTTTCTAACCCTGTGCACATAGTATTATTTGTAAGAGGCATATCTCTCAAGGGTAAAATACGTACACAGATTCTTTTCTGCCTTCGCCAAACCACGCATTTTACCATCTTTCAATTCTCTTTTTTAACCAAGATTGCACTCTCATAAGCGCCCCCTTTTCTGATTTTGAGAGCGCTCTGGGCGCTTATTATGCCAAATACGGTATTAATTTTATCAAGGTCGCCATCTAATCTCTACTTTCTCACTTCCCCTGGCTCCAACATCATGACTTCTGGGTGGTTCATACATATTGCCCAGTCAGACAACACACAACCACACAGCAGTCATGGGTACACTTCCAGATATTTAATTCTAATCAAGGATACCTCCCAGTAAGCTTTCTTGCTCAAAAGGTATTGCTGCCTTTGCACAAAGGCTGTTGAAGAAAATGTTTAGTGTCTAGTGTTCCATGACTGAATTGTCTTTAATGTCGCTTATTAAACCTAATATTCATAGGGATTTACAACAGGATGTTCTTGTTTGTTTGTTTGTTTTGTTGTTTGTTTGATTGTTGTTAAAGACCACATTCTGCAATAGTACAGCTATATGACGGTGGTCTGTAAATAATCGAGTCTGGACCTGACAATCCAGTGATTGACATCATGAGCATCAATTGGGATGCGATGACATGCATCAACCTAGTCAGTGAGCCTGACCATCTGATCCCATTAGTCGCCTCTTACAACAATAATAGTCGCCTTTTGCGGCAAGATGGGTTGCTGAAGACCTATTCTACCCCCGATCTTCCCGGGTCAACTCCAGGATGTAACCTGACCTTGATGTAGAGTCCGAAGGACAGGAAGAGTTGTCGCAGACCGTCCCGGACCCTGTTGAACAGCTGGAACAGGAGGGTCATGTCCGGAATCCTGTTGGCGTCCAGAAGCTGGTCTAAGCCTGAAGAGAAACACATCCAATGTCACAAACTCACAGGTAATCAAAGTTAAAATGACGAAACTTGCAATCTACTGATAATGATATTTGCTTGATAACAGTTACTAACACGATAGCCGCAATTATAATATTGAGTGAGTAACCAGAGTAAGAAGTTCATCCTCTATCTTGTCATCAATAACAGATTCACATCCTCACTGCCACTTAAAGATGCTACTGATATTCACTGTCAAATATGGCCTGTATTACCACCTCATATCAGAAACATAAACTTGAGTGAATTCATCTCACGAAATCCATGCCATCTTAAACTTACCAAGTCATTTAGTTTCATTGCAAATATTAGGGCGGTCGGGTAGCCTAGTGGTTAAAGCGTTCGCCCGTCACGCCGAAGACACGGGTTCGATTCCCGACATGGGTACAATGTGTGAAGCCCATTTCTGGTGTCCCCCGCCTTAATATTGCTGGAATATTGCTAAAAGCGGCGTAAAACTATACTCAGTCAGTCAGTCATTGCAAATATTAGAAATAATTATTTACATTTATTGAAGAAAACAGCACTCCATTAACGAACAAAATGGTTCCCTGGCCTATATTTCTGCCATTCAGGCCATCATTTTCACAGGTATTCTCACGAGTACTGGCATCAGTATGTGCCTCTGGGCTACAGTTCTAGGGTCTGTTCCACAAAGGGATCAGAGCACTAAGGTGATACTTAACATAGACTTACAACTGTTGTAGCTCTACGTTCACTTTGTTGGACGGAGCCCTGATATTGATGAACTGTGCATAGAATGCTGGGGACTACATCTAAGCTGGCATCCCCACATCTTCCCAAGGCAAGGGAGTTAACTGACTTTAAAAGTCCAGTTGCCACCCTTGCCGAACTAGGCTGGAATTACTGGGCTCGATCGTAGCGCCACCAGTGGCTATTACCAATTTTGTCCCTTCTAAGCCTCTCCTATGGACCAATCAGATTCCACCTCTTGTATCACTTGCTTTTGCTTCACACAAAATGGTGGCGCCCAGTCAGGACGATCTGATTGATAATCAAGATCTATATTGTGATAAAATGGGTCTTACATCGCGAAATGCATCAAATCACGTGAGCACCTTGATTAAAAACATGAATAGATTTAGAAAATATCTGCTGACAACGAATTGGCAATGCACATGCTTTGCAAATCCTGCAATTGATCGAAATCTGCATGACAGTTTACGAACCAGATTTTGATTTCGGTGCATGATTTTGATTGGACTATGCATAGACTTGTTAGTCCAGACAAAACGTAACTCCATAATACCAGCCTAGTTCCGCAAGGGTGGAAACTGGACTTTTATAGTCAGTTAACTCTCTTGCCTCGGGGAGATGGCATCCCCAGGGGACAATGTACTTACCTTTCTGCAGTATCTGGTGTAAATGCTGTTCCAGCAGCTGTCTTTCCACACACATCACCAAGGCTTTCCTGCAACAGTACAATCATAAAGGTGACTGTTGGGTTAGTTGAACTATTATGATTGTACTGCAATACTACCCTACATTATTGCAATACTTGTCAACTTGTCAACTTTTACAACAGTATTTGATGGAGTTAAACCAAGTTTAAGTCTGGGTATTTATATTAATCAATGTTATGAAAATCGCAAAGTCAGCCATTTTCACCGTCGCGATTTACATCAAAGGGATGTAACTCTTATCTGCAGTTGTAATCCTTGCTAATCAACACACGACAGGCTTGAAATTTGACTGTTTTCTTATGCATAGTTGAAGTTTTAATCTGACTACTTGACAATTGAAACTAGAGACTGTTAAGCATACTATCAACACTACCAGTGGAGTTTATATATTCCTATTGACATAGTACAATCATGGGGCAAACAATTGCAACACATAGTTATTTCGTTAATCTCCTAATAGGTATTGACATATCAAACTGCTTCCTCAGCAATACTATTTGTAAACTATCCAGGGGGAGGCCTCAGGTATTTTTAAAATAAAAAGATGTGCTGACACATTGTGCTTGAGTAACAAGATTTTGTCAAATTTAGACCTGTGAAGATCCGGGTAGAATAGGTCTTCAGCAACCCATGCTTGTCATAAAAGGCGACTATGCTTGTCGTAAGAGGCGACTAACGGGATCGGGTGGTCAGGCTCACTGACTTGGTTGATGCATACCATCGTATCCCAAATGCGTGGATCGATACTCATTATGTCAATCACTGGATTATCTGGTCCAGACTTGATTATTAACAGACTGTCGTCGTATAGCTGGAGATGTTTGCTGATGCAGCATAAATAATACACTAATGTTTATTTGGGATCATGTTGATCATATTAAGAGATTTTGTATAATATATGTTGAAATGTGAATTTAAGGAGCCAAATAGTTCTTTGTGAACTAACAGGACCACCATTTTGGGCTGATGCACCTGAATCATGAGATAGAAGTGCATGAAATGTTCAGGGATGATTGATACAGATAGTGGAGATCAATGTCACACTGACCTAGCCAGGTTGTAATTGAGCATGTCTCCCAGTTATCATTACAAACTAATATCCAATACTGGATGAACCCATGACTCACTGGTGAGTCTCCTGTTACAGCCAGCACGGGGCAGGAGGGAACAGAGATGTAGCTGGATGAACCCATGACTCACAGGTGAGTCACTGGTTACAGCAAGCACTGGGCAGGAGGGAACAGAGATGTATCTGGATGAACCCATGACTCACAGGTGAGTCTCCTGTTACAGCAAGCACGGGGCAGGAGGGAACAGAGATGTAGCTGGATGAACCCATGACTCACAGGTGAGTCTCCTGTTACAGCAAGCATGGGGCAGGAGGGAACAGAGATGTAGCTGGATGAACCCATGACACACAGGTGAGTCACCTGTTACAGCAAGCACGGGGCAGGAGGGAACAGAGATGTAGCTGGATGAATCCATGACACACAGGTGAGTCACCTGTTACAGCAAGCACGGGGCAGGAGGGAACAGAGATGTATCTGGATGAACCCATGACTCACAGGTGAGTCTCCTGTTACAGCAAGCACGGGGCAGGAGGGAACAGAGATGTAGCTGGATGAATCCATGACACACAGGTGAGTCACCTGTTACAGCAAGCACGGGGCAGGAGGGAACAGAGATGTAGCTGGATGAACCCATGACACACAGGTGAGTCTCCTGTTACAGCAAGCACGGGGCAGGAGGGAACAGAGATGTAGCTGGATGAACCCATGACTCACAGGTGAGTCTCCTGTTACAGCACGCACGGGGCAGGAGGGAACAGAGATGTAGCTGGATGAACCCATGACTCACAGGTGAGTCACCTGTTACAGCACGCACGGGGCAGGAGGGAACAGAGATGTAGCTGGATGAACCCATGACTCACAGGTGAGTCACTGGTTACAGCAAGCACGGGGCAGGAGGGAACAGAGATGTAGCTGGATGAACCCCTGACTCACAGGTGAGTCTCCTGTTACAGCAAGCACGGGGCAGGAGGGAACAGAGCTGTAGCTGGATGAACCCATGACACACAGGTGAGTCTCCTGTTACAGCAAGCATGGGAGGGAACAGATGTAGCTGGCATCTAACTGGATAGGAAGGGTCAGCCTGACCTTATTATCTCCACACTTGATATCAGTGCTTAACACTAACACTGGTTCGAGTCTAGTATATTTTATCAATGACCAGTACAATTAAACAAATGGTGGTCCAGTGTCATTTTGGGAAATAACAAAGTAATTTAAGCATGTACGACTTTGGAAGATCGAGTCTGGGACACCCATCCCTCATCAGTAATTGATTCTTACAAACCAGTTGGCTTTCAACTGAAAATCACATGAGTTAAGTCAATGTATACAGTTAAAAAACATTAATTTGATAACATCTAGAAATATCAACACAAAATGTGTACAATTTGTGAGTGAGTGAGTGAGTGAGTGAGTTGGGTTTAACGCCGCTTTTAACAGTATTCCAGTTATATCACGGCGTGTCAGCTTAATGTGGGAGGAAAGCCCGAAGTGATGCAGGTCTCAGACGTTTTCTACATCGGTGAAACCCACGAGCACGGGTATGGTGCTGACAAACCTAGAAACATAATCGGGGTGAACCGAGATTCGAACCCACAATCATAGAATTCTGGCGTGCCCAAGGGACGCAACTCTGCACAGCGAATCGCGGCACCTTAGACGACTGGGCCACCCGTGCCCCCAGTACAATTTGTGACCAGTACTCATTCACATAAATCAACCAACTATTGACAACATCAAGGAACAATGGCTAATTAATACCACATGGTTAATCTTACTTTGTTGACTGGTCCAAGTAGTGGAGGAGTCTTTCATTTTCCTCATTGAGACGTTTGTCCACATGGGCAAGGTATTCAGGCACCTGTAGACACACCATACACCATCAACTACTTGAAATATTCCTCAACAGACAAATACAGCATTCAAATTTCTCTAAAGACTAGTCAGAGGACTAGTCGAAACCATATTTCACCGGTCTTGTTTGCAGCTAGTCTGCATGAACGATGTTTACACTGTTTACATTTTCTGTCAGTTTTATTCAGTTCCTATTTGTAGCAAAATTGGAGCATAAAGAACTGGTTCAGACTTATCCTCAAATGCTACTAGTCAAAGAGGACTACCATCAGTGGACATCTTCAGCACAATTTAGTAGTTTCGGGCTAGTAGGCCAGCCAGCTAGTGCAAATTTCAAAGGCTGCAAATGTGCAAAGTATTCTTAATGTGATTGGGTACATGTATCACATGATTGTTACTTATTGGAGAAGCATTAGAATTTAAATGAGGTTGGTGATATGTACCTATCTTGTGGAAAATCACATTTTGTGCAGAATTTTGCATTTATCTGCATCAGAATATTAACATTTGAGTCAAAAGCTGGTTTTAAATGTGTAAATGGATATTTATGTCCTTTGGGAGTGAAGTTGACATGTATTATTGCTTACTGCAAATGCATGTCTGTATGTTTACACTAGTGATTTCAAGATTCACTTCAATAAGCAACTCCAGCCATGGATAACTTTGTCATAAAAAAGCCTGCCACTGGTCAAACAGGTACAAAACTATGAAATACACTTAGCTTAAAAATTTGCACAATTGTGCACAGATTTATCAATAATTGGTTGCAGAATTTACAAAAAACTGACCTCAAATCTTTTGGCCACGGAATAAAGCAGGGACTGCTTCCTAGTCTAAGCCTAACCACCCAATCCCATTAGTCGCCTTTTACGACAAGCATAGTCGCCTCTTACGGCAAGCATGGGTTGTTGAAGAACTATTCTCTACCTGGATCTTCACGGGTCTATGTCAAGCACGGGTACAAGTACATGTTCTGTCACAGAGTCCCTAGTGCACATCAACATGAGTGAGTGAGTGAGTTGGGTTTAACGCTGCTTTTAACAGTATTCCAGTTATATCGTGGCGTGTCAGCTTAATGTTGGAGGAAAGCCCGAAGTGATGCAGGTCTCAGACGTTTACCACTTCGGTGAAACCCACGAGCACGGGTATGGTGTTGACAAACCTAGAAACATAATCGGATTCGAACAGAGATTCGAACCCACAATCATAGGTTTCTGGCGTGCCCAAGGGACGCAACTCTGCACAACGAATCGTGGCGCCTTAGACGACTGGGCCACCCGTGCCCCCGCCGATCAACATGACAATGTTCACAAAAAAGAGCAGCTTGAATGTAATGCCAAGACTTTCATAAACTAGAAAGCTGTAGGAAGATGTGTGGTAGAGGTGCTTACATCTCTCTCCTGCATCAGCTGCTGTCCCTCTGCTGCGTACAGCTGTTCTGTGGCATCCAGGAATTTCTTTTCAAAGGAATCATGGTAGATCTGCAAGTCACGAGTTTAGATAAGTCAGAATGTGGGTTTGAAGCTACTTGGAATAGCAGTGCTTGGGAAATTTACTATCTGGGTACCCCACCCTAGCCGGGAGTCTGCTGTAGGTCTCAAGATTTGGGCACAAAATGTTTGAATGGAAACTGTTTAACTGAAACCCTGGTAAAAACTATTTAGATACATGTGTAATATGATCTGCTCATGCGTACACTAAAGTTGACGGAAGCTTTATCTTTTCTCAAACATAGAAAAGTCAGAAGGAATGTGTGCATAGTAAGAAATGTGAACATTAGCGACTTGTAGTGTAACCACATTAAACAATATATCACGTGACTAACCACGGGTCTGGGTTGTCCTGTGGGTAAACACGTCCTACTCAGGACCAACCCGACAGGAGTACCCGAGTTACCCATCCCAGCCCTAGTTGAACTTAACCATAAAAGTCAAAGGGTCTTTGCCCTTTTGTTAAAAGTCAAATATTAAGGGGATCCTAGTTTTACTTAGAACTATAGAAGGCCTCCAGGACCTCCCTTTATTGTTGAACACATTAACAGATTGATCAGTATTTCTGTTGTATCACACAGTGTCATCTAGATGTGAGTGGATGGATGTAGTAGACATCTGGACAAAATTCTTAAACTATCTTGGCATGTGTGATGACCAGGAATTACCCATCTTCCCCAGGCAAGGGAGTTAACTGAGGGTAAAAGTCCAGTTTCCACCCTTGCCGAACTAGGCTGGAATTTCTGGGCTCGATCATAGCATTGGGCCTATTTTAGTGGCTAGCACTTTAAAATCGGCATCAGTCCGGACTAGTACAAGCAGCCACAGACACACGTGTAAGTGCAATAATCTTGGATGCGATGTTAAACCCCATTTCCCCCACCACAATATAACACCATAATTCCAGCCTAGTTCAGCAAGGGTTGAAACTTGACTAGTATATTCAGTTAACTCCCTTGCCTCGGAAAGATGGGAATTAACATGAGACAGCATGTTATTTATACACATCAGCTTATACCAATAAGCTGGTAGTATGACCATTACATACCTGTAAATCAGACAACATCCTGAGGAGACTTTTCAGCAACTGTCGGTTAACTGCCTCGCCATTGCGTTCCCTCTCGATCAGCTTCAACAAGCCATCAACAGTCCTTGCCTCCACCGTCTTGTGACTGATTATGTTGGCGCGGAAGAGATCAAGACCCATATCCCTGGAATCACACATGCATGGTTAATACTTGACCCTCGATGAAAGCCTTTTACACAACTCTATCTATTCATTCAAATACAATCAAAATCATTTTACACTCACCAAATTGAAAGAATTGCAGAATTCTGAAGTACATATGTCCTATCCAGGAACAGGAATATACTGCGAATCATTATCTGAAAAGATAATAGAGAATAAGATCCCTGAAACTTTCAAGATTGCATGTTTGTTTGTTGTTTAACGCCGCACTCAGCAATATTCCAGCTATATGGCGGCGGTATGTAATTAATCGAGTCTGGACCAGACAATCCAGTGATTGACATCATGAGCATCGATCCACGCAATTGGGATACAAAGACATGCATCTACCAAGTCCAAGTCAGCAAGCCCAACCACCTGATCCTGTTAGTCGCCTCTTACGACAAGCATAGTCGCCTTTTTTCGGCAAGCATGGGTTGCTGAAGACTTATTCAAGCCCGGAATCAGTAATACATGAACATGGCAATCATTTACTCAATAGCATCATTTGTTACTATTTTGTTACTTTTCAGTTACAACAGTCTTCATCAACTTACCATTTGTCGACAATGGTTTTGCCAGCAATTGTCTATCAGCTTAAGAAACTGTTCATAATCCAATGTGTCTGTACACCGCATTAAGGAAACATTGCTACCATCTCAGATACAAGTACTGATGTTCATGCTGATGGTCATTCATCATTATTTCAGAGAGGTATGTGGGTGGGTGGGTGAGTTGGGGTTAACGCCGCTTTCAAAAGTATTTCAGTCATATCACGGCGTGTCAGCTTAATGTGGGAGGAAAGCCCGAAGTGATGCAGGTCTCAGACGTTTACCACTTCAGTCAAACCCACGAGCACGGGTATGGTGCTGACAAACCTAGAAACATAATCAGGGCAAACCGGGATTCGAACCCACAATCATAGGTTTCTGGCATGCCAAAGGAATGCAACTCAGCACAGCGAATTGCGGCGCCTTGGACGACTGGGCCACCCGTGCCCCCAGAGGTATGTGGGACTAAATTAGATGAAGTATGAATAAGTTAGGTTAATGACAACACTTATCTCAACCAATCACTTAAACATCTTTTTCAGATCAAATTTACATTCTACCAACACAATAATAATGCTTGATTCTGATCAGTCAAAAAAAGACTAAGGTCAGATACCGTATTCGACGTAATAAGCGCCCAGGGCGCTCTCAAAAGTAAAATAGGAGGCTCTGATTACAATATTATTTTGATGAAAAAAAAAACAGAGTTGAAAGATCATAAATTTCATGGTTTATGCTGACAGCCTGCAATGTTTATATACAACAGATATATTTTTCCAGAATTTAATTGCCCATAAATAAGGTTGCATATAACACACGAATAAATAAGTCTTGTGTACATTGATCAATCGGAAGGGTTGCTAATTTGAATTGTTCACTAGCCAATATATTAGCAAATATCACTGTGGGCACTTATTACGTCAAATACAGTATCTAATTCCATTTGATACCTCAAAATTAACATGCCTTTTCATACAAAACAGCAGGATTCAGCTATACTTCAGTATATTTCCATTAGCAATGGTAAAAGTCTGGTTCCAAGTTAAAATAAGAGGTATCTAATCTACAGTTAGATTACTCAAAATTTCAAAAACAGTAGGTTTTATCTTTTTAAACACATTCTTTCAAAAACATCTTTGTCAAATTCTTAAATGACATAAGATCCAGTGCCCATAACACGTTCAAGGACTCAAAGACCCCCACTTTAGGTCAAACCCTTATAAAGGATATCCCAAGAACTGGTTCAGGTTGGCTTTGACGTGATCTTCACAGATGTGTTTGAGTTGGTCATACAGGCTAGCTGACATCTTGTAGGAGCACATATTCTCCACAGCCTGATAGAGCTCCTCCAGGCTGTAACGGATGGAGCAGCTCTTGTGGATAGCATCTACAGCCTCACCCAACTTCTTCCAAGTCTCCTGCTGAAAGTTCTCTGGCATCTTTGGTTTTTCTGCAAAAAATATTTATTTTTAATTGGAGACTTAAGACACAGGATTTCACAAGGTTTGATGGCTGGAGAGTGATTGTGGTCTCATACTATTAGTATTATCTTGAGTATAGTACAAAATTTGGAAGTCATGACAGCATTTGAGAAACCTTAACATTATTGTTGCACAGCATAAATAAAATATATAAGCACACAATCTTTAGCCTACAAAAGACAACTTACTACTAAAAATAACAAATACGCTGTGAGTGAGTGAGTTGGGTTTAACGCTACTTTTAACAGTATTCCAGTTATATTGTGGTGTGTCAGCTTAATGTGGGAGGAAAGCCCGAAGTGATGCAGGTCTCGGACGTTTACTACTTCGGTGAAACCCACGAGCACGGGTATGGTGCGGACAAACCTAGAAACATAATCGGGGCGAACAGAGATTCAAACCCACAATCATAGGTTTCTGGCATGCCCAAGGGACGCAACTCTGCACAGCAAATCGCGGCGCCTTAGACGACTGATACGCTGATAGTCTAGACGGTACCCTGTGAATCCAGACACCCACCCACCAACCATTGTGACGTCATCAGTTACCTTTACATCACAATCAAATGACATCACTAATCTCTCTGCCACTGATGCTGGTTACTGGTACTTTCTATGCTAAAGACTCTGCTTATTACTGTTTACAAACTGAAAAAGCTGGCAGCATGATTTTTAAGAATTTCATCCATGTCTTTTAATATCAAACATATCAACATGAGTTGATAAAAGTTTAAACCTCTGAGACTTGGTGCAGAGTATTAAACATATATCAACATGTGTTAACACATTTGATATAAAAAGAAACGAGAGTGAGATTCTCGATATATCCTGCTACATCAGGGATTTATCTTGGATTCCAAACTAAGTACCCTTGACAGACAAATTGGGGGGAAAAAAGGTAATTTTGTTCAAAATTGGGATTTTTCTAAAAAGTACTTCATTTCATATATATATTAACATCAATGAAAAAATGTACTTAAAACTAAAAAGAACAGCTTCTTCATGTCTAGTGGTTCTGTTATTAGTGAAATGCAAGTCGCCTCTGCAAAGCAATAACATGACTTGGCAAATTTAAAATTTGAATTTGGGAATTGTTACCAATAGTGAACACTGTGTTCCCTCGCTATTGCGCTCTTCAGTATAGCGCTAACTCAGTTATTGCCCACGGTAAAGCCCCCTACAACTCCACCTCGGATGGTCTATAACACCCATCAATTATTGGGTCCCCAAAGGTAGCATTGTAGCAAGGATCACTGTATTTGCTGAAAATTGAGGCCGAAGGTCAGCCTCTCAGCAGGTCTAGATAAATCCATGTACCTAGTGGTCCTGACAGCAATCCTTATAAGCATCGTTCTTTATCATGTATTCACCGACCCAAAATGTATTTGGTCAAAGGACTTAACTTTAACTGTATAATCAACACAATCTCACCGCATCACCAGGGATGGAAATTAGAAAGAGCTTGCTAGTCTACATGGTCTAAATGTTTCACTAATAAATGTAATAAGTATTCCAACAGCTGTTTGAACAGTGTTTTTATTATCCCCAGTTGTGCTAGTAGACTTTCTAGGTTAATTTTGATCCCTGATCAATATTGATGCACATGCCTTCATTTTTTTACATGGGGGATTCCTCCATATGAGAAACTGTAGGCTGTATATATCATTGTATGGCTTTCATTTCACAGTTTTAGAGTGAATGAGTTTTTTGTCCATTCCACTCACATCATAGTGAGAGCCACCAAAACTGCACTGCACACATTGGCAAATAATGTTTGATTCTTTTGTTTATGAATTGGCCATAATGTCCAATTTCCAAGTCATCAAATAACCTACTGTTACAGAATAAACAGCATCAACAAAAGGCTCAAAATACTTCCTCTCAAATGAGTGGGAAAGCTGCTTCCACTAAAGATACTACAAACATAACTGCCTTATTCAGGGTTCCAGATAATATTCTGAGCCCCTGAGTATTTACTTACACGTTCATCATTCTTTGGGTACGACAGTAAACTACAGTTATAACGACCTCTAAGGGACCACTAATTTTAGTTTGTTATAACCGTAGTTCGTTATAAACATACATACAGCAAATGGCCGGGACCCCCAAACCAGTTTGTTATATCCGCCAGTTCTTTATAAGGGTGTGTGTTATAAACATAGTTTACTGTAATAGATTTTATTGGGTATTCAGTATATTTTCACTCCCCTGGGTCCGATCTAATGGGTATTTACAGACATTTCATAAATAATTCTCCTCAAAACGCTGTTTCACATAGCTTCTAATTTGTATCTGTTGTGTACTGCTCCAAGTGTGTGAGATGTTACATATACTCATAACAGTGACATACATGTCTAGCTAACAATACGTGTGATACCTTAATTTGATCAGTAAATAGAAAAATACATGTACACTAGTTGAAAAGGATACACTGGGCAATCAAGAGTGTCGTTATACTATTTTGACATTTTTCATGTGCATTTGTCCTCAAGCAACTCAAAATTACTTGAGTATTGGTGATTTTTTTTGCGTATTTGAGTAAGGTTATCTGGAGCTCTGGTGATTCAAGACACTCAGGAATCTATTCTTGGTAAAGACAGTTTATTCCATCAGTGTAAATGTCATATTGTAAGTCCCTTTATCAGTGAAATCTGATTGTACGAATGCAAGCTATTGTGATAATGGTCATGAAATAAATGTATATTCTGTTCTAAAATTCACAATCACTATGGTTACTAAATACTAAACAGGGATTTACCGGAATGGAGATCTTGCGTTACATGAATAAAAATTAGGAATGGATGCAAAACAGTCCCACAAGTATGGATGTTGGAATGATTGAAACAAATTAATATGATGCAAATATGATTTATCTGATATTTCAGTTCTATAGTGAGTGAGTGAGTTGGGTTTAACGACGCTTTTAACAGTATTCCAGTTATATCACGGCGTGTCAGCTTAATGTGGGAGGAAAGCCCGAAGTGATGCAGGTCTCAGACGTTTACCACTTCGGTGAAACCCACGAGCACGGGTATGGTGCTGACAAACCTAGAAACATAATTGGGGCCCACAATCATAGGTTTCTGGCGTGCCCAAGGGATGCAACTCTGCACAGCGAATCGGGGCGCCTTAGACAACTGGGCCACCCGTGCCCCCCTTCAGTTCTATAACGAAAAGTTAATGTCTGGAAGTCCATACCAGATTTAATGCACTTTATCACCAAATTTTGATTCAAACAAAGAAATCCCCACACTTAATAAGAAATTCGTAGCCACTCTCACCTTATTCAGTTGTTGACACAATTTACGGTGAATTTGTAGATAACCCTGGAGTAAATTCATAGACACATTTATATGATGGTGTTGGTATTTTTAGTTTTCAGATAGTAGTCAGGAAAGTATATCCAAGCTGAGACAGACAATTGGTGAGTGGAATACAGGAATACTGTACTATTATTGTCAGCGTTAGAAATTGGCACTAGTCCTGTAGTCCTTGCCAAACTGCCCAATAGTTAAGGTATCCTAAGGCCGAGTAGATATTTGCCATTTTTAAGGATTTTGCTATATGTTATCATTATAAGGACTAGTGGACTAAACCTGTTAGTTTCTATTGCTGATTGCTATTACCATTTTGTTTTCAGGTAATAATAAGGTAAATAAGTCCAAGCCGAGACGGACAATTGGTGAGTTGAGTATAGAATTACATCTTAAAATTTAAGATTTGAAATACATTTGCCACGTAATAATTCAATATTTATATGTAATAAATCATAATTCAGTTCTATTCCTCTATTGGTTTTGTTTTTTCTACGAAATTCACCGTGAATATTGTCTACAAGTTTGAAGTGGCTACCAATTCTCCATGGCTACGAATTGGTTTGGTTACAAACTTGCCCACAGCCTCCCTACTAAGCATGAAGCATCACACATACTTTGTATTTTGTTTGCTGTTGTTACATTAGTCACCCTGGGAGAACAATTCTAATGCCTTGGACACCAAATATTTATTACCGAGGGTTCTCAGGATTTGCAAAATATAGACCAAGGTTAATGCTTAAACTATACATGGGAAACCAACTAAAATTACACATAAAAAATCAGAGAAGGATAGATGTCGCATATATGAAATTGCTTCCTCGTTCTCCAGTGGCTTCAGTGACATCTTACTCCTTTCCATCAGAAGCACAATCACTGTAACAAATCATGAACAGGACCTAAATATGATTAATGCAATGCCAGTTTCTATCAGAAACCCACATCCAAGCTAAAACCATGAGTGGGCTGTCAGCTCAAGAACATGGATACATAGCCTATATGACTGACAGCAGAGAATACGTTACACTGGCCACACAAATCTGTATCAAAACTTGTTCAAAAACTACAAAGAATAATTATCAATTTCCCTGCTGATTTGATAGATAATTTACTATCAAATCATTTATGATTTCATGATTTGAGTATCTATGCTTTCATAACAAATGATTAGTCACTCCTGTCTCAACTTTCTGATTGGAAAATGTTTTGTTTTGATTGGTGATGCCAACCTTTGAAATTCTTGATGACCAACTTCTTTGCAGCCCCTGGTTTATTATTAGCAAGCGGAGATGCGTGTCTAGCGATCCCATTACTGGGGCTTGTGAGGGCTGAGAAGTTCGGTCTTCTTTGCGAATCCGTCATTGTTGATTGCGAACTGTCCTCTAATTTCTTGTTTGGAGGAGAGTTATTTTCGTGACTAACTCGGCGTCGTTTATGATTAGAAGCGTCTTCACCCTTGTTTTGATCTGTAAGAGCACGCTTGCTTGCGCTTGAGAGAGGCATGCATTACGCTTTAGGCCAGAAACTGGCCTGAAATTCCCCAAGAAAGAAAGTTTGTTATTATTTGGAGACGAAGAATAAGATTTCCCAGCTGAACTAGACAAATATGGCGGAAATTCTCGTGTGAGTTCTCGCGAAGGGGAGGTAACTCTATCTTGTGATCACTTGCTTCTCTATTTTTAACTCACCTGTGGCTGGTTAATCCGCGCCTTGTCACAACAATAAGTTGCCATGATTCAAAATATGCAAAAATAGCTATTTTTTGTTGAAAAAAATCGTAGTTTCCATACCACAGTGTTTTATATATAAATATACCATTTTTAACAAGGTTTTCAAGTCTACAAGTAGGGAGTAGATCTAGTTGATGTTACAAACATCACATCTATATATATCTGGCACATCTTGGCAACTGTAACGGAACAGATTATAATTATGTACGGCTTTGTTTAAAATGATTATAGCGAGACAAACAACTACATTTTACCAAAAGTGAAGTCGATAACTTTATAACTTTACAACGCGTAGAAATCTAGCTTTTTTTATAAAATGTTTAATTGGGGTGCAGACTAAAACGGCCCCTCGACAAAACGTCGGCGGTTTGTCTGGCGAAAACGGCACCGCATTTGGCGAAAAAGGCTACTTTGTGTCGGGCGAACACGGCACATCTATTTTTTAATAACGATAAGAACGATTTATGTCACATGGTACAGCATGTTGATTTTTTCTTACATTCTTCTCGCATGCAACACATCGAAAGTCATTGCGAATAATTGTGATACAGTTTCAGCTTGACATTAAGTTAATTTGACTAAAGGTACTTAAAACTTCAAAGGAGGCGGTCGGGTAGCCAAGCGGTTAAAGCATTCGCTCGTCACGCCGAAGACCCGGGTTCGATTCCCGACATGGGTACAATGTGTGTCCCCCGCCGTGATATTGCTGGAATATTGCTAAAAGCCGCGTAAATCATACTCACTCACTCACTAAAACTTCAAAACTTCAGGGGGCACGGGTGGCCCAGTCGTCTAAGGCGCCGCGATTCGGTGTGCAGAGTTGCGTCCCTTTGGCACGCCAGAAACCTATGATTGTGGGTTCGAATCCCGGTTCACCCCGATTATGTTTCTAGGTTTGTCAGCACCAAACCCGTGCTTGTGGGCTTCACCTAAGTGGTAAACGTCTGAGACCTGCATCACTTCGGGCTTTCCTCCCACATTAAGCTGACACACCGCGATATGACTGGAATACTGTTAAAATCGGCGTTAAACCCAACTCACTCACACTCAAAGCATATAATATTCCACAATAAGTTAGTCGCGCCTGCCAATCAGAGTCGGCGTGTAAATTGAACTAGAGGCAATTTTCTAATGTTAGCTTGTTTTAACATTTCACAATTATTTGTGTTTGTAAGTGACGATGTGAGTTTAATTCCATTTATTTTACTTCAAAGCATGTTATATTTTCACAATAAGTTGAATTGCGTACAGGCTAAGTTTGAAAATAGTTGGAGTAGAGGCTTATTTCTAATGTAAGTTTTCACGGTGCCGTTTTCGCCAGGAAATAGTAGCCGTTTTCGCTTGAGGCGAGGTGACGTTTTCGCCAATCGGTGCCGTTTTCGCCCAGTGACGTTTTGCTGAGGTGGCGTTATAGCTATAACCCGTTTTATTGTCCTGCATAACTAAATAGAAAGAATTACCTTAAACCGCCCTGATGTTATCAGAAATGAGCGGGCCAGTGTAACTTGATAATGCCCTCATATTGCTTGACGACGGGCCATTATGACGCCCGTTGTTAGGGGACGCCATAGGGATAGGGATAGGTGACGTCATGTTGAATAGTGACATCATCTGGTTTGTCCTATGACGTTACCATATTTGTAAAAGTGGGTCAGTGACATTCGTGTTGATTGCAGTAAATGTTTCTAAACCGATATTGTTGTTTCTTTTTATTTGATAACACATTCTATCCATTTTGGCTATAATAACGGTAACGCTATTTTTCGGGGCATTATCCTTTGCAGAAGCCTGAGGTCTTCCCATAACTGCCCGTCGAAGAAGGGCAGTTGAAAAGATCGAGCTCTCCTGCAAATGGTAATGCCCTGAAAAATAGCGTTACCGTTATTATAGCTAAAATGGATAGAATTATAATTCTTACACACCTGTGGGTGAGAAACCCATTTGAGATAACTGGTATCAAACCACTCTCCTACCCAGAGTTCCATGCGGCCGGCAGCCAGCTAGCATAGTACCTCTGCCACAGGCCAGCGCCATATGTGACGATTTGTCACATCTTTCACAGTCCATTCAAGATATTGCATATGGTTTTCATCCGTTTCATGTTTGACAAGTCTACACATTTTCATAAACAAATGTCAAAGAATGGTTAACTTTCATTGAGAAAGTATGCAAATACGTAAAAATCTACTTGTTTTTGCGTAGTTATCCTATGTTTACATTGGTTGTACGGCTCCACGTGCTGTCATCGAAGCGCAACGGAGAGCTAGCGACACGGTCACTTTGATGCATAAATATATATTGTCATGCAGCTCACTGTCTCAGTTGTAGTAGCATATCTATATAGTTATGCACAACAATATGTAAAGCGCCCCCAAATACTTACATTAGTCCGTTCTATACTGATTTCTGAAAAAGCGCGTTTGTTTACAAACAAGAGAAAAGTCCGGTCACGTGATATGCAAATTAGCCTGTGGCAGTGGTGTTATGCTGAGTCACCACTGCGACGGAGTGTGGTATCAAACATATGTGTGAGATCGAATTCCAGGCCCTTGATTGGCTACTACATAGTGATGACATGAGGTCAGATGATGACGGACTACCTTCCTTAGTGAAAGTCATTCATAAGTTGCTCGTGCTTCAGTCGAATGTTCACCAACGTCTGGAATGAACAACAGGACCGTGTAGATCTAATTAATAATATAAATAAACAAACTCGTCCTCGTCTGCGAGTTTGTTTGTTATTATTATCAGTTACATTATCTGTTGTTATGTCAACGTTATCGTTTTTCAGAGTGTAAACCAACCCCCTGGATGTCACAGCGACAGATATGTCCCTCCTCTTCAACCCTCACTTCGAAAATGAATAAATTAAAAAAAACATCACGCACACTAAATACACTTCACAGTTTTGAATCAACGCTTCTGTTTATCATTTCTACTGTCATTTTAGGCAAAGCAGAATTACTGAAAGTGACCTCTGAAAATTGGGTACATTGTAAATCTCGCCAAATCACAATTAACGGCGTTATTTACTGTGTGTTTAAAAATCTAAATATCGGATACTTACTCGAATAATTAAAGTAGAAAAATAGCATATTAGTGATCACGGGTATCAAATCTAATGACAATTCTGCAACGTCGCTGATAAGCCTAGAATCGTTTAGAATGTTTTGGAAAATACGCATACACGAACGCCGAAGTGTACGTTCCGCCATATTGGATTGTGTTTACAAAATGCCGGTTATGAGACGCCTATTACATCACGTATATATTTCAAACTCAACTGCTATACATGCATCCCTGAATTCCTCATACATTTTAGAAACAAATGACAAATGGTTTTTGTCACCAATGCAAATTATCTAGATAAAATCATGCGAAATAAATTAGGTATGGAAACGAAAACTGTACAAATTTCAGATTTTACATTGTGTAGCATTAATTGTTAGAGGTACTTTCGTCTAATTGTTGCATACATCACGCGTTTGAGAATATTCATGGGAAGAGTATCGTCGAACTAATTATGGAATTACACATTACGTTATAAATTACAACGATGTGGTAAATTCAACAGAAGCCGTAAAGCTTTCCGTCCTGTGTGACGCCATGAGTGACGCTAAATCACGCACGACGACGGTACTAGTTATCTGCATTTCTGACTAATTCCCATTGTCACATTGGAAAACATGGTAAACAGATAACAGTACGCAGATTGTCAGAATGTTTCTGATTACTTACGTGACACATTTATGTATATACGATCCCCCAATCAACGAAAATCCTCCTCTAGAAATCCCGCATACTGTTGTCAGTGAACACGCCATTTTGTAAAAGTCGGTCACCGGTAGTGATGTCATACGGAAGTAAACATTGTTGTACGTATTTGGTCATTTCTTTGAGGTGTACACTTTTTACTCGGCACCCAGAGTGTTCTTTGTTTTTGTCTAGTTTGCATAACCATCGCCTTGATAATATACAGTTATGGTGGAAACCTTTTTGTGTAGGGTCACATTATTTATGAGCAGTAAGCAGTACATAGGATGACGTCACTTATGACAGTGGTGTTATGTATAAATGCGCTACTGCAATCATGAGAATAGACAAACTGCATCGGTTCGATGCCCAAAAGGTGCGATTTTAGGGTGTGTAAGAAACAGATTACTGCACTCGTGCCTGTCAGATACCACAGATCTTACAACTCGTTGTAAGATCAATGCTATCTGACAGACACTCGTGTAGTAATCTCTATTTAAACCACTCGTATGTTATCAAAAATAAGCGGGCCACTGTAAGTTGATAATGCCCTCATATTTCTTGACGGTGGGCCATTATCACGCCCGTTGTTAGGTGACGTCATAGGATAGGGATAGGTGACGTCTCGTTCAATAGTGACGTCATCTGGTTTGTTCTATGACGTTTCCATGTTTGTAAAAGTGGGTTAGTGACATTCGTGTTGATTGCAGTAAATGTTTGAAAACCGACATTGTTGTTTCTTTTTATTTGATAACAAATTCCATCTATTTTGGCTATAATAACGGTAACGCTAGTTTTCAGGGCCTTATCATTTGCAGAAGATCTCGATCTTTTCAACTGCCCTCCTTCGTCGGGCAGTAATGGAAGACCTCAAGCTTCTGCAAATGATAATGCCCCGAAATATAGCGTTACCCTTATGATATACTCTCCGTGTCATGCTTCAACTCCAGGGAAACTGGGCACGAAAGTCCAATGTCTACATTGATGTAGGTTCTAGACGTTGTTCCTCATGTGTTGTCCCTTTCTCTTTAAACTTTAATGGATGGCACCAGCGATGCTGGTTGTTTTGGGGACACAAGCGTCTAGTCCTCCATTTCTTTACCGTGTTTTATTCATTGAATGACTTCTAAATGGAGATCATCCATGACTTGTAAATGGAGATCATCCATGACGTATACTTGTAAATGAAGATCATTCTTGACGTAATTGTAAATGAAGATCATTCATGACGTACATGTATCATTCATGACTTGTAAATGGAGATCATTCACAATTTGTAAATGAAGATCATCCATGACGTACTTGTAAATGGAGATCATTCACAATTTGTAAATGAAGATCATTCATGACGTGAAAATGGAGATCATTCATGACGTACTTGTAAATGAAGATCATTCATGACGTAATTGTAAATGAAGATCATTCATGACGTACTTCTAAATGAATATCATTCATGACTTGTAAATGGAGACCATTCACAGTTTCTAAATGAAGATCATTCATGACATAATTGTAAATGAATATCATTCATGGCTTAAATTGTTAATTGAGATCACCTATGACTTGAAAATGGAGATATTTCTTGACTTGCAAATGGAAATCATCCATGACTTCTTAATGGAGACGTGCCACGTATCAGATACCGGGGTATGTATATACGTTTGTGTTTTCCCCAGCGCCTATTATGTACTGTCGTCTAGTAGAGAAAATACGGTATTATGAGTGTGTTGTTATACCGCTTTACGAAACAAGTGTCACGATGTATTCTTTAAATCAGTTGTTGATAATGATGATGCTTAAGTTCACAGACTTATAGAATTGTAGACTTCTCGGATACGCGAAGATCAGGGTTAGAATAGGTCTTCAGCAACCCATGCTTGTTTCAAGAGGCAATAACGAGCTCGGGTGGTCAGGCTCGCTGACTTGGTTGATGCAATTCATCGCCCCCAGTTGCGTAGATCGATGCTTATGATGCCAATCACTGGATTGTCTGTCAAGACACGATTATTTACAAACCGCCGTCATAAAGCTGGAATATTGCAGAGTGCGGCGTTAAACAACAAATAAACAAATAAATAGAGGAGATTTTACGAGAGCTTCTAGTACAGCCGATGTTGTGCTCGGAATTTTATAAAACCCGTGTTCTGCACGAGATGCAGTGTTGAAAACTGTGTCAAGGTCACAGAGTGACATATATTTTCGTTTATCTATAATTGATTCATATATCTATAGTAAACTGCCGGGCAAACGAAAGGATACACTTTTGGTTGATGGCATCCGTTGTAATATTTTAATTGTATTTAAGATAAGATAAGGTACGATAATACTTTATTACCCGATTTTGAGATTTGGTTTACATTTTAGATACATACATAAAAAACATAAATACATATACCGGTTAAAATGACATTAAACAAGAAGGAGTTTACTATAGCACTAAGCATTGAATAGGTAGAATGAAGCAATGAAAATATATAAAGCAACTTATGAATTAAAGTGTAAGACTACTTGAAATAGGCGTCTTATTTAACAGAAACAAGATTTTAAAACTAATACTAAGGATCATAAAGTGTGAACACTGATGTGGATAAAAGACGTAGGAAATGTCCGGAGCTGTAGGTAGAATTTGTACCCCGACAGACACTTCATGTTTTGTTAACTCGAAATCTTTGGTATCGTCGAAACGTGTCTCGTTATCCGTTGTTTGAGATAGGCAGTGTCGAGATGCGTGATGCGGCGTAAACTAGATCTTCAGCAACCCATGCTTGTCGTAAGAGGCGACTAACGGGATCGGGTGGTCAGGCTCGCTGACTTGGTTAATGCATGTCATCGTATCCCAATTGCGTAGATCGATGCTGATGATGTCAATCACTGGATTCTTTGGTCCAGACTGGATTTACAGACTGCCGTCATGTAGCTGGAATGTTGCTGAGTGCGGCGTTCAACAACAAGCAACAACACATACTACGAGTGTTGCTAACTATTGACTATTTGACTGTTAGGCGTATCTCAAACGTTGTGCGATTTCTACTTGGATCTGGGGTGGTCGGGTAGCCTTGTGGTTAAAGTGTTCGCTCGTCAAGCCGAAGACCCGGGTTCGATTACAGACATGGGTACAATGTGTGAAGCCCATTTCTAGTGTCCACCGCCGTGATATTGCTGGAATATTGCTAAAAGCGGCGTAAAACCACACTCACTCACTCTACTTGAATCTGCCTGATGCTTAAACTTGGTTTATAGCCTAGCGTTATAAACCTTAGACTTCAGTTTAGTTTATCTTTGTCAACAAGACGCCTTAATGCAATGGGTATGCCTATTATTGGTTTTCTCAACGTCACTCTATTACTCTCTTTTAGACAATTTAATACGAGTCGGTTTGTCTGTGGGCGAGGCGTTATTCTAGCACAGGCATTGTAATCGTTAGCTCTGTACTGTGACACTGGAATATTGCTGAGTGCGTCGTTAAGCAACAAACAAACATTACAATGATCATAGTATTGTGTATATATACTATTTTATTTATCTATTTATTTATTTATTTATTTCACAATGGATACACTTGTATTTTAATGTGTCTCATAAGCCTAATAAGGCTGGATGTACAAGCTTTTGCTCTGACATCGTACTATGCCAAATGTTTTTACCATGACGGCTTGTGCGTGTGACACAAAAATAAACATCTCTCTCTCTCTCTCTCTCTCTCTCTCTCTCTCTCTCTCTCTCTCTCACAACATATTTTCTATTTTCAAAGTTCATCAATTAGTGCTGTTGGTTTCAATGTTCTGTACCTCCCTGCTCGGTCAGGCATGAAGTAAATTCCATGAAAGTGCTAAACATACCTTTTATTATAAACAAAACAAATCATGTTCAGTTAGTGAAATATACCTCGAAATGTACAAATAAATATATATAAGCTGGCGTACATGTTCCCTGAAATACCCTTGTGATCCGTTTACCCTAATCGTGATAACTAAAGTACTGTTGGAAATGCTAGGAAAATGCTTGTCTGGCTTCATTTAATAAATACGAAGCATAGAGCAATAAGAATACTCAAATCTAACTAATTTATCCTAAATGACTCTTTGATTGTCCTAAAAAGGTTCTTTACAACTAAAATGAAGATAAACTTAAATTAAAATTTTCGTGTGTTGTCATGCATACAGAAACGGCATAGCCTGAGGTCCAAACACCTGTCCCGAGGTGATGACCTCACACCGGCCCGTGCGTTCTCACAGGTGCAAATGTCATACGAGTTCGGGGTGGTCTCAAAATATTGCTGTTATTGTTCTTTATTGAGTGAGTGAGTGAGTTGGGTTTAACGCTACTTTTAACAGTATTCCAGTTATATCGCGTCGTGTCAGCTTAATGTGGGAGGAAAGACCGAAGTGATGCAGGTCTCAGGCGTTTACCACTTCGGTGAAACCCACGAGCACGGGTATGGTGCTGACAAACCTAGAAGCATAATCGGGGGGAACCGGGATTCGAACCCACAATCATAGGTTTCTGGCGTGCCCAAGGGACGCAACTCTGCACAGCGAATCGCGGCGCCTTAGACGACGTACTTTATTGAGATATGCGTTGACGCGGGGAGCACTTAAGATATGTACTGCAGTATATTTGCTTGGGAAATGATAGAATAGTTAAGGCTATGAAACGGGATCAGTATTGGAAGGTTGTTTTTTTTAATCAAGAAGTATTTGTTGTTCTACATATTTCTTTAGCCAGCTTCCGACTCAGCTGATGACGCATCTGAATCTGTATCATCACCCAAAAGTATGATGACTGATGCAACAAGGCTAACATCTACGCCGTCACGTTGGCCGTAGTGACGTTCTATTTCAAGAACGGGATTTTCAGCCTTTTGCCTTACCTCTGGTGTGATTCTAGCAAAGGCTGCGTTGATGAAGCCATTCACTTGTGTGAGTTTGAATGTTATATGATTCCTTGCCATGAATCCTTTACATTTAGCCCAGATAAGCTTAATAGGGTTGAGCTCACAATGCATGGCTGTCGTACGTAAGACAACGTGACCGTGTTGTGCCGCCAGGGCATGTCTTGAACTGGGCCTACTTGCACAAAGCAATCTTAGCGCTAAGACTACCTTAAGCCTATGTTAAAGTATGTGAGTTACGATCGTCTTAGCGCTAAGATCGCTTTGTGCAAGTGAGCCCTGGTTTCTTCTTCAGGAGACTTTTCTCCAGGAGTTGAACTTTCGTTTCAGAGGGTCTGAAGTCGACAAAGCAAGATATTCCAGCATGGTCGCCTTCAGACTACTCATGGTTGGCGTGACAGTATCTGGTTTCCTGACGCTATGATAACTGGCGTTATCCATGACAATGATTTTGGTTTGTTGTTTTACGCCGCACTCAGCAATATTCCAGCTATATGACGACGGTCTGTACATAATGGAGTCTGGAGTCTGGACCAGGCAATCCAGTGATTAATATCATGAGCATCGATCCACGCAATTGGGATCGATGCCATGCATCAACCAAGTCAGCGAGCCTGACCACCCGATCCCGTTAGTCGTCTTTTACGACAAGCATAGTCACCTTTTACGGCAAGCATGGGTTGCTGAAGATCTATTCTACCCCTGATCTTTAAGGGTCTCCATGACAATGACACTTTGGTTGTTTAGATTGGCCAGTAGCTCATGTTCCAACCAGTCTGTGAAAACATCACCATTCATTTCCTCATTACAATCACCAGTTTTCTTATTCGCCTCGAAGACTAGCTCAAACCCAACAAGGTCCACAAGAGCCCCAGAACACGGACTCCGGCGTGCAAAATAATTAGATTATCTTTTACCCGATGGTACCATGGGTGCTTTTCGTCTATCTGGCGGTATTGACATGTCATCAGCGGAATGATTCTTGTGGTCCCAGGTTTCATCCAGGTAAATGATCTGGAAGCCCTGACGGCGATAGTCATGAATGGTGCGGAAGATAATGCGGCCTCATAGACTGGGTGGAATATTTCCCACCGAAAACAGCTCGGCCATCGCCACGTACAGTGTATCAAAATCGCATCTCGTTAAGAGCAATAATTAACGTATAGCCCGGGGAACATTAATTGTGTCTTTAATTTCCTCCCGAATTCTACAAAATTCTGGGGTACCTTCTGCTAATGGTACCTACCTAAAGCTTGTACACTACCCTTTGTCACCAGTTTTGGTTTTGAGACTACCCCTGCCTTCTTTATTATATTTAACATACGGTTAAGAGTCTGGGTAGTCATTGGGTAATTTTCACAACTAATTTGCCCTTTACGCCAAATGGAATCTGTTTCGGCGGACAATCAAGACTAGTTACTCTTGCGTTGAAGTTTTACAGCCATCAATTGACTAAAATATACACGCGTCACTATAACACCGCCTGTTTGTATTCACAGGTGATGGCGAGTTGTAGTGCATACACGCCCGTTAAGTTTGGACGATGTCCTGTGGTAGGCGATGAATCCACCCGAGATCTCGCAATGTGTATACTGGTCTGTATTGTCCTCAGTATTCACATCATAGACAACACTGTGGCTTTATTCCCATATCACCACTCGCACAGCGTGATACCCCCGTGTATGTAGGCACGGTCGTTGTTGTATATATCGTTGAGAGCATCATAGAGTCTGTGATCTTTCTGTCTGATGTTATTCCTGGAGTACCATTCACTGGGGCACAACGCCGAGCCCTGGCAACTGTTCATACCGTCTGGAACATGGGAAACAACATATGATTTAAAAATGTTAATTTTAAATGGAAATATATAGTGAGGGGCTTAATTTTTTTCGAGGTAAATAAATAAATAAATAAATAAATAAATAAATGTATAAATAAATAATTGACATTTACAAATAAATAAATAAATATATTTATAAATAAATAAATAGATCAATCAATTAATAATTTTATAAATAAATAAATGAATAAACAAACAAACAAACAAACAAACAAACAAATAAATAAATGAATAAATAAATAAATCAATGTGGTACCTTCAGAATCAGGAATGAGAGCATGACAATATTTGTGTTTAAGTAAATATGTAATATAAAAAATAGAAAACAAACACATAATGAAAACAAAACTACATCAATGAATTCTGGAAACATTTGTGATTGCTTTCAAGGAACAAAAGGTATTGAGTTCACACAATCATAATGGTATTTTTGATAAATGTTTAAAATTTTAATTGAATGGAATAGCATAAAATCTCTTTATGTTAGGACCATATGTTGCATTGTGTAGAACTGAAAGCACAACCATGTCCAGTGACACAATGGCTGAACGGAATGGCAGACAAATGTTTTGTATATCAACAGTTGTAAAGTTACTAATATTTTTTCATAATTAATATTTTCATAGTAATAGTAACATTGTTGTAATATTATTTTACAATGAACTAGATCAGTGGAGCCTTGCAGATATTGTTAAAAATGAAACCCACAACGTTGTGAGTGCGTAGTTTTTATATGACCATGAATATTACTTCTCTATGAGAGTTTACCTCCCTAATGCTTAGCGTAGTGAGTGATATTTTATTCACGCTTTACAAAAGTGCTCATAGCTCGTTACACGGAAACTGGGTCAATGTTTCCCGCATGTCCCCGTGACAGACTTTGATAACACAGCATATATACAACAAATGGCCGGGACTAAAAATAAGTTCGTTATATCGGTCAGTTCGCTATAAGCGTGTTCGTTATAACCGTAGTTTACTGAATTTCGTATGTACACATGTCATGTATACATGTGTGAGATGAAGATAAGGTTTCTATTAATAGTTTGTTTACATCTCTCCCCCTCTTACTCATTCCCATGGAACTCTCTCAAACCCAAACCAATTAAAGCACGTGCAATAATACAAACATTCAAGTTGGCTTTGTACGGTACCATGGGCTGCCGTTCGGAATGGTACGAGCGGTTTTTAAACTAATGTATGTTACAGTGTAATATCAGTCACGGCATAAAATGACTGAAATTTTCACTTAGGCAATTTACCTTAAGCCAAAATATTTTAGTCATTTTACAATTATATTTTCGTCAGATTTTAAAGTTATAAAAGAGTCCAAAAGGGCTTAAAACATCACGATACACTAATTATGCTGGGATTAAAAGCTAAAATGTTTGTAAACAATATTTATTGACTTTCGTCTTCTTTTAATCCTAACATTTTCAATCACCAGGAGATGAAATAGAGCAAAAACATGCTTGGGATTCGTTGTCATAATATAATAAATCGAAACATAATTGTAAAATGATCCAAATGTTTCACTGCAATGATACAGCATAGTTACATGTTGTGCCTGAGTTGAGTTTGGTGGACTGGAACCAAGAGAGAGACGCCTGCCTGAAGTAGTCCGTCACTGGGATCTCCTTCCCCCAGACAGACTGGGCATCCTTGTTGGCATTCTCGAGCTGAAACAGTGAGGTAGCGAGGTGGGCACCAGAAATTGGCTTCACACATCGTAACCAATACGGGATTCGAACCAGGGTCTTCGGCGTGACGAGCGAACGCTTTAACCACTCGGCTACCCGACCGCCCCGAATGGTGATGTATTTCATAGGGGTATTTTAGTTGTGTTTTGGACCTTAAATTTGTGATTCGGCGACATTTTCATCCTTGTAACGTTTGTAATTTGTTGATCAAATCCAATTTTCAAGGGTATACTTTAATTTGCCCGACAGTGTATTTAACTATGGAATGCCACTTTATACACATGTTATACACTTTTCTGTTAATATAATACTTCAGAGAACATTTCCGTCACATGTTTAATACCAAAATACACGTTTTACAGTGTACATAACATTTACAATTACACACATGACAGGTAGGCCAGTCGTATTATGTTTTTGGCAACCATTTTTGTCATACCCTTACCGAAGTGGTACACGGGTAGGACCTGCATCACTTGGTGGATGCCACAGAACAGCTGTGCGCAGCAGAGGGACAGCAGCTGATGCAGGAGAGAGATGTAAGCACCTCTACCACACATCTTCCTACAGCTTTCTAGTTTATGAAAGTCATGGCATTACATTCAAACTGCTCTTTTTTGTGAACATCGTCATGTTGATCCGCGGGGGCACGGGTGACCCAGTCGTCTAAGGCGCCACGATTCGCTGTGAAGAGTTGCGTCTCTTGGACACGCCAGAAACCTATGATTGTGGGTTCGAATCCGATTATGTTTCTAGGTTTGTCACCACCATACCCGTGCTCGTGGGTTTCACCGAAGTAGTAAACTTCTAAGACCTGCATCACTTAGGGCTTTCCTCCCACATCAAGCTGACGCGCCGTGATATAACGGGAATACTGTCTAAAGCAGCGTTAAACCCAACTCACTCAGATTAGTTTGTATCATAAATGGCAACATTATTTGTATTTACCTTGTGTTTCTGAGTCTCCGTGAGGCCATACTTGTACAGGGCTCTGCTGAATTCTGCCACGAGGAGGTTCTCAAGATGACTAGGATTCGAACTCGAGCATGCGATATTTTGAGCCGGCACAACGACCAAGCGGCCACCGTAGGCGATCTCATATGCGACAGGGAGGCCTCGGTCGGAGCAGGTGAGGCTGCAGTTGCCGGTGCAGACGTCTGGAACAGAAGGTAGGCATTGTTGTTCATAGAAATACAGGAGGCCCCATGTGGACATATATGAGGTTGACATTTCTGGTGTCCCCCGCCGTGATATTGCTGGAATATTGCTTAAAGCCGCGTAAAACCATACTCACTCACTCATATATTGGTTGGTGGGGTGAAATTGGGTTCAACATCGCGTCCAAGATTATTACACTTACATAGCGACGTGCTTGTCCGGCCTAATTCGGTTTTATTATATTTTTCTTGCCCACTGACATGGATACTCGACTCAGACACAATATATTACTATATTTCAAGTCAACCAGTCCTTGTTTTATCCCGTTAATGTCGACCACAAGGCAGGGTAACGACAAGTACCGTCTTTGAGCGTCTTTTGGTATGACCTGTCCGGGGATCGAACCACCAACCAACAGCTCATCGGGAAGACGCACCATCTACTACACTATGAAGGCGGTCATTAAGCCTGAAGAATATGTCATGTCTTGATATCCTGAGAGAAGGTCCATCCTTCTGCATGAGTTGAGGTGAGGTGAGGTGAGGTGAGGTGAGGTGAGGTGAAATTGGGTGTAACGACGCGTCCAAGATTATTGCACTTATATAGCAATGTGCATGCACGTATGTGTGTGGCTGCTTGTACTTGTCCGGACTCATGCCGATTTATAGTGCTAGCCCACTGTGATACCATGCCGCAGTTTTAACATGAATACCCCACTCAGACACAGTATGCTGACTCCGAGCCGACTAGTCCTTGTTTTAGCCCCTTAATGCCGAGCGCCAGACAGGTTAACAACAAGTACCATCTTTTAACGTCTTTCGGTATGACGCAGCTGGGCATCGAACCCCGGACCTTCCGCTCTCCGGGCGGACGCTCTACCACTAGACCACGGAGGCGGTCCCCTTCTGCATGAGTAATGGAGGTCCCGGCTTGTCGTTAGAGCCGACTTAACATATGAGGATTGGGTGGTCAAGATGTCTGACTTGAATATTTGTCATTTTGCTTCGTTATTTTGGACCAACTTGGCTGCTTGCACCACTTCCTGCCCTACCTGAATGAATCGCTTTTCATTCTTTCACAAACTTGATTATTTGCAGGTTGTCGTGACAATGCTTGAAACGTGCCAACTGCGGCATTAAACAACATTCATTTACTTTTACAGTTTGGAGTCGGCGTGTACTCGGGGAAGACGGAGGGGTCCTCGGTGCGACGGTAGTAGATTCCCACAGCAACGTTGGCAGCAACGCGCCGGAACAACGTGGGCGACATGAACGACACAATCAGATGAGTGAGGCGAGCTGCCTGAAAATAAAAGGGACAAAACACGTTCCATGGTCATAAGAAATCTCTGCAAAATGCACATTGTAGTTATTTGGTTTGTTGTTTTAAGCCGCACTCAGCAATATTCCAGCTGTTTGACGGCGGTCCGTAAATAATCGAATCTGGACCAGACAATCCAGTGATTGACATCATGAGTATCGATCCAGGCAATTGGGATACGATGGTATGCATCAGCCAAGTCAGCGAGCCTGACCACCCGATCCCGTTAGTCGCCTCTTACCACAACATAGTCGCCTTGTATGGCAAGCGTGGGTTGCTGAAGACCTATTCTACCCCGGATCTTCACAGGTCGCACATCGTACGATTACGACTATATCATGAGCATGTGGTAATGAATCACTATAAAATAGAAATGATACTGGGTGTTCGCGAAAATATAAGAGTATCCCATCACAAACACATGCAAAGGCAAGTCAACTGTTTACCTGCAAAACACACTTCGTCCAAATCGAATTGAATCAGACAGCATTATGTCACTGGTTCGTCAAATTTGGAAATATCTCCAAATGTCTACCATAAAACGTTGTGAAAGTTTTACGAAGACCTTGAATGTTGTGGAACAACATTTGAGCAACCATTCGCATGACGCTCTTTGAAATCTTCGCGGAAAAGGGCATGCTTGGTTGTAGATCAAAAGTTATGAACATACCACGTCACACCATGCAACATTGATAGCTACATCTGTATAATTAATGTACAACATCTATATATACTTGAAGATCAGGGGTACAATAGGTCTTCAGCAACCCATGCTTGCCGTAAAAGGCGACTATGCTTGTCGCAAAAGGCGACTAACGGGATCGGGTGATCAGGCTCGGTGACTTGGTTGATGCATGCCATCGTATTCCATTTGCTTAGATCGATGCTCGTGATGTCAATCACTGGATTGTCTGGTCCAGACTCCATTATTTACAAACCAAACAAACCAAAGAGCCCATGGCCTATTACATGATGACTAAACACTGCTGTATCGCATTATCACTCGCATCGTCATACATTGAATTTTCATAGGTCAAAGTATTTACGAGTGGTGAATTTAGTTTTACGCGTAAAACAACAGTCACATTTGCGCGCAAAATAATAAAAAAACACCTTTACGCGTAAAATAGCTATAAGTGCGTTAAGCGTAAGCCTCCATGCCTGGATTTCTTATTTATTCAAAGTCTTTACTCGTAATGAATGTCCATTCTACTATGAATAAATATAACACGAACTCTTTCACGGTATGACATCGCTGAACGGCAGATTTGAATTACTTTAGGGCTGGGACGAGTCTAAATTTACTACCCGCGTACTCACCCCCTATTACCCGACCCTACCCTGGTACCAACTGTAGATCTCAAGAGATAGGTAAAACATGTCCGATTGGGAATAGTTTGACCGTACTCCAGTCAAAATAAATTTAGATACACGTATAGACCGATCTGGTCACGCATACACTGAAGTTGACATATAAAGTCAGAAGGAATGTGTGCAAAATCAGAAAGAGATTTGAACATTTATCACTTATAGTGTAACCATAGAGTTCTGGATATTTTTTTGCCATTAAACAATATGATCACGTGACTAACCGCGGGTCCGGGTAGTCCTGTGGGTACCCGGGCCTTACTCAGTACCCACCCGACCCGAGTAACCGAGTTACCCATCCCAGCCCAAAACCACTCCCTCTGTTTTGAACGCATTACACAGAACAGCAAGAGAACATTTCATAGTTTTAGTCGAAATATAGCAGCGTTTACGAAGTAGATTGTTTACACTAGATGTTCATATGCGTTATCCACCACCACGCCCATATCTGTTTTTGTTGTTGTTGTTTAACGCCACAATATTCCAGCTATATGACGGCGGTCTGTAAATAATCGAGTCTGAACCAGACAATTCAGTGATTGATATCATGAGCATTGATCCACGCAATTGGGATACGATGACATGCATCAACCAAGTCAGCGAGCCTAACCACCCGATCCCGTTAGTCGCCTTTTACGACAAGCAAAGTCACCTTTTACGGCAAGCATGGGTTGCTGAAGACCTATTCTACCCCGGACCTTCACGGGTCCCAAATCTGTACACACACGACTGGTAATACCGACAATTCTCTGTATTTAATGCGATAAATTCAACAATGCTTTTGTTTTGATAACATTGCAGTTAAATTACATTTTTGACAAGTCTTCTTTATTTGGATAGTTTCTATGATGTTCTCTGCACTCATTTAACCTTTTTTATATCTTGATTAGCCTGAACATGCAAAGAAGGAATACTGGTTTTTTTATTCTAGAGACGGGGCCCAGCTTACACGTTGGCATAGAATATCTCTGGCTCGTGAGAGTAATTTGACTGGACGGTTATTTATAGCGTCGTGCTGACCAACTATGGCTGGTTGATGGGAACTGGGTATCATAATAGATGGGTGATATAATACTCTGGATTATCGAGGATGAGAGAGGCTGAAGTGGTCCTACCTTCTCCAACACCGCATCACTGACGTGCTCCGTCCCCCTTACTTCTATACTAGGGGAGCTGGAGTTCACGCTGTGGTAACCACATTGCGTCACCCAGAAATATTTGAACCCCGATACGGCGTCGGTGACAACATGTTCCCCGAGAGACGGCGTCGTCAGTCTACATGTGTCAAGGCTGTTGACAGACTGCCCTGATACTGTCTTGGCTGCGAGCGAGAAGACTGAAAAAACAAACAAGGAAAACATACATATACATGAGTGAGTGAGTTGAGTTTGACGCCGATTTTAACAGTATTCCTGGAATATCACGGCACCAGGGCCCACTTGCACAAAGGGTTCTTAGCGCTAAGATGATCGTAAGTACCATACTTTAACATAGTATAGGCTTACAATAGTCGTAGCACTAAGATCGCAACAAAATTCCAAAAACTACGTCATCGGGTATTATGACGTTATTGTAAACTTTGAGGTGCAAGGCCCGTTCCACAAGGCGATCGTATTGTAGCGCAACGACAGTCGTTAGTCTGTAAAATTGGACTATGCCGTGGATCGTGTAGGTGACAGCCTATTCATACCCAACAGTATAATTCTAAAAACGTTATAAATGGCAAGTAATAAATAAAATACTAAACTCGCTCCCGTGTAAAACCAATTCTATGAAACTCGTGAATCGTTGTGGTGTCGCTTTGCAATATAAAAAATATTATCATTCCAGAGTAGTTCACAAGAATGCTTGATGGGAATTTGAAATTAACATATTTTCTCTCATCCTACCGACTGTTTGTATCTTTAATACATAAACAAGATGTAAGGGGATTTCTTTTTCTTATTTAGTAATGAGGTGAGGTGAGGTCCAAGATTATTGCACTTATATAGCGACGTGCGTGAATGTGTATCTGTGTGTGTGCGGCTGCTTGTACTGGTCCGGACTGATGCCGATTTATAGTGCTAGCACACTGAGATACCATTTCGCAGTTTAACATGAATACCCCACTCAGACACAGTATACTGACTCCGAGCCGACGAGTTCTTGTTTTAGCCCTTAATGCTTTCGCTTGTCAGATACCACAACGATTCACTCGTTTAATAAAATTGGTATTACACGGGAATATTGCAAAAAGCGGCGTAAAACCATACTCACTCACTCATTAACTGCGAGAAATGTCCACACCGGAAACTGCCCTCACCCATTCCCAACACACACAGAGGAAAGAATACTTAAAGGTCGTTCCCAGCTGACACGCAGTGATATTGTTGAAATACTGTTCAAAAGTGGCCTAAAGCTACGGAAGCGTAGTAGGGCCTTGGTGATTTTTGTGTGTGTCTAAGTATCTCCTACCTAGGACTTACTATCTCCTACGTAGGACTTATTATATCCTGAGTAGGACTTACTATCTCCTACGTAGGACTTATTATATCCTGAGTAGGACTTACTATCTCCTACGTAGGACTTACTATCTCCTACGTAGGACTTATTATATCCTGAGTAGGACTTACTATCTCCTACGTAGGACTTAGTATGGACTAGAATAACTATCTCCTACGTAGGACTTCATGAGGAGATAGGAAGTCCTGCGTAGGAGATAGTAAGTCCTACGTAGGAGATACAAAGTCGTACGAAGGTGATAGTGATTCTA
This sequence comes from Haliotis cracherodii, assembly GCF_022045235.1. Classification (NCBI taxonomy): domain Eukaryota; kingdom Metazoa; phylum Mollusca; class Gastropoda; order Lepetellida; family Haliotidae; genus Haliotis; species Haliotis cracherodii. The sequence goes on along the minus strand of NW_027266330.1, from coordinate 30,224,468 downwards.
GGCCATACTAAGTCCTACGTAAGAGATAGTAAGTCCTACGTAGGAGATAACAAGTCCTACGTAGGAGATACTTAGACCAAAAAAGATACACCCTGTCCGTACTACGCTTCCGTATAAAGCCCACGCACTCACTAATTTCTCAAGGGGAAGTATGTTCTCATTCGCCCGATATTTCTGAATAGCAGGACTTTTTCATGAGGATGTATGTCCTTCCCCGTGACATTAAGCGTAGCGCATGGTACATGCAGATTCAATGTTATCTTCAGGCATACATTGACGATACGGCTCAAACTTGTTTTCCTGTTGTGACGAATTCAGATCAGATAATCATTCGTGCAGTTGTGTAACGGAGTTCCTGGTCATAATAGTAATGACATTGGCATGTTCCTGGTTTGATTTGAGGTTAAATGTCTCAGAAAAAAGACTTTACTAATAGTTTCAACAATAATACAAGCCATACTCCGGTGAGAAAATACATTTACATACATCGTTCTGGTAGGGGTCTGGAGTGTTCAGACTGATGGCTTGACTGACGTGTGTAGAGAACCACTGGAGACACTTGTGTTGTTTATTAAAGTAGATATATGTTTATTGTACGCTTGTTTTGGACCCGTGAAGATTCCGGGGTAGAATAGGTCTTCAGCAACCCATGCTTGCCGTAAAAGGCGACTATGCTTGTCGTAAGAAGCGACTAACGGGATCAGGTGGTCACGTTCGCTGACTTGGTTGATGCATGTCATCGATCCCAATTGCCTGGATCGATGCTCATGATGTTAATCACTGGATTGCCTGGTTCAGACTCGATTATTTACAGACCGCCGTCATATAGATGGAATATTGCTGATTGCAACTTATGTGTTGTGTTATGTGTCATTTTCATATTGTATATTTTTATGGATTATTTAAATGTCCCACTTGTATTATACACTGCCGGACAAAAGAAAGTATACACCCATGTTTGATGGTGGCTAAAAATGAAACAAGCAAGAAATGGTTATTCGATGGGGGTGTATTTGAAACAGGCATCTATGTTGTGTTTTGGACGTTGAGGAAGCAGTGCTTCGATGACTGTCACCAGCCTAGTGTCGTTTTGATAACGTTTGTAATGTGGTGAAATCAATTTTTAAGTGGATGCTTTATTCTGCCTGGGAGGTCATACAATATGTGTATTTTACTTGCCTGCAGATATCACGGCGATCATGGTGTAACATTGCAGCTGCATGCTGGGAAATCTTCAAAGAAAGAAAGCATTTGTATATTTTCAGCACCAATCGTATCGAATAGCATACCTGTAAACAATTCAACTTTCTACACCACGACAATGGTATTAGCAGGAGTGTTGGTTCTGTAATGTCAATACAGGGATCCTTAGGGGGTAGGAGCTTACCACACATTTATATGGAAAAATAATATCAAGATAACAGTAAATGTATTACAATAACTAATATGGTATAGAATGTTTTCATAAAAAAATCATTTTCTTGCTGGCCTGTCATCCAAAATATATCCCTTCTCCGAACAGCTGTATCCGAGAGTGGTGTTTTCCTCCAGTCCTTCATCCTTGGTTCTCGCGGCCAAGAATACAGACACCTGCTGTGAACGTACTACCTAGCTGGCCAGGGGGAGATGACTCCAGGCAGGACTAGAACGATGTCGGCACACTAACATTTCACGTGCCACTTTTATATACTACTACTACAACTTCTACTACTACTGCTGCTACTACTTCTGCTGCTGCTGCTACTACTATTAGTACGACTACTACGACTGCTACTACGACTGACCCGTGAAGATCAGGGGTAGAATAGGTCTTCAGTCACCCATGCTTGCCGTAAAAGGCGACTATGCTTGTCGTAAAAGGCGACTATGCTTGTCGTAAAAGGCGACTAACGGGATCGGGTGGTTAGGCTCGCTGACGTGGTTGATGCACGTCATCGTATCCCAATTGCGTGGATCGATGCTCATGATGCCAATCACTGGATTGTCTGGTCAAGACTCGATTATTTACAGACCGCCGTCATATAGTTGGAATATTGCTGAGTGCGGCGTTAAACAACAAACCAACCAACCAACTACTACGACTACTACCATAACTACTTCTATTACTACTACTACTACTACTACTACTACCACTACTACTACTACTACTTCTACTACTACTACTTCTCCTCCTCCACCTCCTCCTCATACGACTACTACTACTACTACTTCTCCTACTCCTCCTCCTCCTACTACTACTTCTCCTACTCCTCCTCCTACTACTGCTACTACTACTACTTCTCCTACTCCTCCTCCTACTACTACTACTACTACTACTACTTCCACTACTACTTCTACTACCACTACCACTACTACTCCTACACATAGTATATGCTTGACAACTAACCCACCAGTTCGGTGTACAGCCAAGTAAGGGTCGCGTGTGCATTTCGGATTCCCAGAGTTCGTAAGGCTGTAAACCATGACTATTGAAGCAATAACACACCCACAAAGCTATACCGTTGACAACACAGAATCGTCGTTGACAGTCCTCCCAGATTATTTACAGCCGAATGTCAATGTATCTTCAGAATGCTGACACTAAACAAACTGCGAAATAAAATTCACACTATATCGTAATGTAATAAGTTTTGTAAAAATGATATATAAATTAAAACTTACGGAGTATGTCAATATTCGCTCAGGAAGTGAGTGTTTCACCTTGTCGATCAGCCTGTGTACCGCCAACATTCCAGCACTGATAACAATTGTTGGGAAACCTGTTCTGGCGAGGACAGAGTGTCTATATCGTATCGTCCGTCCTTACTAGGTGAGGTGGTGAAATGGGTTTAACGTCGCGTCCAAGATTATTGCACTTATATAGCGACGTGCATGCACGTGTGTGTGGCTGCTTGTACAAATTGAGGTGAAAATGGGTTTAACGTAGCGTCCAAGATTATTGCACTTATTTAGCGACGTGCATGTACGTGTGTGTTTGTGTGGCTGCTTGTACTAGTCCGGATTGATGCCGATTCATAATGCTAGCTCACTGAGATACCATGCCGCAGTTTAACATGAATACCCCACTCAGACACAGTATACTGACTCCGAGCCGACCAGTCCTTGTTTTAGCCCCTTAATGCCGAGCGCCAGACAGGGTAACAACAAGTACCATCTTTTAACGTCGTTTGGTATGACGCGGCCGGAGATCGAACCCCGGACCTTCCGCTCTCCGGGCGGACGCTCTACCACTAGACCACGGAGGCTGTCCCGTCCTTACTAAAGCACATATGATTTAGATGTGTAACATATGAAAGACACTTAGTATGTTTGTCTTATGAGGGGCCATAATTAAAACGCCTTGCTATAGTGAAACAGGTGAACACTTTATGCAGGTCCCCTGACCTCAGTAGTTATACATTAATGTAAGTGAGTGAGTTGGGTTTAACGTCGCTTTTAACAGTATTCCAGTTATATGACGGCGTGTCAGCTTAATGTGGGAGGAAAGCCCGAATTGATGCAGGTCTCAGACGTTTAACACTTCGGTGAAACCCACGGGTATGGTGGATGACAAACCTTGAAACATAATCGGAGCGAACCGGGATTCGAACCCACAATCATAGGATTCTGGCGTGCCCAAGGGACGCAACTCTGCCAGCCGTGCCCACCATTAATGCAAGACTTAATACAGTCACAATACAAATAGGCCTATCTTTTTCAGTATTCTTATTTCAGATATGAATTTTCACATGTTGTTTTCAATATGAGTGTTTCACTTCACCAGCAATGTTTTCATTACTAAATAAGAAAAAGAAATCCCCTTACATCTTGTTTATGTATTAAAAATAAAAAAGTAGGTAGGATGAGAGAAAATAGGTTAATTTCAAATTCCCATTATGCATTCTTGTGAACTTCTCTGGAATGATAATATTTTTTATAGCGTTTAACAAAGCGACACACTGGAGTTGCTGTAAAGCTGTGAACTGTAGCCGTAGTGGCTACATCTGTGATGTACGGGTCATTAAGCATGTATCACGAAGTCTTGACTGTGTCGGACAGGAACACTTTTTTAAGTGTGATTATCATATCAGTGGCAATGAAAAAAGCTATAAGAAATGAAATAAGTCGCCCTCATAACGCATAAACAGCAAGTTTCGTGTAAATGTATACATTGAACCCTGTTAGTGCGTACCCTGTTGGTTCCGCACTATACAGTCTTACAAGGCTAATGATGTGTACTGGGGTCACCTTCACAAATCGTTCTTAGTACAACGACTAGCGTTTCTCCTATACATTAACATAGACTTATGACAGTCATAGTACCTTCACTTTGTGTTCGTGTGTTTGTTTAACGCCGCACTCAGCAATATTTATCTTTATCACCTCGGTTTGTAAATAATCAAGCCTGATCCAGACAATCCCGTGATTGACATCATGAGCATCAATCTACGCAATTGGGAAACGATGACATGCATTAACCAAGTCAGCGAGCCTGACCACCCGATCCCGTTAGTCGCCTCTGACGACAAGCATTGGTTGCACACAGTGACAGGGTCATCGTCAATTGCTCGATGCTCGAATGGAATGGAAGTGAATGGACGTACATGTATATCAGCATATGTTGTTTTCAATATGAGTGTTTCACTTCACCAGCAATGTTTTCATTACTAAGGTGTAAACAGTTCAAGGTTGGTTGGTTGGTTAGTTGTTTAACGCCGCACTCAGCAATATTCCAGCTATATGACGGCGGTCTGTAAATAATCGAGTCTGGTCCAGACAAACCCGTGATTGACATCATGAGCATCAATCTACGCAATTGGGAAACGATGACATGCATCAACCAAGTCAGCAAGCCTGACCACCCGATCCCGTTAGTCGCCTCTTACGACAAGCATAGTTACCTTTTACGGCAAGCATGGGTTGCTGAAGACCTAGTCTACACCGGATCTTCACGGGTCAAACAGTTCAAGGTATGCATTTACGAATCAATGTTGGTAAAAGCAATACTTACATCCGCTGCCTGTGTGTAGTGAGGTCGGAGTGATGCCTGGCTCACCGTGCCGCACCCCCGGGCGCCGGGCGGGTCTTGACTTCAGTGTTTCCCAGGTGAGAGAGAGTTCAACATTTACCTGCACATTTAAACCACGTTAGTGCCTCACTCACCAAGCGGCGTTATGCGTTGCTATGGTGATGCACGCAGTACTGTTGATAACGACTGTTCACACAGTTGGCCTGCGTCATAATAATTTCATAGAGTTGCGTTCGGGCGATTGTTTTTAGTTTGTGTTGTGAATCTGCAATCTTCCATTACGTTACCACTGACCTGGGATTTTCGCAAACACGCCTGTCGATATTCCGTTTTACTGATGCCGATTTATAGTGCTAGCCCGATGAGATACCATGCCGCAGTTCAACATGAATACCCCACTCAAACACAGTATACTGACTCCGAGCCGACCAGTCCTTGTTTTAGCCCCTTAATGCCGAGCGCCAGACAGGGTAACAACAAGTACCATCTTTTAACGTCTTTTGGTATGACGCGGCCGGGGATCGAACCCCGGACCTTCCGCGGCATCTAAATGGGTGGTCATGTTTGGTGACATTGCTGATTGCATGTCATCTTACACCGACGACGTGAATTGTTGCTCATAATATCAATCACTGCTCGATTATTTACAGACCGCCGTCATATAGTTCAACTGTTGCTGATTTCGGTGTTAAACATCAAACAAACAACAATTAAAATACATAAATAGATTCTAGTTGTTATTGTTTGCTTGTACAACATGTTGTTTGTGTAGCTGATTCCAAACCTTTATCGTTTTCGTAAGTATTCTGATTTTAATAAGATTGTTCGCATGATGTCAATGGTGTATAATAGTTTCCATCGAAAACATTTCCTGTGTCGTGTTGAACACATCGCCGAAACACACCCAAGGCGTCTCCATCCTCTAAGTCGTGTAACCGGTTCGCGCTTGATATAATTTTGACATCGATTTGCGATACATCCACACAAACATAACACCAGCACTAAGAGTAAAAGTCAATACTATTGATAATTATTGATTTTTATTGCAATAAGACGATCATTTTTTGCCCAGCAGCAAACAGAGCAATTGCTAAATTCGATTCAAACACAAACATGTTTGCACACTCACGGAATCAGACACATTCAATGATGCTGTTCAGTGCTTATATATGGGGACATTTACTGGAGTAAATGTACTGCTTTCTTCATTTACATTAAATGTAATGAATAATTCATGGTAGCCCCTGGTGACTGCACCTACTTAACCCTTCGTAATTTTTAACGTTTTAATAATCTGCATAAACCACTGAGGCAAGCATTGGCAGGTTGTGATAAAGACATTAACACGATCTCAGAGATCTGATTTTAATGAGATTAACACGACTTCATCTTGTATTATAAACTCCCCACCACTAGGGTGACCATGGAAACGTTTTCGACAGGTTTTGAGTATAACACATTTTTCGAATTAAACTCCCGGCCAAAGGAACGTGTACAACTTGAAAATTAGATCTGACTGAAAAATTACAAACGTTATGAAATTGTTAGGAGGCTGAAAACAGTCGCCGAAAACACAACTAGGTATCGTATACATCACCATCGAATAACCATTTTTTGATTGTTTTATTTTAGCCACCCTCAAACATGGGTGTATACTTTCTTTTGCCTAGCAGTGTATTACACATCTTTTAAAAGAGGAAACGGAATAAGGAAACAGGAAATTGCAGGAAAGCCTCCTGAAACACAAACATGAGACACAGAAAAGCGTTAATCGAAACGCCGAAAAATATGAGAATCACGAAAAATGAAATGAAAACTCAAAATATGTGGAAAAACTCTCTCCGCAGTGGCGATATATTAGACGCGGTGGAAATAGTTCGGTCTTCTGTATATTTTGAGTTCGTTTGTTATTTGGGTGGTCGGGCAACCTAGTGGTTAAAGCGTTCGCTCATCACGCGGAAGACCCGGGTTCGATTCCCGACATGGGTACATTGTGTGAAGCCCATTTCTGGTGTCCCCCGCCGTGATATTGCTGGAATATTGCTAAAAGCGGCGTAAAACCATACTCACTCACTCACTCACTGTTTAGTTATTTTCTGTGATTCTCATTTGCCTTTTAAACGTTTCAGTGAACACTTCTGTGTATCATGTTTGTTCTCAAGAGATTGTGTATTCGGTGTGTTCTTGCTGTATATTTGTTGTTTATTTCCCTGTACGGAATTTTGAGATATACAATCACTTTTGTAGTTTTGAAGTATATGTCCGAGTATTTGCTGAAGCAAAGTATAAACAGGTGTAACATTCCAAAAGAACGTCTAATGAACAGAGTTATGTAATACACATTGACATCACAAAAAAAACACTTTAACGCCCTTATTGGTCCACGTAGTTTAGGATAATATCAATTTTCCGATAGAGTGTACATGACCCCCTTGTATATTTCACTCTAGCTCTTTCAAATTAAATCAAGGCATTAAACTTGGACCTTAAACTTGACATTTTCACAAAAATATATTTTGCAGTGAGTTACCTTTAACGCCGCTTTTAACAGTTTTCCAGTTATATCACGGCGTGTCAGCTTATTGTGGGAGGAAAGCCCGAAGTGATGCAGGTCTCAGACGTTTACCACTTCGATGAAACCCATGAGAACGGGTATGGTGCTGACAAACCTAGAAACATAATTGGAGCGGACCTGGATTCGAACTCACAATCATAGGTTTCTTGCCCAAGGGACGCAACTCTGCACAGCGAATGGCGGCGCCTCAGAAGACTGGGCCACCCGTGCCTCCGAGATATTTTGGAGGCAATACAGGCACATCATGCATTGTTCCCCAGTTCAATGTACTTCTAGTATTGAAGTGCCATGTCACTTGAAGGAAGAGACCACCCACCCACCCATCCGCCGAAACACTCACCCACTCACTCATCTGGATGAAATAAAGGTAGGCATGGAGAGTGTGAGCTGAGGAAGTAGCATCGCCGTGGGGGATAAGAAAAAAACCACGTTCGTTGTAAAAGGTGACTTAATGAATGGGATGGTCAGGCTCGATGGTGAGGGCCGTCTCTCATTATACCAATCACTGGTTTGTCTGGTCCAGCCTTGATAAACTAACATACAACACACAAAAGGGAGTGCAAGCCACGGGTCATTTGTTTGTCAGCATCTTGTTACATCACTTTTATATCTACGGAACTGAAAACCTCCCGCAGCGTTTGTGTTCGTCAGGTTGCCTGACGTAATGATGCGGGACTACCACTGAAGGGAGACAACTCCTAAAACCCAACTTCATCTTCCACGTTTTGAACCGAGCCATTCAACATTCTATATTGATGAAAGCGTTGGTAAAATATAATTAACCGCTGCAAAATATATAACCAAAAACAAGCACATTTGTAGTATTCTGCAAACGAAGTATAAGAAACGCCGAACTAAGAACGTAAGATTCTTAATCCATAAAACGGTCAGTCAGTGTTAAACCAGAATGTAATATTCTCTTGTCATAATTCCATTATTGTCATAATTCCATTATTGTTCCTGACCCGTGAAGATTCCGGGGTAGAATAGGTCTTCAGCAACCCATGCTTGCCATAAAAGGTGACTATGCTTGTCGTAAAAGGCGACTAACGGGATCGGGTGGTCAGGCTCGCTGACTTGGTTGATGCATGTCATTGATCCCAATTGCCTGGATCGATGCTCATGATATTAATCACGGGATTGTCTGGTCCAGACTCGATGATTTTACAGACCGCCGTCATATAGTTGGAATATTGCTGAGTGCGGCGTTAAACAACAAACAAACAAACGAACAAACAAAATTACTGTTCCTAGTTCCCCATCATGTGCTCCGTGCGCTGGCTTCGCGCAGTGTCTCAAGGTTTGGCCCCATCGTGTAGAGTCGGGTCCCTGTTAGTGTCTGCTTTTCATGGGTTCGAATCCCAGATAATGATCACCTTGTCCTGACACCATGATACGAGCGCTTGGGGTTTCACCAAAGTGGTAATTCAAATGTCAGTTTTTGGCGAAAAAATAAGTAATTTGTTTCTTGTACCCGCCCGATCATTATTTAAACCCCCAGCGTTGGGTTTTTTCGTATTCCGTATTTTCTAACCAAGGGCAGGTAACTCTAACCTGCTTGCCCCGAAACCAAAGTACAAACTGCACATGACTCAAAATGCCTCTTGTGTCCCTGTAGGTTGTGTCTGTGGTGACGGTGAGAGCTTATAGCCTTTACTTTACGCGTTTGACTTCCTGAATCGAATGTTAACGTTTCTGCTTTCGTCAGCCCCATACACGCGCTCGCGATTTTCACCAAAGTGGTAAACGTCTGAGAACTGCATCATTTTTATTAGTTGAATTGAAAAAAAAGATTGCGATTTTGTTGGGAAAATCCATTTCCCTAGATACATTTAGTCAATTTCCGAGAGAGAACAGAATTATAATATTCGTAGAAAGTATTTAAATGTCAAAGTGAAAATGCTCCGCAATCGGTTTCATAAAACAAACCTATTTGGGGGCGTGGCTTGAAACTACCGGCGCAGCGGTGACAGCGGTCATTGGCTGATATATTTGCCACGTTTATCTATGTTGTCATTCACACTTGTTATGCCTATACCATTTCTGTTAGTACTATTTATCTTACAAAATAACAATATTGCATACATTGTTAAATGTGTGAAACGACCTTTGATCTTGATCTTGTGAATAATTACTAACATCCTGTTTTGGTAAAGAAGCACCAGCTGTCCTCGGTCCTATTCCACACAATAAATACTTGTCAGGGATTAATCCCCCTAGTAAACAACTGAACGCATTTTCAGTGTTTTTACTTAGGTAGCATAAGTTGTGGACACGATTATCAAATGGATGGGCGGACAGAAAAACTACATCATTTATTAAAAAATCCGAGGCTGAAGCCGACAGACTGGGCGTTTGCCGATCGCCATGATCGTTGAAATTGCGCTGCGCGTCAAACACCGGGAACCCGTCTTAACCCCAGTAAGGGGAATCCCCTCAGTGGCGGAATTTTTCGTTTGGGAGCCGATATCGCCTGTCGATTTTCAAAAATGATTCAAGCATTTGTGATTAAGCATGCCCTAAAGAATTAAAATCTACAAAGCTGCTATGCTGACTTTACTCGTCCTTTGAGCTGACACGCTGAAAGCGGCGCACTTTCCTGACTCTCTCAGGACGGTTTAACTGTACCTTATGACGTATGACGTGTGCCCAGCGGCTTCCATATGGTGTATTGCAACATACTTAGACGGACTATTTTTTAGGAGATAAACATACTGTATTTTTAATGAAGTGTGAGGTTACCTGTAGATTTAACCGCGCAAAATTGAATTTGGAACCTCACGCACCGGTCACTGTGACACAAAAGATGTGACGTCATAGTGAGATATAGAAATAGGCCAGATTTCTCTGTTGTCCCTGAGCTTGAAACACTTTCGAACATTATTTAAATATTTTAATTATCTGCATTATGTAAATTATAATTGCACATGTAATTTGTTCACAGCGCCTTTCAACGATGACTGAGAAGGTAGTACTTTTTTGTGCCGTGGCGCGGGCGTTAATTCAGCTGTTTTGGTCAGCGGTGGTTATTGTGAATTGATATACCTCTGATTGACCTATTAGAAACGATTTCCAACTTCATGTTAAATTTTGTTACACAATCGTTGAAGACACCACTGTTTTAATAACCATAATCTGTGTTGCATATATGTGTTACATTCATTGTGTTGCATAAATCTGTTAACCAACAGATGCATACATCAGTGTTACATAAACCCTTGTTACATACGTTGTGTTACATCCGTGTTACATGCAGCTTTACTGTAACAACATCACGTGATTTCAGGGGTCTTTTTCGGCCATCAATCGAATTAGGCACTGTGAAGCTGAACCCGCCGCCTTCTCTTTCCCCCGACAGATTCCTGTTTTTACGATAAACCCTTACGAAACACCGCAAATCCATGGGCACACTGTGCATACATCTTGGAACTTTACGAATGAGCAACTTATATTGATTGATTTTCTCCGTTATTTGCAGTAGTCTGTGATCAAGTGCAGAAAATTAATATACACTGCCGTGCATAAGGTAGTATACACCAATGTTTGATGGCATCTTCCCGAGGCAAGGGAGTTGACTGCCTATAAATGTCTATGTTTGATGCTGGCTACAAAACCCCTAAGATATTCGATGGTGAAAATAATATGTGATACTACGGTACCATAGTTGTACACTAAGTTTGCACTGTTTCGGCGACTGTTTGAAGCCTAGTTTGTTATTATTTGATTTAAATCCATTTATCAAGTGTATACTTTCTATTGCACGGCAGTTTAAATTGAAAATTAAGAGAACAAGTGGCCTCTCAGACGTGTATTGTAGTACTGTTACCACTCTCATTAAAATCAGATCTTAGTTCTTGCTACCGCTAAACAAAGATCTGAGGACATCCCATTACGAGTTACGTCAGATCGACCTTGCGCGAACTTTGACCGACCAACGGAATGACCAATCAGAAGGCAGCTTTCTCGTGCTGTACGGCACGAACTAATTGGCGACTACATTTCGAAACATATTTTGACAAATTCTCGATTACAAATTTGAAACCTGAACAAAAGAACATTCTGGAATGGCTAATAGATGGTCTAGATTGTATGGATTTAGTCGTTAAACCCGTAACTATCGTTCGGAATACCCCGTGTTAAAGTCTTCGAGGTTGCATGATTAGAAATCACATTCCGACTGCCACTTTCATGATCTGGTAAGCGACGCTCTGATTGGTCGGATGAAAGGTCGTTCTGACGTGACCCCCTCATGGGATGTCTTCAGATCTTTAATGAGAAAGGGGCGGTCGGGTAGCCTAGTGGTTAAAGCGTTCGCTCGTCACGCCGAAGACCCCGTTCGATTCCCGACATGGGTACAATGTGTGAAGCCCATTTCTGGTGTCCCCCGCCGTGATATTGCTGGAATATTGCTAAAAGCGGCGTAAAACCATACTCACTCACTCACTTTAATGAGATTGTACTGTAACCACTGTGGTATTATCAAACGTCCGTGAAGATCCGGGTTAGAATTGATTATCTACAACCCATACTTGTCGTAAGAGGCGACTAACGGGATCGGGTGGTCAGGCTCGCTGACTTGGTTGATGCTTGGCTTCGTTTCTTAATTAAGTAAACAAATGCTCATGATAGCAATCACTGGATTGTCTTGTCCGGACTCGATTATTTACAGACTGCCGTCATATAGCTGGAATATTACTGAGAGTGGCGTTAAACAATAAATACAAACACACAAACAAAGCGTTATGAAAGTTCAGAGGATAAATAAAAAAATGTTGTCGCAGCAGCATCACATTCATTTCCGCTGTGCTTTTATTGAACCTAATCGTTACTTCAATACGCACCTCCCTCGTTTACTTTAATACGTATGTAACTCGTTTACTTCAAAACATATGTAACTCGTTTACTTCAATACGTATGTAACTCGTTTACTTCAAAACATATGTAACTCATTTACTTCAATACGTATGTAAATCGTTTACTTCAATACCTTTAAATGTTTGTTGTTTAACGGCGCAATATTCCATATTCCGTTATCTAACGGATCTCGTTTAGTAATCTAACCTGCGGGGCAAAAGAAGGTGTACATCCGTGTTTGATGAATCTTCCGTTGGCAGTTTTACGGCACCATTTGTTACACTAACGTGTTGATAACATTGTTATTTTTTCGTCAAATGCAATTTTCAAATGTATACTTCCTTGTCCCGTGTAACAACGCACAGCATGGACCTAAACAATTATCTACGCACATCGTTCTTAAACTGCAATGATAATAATATACTCATTGACACTGACGCAATAGTACATCGCAACAAATATTAATATCTCAAACGCCTTTCAAATAACTGAATTGATGGTTGATCAAATTGAGATATTTTTTTCTCCGCTGGGTATCGCTTTTTTCATGAATAGTTGAACGACACGTTGAACGTAAATTTATTTTTTTTCACACGCTCTTGATGTTCTGAGAGGCTTAAAGTATTAAAATTCCCCAGTAGAATAGTCAAGTCATACCCTGTCAAATGTATGCCATAAATCCTAAGCTCTATAGACTTTCGATCATTTTTAGATCACCATTGTGGCGTATGAAACCCAAGTCAGTGAGGGGTCAATGGTGAACAAAGTGACTCTGTTTGTGTGACACCGCCGCGCATTTACCGCTACCATACCCCTTGTGTGCACCGATTTGCTTTTATTACGCTCCGGACTCGCACTCCGTCAACAGATTGTGTCTTTAGTCAGTGTATGAAAAGAAAGGATTCCAAATTATTACCGAGTCTGAAAAGTCTTATGAGAAGTGATATTGTTGTTGTGAAAAAGAAACTGGTTTAGCGGGTGGGAATGACTCAGACACTACTTTACTCACGTTTTAAGGCGGGGGCTGCAGGTAACGGCGTCGAAGGTCTGCTCTGAAATAACTCGTGTATGTAACTGTTCGTGTTTAGAGGTCTACTGCCCCTGGGAGCGTGATTTTAGGGGAAACGTGTACATGTCAACAAGTTGAAGACGGTGGACCAGGTAAGACGCATATGACATTATCGACAGATTTTGAACGATTTATTTCGTATATAATATACGTGTGTTGGAGCTGGAAAACATTTTGTTTAACGCCGCTGTCATTGATCCAATTGAGTTTAAAACATACTAATGGTTGTGTGTTGTGAACGCCGCACTCAGCAATAATCCAGCTATAGGACGACAGTCTGTAAATTCACGAGTCGGGATTTTGAGAAATATAACGCGAGGCACATCGTCCCACGCCGCCGGCTACGATGAACACACGCACGCACGCACGCACGCACGCACGCACGCACGCATGCACGCACACACGCACGCACGCACGCACGAACGCACACACACACACACACAAACGGGTAATGTGTGTTTGTGTGTGTGTTTTGTCAGCTTTGGATGATGTTACTGATGTCAGAATTGTCTTTAGCGATGTAATATGCAACATGATTTGTGTGAATGATTATCTTAAAATGTCTCACATACTGTACCCATGTAGGGAATCGCACCGGGTTTTCGACGTGAAGAGCGAACGCTTTGACCACTAGGCTAGCCGACCATGCACCCGACTGATAATGAATTCGCAAGAAACCCCTGTTAAGATAATGAGTTGGTGTGAAATGTGGATTAACGTAACTTTCAAGAGTACTTCACTTATATAGGGACGTATGTGATTGTCTGTTTGTCTGAGTGGCTGTGTGTTCTAGTCGGACGTATGTCGGTGTTATAGTGCCAGCCCACTGAGATACCACGCCACAGCTCTGACTCAGAGCCGACCAGTCCTTGTGTTATCCACTTAATGCTGAGCGCCAGTCAGGGTAACAACAAGTACCATCTTTTAAAGATGTTTTGTTTGACGCGTTCTGGTTCGAACCACCGACCTTCCGCTTTCCGAACAGGCGCTCTATCCACTAGACCACGGGGGCGGTCAGGAGATGGAGCACCGACCTTTCGCTTTCCGGGCAGACGTTCTATCCACTAGACCACAGAGGCGGACATGGGATCGAACCACCGACTTTCCGCACTTCGGGCAGACGCTCTACCCAATACACCACGGAGGCGGACAGTTAATAGAATAAGCACACGCTTTGAGCTGATCGTACTCAGTACAGATGCTATAGAGATTTTCTTAAATTAGATTATGGATGTAATATGTGGGTCAAATTGATCACTTACTTGACCCAGGAAGCTGGAAGCTCAAACCAATACCGAAACTAGTGACGGTAACCGCCGACACGTTCGTTATATAGCTGTAATGAAAACATCTTTGCAAAAGTGAGTGAGTGAGTGAGTTTGGTTTTACGCCACTGTTAGCAATATTCCAGCAATATCACGGCGGGGGACACCAGAAATGGGCTTCACACATTGTACCCATGTCGGGAATCGAACCCGGGTCTTCTGCGTGACGAGTAAACGCTTTAACCACTAGGCTACCCGACCGTCCCTCTTTGCAAAAGAGGCGACCAGATTTGTTTTATTTAAGAGGCCTTTTAAGAAATTCTTCTGTGTTCATATGAACAACAACCTGAACAACAACAACAACAATAATGATAATGATAATAATAATAATAATAATAATAATAATAATAATAATAATAATAATAATAATAATAATAATAATAACAACAACGTGCATATTTATAATGCGCCAAATCCATACCCTAAATCATGTATAAAGCGCACTCAATTTTACATTCTCATCTCCCTGGGGAGTATACAACCCAAGCTGGAAGGTTAACAGCCACATTACCATCTCATCCTGCCGGGTTAAAATATGTTCTTTTCAACGCTTGCATGTTTTGGACATACGGAAACGTGCTGTTTTTTATAGAGAAGTTAATAAATACAGCAAGTGAAATGGTGGAAAATTCATTTTAGGTGACTGAGTTACTCATGGTTTGATGTTTTCTTGACGTTCGGACATCGGCTCTTTTTCGACACTTCTATACTAAGGGGCAAAAGAATGTGTACCGAGTTTGTATTTTTATGTAATTGAAACTTGTAAGATCTGTTGTTACATTTGATTACATCTATTCGACCATCACTCATTCTTGTAACAGTTTGCGCAAAGAAATCTGTGGCTTGGTAATTAAGTGTAAACATAAATTGATGAAGGCGGGGTAAGAAATGAACTCATGACCCCTACCATGTTTAAAAAGTGGTAAATTTGTCCCGAAAATAAGCAAGTTTAGTGATTTTCAAAACTACGGCGTCTGCAGTTGTTTATTATGCGAAATATTTTTATAATCTTTTTTATCAAATTATATTTAATACAATAAAACCATGGAGAGTGCTGACAAAGCGCCAGTACAGTTCATGTTTTGGATATAATATTGCTTACTTAACAACATGTTTTAAATCTAAAATCACACATAGGATGAATTCAACTGGGAGGAATAGTTTCTTTTGCTTCTCAGTATATATCGGGAATTGTGTCGTTTTCGTAAGATTTGCAATGGGGTAAAAAAGCCCACCAGTTGTTTGTCTTGTGATCATGGGGGGCATGGGTGGCCAAGTCGTCTAAGGTGCCGCGATTCGCTGTGCAGAGTTGCGTCCCTTGGACACGCCAGAAACCTATGATTGTGGATTCGAATCCCGGTTCGCCCCGATTATGTTTCTAGGTTTGTCAGCACGATACCCGTGCTCGTGGGTTACATCGAAGTGGTAAACGTCTGAGACCTGAATCACTTCGGGCTTTCCTCCCACATTAAGCTGACACGCCGTGATATAACTGGAATACTGTTAAAAGCGGTGTTAACCCCAAATCACTCACTCACTCTTGTGATCATGGCTTTATTTCAATCATCTCTCCATGTCACCGACCCACGGAGAATCAGGTTTAGAATAGGTCCCCAGCAGCCTGTGCTCGTCGTAGACGGCAACTAGCAGAATCGGGTGGCCAGTTGCGTAGATCGACGCTCCTGATGTCAATCACTGGATTGTCTGGTCCATACTCGATTAAAATAGATATGAATAGCTGGTTTGTATATTGTTGTTAGTTATGACTCGTCTTAAGTAAGTTTGTCTTGAAGAAACTTGAACATTCTAAGAAACTTTATATCAATGTGATCTTCTTCTGTATTAATTCATACACATGCAGTGTACTCTGCCACCGTAACGATATGACCACTATGGTTAATTTCTCAAGAGGGGCGGTCGGGTAGCCTAGTGGTTAAAGTGTTCGCTCGTCACGCCGAAGACCCGGGTTCGATTCCCGACATGGGTGCAATGTGTGAAGCCCATTTCTGGGGTCCCCCGCCGTGATATTGCTGGAATATTGCTAAAAGCGGCATAAGACCACACTCACTCACTCATTTTAAGAAATGACTTATTGCTCAAAATAATTGAGACACAAGATACAGTTGGTCGATAATAAATCATAAAAGGATTGATTTGTATGACCTGTGTTGATATGCTTAATATAGAAAGACACGATTGTGAGATGCTCTGTATATCTTTATAACGAATCTTAGACAGTTTAACTAAAAGAATAACACCACTAATGGAGACCCAAAACCTTTACTACTTTTCAAAGAGCATTTGGTACATGGCATCGATGAATACGATCAATCGATCCAAGCAATTTGTATACGATGACACGCATCAACCAAGTCAGCGAGCCTGACCATCCGATCCCGTTAGTCGCCTCTTACGACAAGCGCTGTCGCCTTTTACGCCACGCATACCTGGGTTGCTGAAAACCTATATACTACCCCGGATCTTCACGGGTCGAAACATTAGGAGGCATAGGTGAGATTACTCCATTGTCAAGTTGATCGGATAAGGTAAATGATGTATTTAGTGATATTGTGTCAACAAATTTACTGAACACGAATTGCTAAATCGCAAAATGTGTTTACCATCTTCCTTTGAGCAGCATCCTTGTTTGTCATTTCTTATCATGGCTAAATTAAGCAAATGATTTAAACGCATGTATATGTGGAACGAAACACATTAATTTAACACTTTTTGTCACAAAATTTAAATGTAATTAAGGGTTCATGGAACAGATTATAAGTTGCACAAATTATTCACAATGCCCTTTTTTTCTCGTCGAAAAGCCTGAACCTGATATACTGTTCCTGTAACAAACTTTAGGAAACAAAAAACATAAACTGATTATACAGGCAGTATGACCCACTAAAAACACTGATAACGCACACGTGTGTTATTCAAAAGGTAAAAAAAACACCCCAAAGATTTCAATCTATCTCATTGAATGTCAATTGACAAAAAACATTTCTTCGTCTCAACGAATTGAAAGGGTCTTCTTCTTACAATGCAACTTTCGTTACGTAAATCAACCTTCGTGAGAAGAGCTAATAATACTCTACGGCACGTCCGTGACAGCTTCCACAACTTGTGGACGACCACATCGACTTGAAAGGTCCTCGTCCGAAAAAACAACAACTCACAGTTGAGTAAAGAAGCCTTGCTCGAAAACTTACAACGGGTTGTCAGTCCTTCCAGCCAAGAATGCCAGCGTTGATTTATTAAGACCATTTGCGGTTTTCCAAGACGCCGCCCAAGAAAGGACGAAGGCAATATTGTACCAGTGATTTGGACAACCAGGGACACGGGTCGACACGGCTAAGGCGCCGCAATTCGCTGTGCAGAGTCGCGTCCCTTGGACACGCCAGAAACCTTTTTATCACGGGCTCGAATCACGGTTCGCCGCGTTTCTGTGTTTGTTAGCACCATTCTCGTGGGTTTCATCAAAATGGTAAACGTCTGAGACGTGCATCACTTCGGGTTTTCCTCCCACATTAAACAGACACACAGTGATAGAACTGGAATACTGTTCAATGCGGCGTTTAACCCGGCTCATTCTTTCACTCTTCAACAACCATTGGGACAGCACAAAGACTACTCTATGTGGTTGAAAGAAATCAAACGACTTCAGCAACTTATGATCTATGTGGCTTGTTGACAATAAGAAATGTCGACAAATGTGGCCCAAGTTATCGCGAGAATCTAGCTATTAATTGTGTGTACAATTTTAAAATCATGGATGCTGCTTAAGGGATGAATTTGGGGAATGGCTTTCAGAATTTGTAAGTGCATGATGTCAAGTCAGTGCATGATGTTATCATTGGTAGAATGCACAAATTGAAAAAGAAAAACAATGAAAACAACAACAGAAACCGCTACTGTTGCAGACAGCTGTCACCCAAACCCTGGCTGCCTGACATGAAAAGTTTCTAGTTTTTCCTAAAGACAAAACTTCAAATACCAACAAATGCAGCAATCATGTGTAAGCATCACGACATTAGCTGTTGACGAAAGGACTTGGAATAAGTGACATCATATTAAAATATGCCACATATTGATATATTGCAGGGCACAGAAAATGTACCACCAAAGCCCTGTCTCATAACCTTAATTCTTAATAGAATCAAGAAAATAGTTGGAATTAATATGTGAATTCTCAACGGATTTTCGTTACCTCAGATAAGAACCAGAACCAGGTTCATTTCTTGTGGTGGAGGCAATTTAACGCATCAGAGACAGCAATTAATGTTCAATGCAATTACCGCTTTGGACTTGTACCATATGTTCTCGCGTTGTTTCTGGTGGACAATTGACTTGCCTTTGCATGTGTTTTTGAAGGGTGCGACCAGGTAGGACAGGACGTGCACACCTTTTCCGAACACCTGGAATCATCACTATTTGATTTATTACTCATAAAACAATGCTCATGATATACTCGGAATCAATAAACGGAGTTTCTTGTGATAGTAGAAAGAGGTACGTCGCTCATATGAGGAAAAACCCTGTATTGGCTCGAGACTTGATCCATCATGGGAAGTGATACCGCACAAAACCTGAACCGAGGCAACTGAAACGAACCATGTTTAAATGTTTTATTTGTCACTCTCAAGAAATCTAATTTACGTTGAACACACGCGAAATGTCAAATGCATAAGCCTCAAAGATTATTTCGTTATTTCTTTACACTCTGAATACAAAAACGTACGCATTCGTGCAGAATGTGTGTCGAAGATGCATAATCCGCCCATGTTCCGTTTCTACTTTTGTATGTACTGTGTCAGCAACTTCATCAACGAATTTCTGTCTGGGTGAGAATATCAGACAAGCGAACAACAGATTATTGATCCCTGGAGCTTTTACAATACTATTTATAAATGTCTGAAGGTGCCTATTAATTGACTGCACAACATCGACATTGTATCCTAAATGTAGACAGTATGCGTCTGTCTGACCACGTCCTGATAACACCGTGTATATGTAGACAGTATGTCTCTTTCTGACCACGTCCTGATAACACCGTGTATATGTAAACAGTATGTCTCTGTCTGACCACGTCCTGATAACACCGTGTATATGTAGACAGTATGTCTCTGTCTGACCACGTCCTGATAACACCGTGTATATGTAGAGAGTATGTCTCTGTCTGACCACGTCCTGATAACACCTTGTATATGTAGACAGTATGTCTCTGTCTGACCACGTCCTGATAACACCGTGTAAATGTAGACAGTATGTCTCTGTCTGACCACGTCCTGATAACACCAGGTATATGTAGACAGTATGTCTCTGTCTGACCACGTCCTGATAACACCGTGTATATGTAGACAGTATGTCTCTGTCTGACCACGTCCTGATAACACCTTGTATATGTAGACAGTATGCTTCTGTCTGACCACGTCCTGATAACACCGTGTATATGTAGACTGTATGTCTCTGTCTGACCACGTCCTGATAACACCGTGTAAATGTAGACAGTATGTCTCTGTCTGACCACGTCCTGATAACACCGTGTATATGTAGACAGTATGTCTCTGTCTGACCATGTCCTGATAACACTGTGTATATGTAGACAGTATGTCTCTGTCTGACCACGTCCTGATAACACCGTGTATATGTAGACAGTATGCTTCTGTCTGACCACGTCCTGATAACACCGTGTATATGTAGACTGTATGTCTCTGTCGGACCACGTCCTGATAACACCGTGTATATGTAGACAGTATGTCTCTGTCTGACCACGTCCTGATAACACCGTGTATATGTAGACAGTATGTCTCTGTCTGACCACGTCCTGATAACACCGTGTACATGTAGACAGTATGTCTCTGTCTGACCACGTCCTGATAACACCGTGTATATGTAGACAGTATGTCTCTGTCTGACCACGTCCTGATAACACCTTGTATATGTAGACAGTATGTCTCTGTCGGACCACGTCCTGATAACACCGTGTACATGTAGACTGTATGTCTCTGTCTGACCACGTCCTGATAACACCGTGTATATGTAGACAGTATGTCTCTGTCTGACCACGTCCTGATAACACCGTGTACATGTAGACAGTATGCGTCTGTCTGACCACGTCCTGATAACACCGTGTACATGTAGACTGTATGTCTCTGTCTGACCACGTCCTGATAACACCATGTATATATAGACAGTATGTCTCTGTCTGACCACGTCCTGATAACACCTTGTATATGTAGACAGTATGTCTCTGTCTGACCACGTCCTGATAACACCGTGTATATGTAGACAGTATGTCTCTGTCTGACCATGTCCTGATAACACCGTGTATATGTAGACAGTATGTCTCTGTCTGACCACGTCCTGATAACACCTTGTATATGTAGACAGTATGCGTCTGTCTGACCACGTCCTGATAACACCGTGTACATGTAGACTGTATGTATCTGTCTGACCATGTCCTGATAACACCGTGTAAATGTAGACTGTATGTTTCTGTCTGACCACGTCCTGATAACACCGTGTAAATGTAGACAGTATGTCTCTGTCTGACCACGTCCTGATAACACCGTGTATATGTAGACAGTATGTCTCTGTCTGACCACGTCCTGATAACACCGTGTATATGTAGACAACATGTCTCTGTCTGACCACGCCTTGATAACACCGTGTATATGTAGACAGTATGTCTCTGTCTGACCACGTCCTGATAACACCGTGTACATGTAGACAGTATGCGTCTGTCTGACCATGTCCTGATAACACCGTGTACATGTAGACTGTATGTCTCTGTCTGACCACGTCCTGATAACACCGTGTATATGTAGACAGTATGCGTCTGTCTGACCACGTCCTGATAACACCGTGTACATGTAGACAGTATGTCTCTGTCTGACCACGTCCTGATAACACCTTGTATATGTAGACAGTATGTCTCTGTCTGACCATGTCCCGATAACACCGTGTATATGTAGACAGTATGTCTCTGTCTGACCACGTCCTGATAACACCGTGTATATGTAGACAGTATGTCTCTGTCTGTCTGACCACGTCCTGATAACACCGTGTATATGTAGACAGTATGTCTCTGTCTGACCACGTCCTGATAACAACGTGTATATGTAGACAGTATGCATCTGTCTGACCACGTCCTGATAACACTGTGTATATGTAGACAGTATGCATCTGTCTGACCACGTCCTGATAACACCGTGTATATGTAGACAGTATGTCTCTGTCTGACCACGTCCTGATAACACTGTGTATATGTAGACAGTATGTCTCTGTCTGACCACGTCCTGATAACAACGTGTATATGTAGACAGTATGTCTCTGTCTGACCACGTCCTGATAACACCGTGTATACGTAGACAGTATGTCTCTGTCTGACCACGTCCTGATAACACCGTGTATATGTAGACAGTATGTCTCTGACTGACCACGTCCTGATAACACCATGTATATGTAGACAGTATGTCTCTGTCTGACCACGTCCTGATAACACCTTGTACATGTAGACAGTATGTCTCTGTCTGACCACGTCCTGATAACACCGTGTATATGTAGACAGTGTGTCTCTCTCTGACCACGTCCTGATAACACCATGTATATGTAGACAGTATGTCTCTGTCTGACCACGTCCTGATAACACCGTGTATATGTAGACAGTATGTCCATGTCTGACCACGTCCTGATAACACCTTGTACATGTAGACAGTATGTCTCTGTCTGACCACGTCCTGATAACACCGTGTATATGTAGACAGTATGTCTCTGTCTGACCACGTCCTGATAACACCGTGTATATGTAGACAGTATGCGTCTGTCTGACCATGTGCTGATAACACCGTGTATATGTAGACAGTATGCGTCTGTCTGACCACGTCCTGATAACACCGTGTATATGTAGACAGTATGTCTCTGTCTGACCACGTCCTGATAACACCGTGTATATGTAGACAGTATGTCTCTGTCTGACCACGTCCTGATAACACCGTGTATATGTAGACAGTATGTCTCTGTCTGACCACGCCCTGATAACACCGTGTATATGTAGACAGTATGCGTCTGTCTGACCATGTGCTGATAACACCTTGTATATGTAGACTGTATGTCTCTGTCTGACCACGTCCTGATTACACCGTGTATATGTAGACAGTATGTCTCTGTCTGACCACGTCCTGATAACACCTTGTACATGTAGACAGTATGTCACTGTCTGACCACGCCCTGATAACACCGTGTATATGTAGACAGTATGTCCCTGTCTGTCTGACCACGTCCTGATAACACCGTGTATATGTAGACAGTATGTCTCTGTCTGACCACGTCCTGATAACACCGTGTATATGTAGACAGTATGTCCGTGTCTGACCACGTCCTGATAACACCGTGTATATGTAGACAGTATGTCTCTGTCTGACCACGTCCTGATAACACCGTGTATATGTAGACAGTATGTCCCTGTCTGACCACGTCCTGATAACACCGTGTATATGTAGACAGTATGTCTCTGTCTGACCACGTCCTGATAACACCTTGTACATGTAGACAGTATGTCTCTGTTTGACCACGTCCTGATTACACCTTGTACATGTAGACAGTATGTCTCTGTTTGACCACGTCCTGATAACACCTTGTATATGTAGACAGTATGTCTCTGTCTGACCACGTCCTGATAACACCTTGTATATGTAGACAGTATGTCTCTGTCTGACCACGTCCTGATAACACCTTGTATATGTAGACAGTATGTCTCTGTCTGACCACGTCCTGATAACACCGTGTATATGTAGACAGTATGTCTCTCGCTATCCCCTCCCTTTTCCCTAGAAAAAAGCCAGCGGCGCCGCTAGTACCTCGCTATCCCCTCCCCCTTCCCTAGAAAAAAGCCAACAGCGCCGCTAGTACCTCGCTTTCCCCTCCCCCATCCCTCGAAAAAAGCCAGCAGCGCCGCTAGTACCTCGTTTTCCCCTCCCCCATCCTTCGAAAAAAGCCAGCAGCGCGGCTAGTACCTCGCTATCCCCTCCCCCATCCCTCGAAAAAAGCCAGCAGCGCCGCTAGTACCTCGTTTTCCCCCTCCCCCATCCCTCGAAAAAAGCCAGCAGCGCCGCTAGTACCTCGCTATCCCCTCCCCCATCCTTCGAAAAAAGCCAGCAGCGCGGCTAGTACCTCGCTATCCCCTCCCCCATCCCTCGAAAAAAGCCAGCAGCGCCGCTAGTACCTCGCTATTCCCTCCCCCATCCCTCGAAAAAAGCCAGCAGCGCGGCTAGTACCTCGCTATCCCCTCCCCCATCTCTCGAAAAAAGCCAGCAGCGCCGCTAGTACCTCGCTATCCCCTCCCCGTTCCCTAGAAAAAAAGCCAGCAGCGCCGCTAGTACCTCGCTATTCCCTCCCTTTAACCCTAGAAAAAAAGCCTGCAGCGCCGCTAGTACCTCGCTATTCCCTCCCTTTTACCCTAGAAAAAAGCCAGCAGCGCCGCTAATACCTCGCTATTCCCTCCCTTTTACCCTAGAAAAAAGGCCAGCAGCGCCGCTAGTTCCTCGCTATCCCCTCCCCTTTCACTCTTTAAAATCACATCAGTGTCGCTAGTACCCCACTCCCCGTCCACCCTCCCCGTCACGCATGTACCCCCGTTACCCTTTTCTCCACCGACAAGCCGCCCACCTTCTTAAAGGACCTGCATTCACCGCCACACCACTATTTGCACGTCTAGCTCCCAGGGCAACAGGTTCTACAAATTGTAAACGTCAGTGTCATCAGCGCTGCAGTTTCGGGATAACGACACCATGGATGTGATCGCAGGTGGATGACACCGCGCGGCAACACACGGGACTCGTTCGTCAGTTGACACCATGTTGCATGGACTAGACACTTTCATGTTCACCCAGGTCACGGTGACCTAGTTTGAATGATCGGCAAGAAGGACACAAGCCCTCAGGGTACTGTTTGTAAACACGAGGCAAACAAACGTCACCTTTCACTATTGAACTACCAGTCTGCCCGACATATGCCGAGCTCGGGGATATATAGGGTAGGATATACACCTTCTTCGATTTAATACAATGAATCCATGGTGCAGCAAAGAATCGAATAGGCCACTAATCGTTTAGTGTATTTTCATTGACCGTAAACAGTGTATTATGCATGTTCATATGGTAGGCATATCGTGCCTCGTAATTTGGAAGTTTAGTTGAGCAATACATGACTCGCAACCGGTTTAGCCGGTGTATTATATTACAAGCATAACGACAGCTCGTATATTTCACGATAGGGCAATTTCTTTAAAACGTTGAGTGTCATATAATTTACTCCCATTACATTAAGCCATACGTTGATGGACCAACACGGAGGACTGATCACGGAGGATTCGGTTGCTTGGGTAAATACTCGTACAGTCTTGTATATTTATAGGAAATACCGTTTATCCGATGGTACTAATCCCACTGATTCACCGGATTAACATATTTCCGAATTAACGAAATATAACTCGGCCCTTTGTGTGTTTTTATGTCTGAATCAGTCTAATGGTTTTCAACACGAGTTAGATGATCTTTTAGAGTTTTAAAAAAAAGTGGAGGTTATAAGTCATGTAGAAAAGACTTAAATTATAGTGTTTTGATAAGGGGTTCGATAAGGAATAAGAAAAAATGCCTTTATAATCAGAAAGCTTTCGAGGTGGTTGATTTTTTTTCATATTTGGGGATGTTGTTGAATTATAATAAAATATTTATTTGTGTTAAAAAAAACAGATGGCGGATCAGGGTAGGAAAGGATTATTTTGTATCTGTCGCAATAGTAATCTCTTAAACATATTATCATTATTTGACTTTTATATCGGCAGTATACTTTGATATGCTTGGGGTTAAAAAAAGGATAGTAATATTGAAAAAGTACATCTTGATTATGATAAAAATATACTTGGAGTAAAGAGGTTTACATGTAGTGATCTGATGTATTCCGAACTTGGCGATGTCCTTTAAAATATATCAGAATGTTTAATATGGTTAAATGTTGGTGTATTATCGATAATTGTATACTAAAAACTTGTTTTGAATTTGTTAATATGAAAGCTAAATATGAAAATGTTTGCAAATAGGAAAATGATGTTAGAAGATATTATTAAACAGTATTGGTTACAACGATATTTGCTTGAAGCAAGAGTTTCATTAAACGTTTCTTTGCCTGAATATTTGACGAAGGTATTCAGACACGATCTCATATATCAACTTCAAGCTGTTTTTTCTACTGTGTTATCAAACTGTGTTTTGTACAGACAAACTTTATGATCATCATTTCCTAATTATGGTTTAGGAAATCAATTTCTTCTCTTTCTTAGATAATATTTGACTAAATTAAGACCATCTTCACTTATGTTAGCAATAAAAACTGGAAGATGTAAAGGTTTAAATATTACTGAACAGAAAATGTTTGTTTTGATGTTAAAGGTGAGTTTTATTTTGGACATTCATGTCTATTACATTTAGAATTTAGAGTGAGTGAGTGAGTTGGATTTAACGCCGCTTTTAACAGTATTCTACTTATATCGCGGCGTGTCATCTTAATGTGGGAGGAAAGCCCGACGTAATGCAGGTCTTAGACGTTTACCACTTCGGTGAAACCCACAAGCACGGGTATGGTGCTGACAAACCTAAAAACATAATCGGGGTGAACCGGGATTCGAACCCACAATCATAGGTTTCTGGCGTGCCCAAGGGACGCAACCCTGCACAGTGAATCGCGGCGCTTTAGACGACTGGGCCACCCGTGCCCCCTTTTAGAATTTAGAAAGAAATATACAAGACCATTTTATTGAAAATAAACCCTCTGTATTCAAACTTATTTAATTACTAATATTACAGGATGTAAAACAGTTATATAATTTAGGAAAGTTTCTGTATCATTGAAGTTTAGATGTGAGTTAAGTAAGTTCATGTATGTGCATTCTCCATTTGACATAAATATGCCTGTTTATTACCATATACCCTACACAACTTGTCTGTATGAGGGAGAGGGGCGGTCGGGTAGCCTAGTGGTTAAAGCTTTCGTCGTCACGCCGAAGTCCCGGGTTCGATTCCCTACATGGGTACAATGTGTGAAACTCATAACTGGTGTCCCCCGCCGTGATATTGCTGGAA